>NC_045727.1:19681730-20393194 GCF_009834535.1 Camelus ferus | reverse complement strand
CAGTCACTCATTCAATCAGAAAGTGTGAGGGCCAAATACAGGCTGGGCAGTGATTCCCTCGATCACAGGGAAAGCTTTGATGCGCCAACCTTTGGCCTTCATGGGGATTCCTTTCTCTGCCAGGAACATCCTGAGATGCTAACTGCCTGCTAATGTTTTCAAATCCCAGCTCTATACTGGAATTTGACACGACATTGTAAAATGACTATAACTCAACAAAAAATGTTTTAAAAAAACATAAATACAAAACAGAAACAGAAAAAAAAAATGCTACTTCTTCTTGAAAGTCATCTCCAATCCTAGATTAAGTTAGGTCCCCCATCTTATGTCCCAAACACCCCACTTCCTTGTTGATTTAATGCTTGACTTCAACATTCTTCAATTCCTTGAGGGTAAAGTTTCCTATCTGTCTTTCTTTTATATCCCCAACATCTAATGCACTGCCTGGGGCACATACATGTACTCAAAAAATATTTGTGAAAAGACGAATACAAGAGGGAATTTCCGGATGTAGACTTCCCCTGTTTGGAAGGTATTATTCATTGTCTTAGGTCATCCCAACGGTAAATGAGGCCGCCACTTTGTAGAGTTTGGTAACAGAGAGTTCTGAAACTTTCAGAGCTTGCAGGACCCTCGGAGCCCAGTCTCTTTGTGTTTCAGGTGGAGAAACTGAGCCCGGGAGCTGAAGCTTATACACCCTGTGCTTCATGGGCAGACCTGGGACAAGAACTCCGATCTTTGAACTCCCAGACCTTCAAACTCCTTTGCCACAACAGCAACAAAAAGTAAGTTCAATTCTCTCGTTAAAGTCTCCTATTTGTTTAGTATGCAATAATTAAGACACTTCCATTGGATATGGAGGACTTTGAGACATTCAATTGCAGCAGAGTAGCTTTCTCATTAAAGGCAGGCATTGGGGGATACTAAGAAAAAAACATTAAAATATGGGCTAAAGAAAACTCAGGCTCAAGTCCTGCATATCTTAGGATATTCCCTAAGGCCTTCATTTTTAAATGGACACAATGACGTTTCTCATAGGAATTTTGGATGTTGGGGGTAAGCATAGCTCAGTGGTAGAGCACATGCTTAACATGCATGAAGTCCTGGCTTCAATTCATTAAAAAAAAAAAAGAAATTGTGTATGTTATATGAAATAATCCATGCATTGTATAATAATTAACTTGATAGACCTTTGTCCCTGGGTTTGAGACTCTAAATCTTTGGGATTTCCTGAGTTCTAGGGGTACCTTTACTATTCATGAGTTCCCTAGATGACACCTGAGTTTATGCTGAGTTGAGGTAACTCAGGACAGGAACTGGTCAACCAGAAAGACCATTACAGGAGTAGGGGTTTGAGCCAGGCGGGTCTGACGGAAGAGGGAGGCGGCTGGAGAATGAGTTCAAATACATGTCTGGTGATTCAATCAATCGATCATGCTTATGTAGTGAAACTCCAATAAAAACTGTAGACACCAGAGCTTGGGGGAACTTCCTGTTCGGTGAGCACATCACTGTGCTAGGAGGGTGAACATCCTGATTCCACGGGGAGAGGGCATCAAAGCCCTGCCTCCGGAACCTTCCCAGGTCTCACTCTGTGTGTCTCTTCAGTTGGTTGGTCCTGATTTGTATCCTTTATAATGAAACTGTACTCATGAGCATAACACCTGCCTAAGTTCTGTGAATCAGTCCAGAGAACTATCAAACCCGAAGAAAGCAAGGGAGCCCTCAATTGAAAAAAAAAACAAAACAGATGATCAGAAGTATGGTGATCTAGGGGACCCCTGGGTTTGTGACTGACATGTGAAATGAGGACAGTTTTGTTGGGGAGTGTGCCCTCAACTCGTGGGGTCCACATTGATTCCAGGTGGTTAGCAGCAGAGTTGCATCTGTAATAATAAGAAGTGCCCATAAGAGGCTGTGGCCACAATGGTCTCGTCTCTGGCAGGCCACCTTCCTTATTCCCCTCCCTCTGGTGGTCTCAGAACCCCTCTTCTCTCCTGGCAACCCACCACTACAGCAGTAGACACTTAATGAAAACCAAATGATTCAAGTTCCTGCAGGACCTTTCCCTAGGAGCTGGAGAGTGTGCACGGTGGGCCTCCATCAGTCTACCACCTAGAGGAGTCGGTCTGAGTGATGGAGAGAAAGAAGGCCTTACGAATCCATGAGACCTGGGTCAAGGAGTACTTTGGGGACTTCCCAGCTACATGGGCCAACAAATTCACTCCTATCATTATGAGGTGGTTTTTTTTTCTTTTGCTCGTTTGAACTGGATTTCTGTCACTTGCAAACAGGATTCCCAATTAATCTAGCACCTACTATCGTGACCTATATTCAGTAAATAGTCACTGATGGTAGCTACATTGTAAGACAGGGAGAGTAGTATTGAAACGCCCCAATTTTTCTTTTTATTTGTAGCCCACAACCACCCACACGGCTCCCTTCAGTGAATAACGAGGCACATGGCCACAGATCCTTTGCTCCTCGTCTTTTGAGGAGTAGGGTCTAATTCCTCTATCCTGGAACCTAAGTTGGCCTGACTGACCTGTTTGACTGACAGAATAAAAAAAATAAAATAAAATAAAAAAAGTTCTGGGACTTCTTAGACGTGACCATAAGAAGCCTTGATCTTCCAGGCCCAGTCCACCGCGACGCAGGAAGTCAGGCTACCTACCCTGAGACCTCTGTGCTGGAGGGACCACCTGGGGAAGCCTGGGGATGACATCAGAAGAAGGCAGTGCCCAACCAGCCCCCCAGCCAATTCAGTCACCCCAGTGGAGACCCCACGTTGTGTGTGAGACAAAGAATGAGCCATCCCACCAAATCCTGCCCAAATAGGAAGCTCATAGGCAGGCTCACATGCCCCTGCGTTTCAGGGAGGTTGGTTATGCAGTAATAGGAAGTGTTTGCTGCTGCTGCTACTAAGCACTGAGTAACACCAGTAAACACCTGCTCAGTGGTTCCTACGCACCAGGTACTTAAGAGGTACCATCACGTTGATTCACCAGAGCAACCCAAGGAGGTATGTACTATTACCGTCCCCATTTCAGAGAAGAGGAAACTGAAGAGCAGAGAGGTGCAGCCACGGGCACAAGGTCACACAGCTAGGATATAACAGAACCAAGAGCTCAACCGCTTGGACTCCAGAGCCCGATCTGTTGACCAGCACATTCTATTGCTTCTCGACTATGCTGTGAAAAGCAGCAAGCTGGGCCCCTTCTGGAATTTGGCCACAGCCACAGTTTCTGCCTCAAACAGAGCCCTGGCCGGACCCAGTGTACGCCAAAAGGGAGTGTTTAATTCATAACCCTGTGGGCAAAGTTAAGAGAATGGAACCAGCAAGGGTGCAGAACCTTCTGGAAAAATCGGGAAAATGGTATCTATCTATTCCTCTTCTGCCTCCAAGGTTATCAGAACTGGGTGGGGGCTGAAGCTGCAGGAGAGCCACGAGAAGAAATGTGGCTTTTCTTAACCCAAAGCAGCCTCTGCAAAGCTGCCACCTGGAAATGAGGGAGCCACAGGATGAAACACTCCAACCTCTCTCTCCTCCCTCCCTCCACCCTTCCAGCTGGTGCCTCTCATGAGCTCAGCCCAAATGGAAGCCACAGGGCAAGGGGCCCACTGAGGCAGCCCATGCAGGTTAGTTTCCCGGGCACAGAGCAGGGTGGAGAAGGACACGGTTCAGACCTGGGCAGACAGCATAGCTCTTTGCATGTGTTCCCTATTTCCCACGCTTGGTACAGGTGGAAATGAGCCATTCCAAAAGTCAGATGAAAATGCATGAGATATATTGTCCTCCTGGGGTTTCTGGAGTAACTAAACCCCAAACTCAACTCCATTGGCTTCTGTCACCTTCCCTGAGCTCATTTCCAAAAGGAAATAACACCTGCCCCAAAGCTCCACCTGCCGCGGCCACCTCTCTGAACCTCCAGCTGCCAGGGGCTGACAGTAAGTCACAGAAGCAGACTGATTTCTCAGGGGAGAGATGAGCAGAGTGAAGGCAGAATTCCTCCACGCCCGGGATGAAAACCCTTGTGTGGGAAGGCAGATGAGGGAAGCTGGAAAGGGGGTCGGGGAGGGTGGGATAAAACTTTGCCTTTTCCAAGAACCGGAAACGATCAAAAGAATGTTCTCTATACTGACCACGGTCAACAGTCAACTAAAGAACTTCTGGGCTTCGCCTCTGCCTTCATTATATGCTTTTCGATTTCCTGGGCTGGCAGACTTCTATTCATTAGTTGTTGTTCAGGTTAATCCAGCTTTTCATTCATGGACTTACCTTCTCCCACTTAGCGTCCAAGTTCAAAATGTCACTAACAACCTAGTGACATTAGGGTCCAAACCCTCAATGGTCAGGGAATTATAACTAATGAATAATATGTTCAACCAATTTAATTCCAGGAGCGGCTCGTTAATATATCAAAAGACTTTAAAATGTGCACCCTCTTTGACCCTAAAATTTCCTGTCTTGCAAATACGAGGTGTTTTTTTTCTTTTTTGCCCTAAAGAAATAATTATGGACGTGCACAGATATTCAATTAAAAAGCTGCTCACTGAATTATTGTTTAGGTCGGCGGAGACTGAGAACAATGAATATTTAACAAAAAACAATGATAATGACACTTGTAACGATAACAATTAACGTGTTAAATAGTGTTTCCCATGTACCCAGCACCATTTTAAGCACTTTGTCTGTGTTAGCTCATTTCATCCCCCACAACGACCCTATGAGGTTGGTATTATTTGTTTGGTCCATTTTAGAGCTAACACAACTGAGGAACAGAAAGGTTAAGCACCTTATCCAAAGTTACACAGCACGTGAGTACGGAACCACAGAAGCTCACGTGTAACCCTCACTTGTCAGACTTTGGGGCAAGAGAGAAAATGGAGGCTTACAGACCATTTGAAAAGTTTTACATCAAGCTAACCAGCTGTGAAGTCCTGTGTTTCCTATCCTCTGGTCTGGCACGTATACTTTCATTATGACCTAAGAGGTCAACCCAATGTTGAATCCCCAGACCCTGGAGTTCTGTGCCTGGATGGGCTGGCATTACTCAGCCCATGGCCAATAGCTGCTCACTTTCTCTTCCCACCCCTGGCTCCATCCCATGACATCAAAGGCCACATACAGATGCATGTGGACGTGATGCCAGCCAGCACATCCAGGCTCCACCAAGACCCCTCCATCTACACAGGGGCCCCCGACACCTCTCAGGTCCAGGGATGCACACACGGGAAGCACTTCCTCAGGAAGATGCCAACACAGGCCCGAGAGGCAGATTCGGGGCCGTGCGAGTAGGAAATTCCAAAGTCCCAGGTATCGGGGGTGTGGTTCGCAAGGGGACATCATGGGTCCCAGAGAAGTATATCTTCTCACTCCACAGACTCCTCACCCATGGCAAGAGATGGGGTGGGAGGAGGATCAGAGCAGAACCCTCTCGAGTGTGGGTCCAGAGGATGGATTTCTTTTCTTTTTTAAATTGAAGCATGGTTGATTTCCTGTGTTGTGTTAGTTTCAGGTGTACAGACTGAATTCTAAGTGAAGTAAGCCAGAAAGAGAAAGAAGAACACCATGCTATCACTCATATGTGGAATCAAGAAAGAAAGAAAGAAAGAAAGAAAGAAAGAAAGAAAGAAAGAAAGAAAGAAAGAAAGAAAGAAAGAAAGAAAGAAAGAAAGAAAGAAAGAAAGAAAGAAAGAAAGAAAAAGAAAAGAAAAGAAAAGAAAAGAAAAGAAGGAAGGAAGGAAGGAAGAAGACAAACGAACTTATTTACAAAAGAGAAACAGACTCACAGACAAAGAAAACAAACTTATGGTTACCAGGGTGGGGAAGGAGGTGGGAAGGAATAAACTGGGAGCTCGAGATTTGCAGATACTGGCCACTATATAAGAAATAGATAAACAGGTTTATACTGTATCGCACAGGGAACTATATTCGATATCTTGTAGTAGCTTATGGTGAAAAAGAATATGAAAATGAATATATGTATATTCATGTATGACTGAAGCATGGTGCTGTAAACCAGAAATTAACACAACATTGTAAACTGACTGTACTTCAATAAAATAAATATTTTAAAATTTAAAAAAAATTTTAAAAAGTACAGTTCATGCTTCCCCAGATAACAAAGAGATCATACTGGACTTTCTAGGAAACATCAAATGTGAGAGATAACAGAGTATGGTGGGGGTGCAAACACATTTCCTACACACATGGGAAAACTGCATTTCCCAGCTTCCCTTGCAGCTAGATTGGAGACAGGTGACTGCATTTTAGCCAATGGAAAGTGAGCAGGTCATATACGCTCTTTGCACACCCAGCCCATAAAACTATTCCATGTGGCTCTCTACTCCTTTCTCCTCCTGTTATGATCTCAGAAGCCACGTGCTCCAGAAGGCACACCTACATAATGGCAGCAAACTACCCAGTCTTCAGCATCACTGAATGAGCAGGATGAACAACATCCTGGTTTACTTGGGACTCAAGGAGTTCTGAGTCTCAAGATTTTCAGTCCTGAAAACTGACAGCTCTGGGGAGAACTGGGACGAACTGGTCACTTAAGCGAGCGAGAAATAAGCTTGCGTTCTGCTTTGCCTCAGCGATCTTTACATTAACCTGGCACAGCCGCGGAGCCCAGGCTCTCCAAACGACTACAACAGGGAAAATTCAGTGCCTAAAGGTTGGAATGTCCAGCCTAACGCTTCGTTCCAGCGCACTATGCAACCCTATGACTTTTCATAGTTCCCTTTAACTTTCTGGACCACAGTTCTCTGACCCATACAAAAGAGACAAGAGTAGAGCCTGCTCTGGAGTATCACTGTGAGAATTAAATAAAATGCGGTTCTGCAATAGTGAAAAAATCTTTGAAGTTATACATCACTGTGCACACGTGAGCTTTACAATTATTAGGACAGCTCATTGGAAGATAACAGACTTCAGAATTTCCATCACGTGGCATTCACCATGTGCAGGACACCGTCCCAAAACCCTCAAAAGACAAACCAAGTTGGCCTGAAGTGAGCCCTCAGTCCCTCGTCTACCTCACAAATATCTATTTGGCTCTTCCTGTGTGCAAAGCATGCTAGACGCTGGGGATGCAATTATGAACCCAGATGTGCTCACTCATTAAACACACACTCGTTAGGCTCCAATGGCAACGGCATGTCAGATGCTCCACTGGACTGGCATACAGGTGTATCTTATTTTATTGTGCTTTGCAGATACTGAGTTTTTTTGGGTTTTTTTTTTAACAAATGGAAGGTTTGTGGCAATCCTGCATCGAGCAAGTCCATCGGCACCACTGTTCCAACATTTGCTCACCTTGCATCTCTGTGTCACATTTTGGCAATTCATGCAATATTTTGAGTTTCTTCATTCTTACTGTATTTGTTACGGGGATCTCTGATCAGTGATTTTTGATGTTACAATTGCAAAATGATTACAACTTGCTGAAGGCTCAGATGATGGTTAGCATGCTTTTTTTTTTTTTTTTTTAGCAATAAAGCCCTTTTAATTAAGGTATGAACATTGTTTTTTCAGACACAATTCTATTGCACCCTTAACAGACTAAGCATAATGTAAACATAACTTTTATATGCACCGGGAAACCAAAAAATTCGTGTGACTCACTTTATTGCAGTGTTTTGGCACTGAACCCACAGTATCACTGAAGTCTGTCTGTACAGAGATTAAACATGAGGGAAAGCATCTTAGCCTCATGCAGCTTGTGTTTTTGCAAGAAAGGCAGCTATTGGACAAATTACGACAGAATTAATTCATTAATGCCAACTGGGATGCATGTTATGAAGTTCAGGGGAAGAAATGATCCAGCAGACTTTTCTGCCAGCATCCCCAGGGAGCCTGAAGACTTGTTCCATCTTGTTAGCACTTGAATGGAGACAATTGCACTGAACACATTTTGGCCTTTCACTCCTTAGTCGTCATCCAAAGGCCCTGGAGCTTTCACATTTGTGCCTTTCACACATTCCTTTGTATTAGGATTTTTTCTTCTTAAAGAAGAAAAGCAAGACAACAGGAAACACACACACACACACAACACACCCCTTACACCATCCTTTTTTCTTCCAATGATTACATAACTGCAAGAAAGCTTTCCAAGACTTGCCGTGTAACTCTACCAAACCTATAAACTTCTTGAAGCTTAGCTGGCAAAGAAGTCGATGCCAACAGTACATAAAACCCTTCGCGGCTGGGTGTTCCAGCAATCTGAATTCATATAAAAATGTCTGGGCCCTTAAAATCTACTCAACAGAAGCTGCTAGCTTTGACATCGGCTCTCCCCAACAATTACAGATTGCAAATCCTCGCTGGAAGAGTAGGGTCATCTTGGGGAGGGGAAATGGGGAATTAGGTGGAGAGAGACCCAGGGGGACAGGGTGGGAAAAGAAGAGGTGTAAACTCCAGTTGTGAGGATTGCTTGGGGGAGAGAGGGATTATTTCCAGGAAATTGCACCGGAAAACGTAACCTCGAGTAGGCGGCTGATGGTAAAATCAGTTTTTAGTGTGGGCAACCAGCTAGACTCAGGAGGCAGAAGACGTGTAAAAAATGAACTCTGAGTCAGAGGCTGCAAGTACCATGCCAGGCATCTTGGGTGGCAGGACAGGGGCGTGAGGTATAAAAACTGGAGGAGGAACAGAGAAGACGTCTGGAGAAGGGAGGGAAGCGCAGTCCGAAGGCACGCCCAGGGAAGCCGCTCTCCTTTGCCGAGACAGCAGCCTGTGGTTGGGGACCTGTGGATGTCAGCTGCCTCCGCCCCTCCCTTTCTCTTAGCCCCACTAAATTCACAGGGTTTGGGGAAGCCACCATGGGAACAAGAGAAAGGAAGGTTCTACCAGACACAGAAAAGGATGGCACCTTACGTGCCTCTCCCCTCAACTCAAGGGGTGTGCATGGAACCATCTGATGGAAAGGAGAGAAAGCTACTGACGTGTCCAAAGACCTCTCAGCTTTCTCACAATCGGACCAGAAAGCAGAAGTGAGATTGCCAATCGACAGGAAAACCAGAGAGAACTTGCAAGGAGAAAGAAAGAGACTGTTAGAATTCCACATGGCGACCCGGAAGCCATTGGGCTTTGATCGAGAGCCTCTGTGTAGTTTCAAATCCCTGAGTCCCCTGTGCGCCGCCCAGACCTACCCGCTGAAATGCACAGAGGTCATGAGTTAGTGCTGCCGACCATGTGCAGAATGTGGAGGTCGGCGGAGCCTTCAGCCCCGCCCTCTGGGGTTTAGGCCAGATCTGTCCAACAGGAGGGGTTCCTGGCTGGGCAGAGGACAGAAGGGACTGGGAACCAGAGCCCAGGGCTGTCCCACGGGGCCTCCTATGTAATGAGAGGGAGAATGCTGACTGTACAGGGATACTGGAAGAAAGGGATCCTTCTTTTCCTCCCAACTTGAATCAGACTCAATAAATAACGACGCTGGGTGTAGAAGGAAAGATAACGGGTATTTTTTAAGATAATCTTGTCAACAGGTTGACTAATAGCTAATAATAATACCAATGATAATAACAGACAGCTAACACTGAAAGCACAGATCAGTACTTCTGGTGCACACCCACGTATATTTAAATAGGAGGAAAGAGACATATTTACATATTTCCTCCTACGTGCGTACGATATTGCTAGAAGGAAAGATAAGAAGTCAGTATAACCAAATGGCTCAGAGAAGGGGGGAACTGCGTGGCTGGGGGCCAGGAAGGAAAGACTTTTCACTCTATGCCCCCTTTTACCTTGTGATTTTTTGTTTTTTTTTTTAGCCAGAGGAATGTTTTTCCTCTTCAAAAATGGGTTTTTTAAAAAAAGTAAGTGCTAATATTTACCAAGATCTACAGTGTGCCAGGCACAGCGCCCAACACTGAGACTTAGAGATGAAAAATATGAAATTACTGCCCATAAATATCTCCCGGGCTGGCAGGGGAGGTGGCTGGCGTACCAGTGGCTGTGAGGCATGGCTAAAGGGCTGAGGGCAGAGGTGCTCGGAGCAGAGTGCTTGGCAGAGTAGTTGACAGAGGGAGTTCCCAGAAGCCTGGTTCATTCACTTAGTTTGATGCAGGAGCTTAAATAAGTTGTTATACCTCTCAAGACGTCTGTTTCCTTGCTTACAAAGTGAGAATAATGATGATGGTGAAGAAGAAAAAGGAGGAGGAGATGGGGTGAAAATGTGATGCTGATGTGGATGACGTTGGAAGAAAGAGGAGGAGAAGGGAAGATGGAGGAGGAGGAGAGGATTTCAGTGGATTGCTGTGGGTATTAAATGAGATGATGATTCTAAAGTTCTCAGCACAGGATTTGATGCAAACCCTCAAATCACTGAAGGCAATGATTACCGAGAGTAACAGGAGCGGCTACGAGAGTGTTACTAAGGGAAGACTCGAAGAGTGACACATTCTGGTGTGGAGGATTGGGGAAAGCTCCATGGGGGTCAGGCATCTGAGCCGGATCTTAACAGGCAGAAGGATGGGTCGAATTTCAGCATTGGTCAGGGGACAGTCAGCAGTCAGAACAGCCCAGGCAAAGGCTTGTAGCTCGGCTGGTGACGCTGAACTCTCTCTCTTGGTGGAGGTCCACAGAGCGAAGCTCTGATTCAGGTGGGAGGAGGGGCAAGGGAAGGGAGATTGAAGTTGGAAATGCCAGATCATGGGGCACCTTGGAGGTTTTGATAACGTCTTCTTGCCTCTCTGTCTCTCCATCTTAACAACCTGGTCGTCCTTTTGTCAAATCAAGTCCATCCACACTTTGGAGGAAGGTTTCATGTATGCAAGACACACGTAAACTCACAATGCAGGAAGCAAATAGGGTGATTTTTTTTTTTAAGGACACAAATCATGTTATATTTCTTCTTTCTGCCTTTAAAAATAACGTGTAAGATCATTATATATCTTAATTGCTTGTGCTGCTATTGGTCAGGTTTTCTGCTACTTGAATCAAATGCATCCTCGTGGATAAGTGGTAGTATTAATTCATTTGTGTTCTGTGTGTTTGATTTGTTTTTTTTGGAGTTTCTGCTGTTTTGTTTTGTTTTTATTTTGTGCATAGAGATATCTTTGTGACTAGGATTTGCCTTAGGACACTGAGTGGCAATAAAAACTGAATGTAGACCATATTATGTTGGGATAACATTTCATTATGGGTGTTTATTGCACTGAAAGTAAATTTCGTTACTTCTTAGCTAACTTACACATACAACAAGAAATAGTTACCAAACATTTTAGGGCTGCAACTCTAAAACATGGATTTCTTCTTGTCCTTTCACTCATATGGATCAGACTGACTGAAGAATATCCTGAGATTTTAAGGTACCCTTTTTTTTTTTCAATGTTACCATTTGCAGTTACTAAATGTCTCTTAATCCATAGTGTCCTGACATTGTGACAACTAAGAACAAGCTGAATGAAGTTGTACAATGTCATAGCTAATATCTGATTTCACAGTTTACGTTCATCACAATAGCCACATTTTCCCAGTGTCCGATTTTGTTTGGTATATATTAACATTTGAATGTCATAAATTGAACCTGTAAAAAATACTAATTGTTATCTACTTTCTATATGGATGCTCCCCATAAGGTTGGTTTGTTTATTTTTTGAAGAAGGATTTGTTTTTGCTGGATGATGACAATGATGATGATGATAATAAGAAAGTTTGGAAAGAGTGAATATTAACAGGTCTTTCAGACCTGGGTTCAAATCCTGCGTCTGCCACTTCCCAGCTACATGACCTTGAGTAAGTGAGTTAACCTATCTGAAGCCTCAGTCTTCTCATCCTAAAACTGAAGTAATTCCTCCTACATCTCAAGTTTGTTGGGTGGACGACAAGCGGTCCCATCTTTTCATCAACTCTGACTCTTTAGTGGAGGCTTCCTGGAGAATTATCTTTAAGAGGTTTGAGACTTAGTCCAAGCTCAACAGGAAAGAGCTCAGACATCAATTAGTAATGTCTGCTGTGGGTACAAGAGGAAGAAATGGTTTCTCAAAGGCCCCAGATCTACTGAACCTGATGCAGAGAAAGGCAACTCTGAAAGACTAAATAATTCACACATTACTAAATATATATGTTTATATATGTATATACATATATATATTTCACATATACCACACATTCATATATATGCATAAATATGCAAATACATGTATGAATATCTGTATTTATCTCTCTCTTATCTACCTATTCGCTCTCTCTTTCTCTTTCTCTCTCTCTCAATTTCAAAGCAACCTACTAGCATGAAAAGATAAATTTCCACAGAAGCACGGTTCTAAATCCTGTGTTAGCAACTATTTGCCAAGCTGACGTCATCCACATTCTGCTGGCTTCTGGACACCCCCATCCTCAAAGAGTCTTCCTGCATCTTTTTGTCCTGGTCCTACAGTTGTGGTCCTCCCTCTCCCTCCCTCTGAGACGGGGCTATTCTGGCACACAAGCGTTTGGCTGGAAGCCTTTAGCTGGAAAGCAAAATTTCCTTTTGCCAGGTTGATTAGGTGAAGAGATTCATCTGACTTAGTTTCTTTGGTGTTTAGAGATAGTTAATGCTTAGCAAAATGTAGCTTCCTTATTCTTTAGGAGAAGAAACTGTTTTGTGTGTGTGTGTGTGTGTGTGTATATACATTTAATTAATATATATTTCAAAAAGCCTTTCTGGACATCCAATGACTCTTGCAAAACAACATGTTGATGAGTTAAGTGTAAATGAATCAGAACCATGTGGCTTGAATTTTCTTCAAAATACCCTAGGGTTTAAACTGAAGGGGAAAAGGTACTTGGAGAGAGGAGGAAAAAAAAAAAAAGTTTTGGGTCTTGCTGAACCTAAATCATTTGAAAAATAGTTTAAGATGTTCGCTAAATCCAAAAAGCAGCTTTGCTCCCACCACATGGCGATGTCAAAGGGGCTCTTCAGACGAGCTTAAGCCTAATTTTAATTTCTTGCACATGTGGTTAAAAAAGTCTCTGAGGACTCTCTTAAGCCACTGTTCGAGGGAGTGCTCAGCGTTTTTTGTGTGTGTGCATCTCATTTGCATAACAATGGCCTCCGGCCCAGCTTTCTCCCACTCTTGTTGCACAAGACAGGGTCTGGTCTGCTCTATTCCACCCATTTCTTGGGCCCTGGTCCTCTTTTCTCTCCATGCTGAAGGCCTTGAGAGCTGGCCCCTTACCCCCACTCTTACTTGTTTTCACTCGGGGGGGGGGGGCTGGCTTTTGCTTGAGGGTATATATGTGGGCATTTGCAATATTATTCCCAGGTCTTCTCGGAATTTCCTTGGAATCCGCTCCCAAGTAAATCCCTGCAGGACGCTCCTTGTTTAAACAGACTGGGCAAATCCCCAGGAACTGGGGTTATTAGGCATAGCTTCCAGGGGTTCAGAATATCCCACGGCCCTTTGGGGTATCTCTCCAGCTGTACAGACTCAACCAAATAGTCCAGAATGAACCTGAGAAAGGTCCAGAACAGTGGTTTTCAATGACAGTAGCATCACCCACTAAGGGGAGTGTCAGAAATTTGTGGGGACATTCCTTAACTGTCTCAGTGATTGTGAGGTGCACTAATGACATTTAATGAGCAAGGGTCAGGGTGTGAGATGTCCGGTAATAAACAGGACCCTATGAAAGATTGCCCTGTGTCTCACAGGACTTTTCAATGCACCACTAGACATTTCTGTAGGTGAGAAATATGTCAATAATTATTGGAGCCCAGAACCTAACCCTGATTTTATATATATAAAAACAGAAGTCGTTTTCCTCAGTTTTGACATACCCTGAATTTTCCAAACATGCCACCCGCCATGCCATCCAAGGGAAAATCGGACTTGGCTGTGTTCACGGCTAGATGGAAAAATGTGTCATTCATGTCAATGCCATTAACAGGATTTGAGTTGCCCACACACTGCACACCCACATCAGCTGCTCCATTCCCAGCAACTGGACACGTAGGGCCGACACAGGACGATCTGTCATGCCTCCTCCTTGTCCTATTTCTCATTTATGCTGCAGTTACATATGTGTGTGTAGGCAGGTTACCTACCTATAAATTATATATGTGGGATTTACAATCTATCATTTTCACTTCAGCATAGTAAAGGGAGGTTACATAACATTTGATACAAAAGGTGGCATTAATTTTGACATGAGAGAGAAATCGATATGATATGGATGAGGAATTAGTGTCAAATAATGAAACACATGGAATCCAGAGTTCAGAACCCTGGGTTCTCATTTGTGTCCACCACTAGCTCATTGTGTGATCCTGGACAAGTCTCATTTTCCCCCTGAGCCTTGGTTTCCTCACCTCGACCATGAGCACATTAGACTTGATCATTGGGTCGCCAACTTCCTCAAATGTCATGAGTAAAAAGTGCTACATGTCTGCTTACTCAACTCAGAAAAAAAAATCCCATTCTTCCTTATATTTCATAGTGAAATGTGCCCTCTATCATTTCTTCACAAAACACGCAACAATTTGAAACAATGTTTAATTTTACCTCTTTGTACAGGGACCTCACCACTGATGAATTTCCCTGGACTTGGAGAGTCCAAGTGCAATGACTCATGACTAAGACTCGGCTTTAATGATGACGAGGGGGGAGAGAGAGAGGTAGAAACTGTGCGAAATACATCAGCTATTTCTTGTCAAAAAAAGAAAAAGGAGGATCCACTGCCCAGCTCCTGCTCAATGGTTACTTAACATGCATGGTTTATGTCCCCAGATCTTCTAATCATCTAAGATCCAACCAAAAGCAAATAACAGTTGAATTTTTCTGCAGGTCTTTAGAAAAAAGTTCAAGATCTCATCCGATAACACATTTGGGTGACTCCTTTCTCCATCCCAAAGAGCAACTGCATTAGTACTACGTCTGTCCCTTTCCTTATTTACCCACGGGTTTTATTTTTATTGTTTTTCGAGAACTAGTTGGTAACAAAGAAATATGAAAAGAACAATTTGTAACATATGCTCACACTGGCTAATGGGGACGTGGGAATGCCTGTTTTGCATTTAGATTTCTGATATCATCTCGTTATAGTGTCTGGAATATCCCCTTTGGTCAAGGCAATGCCAGAAGTCTTGTTGGGAAATGGTGAGAAGTCTTGAACCTGCCAGATGCCTGGTTGCTGGATTAGCCAAAGCAGCCCTGGGAAGGGAGACGCCAGGGTGCAAGGCCAGCCTGGTGTCCCAGCCTGGGTATCGCGTCTGCCTCTCTCCCAACAGACGCGTGCCTGGGGCAAGTCACTTAACTTCTTAGCTGTAAAATGAGGACTATGAGCTAATCTATTTCAAAACATCTACAATTGCCTAATTCCTAAAATTCCCCCACCCCGGCCAAGCCCATTGACCCAGAAGAGAATTCGAGAAAAAGTTGTACAGTGATAGGATCCAAGACAGGACTAACTGAATGAGTGGGTAACCCACCTCTGCATTTTTATCCACCCACTCTCCACTCCCCTTTCTCTGCATAACAACACCCAGCATTCCCTCTGAACCATCACCCGTCTCCTATTTTCAGGCCACATGGCAACCGTGGGCTGACTCTGGCCATTGTATTCCAGAGAAGGCATGTGACCTAGTTCTGGCCACTCAGAGCATTTCTTCCTCCTGGCTAGTGATTGGCTCAGGAGTGGATATGTGACTCACAACAGATCAATGGGAGTCATCCCTGGGAGGTTTGCTGGAATCATGGGAAAAGTGACTTTCTCTGTCCAGCCTGAATTGATAAACTAGGAAGATATAAAAACTGGAGCTTCTACGTAGCCGTCGTCATCACGGAGTCAAGGTCTGCTTCAGAGTGAAGCCAGCTAACAGAAAGCAGAGCTGAGGGAGGGAGAAGGACTTTTTTCAGACAACACGGCTTCAGCCTCTGAATGCAGTCAATGGCTAGAGCTCATTCTATCGCATGAAGAGCCTTCTTAGTTTATATGAGAAAATATTCCTTAAAAGAAGAAATCCACGTGATCTTGAATAGAATTTTTGGGGGGAGGGGGAAGGGGGCAACCAAAGGAGTCCTGAACTGAGTGTCAAAATAATGACGTGAGCACAAACTGCCATGGATTTCCTCGGCCACCACCTTTGGTGGGACAAAGAGGTCAGGCCACGGGGGACCTTGCCTCTTGTCTCAGCTTTGCAGGACTAACGATGTGATGGAGCAGGGGGTTTACCCACTCTGTGCTTCAGATACTTTTTCTATCAAAGAGTTGAACTTGAGTAAGGTGGTGAAAGCTCACAGACGATACCTTGCTCGCTTGCTTACAAGAAGTAGAAACCCACTGAAACTAACTGAGGTCAAGGAGGACTTATTGGAAGCCCTCAACTTGCTCCAAGTAAGTAATAAAAGCGGGCCTCACAATCCTCTCTCTTCTGGATGCTCAGGAAATCTCCAGTCACCACGCTTCCTTTCCTCAAGTGTCTCCTTGCTTTCTTTCCCCTCGTTGTAGGGAGTTATTCTTTAATGCTCTCCCCAAACGTGGCCATCCTAGTCTCAGCAAAGCCAAGCCAGTATCTCAGAGTCCCCTATTCCAGATTCCCGGGACAGAGAAATTGGATTGACCCAACCTGGTCTAGGTGTCCAAGATATGCTCAACTAGTGAAGGTATGGCCGTCCTTTCTTCCAACGGAAGAGTAGGTAAGAAAGAGCCTCCCACAATAATTATGGATAGCAGGTACTTAAGAAATACCATTATTTCTCCTCCTCTTCCTCCCCCTCCTCCTCCTCCCTTTCCCTCTCCTCTCTCTCTTCCTCTCTTCCCCACTCTCCTCCTTTTCCTTCTTCACCTGCATATTCATATCAGTGGTATATAGATTCATTTCACCACTCATCCTTTCCCAGAAATTTCTTCCTCAATTTTCAACGTGAAGAGAAGAGAAAATAATTTACTCTCTAAACATGAATTCTAGAAAAAAGCCCCTTTAATGCTTAGTTTCATCTTTAGAATTAATCTAACGATATCTGACCCACTCACCTAGCAAAGCGGCTGGAAGACAATAATGGATTTAAAAGAGCTCTGACAATGTGAGCATTGTCGTTAACGAGGACATCCCCCTCTGCTCCCCACCTCCGTGAGGTTATTAAAGGCAACACAGTATTCAGTCTGTTTTTCTAGTACCCAGAACAAGAAGTGCTATCACAGAGCTAAATAATTTCTCAAAAGAAACACTGCCGACAAATCCCCCGTTTCTTCAACAAGAGATTTTTCTCCAAAAGATTTAATTTGGTCATGGTTTCGCAGGCCCTAATAAAGGCCCTAAAACTCTGCTCTCGTCCCTTTGGAGTGGCATAATCTGTGAAACCCAAAACAGAGACGTGCTCCTTATGACACTGTTATTTAACCTGGATTCTCTCCAAACTTGGCCCTTCCAGGCAGCAGCCGCCGGGTCCAGCAGAGTGGGTGCTGGGAGGCTGGCCTCAGAATAAACACTGTGTGATTCCTGGAATCTGGAGGCAGACTCCACTGCCCTTGGACTCCCTTCGGCGGCAGATCTGGGGTGCCGGGCAGCTTTATTACAACCTGGCGTGGCCGAGGCAGCCACTCAGCCTGTCAACAGCCAGCAGCCAAGAGGTGAGCCTTCCATCAGGGCCGGACACCTCGCCAAATCCCCTGGTGGTTGCGATGGACCGCTTCCCCGGTGAGAACAAGGCCTGAACAATTGTGCTTTTGTGCCGGTGGTGACCTGGGTGCTGCCTGTTCTGGGTTTGACCGGCTGGGGCATGGGAGATGGGTGGAACGTGTTGATGTTCAGAACCCCTGTGCCAAGGGCTTCTTTATGGAGGAAGTTCAGAGTCAGACAGACTGGGTTCAACTGTTCCATGACCTCTGGGGCCGCACTTAACCAACCATTGGATCTTTCTCTGAAAAACGGACACACCACCTACTTCTCAGGGTTTTCTCTGGCTTAGGTACAGTTCTGTATCAAAGCAGCCAGTGAGAGCCGGGGACGTACCAGCAATTCAAAGGTCACCAGCTATCATTCCCATGAGTGAACCTGGGAGGCAGGCCCATTCTTCCTTTTCTGTTTCATCACACTCTATGCTAGTCAGAATTTTGAACTGCACACATCGAGTGCACGTATGGCAAATTTATAGTTAGCCAAAATTCAACTGTTTTAAAACAGTGTAACATACTTTTAGAAGTGTAACATACAAACACAAAATATGCACACATGATCAGTTTAACAGTGAAATCAGAGATACATATGGCGAAAAAAAATAATGCCAACACCCAGAAGCCTCCAATGTCACTTCTTGATTATAAACACCTGCATCCTATCGAGAACTAACCAAGAGTCTGATTTTTATGGCATTTTTCTCTTGCTTTTCTTCATAATTTTGCCACCTATACTTGCATTAGTCAACAATGTAGTTTACTTTGCTTGCTTTTAAATGTCAAAAAATGAATCATATGTTACGTGTCTTTTGTATCATGGTGAGGTTTGGAAGACTTGTCAATGCTTTTGCATATAGCTGCAGTGTCTTCATTTTCATTGCAGTAGACTATTCCATTAACCCGAACTTACATTTGGAAGAGTTGTTATCGGGCAGCCTGCTACCTCTGCGGTACAAAGTCTCCAACAATGGTCGCCATGAATCCTCCCCATCTCTATGAGTTGGACATCTCATCCAAAGGTGGAGTCTGCTTTCCCCCACGTAAACCTGGGTTGGACTTTTGACTTGGCCTGACTGACAGAAGATGGAGAAAATGGGAGTCCTGGGACTTCTGAGTCCAGGCAGCTTCTCAAAAGAAGCCAGCACCAGCTAAGAGGTCCTACGACCCCAAGATCATCATGCTGCGAGAAAGCCCAAGGAACCCAAGAGAAAGTGGGGAGACATCACGATGGCCAAGGAGACCCCAGCCATTGCAGCCATTCCAGCCAAAGCACAGGTCATGCAAGTTTTCACATTTATCTCAGACATTCCCCCACGGAGCAGAAGAGCTGGACAGCTGAGCACAGCCCAGACTACAGAGCTGTCAGAAAAAGTAAATTGTCCTTTTAAGCCCCTGAATTTGGGAGTGGTTTTTATACAGCAACAGATAACTTGGGAGCAGGCCTTTCTAAGGAGTCAGCTGGGCAGAATGTTTTGCCCTCCCCTTCAGACTTCACGGCCCACATCTTTGCAAGTTTTACCTCTTTGCACTTTGCACATCGTATTATTTACATCTTCATACATTTTAAAATACATCTCGCTTTGCCTCCTTTTTCATCATTCTCTCAGATTCCCCTTTCAGCGATACACACTTGTATGTGCTTGTGAAAACAGTACTGGGTTTAGGTCAATAGATGCCACTATGAAAGAAAAAGACAGGAAAAGGAATAAAAGCTGTTGCTAATTGCAAAGATTTAAGGTCCTGTTTTATTAGTGTGTCTTTTTTCCAATCGATGACTCATGTAGAGCTGTACCAGAATTGCCAGGTAATCCTCTTCCCGTGAAAACATATTTTGAGATTAAAAACATTAATTTATTTGAGTAAGCAAACATGGGTTTGACTTCGAAAAGAGAGGTGTCATCCCGTTACGTGGATAACAGAGGTGGTGGTGGTGGTGGTGGGGATAACCCTGGGGTCTCTTTGCTGCCTAGAACTCTGTGATCTGAAAGTGTTAACAGCCGTCCGTCTAGTTTCTAGCCTCAGAGTGTGGGGTGATCAGAAGAAGCAACACGCTTTTCTGCATTTGCACAAGCGTAATTGCTTCTAATGCTACTTAAGGGTGAAGAAGAAGCCTTAGCATTTTCCTTCCCCTGGAGCTTTCAGGTCTGTTTCTCCTTTCAAAGGCTGCATGTGTTGAATGTTCTATAAGAGGAAGAATGTAGGGGGTGACAAGGGGGAGAGGCTAGGAAAAGTCACAGCTTTGCAACATAAAAATGTTACAGTGTGATAGACTCATCCCTAATACAATGCAAAGAAAGTGGGAGTTGAAGGTGTGTGCAAAGAGGCAGGAGAAGCTGGTTGAAATAAACAGAACTGAGTCTGAATCTGGCTCCACCTACCTACCAGCAGTTGACTCTGGGCGAATAGCCTATACTTCCTGAATTTCAGTTCTCTCACCCATTAAATGGGGCTAAGGAAAACTTATAGCACTGAAAAATCAAAAAAGAGATAATCTGCGTAAGGGGGTTTAGTCCCATGTCTGGCACAAAATAGATCCCCGATGAATGCTGACTCTCTACCATATAGATAATTTACAGGAGGTGGTTTAGGAAATGTTGGCAGCTCCTGTAGAGGACAGTGGATGGAGGAAATCATTTCATGAAAGAAGTCAGAAAGATCCCAGAGAATTCCTGTAAATCATCATCCTCTGGAAGAAGATATGTTTCATGTCTGCCACAGCCTCAGTGACAGTGCCTGGGGCCTTGGGCATAATCGGATTTTATTGAGCAATCCTGGAAAAGGATTCTGTTGTTTTTGTGGTTCATTTTAACTTCTACCAACTGGAGACAAAGACCTAAGGGGAGAGAGTGAGGGCTTAAGAAACTTAAATGAGAAAAGCTCAGTAACGAGACATTCATTAGGACAGTAGATGAACGAACATAGAGATCATGTCTAGATTTTTTTCCCCTGCCTTTCAGATGCAGAATGAGGCTAAGAGAACTGGAGTATATTGAACAGGATCATTCATCTACAAAAATCTCGGGGCCAAGATTTGAATCCAGGCCTAACTCTGAAACCCATGATTTTAACCAAAGTACTCTCTTGCCTCACGGAAGGAAACCAGCTGGATTAAAGACGGGACAAAGTGGGGAGAGGGTAGAGAGAAGTCTGGGAGTTTGTGCTGTGATTAGAATACACGGGTCAAAGTTACACCCAAAGGAAGAGTTCCATTGGGGGATTAAATGAGAAGGAGGGAGGCTGAATCGGAGTGAGGAAGGGGACCCAGGAACTCTTTCTAGGAAGGTCAAGACAAGAAAGCAAGGAGCAGGTTGGGAGCCTTAGAGCTGAACAGCAAATTAAGGCTCGGCGTTCAAGGAAAATCATTCAGGATTAAGACCACGGGGGACTTCATCTTGAATTTGTGCGTTGTGAGGGCAAATATGACCATATAAAGGATCTATGTAGGACCACTGAGAAAGCAGGCAATGGCTCCTGAGGACTCCAAGCACCAAACCAAAACTGAATTTTATGACCCTGTTTTGAGATAGGCACCCAGGAAAGAGGTGAGTGTAAGCCTGGATCACCCCAACAGGGGGTCAGAGATACGGATGCCTGTGTCAGATGCAAGCAGATTCTTTAGTAGACATTTATGCCACCTGAACTTTCCTAGGTTCTCTTTTTCCAGCTTCTCATACTCCCCCTTTTTTGGGGGGGGGGGGCAGTGCCTTCAGGCAAAAATAATTAAGTACATATGAGTACGTCAAAGTCGATCACTTTGCTGCACAAAAATTTTTGACAGCTCCCCCACCTGACAGCTCCAAAAAAAAAAAAAAAAGTTCAAACTTAAGAGTTTTAGAATTAGTGTGAAAATCAAGACCGAACGTAATCTGATCCAATCACAACTTATCCAGACTCACCGTTCACCCCTCACCCATCCTTTCACGCGTCTAAATACATGAATTATTGCCCATTTAGGGAATTCTTGAAGTCTTCTGACCACTCAAGAGACTTGTCAAAGTTGGCTTTTCATTAGAGTATTAGGTACATATTTGCATCATGTCTGACACAGGTATTGAGATGGCTGGGGGGGTCACAATTTACACTGGATTTCATCTCTCCACTCCACCCTTGGCAAAGGTCTTGACACCGAGGAGGAGCCTACAGATTACTGCGTACCCTTAAATGGGGGAAATAAGTAAGTAAAAGATTCCTGGGGCACTTCCATCCGTGGTTTGGATTTAACACCACAATGGTTTCAAACTGAGAACCAAGAACTGACTGATCATCATGCTCCCTGAACTCTGTCTTTACATCTAAAGAGATGCTTCATCCACTCATTTCTCAGGTCAGGCTGAGTTCAAAACACATTTGCTGACAGGCACTGTACCAGGCTTTGTGCTAGGCACTGGGGATGTAAAAAGGATTAAGGCGCAGTCTTTAACTTGAAGAATCTATAGTCTAGTGAGACAGTTAAGTGTGTAATAAAATATTAAAATAATATATTAATCATTTGCTGTACCCTGAGACTCCATCAGCATTCTATTATTTCATTCTCGAAACCCTGGGAGACTTTTGATTCCAGCCACGGTGGACTACCTGAGACCAGGCTCACCCTCCCTCATAAAGAAACACATGAAGCAACTGTTTGCAGACACAGGAAAGCAGACAGGGAGGAGCTGTGATCTCTGAGTGGAGGTTAGCACTTCCAGCTCCTGGGGTGGCGTCGCTCATCAGCTGCCCACTCACAGGAGAGAGAGGTGGAGACCAGAGAGACAGCCAGGGTCTTGCTGGGTAGAGCAAACAGATTGGAATTTGGGTTTACTGAGGCAGCTGGAGTTTGTGGGACAGGACAGTGGAAACAAGAAATCGCACTGATGCGAAACAGAAGAAATCTATGTGGAGGTCCCCTTACGTCTTGGCCAAACACTTGTTTGTTATGGACGAGGCAAGACTCTGAAACTTAGCAAAGTTACCAGCAGCAGTGGGGAGGGGGTGCTGTGAGTTGAACAATGATTCCAGAGGTTACACGGGTCTCGGAGACACTGGCGTTCTGGCCAGGAAGAGAGTGCATGGTGTGACCCAAGCTTTCATGTGATACACTCAGAAAGCTTGTGCCTTGTGGATGAAATGATTCCAGCCCTACAGAAAAAGCCCCTCTTTATCTACCATGACAAAGCCTGAGCAAGCCACTAAGGTTCACCTAGGCAGACAGTAAATTAACTACCTGCCGAAACAAAACTCAATTCTCTTTTAAAGAAGATCAAATAATTCATATTTTCCAACAATACAGCCTCCACTGCTTCCAAAATGCAATTTTTAAAAGTTAGTAGCTATACACAGGGTAATATCACCCAGAACCAAAAGGAGACGGACGACAGGGACACACTCAGAGGTGACGTAAATGTTAAAATGAGTACCTGGGACCTTCCAGTATTTATTTTAAATATGTTTAAGAAAATAAAGAAAAGATAAAAATAGTGAGTGAAGGAATAGGGAATCTCAACAGAGGCATGGAAATTTTTTTTAAAGCAAAATGAAATACAAGAACTGAAAAATACAGTGTCTGAACTTAAGGAAAATTCACTGAGTGGGTTTTAACATCAAACTGAACACTCCAGAAAAAAAGATTACTAAACATGAAGACAGTTCAGTACAAACCATCTAAATTGAAGCACATTAAAAAAAAACAAAAGGCACTGAAAATAGTTAATAGAGCCTTGGTGACCTAAAGATAATATCAAACAGGCTAACATATATGTGATTGGCATCCTAGGAGAAGAGGACAAAGAAGCTGGAGTAGAAACAATACATGAAGAATTAACGACTGAAAATACCCCAGATTTGACTGAAAATACCAACCCACTGATCTAAGGATCTCAACAAACCCAAGGAAAGATGAACAAAGAAAAACAGACCTGGTTACCTAATAGTCAGACGGCTGAACACAAAACATAAAGAAAAAAATTACAAACAACCAGAAGAAAAAGAAATAGGATGTGCTAAGAATAATGTAAGAATTACTGCTTACTTCTCACTGAAAACAGACAGACAATGGAAACCAGAGGCAATGGGTTGACATCTTTAGAGTAGAAAAAAGGGTTAACTTAAAAATGCTATATTAATTGAAAACATCCTTCAAAAATGAAGACTAAGTAAAGACAAAACAAAGATAAACAAACTGAAAGAATTTGTCACCAGCAATCCTGTCTATGAGAAACGTTAAAGGAAGTTCTTTAGACAGAAAATCAGATCAACACAAAAGGATGAAGCGTGTCAGAAGTGGTAAATACATGGGCAGATACAAATGACTTAAAAAAAAAAAACCATATATATATACTTCTTAATTTCTTTAATAGACAACTGATCTACAGTGAAACACATGAATACGTTGTGGGGTAACATGTAGAGTAATATGTAGTGGAGTTTGTAAAATGTATAAAAGTTAAAAAAATACTATTACTAACACAAAGGACAGGAGGGAAAAATTCAAGGGCATTGTAAGATTCTTATTACATGAGTGGCAGCACTTAAAAATGAATTCAGGCTATGTGGTGGTAAGTAAAATATTACTTTTATGTTACAGATTACATTGTGGTAAGTTAAGGAAGCATATTTTAATCCTCAATGCAAGTGCTAAAAATCCAATAGAGGAAATCAAAATGCTATGCTAAAAATATTCAGTTAGTACAAAAGAATGTAGGAAAGAGGGGGAAGGGGAAAAAAAAAAAAGACAGCTAGGATAAATAGGAAAAAAAAAAAAAAAAAAAAAAGGAACCGAGGTGGTAGACAAACCCAGCCGTATGAATATTTACATTGAAGGTAAATGGAATACTCTGATGATGAGACGGAGAGCATTGGACTGGATAAAAAAGCAAGAGACACTGTGTTACGAAGGACTGTGTTACAAGAGATGCACCATCCATGTAAAGACACAGGTAGGTTAAAAGTAAAAAGAAGGAAAAAATATATATCATGCATGTAGATATATTACATCATGCTAGGTAGGCTGTATTCATGTCAGATGAGGCGGCAGTCAAGACAAGGGGTGTACTTAAGAGATAGATGGAAGCATACTATGACGATACAAGGGTCAGAAAAAAGCAATTCGTCAAGACAACATAATAATCCTTAATGCATATTGTGGTAGCATCTCCCAAAAGGGCACCATCAATTCCTCTCTTCCTCATATGTGCACGCCACGCCACATGTCAAGAGATGGAATCTGTGTCTCCTTCCCTTGAATGTGAGCTGCCCAGTGACGTACCCTGAGCAAGTGTCTCTTCTTGGTTCCAATTCCTGCAGAGCAGCCCTGGCCATGGACCGAATTCCTGCCAGCCAGCCCTGACGCTTTCATTAGTTCCTCCAGCCCGAGGATGTGAGCATCTCACTTCTGCTGCTGATCTGTTGCTTTGCCATTGACTGTTTGGCTTCCACACTCTTCCGTCACCTGGGTAATTCATTCTCTATATTAAATTCTCTCCATGTTAGAATGGCTTATATTTTCCTGGCAGGACACAGACTGAAACAAGGAACTAAAGAAGCTTGTTATATCCACTTGCCAGATGAGAAACTGGGGTTCAGCACTGTCCTGAGCTGCTTCTTACCAATCCTGCTCTGGCAGGCTGGACACACATCTCCTTGGCATTCACAGGAACTCACGGTCCAGCAAAATGTGGGCAGAATTTCATCTGCCATTAAAAAATGACTTTTACAAATGGAAAGCCTTTTCCATCTGTATGACTTAAACAGAACAATCAATGTTTAAATAATAAATGTCCTCGTTTTGGGAAATCTGTCCTCCACTGGCAGCTTTCCGGGGCTTGTCTGGGTCAAACTCAGCTGCCTTGGGTCTCTGCCTTTACCACCTCCCAGGCCTTCGGGATAGTGTAAAAGCTACAGCATGATTTACAATGGCCAAGACTTAGAAACAACCTAAGTGTCTGTCCATGGATACATGGACAAAGAGAATAAAATTAAAACATAAAAATTACTTCAAATAGCAGCTATATCACATTATATAATATACATGTATATATTCTTGATACATACTAGAATATTACATATGATTATTATATATAAATTATTACTTATAATATTCATCATGATTAATATAATTACATATAATGAAATAGTATTCAGCCATAAAAATGGCACTTGTGACAACATGGATGAAACTTGAGGGCATTATGCTACATGAAATAAATCAGACAGAGACAGATACTATATGATAGCATTTTTATCTGGAATCTAAAAAATCCTGACTGTTAGAAAAAGAGAGTAGATTGGTGTTTGCCAGGGGCAGGGGGCAGGGAAGGGACTGGATAAAAGTGGTCAAAGGATGTGACCTTCCAATTATTAAATGAGTTAAGTTCTGCGGAATCTAATGTACAACATAATGATTATACTTAACAATACTACCTTATACACTTGAAAGCTGATAAGAGACTAGATCTTAAAAAGTCTCATAAAAAAAGTTTCAGTGAGATAATGGATGTGGTAAGTAACCTTGTTGTGGTAATCATTTTGCAATATACGTGTATATCAAATGGTCACATTGTATACTTGAAACTTACACAATGTTGCGTGTCAATTATATCAATAAAGCTGAACAGTAAAGAAATCAATTAAATAGGAACACAGAAATGACACTGTATGTGTACCCATGATATATGATGCCCGTTTTAACAATACATTTTTATCTATTGGTGCATTTTGCTTGCAAATAACTTCTTTACTGATCAATGAAGGCAGCTTGCTAACTGAGCTGGCCTTGATTCTGAGATCACAGGAGACTTATGCAGTATCAAAAGCAGATGATCCTAGTCAACTCAGTGAGACGCATGCTTCCAACACCTTTCCCTGCTCTAGGCTGAAGGAAACCTTGCTTTTGTGGAAAAAAAAAAAAATGTTTTTTTTGAGCTAAATTCTTTTCAGTTCACAATAGCTTCTTTCCTTTCTCTCTCCCACTATCAACTTTTGGCTCTCGCAAGCTCATTCGACACCCTTTTCCTTTGACCGAAACTAGCTCAACAGATGCCAAATGCATCTTCACAGCGCTGAGTCGCAGCGAGATGAAGGGAGAAGCTTGCCTGCTTGAAGGTCCATGTATTTTCTTTTTGGTTTTACAAATGAAATACATCTTCTTTTCACACGAAAGGGTAGAAAACATAGACTAAACTCCCCGTGTGCTGCACGACTTAGGCACATAAACTTCCATGCTCACAGTAACCCTAGGATTTAGATATTCATGTCTCCACTTTCCAAGGAAGAAACTGAGGCTCAGAAGCCATAATTAATTTGCCTACATTCTTGATCAGCTTACAAGAGGCCGAAGAGCCGGGTGTGAATCAAAGTTCATCCGCCTGAGGAATCCTCGTTCTCAACTCCTGTGGGATAGAACCCCCTTTCTCAGAAAAACGAAAACAAAAACAAAAACATTGTCTATTGAAAGCCAACTGTGTACCAGCTGCTTTATGATCTTGCTTATGTCTAACAACAAACCTGAGAGTCTAATATTTATTCCACTCGACTGATGGCGTGAATAATACCAAGAGAAATCATCTATTTAGTGATGTTTCCATGTCAAGCATTGTCCATTATCTCATTGAAATAAAAAAGAACAAAATGAAAACTGATTCCACACCTACCACCTGAAGATAACCACTATTCCTACTCTGGTGTCCATTCTTTGTGGTTTTCCTATGCATTTATTTATTTATTTTTCCAAAATGGGACCATACTCTCTAGAGTGCATTATAGCCTCATTTCCTAACTCAAAAATGCATCATTAACGTCTTCCATGTCATTAGAGTGGTTTTTTTTTTTATAGCATCAGTTGGTAATGGTTGAACATTCCACTTTCTAGAGATAGCACAATTTACTCAATAATTACGATTGAATTAGACATTTGGTTTTTCCCATTATTATTATTGCAGATATCATGGCACTGAAGATCTCTGTAGCTGTATTTCTGTGTTCTACCCCTAAGAAAATTCCTCACAGTAAATCTGCTGCTTTGAAGCTCTGGCAAATGCTTGATTCTTTCAGTAAGTAAAGGTTGAGCAATGTTCTCCTTCCCTCACAGCTTATCCTGTGGTCCATTTTCCCAAACCCAGCCCCAAGCCGGACATTTTAATTCGTTAAAAACAAAGAAACAAAAAATCGCTACTTTGCTTGGGGGGAAACATGATAGGTTGTTATGCTGTTTCCATTTTATGGCCGGGGAAGTTGAATATTTCATCATGTGTCTGATTTGCCCATTTGAGATCTGTAATTCTACAGCTAGACTAGCCTCCTAATATAGAGGTGACAATGCATGTTAGGGTAAAGGTTAGGTGGAGCAAAGCTTATCAATTTAATATGAGCAGTAGGACAGAGCAAACTGAAATCTCTCATTGTGAAATTGCATCTTTTCAAACTCTATGTGTATGCGATTCTTGTTCAATGAGCAAGCCATCAACCTACCCAGTGCCATGTTATCTGTTCCTAAGTCAAGAGCAACACCCTCTCTGGAAAGAAACTTACCAAGTTAGCAAATGATATGGTCACAGGCCGTACATGCCAAAGCCACTAAAGTTAATTATTACTGGAAATTCTCAGCCTGCAACTGACAGAAGCTTGCAACGCCAACTCCTTGAAGACATCAGTCAAGTCTTGTTCATCTTTGTGTCCCTGGGTGTATCCCAAAGTATATGACAGATCATGTTTGTAGCAGAATAAATGAATGATAAATACAACACAGGCAGAGGAAGAAATAGGCATGGGTTTTGCAACTGAGAGGAAGAGAGAACAACCCAATGTGCTTAATTAAAAATGTAAAGACTTCGAGTAAGGAAATAAGGGTTCTCACAGGACGCAGCACAGAAAAGCTGGCCAGGTGTTACGGACCGAATCATGTCTCCCTAAAACATTCAGATGTGAAGCCCTAGCCCCCAGTTTCTCAGAATGTCACAGCACTGGGGAATATGATCTTTAAAGAGGTAATTAAGTTAAGGCTATTAAGGTGGGTCCCTGACCTAACCTGACAGTGTCCTTATAGGAAGAGAAGAGGACACCAGAGATGCATGCGTGTGGAGAGATGACCACTTGAAGAGACAGCGAGAGGGTGGTCATCTGCACGCCAAGGAGAGAAGCCCATAGAAGAACCTTGGACACTGGACTTCAGAACTGTGCAGATTTTAGCATCTCTTAAATCCCTACTTCAAACTCCCCAGAGAAAAATCCCATCGGCTCTGCTGAGTTGGCTTAGACATGGACACTTGGTCCAAACCATCTTAAAATGAAGGCAGGGTAATATCCAGACTGCTCAGTGCCCTTCAGGACACATCTGCCTACTTGGATGTTTGTTTATCGTGTGCTTACCTACTGTCTCCCTCAACTAGAATGCAGATGCCATAAGGACAGGGAATCTCCCCCTGTCTGTTCCCCACAGTCCCCATAGCATCAAGGGTGGTTCCTGGTACACAGAGGACACCCCGGGAATCCTTGCTGAATGAGAGAGGAGAGTTGCACTCAGGCGAGACAAGCTCTGGAGCTGAGGCACTTCACATTCTGACGTGCGGAGGTCCTCAAGAGGAGTATACGTTGCTTACGGAAGAGAAACTCCTAAATTTCCATGACTCAGAATCCTATCCAGACCAAATCTGCATATATTTGTGCTGGAGGGAATAAAATTTAAAAAAAGAAGAAGAAAAAAAGGATGCTGGGGCAGAAGCTACTATGTGCTCACTAAATCCATTTTCCTTTTGTTCTCAGCGCTGTTTGACATTTCCCAGACTCCTCTGTGGCCAAGGAGGGTTCACATGATTTGAGGTCTGGCCAATGGAAAACAGGAAGAGGTGATACCCACCACCTCTAGGTCTGCCCCTCAAGAACACTTCCCTCATGAACCTCCATACTCTCACCATCTGTCACAGAGGAAGCAAAGTATTTCAAGAATTTGGGGGATGGAGGAGGTAAGGAAGGAGGAAGAGAAGGCAAGCAGGCAAGTGGGCACTTGAGTCTCTGAGTTGTTAAGCACGAAGAGTCATGTAGAAGAGCCACTCAATCAAGTTGGACCATTGCATCAGCAGGATATAAGCTGTTACGGTGTTAAACTGCTAACCTCTGGTGCTGTTTGTTACAGCAGCTGGTGTTACTCACCCTGAATAACTCAAGCATCTGGAAGAAAGTCAGTCTGGGCTGGGAAACTGGGCTCCTGCTGGAGCAGTTGGAAGGATCTGGAGACTGTTCGATTGCTGTTTCAACAGCCAGCTCATTCTCACTACTGATAACTATTATAAAGGCACATTTTGAAATTACACAGTTGACAGCTTTCACTCCAGGCTCTGCGAGGAAGGCGGGGCAGGGCTTCTGATGCACAGTTTACAAAGTGGAAATGGATCTCTCTTGGTGTTGGAGTAGTCTTACCCAAGGTTTCCAGCTAGTCACAGACACCTGAGCCTGACATCGCATGACCCGGTGCTCCTTCCCCATGATGATGTGCTGCAGGAAAAGTGCAATGATGTGCGACATTCTGTCTGCACAGGGGGCGTGACATGGATCACGGCACACCAGGCTCCTTCACCGCCGCCCTGTTGACATTCTAGAATGGGCTTTGCCGTGGGGGGTGCCCTGCACATTAGAGGATGCTAGCAGCATCCCAAATCCCTACCCACCAGAGGCCAGAAGTACCTCCTCCCCGGTTCTGACAACCAAGAACATCTCCAGACATTGTCAAATGTCCCCCAGATGATAAAAGTCACCCCCGGGTAAAAACCACCACTGCAGAGATTCCTGCCTCTGTGCAAACATTTCGCTTGCATGTAGTTCCCCTGGAATGGAAATACGGGCTAGAAAGCAGTTCTCCCCGCCTGTGGAGCTGGGTGACACAGAACAGGAGATGAAACTGAGGTGGAACGTATCACCTTCCCGTGTTCTGTTCACACAAGGAGATCGTATGTGGGAACGGTGTGAATCTCACACCACCATGGTTCTTTCTTTATTTGTTTACAACGGAACTTAATTCCCATGTAGATCCCACTGGGTCACAAAAGCTTTGTTCACTCAGGCCAGTTACAGTCAACGCAGGGTTTTCTTGGGCTGTCTGGAGCCTCCTCACCCCCACGCTTCTCTGGGGTGCTGGCTAAGATTAACAGGCTCTCTGGGCCAAGGCTAGATTGTGGGGGCACCCCGACTGGCTCTCAGCCACTGTCATTCAAGCATCCCAGCAAACGCTGAGTTGATCTCAGTGCCGGACAGGCCTTCTGGATCGGTCCCTAAAAATCACGCCTGCATGGTCCCATCACCAGGGCGTATCTGAGCCCTGCCACCTTCCTTAGGTACTTCCATGCCAGTCTTGAGGCCATGGGAGGGCTCTGGCATTTCCCAGGCCCACCTTCATGATTCTGTGACCTTGGGCCCATTAGCCAAGGTGACCCAGTTAGACTTCTCTTCAGCTCCCTTACCATGCCCAGTTCAGGTGAACTGTGGGAGGCCTGCCACCTGCCTGGGCCCCCCTGCAGAAGGGCCGTGGGCGCCTAGGGTGAAACCCTGAAGGAGTAACTCACTCTCAGATACTCATTCCCATTTGCATGACCTCAAGATTGAGGGCCGTCTTAGGAGTGAAGCACCGAGGAAAATGGATCAGTGACTTAAATAGATGCTCTAAGACCACATGTCTCTTAGAAGAGAGCATAGGAGTAAATCTGCCTGACTTCAGATTTGACAATGGATTCTTAAATATGATATCAAAATCATGAGCAATGAGAGAAAAATAAGTAAACAGGACCTTAACAAAATTGAAACTTTCCGCGCATCCGCGGACATTATCAAGAAAGTGAAACGGTAGAAAAGAAAAAGATAAATGAACATAAATACAAAACAGAAACAGACTCATAGACATAGAATACAAACTTGTGGTTGCCAGGGGGGAGGTGGGTGGGAAGGGACAGACTGGGAGTTCGAAATTTGTAGATATTGACAGGTACATATAGAATAGATAAACAAGATTATACTGTATAGCACAGGGAAATGTATACAAGATCTTGTGGTAGCTCATGGTGAAAAAGAATGTGACAATGAATATATGTAAGTTCATGTATAACTGAAAAATTGTGCCCTACACTAGGAACTGACACAACATTATAAACTGACTATAAGTCAATAAATGAAGAAAGGAAGGAAGGAAGGAAGGAAAGAAAAAAAAAGAAAAGAAAACAAAACAAAACAAAAAGGGCAGCCTATGAAATGGGAGAAAATATTTGCAAATCATATATATGGTAAGGGTTTAATAATTCAGATTAGAAAGAGAACTCCTAAAATGCATTAAAAAGATAAACAACCCAATTTTTAAAGGGACAAAGAATTTGAATAGATGTTTCTCCAAAGAAGATAACAGATGGCCAATAAGCACATGAAAAGATGCTCAGTGCCATTGCTCATCCAGGAAATGCAAATCAAAATCATAATGAGGTACCACCTCGCACCTACCAGGACGGCTATCATTTTCTAAAAATCTGAGGAGAATAACAAGTGTTGGAGGGGATGTGGAGAAAGTGGAACTTTGCACATCGCTGGTGGGGACACAGAACAGTGGAGCTGCTGTGGTTAAAGACTTTGACGCCTCCTCAAAAAGCTAAATACAGAATTACCATGACCACATGACCCAGCATTTCCACTCCATTCCACACAGAAGAACTGAAAATAGAGACACAGACAGACACTTGGGCACCACTGTCCACTGCAGTGTTATTCACAATCTTCAAAAGGCGGTGACAACCTAAGTGTCCGTCAACAAATGCACGGATAAAGAAAGTGTGGTATATACACACACTGGAATATTACTCAGCCATAAAAAGGAATGGAATTCTGATCCATGCGACAACACTGAACCATTTTAATCATTTTTTAAGGGTGCAATTCAGAAGGATTCAGTTTTTGAAACCAAGAAGCCCAGATTCCTACAAAGCAAGAGCTCTGGGTTCGAAAACTATTTTCTAGCATCCCTAAAATGCCCCTGGGACCACAAATGCTGCCACTGGATGGCAGATGGCTGGCAAGGAGGACTAGGATGCAGAAGAAAGTACCGGTCTACTACATACTGTATCTGGCGGGACGCAAGGACTGACTTCCCCAAATCAGGCCAAACTTGAGCAAGCTTTGTTAAACTTATCCCACCAACACGTACTCGACGGTGAGAGGGAAAGGCGTTAACAGTGATGAATGAGAAGTTGTTACATTAATACGTTTCAGTATCACTTACAATACACCCTCTCCTTCTAAACTAGAAGCTCCCTGAAAGCAAGAACAAATTTTGTCTTGTTCCTCGCCATATTTCCCAGGCCTTTCAAAGGCCTGAAACATCGTTAGGACTCAATAAATAATTGTTGACTGAACAAAAAAGCACATAGGCTTTTTTGTCTGAGCCCCCAGAATAACCCTGTTTTATTAAAAAAAAAAAAAAATCCCTGTTCTATAGAGGCAGTATGAAGGCACACAGCTGGGAAGAGAGCAAATCAGGAGTTGAACTTGTACTTCCCAGCAGCAAGTGACTTGGGACTGTCAACTCACCTGCCAAGCCAAACACCCCACCACGGGGGTGATGTGGAATCCACCGTCCTTCCCTGTAAGTCGTCGGAACCAATATGCCTTATATTTTATTATGAATAATGCTAACAACAAAAAAGGCAAACCTGCAGTGTGTATAAATTATACATACGATTTTAATCATCAGCATAACCATGGGACAGGCAGAACTGGTTCCAGGTGACAGGAGAGGAAGGTGAGGCCAAAGGGGTGTCATTCCGCTCCCACGCAGCACGGCAGAGATTCAAACCCAAAGCACCGTGTGACCCCAAAGTTCATGACACTTCTGAGCCATAAGAGACCTCGATGGGCCTCTAGACCACGTGTGCACCCGACACCGTCCTGGGGCAGCCACCTAACCCTACAATCCATGGGAACCGCTGGCGACTGACTTTGGGAAAACAAGTGTGTGTCTTCAGTGGCAAATGTCCATGACACTTGGGCTCACCCAAGCCGCCGGTGTCTGGGGGAAAGGGAAGAGGGCAGTCAATCATCTTGACATTCCGTCATCTGCTTCTGGGACCTTCGGGATCCCGAACAGCCTGAGTTGGAAAGTGCCATGGTCTTGTTATCCAGATGTTTGAGGCTGCACCGCCCCGCCCCACCCCGCGTCTATCAGAGCTCCTGGCTGACAGACAGCGACACTGATATCATTCTTGCTACTACGCCTAGCAGACTGCCCTCTGCTCTGCGCGCCTTCAGTGTGCTGGGCTTGATGCAGACGGTTTTATGTGCCTTATCTTAGTCTATGAATTGAGGCTCTATCAGCAGCCACGATTTCCAGGTGAGGTCACTGCTAGGGTTCAGCACTGGGTAAGGGACACACCCAAGGATGCTTGGGCAGGACGCGATCATAGTGGGGTGAATGGTGGCTCCCAAAAGACGTCTCCACCCAGAACCTGTGAATGTGGCCTTACTTGGAAACAGGACTTTTGCAACTGTAATTAAGGATTTCAAGATGGGATGACTCTGGATTTGGGGGGCTCTAACGCCAGTGATTGGTGTCATTACAAAGAGACAGTCAGAGGGAGATCCGAAGGGATACAGACACACAGAGGGGAACACAGATGGAAGCAGAAATTGGAGGAACGTGTCTACAGGCCAGGGAATGCCAAGGACTGCTGGAAATCACCAGACACTAGGTGAGAGGCAGGCACAGATCCACCTGCAGGGCCTCCAGAAGGAACCAACCCCTGCCAACACCTTGATTTCACCCTTCTGCGCTCTAGAACTGCGAACGAATTTCTGTTGGATTAAAGAAAGCAACCCCACTGGTGGCTGTATGTTCTAAAAGTCCTGGGAAATGAATGGCTGAGATAGGATTTGAACTTAAGCATAGCCCAAACTCCTTACCGGCAATCTACGAGTCACACATTTTGAACCAGCTCTCAATTTCTTCATGTGCCCAAATTCAGAGAGACCGAGGGCACTCGAACTCTCAGAAAAATTATACATGGGCACACGCACACTCACACACACACTTCAAAGAGGTGAAATGACCGAGAAGCCTTCTCAACATTTCCCTGATACAATTACTAACTCTCAAGAAAAGGATAAGAAGAAGACATCCAAATTGCCACTGCAACTCTGATCAAGCAGACTGTGGAGAAAAGAAAAAAAAAATAAAACTTTAGTCACGAAACGTGAAACCAGAGAATTGGTCCTTTTGGGCATTCATCATGATATTTTATTAACATGGAGCCTTTTATCTGTGGATTGCAGACAACTTTAAAAAGTCAGCGAGTGCTGTTCTGGTCCTCACTTGATGTGGCCATGGGGGGGGGGGGGTGGTGGAGATGGGAGGGAGCACTGAGGTTAAGACACTTGCCCTTGTTTTCCGGAGCCAGCTGACAAACCAGAAATTGTCCAGACTTCTGGACCTCCACGTTAGGGTCTTCTCAAGAGTTCCTCTTACTCCAACTGACTGTTCCTTGATGAAACTGCCTCCCCTCTTTCCAGACAATCCACAGAACTCCTACACATCCTGTAAGAAGCCCTTCCCTGGCCTTCCCAGCTCCATCCTCTGCCACAAAGCAGCGCTGAGTCTCTCGCTCCGTGTACACATATTCTAGTTTGTATGTACCTCAAATACAGCATTCGTGATACGTTATACCTTTGGCTCTTTATGGGTCAGTCTTTCCCTGTAGACAAGGGATTTTTAACCCAAGAGTTTAAGAAAGCCAGTGGAAGGGCTTCAGAGGAAACTGTCCACCCCTTTGGAACTTTCTGCAAAATTTTACATGAATGTGCACCTTACAGGATAGTTACTCCATAGCTTTCCTGAGTGTTTTTTTTCAAGACTTCAACACATTTCAAACTCACTGCACTAAAATCTAACTTGTCTGAGTTTCTTGTCCCTGTGACCTGGCACAGTACCTCATCCAGCACAGACACAGGAAAAATGTCTGTTGCTGCATCGTGGCGCAAAACTTGGATGGAAATGTAGTCAGAGGGGTTCTGAGTTGCTCTGCCTTTGTGTTGGAATCACCGTAGCTCTGAGTGAAGAACTTCAAAAGCTCTGACTCTGACTCACAGCGAGTTCTCTTCTCCAAACCACGAAGGTCAGGTGCCTGGTCCATGAAGGTGTCTGCTCTACAGCTTGCTCTCAGAAACTGCCTACTTTCTAGTTGTCTCAGCAATCCAGCACCTACAAACGTATCCTACGGATACACTGGCATCAATGTACGGAAACACACGGATACAGAGGCAATAGCAAAATACATAAGCTACAAGAACGTACAGTTTACTATGTCTGTGATTCCGTTTCTGTTTTGTAGATAAGTTCGTTACTTCAACTAAAAAAAGAATATGTTGTACAACACAGGAAATAGCCAATATTTTATAATAACTACAAATGGAGCATAACCTTTAAAAACTGTGAATCACTATGTTGGACCCATAAAACTTACATAATATTGTAAATCAAGCGTACTTCAATAAAAACAATAAAAAAGTAGACTCAATCTGAATGTATATTATCAAGAGGTGCTACTATCCTTTAGAAGAAAGGCCAGCAAAATATTTGTAAAGAGCCAGGTAGTAAATATTTTAGGCTTCTGGGGACCTATAGTTTGTGCAAATGTATCTATTCGATGCTGCCACTGTTGCAGCAAGAGACAATGTATAAATGAACAGGTGTGGCTGTGTGCTGATAAAACTTTATTTACAAAAATCAGGCAGGGGGCCGCAGTTAGCCAGCAAGTCTTAATTTGCTGACCCCTGTCTTAGAATACTAAACAGCTGTTAAAAAAAGACTTGTGAAAATGTCCAAAACTGTTGTGATTTACTGAGCAATGCAGCTAGCACAAACATAACATGTCCTCTGGGATTGATTCTGTTTTAAGCACTTTACCTGGGTTATTTTATTTAATCCCCACCCACCTCCATTTACCCGCTGCACCCATTGCTTTGTACAGGGAGTGGCCAGCTCTGAGAACTTGGGCAGGTGGCTCAGTCTCCCTGAGCCTCAGTTTCCCAACCAGTAAAATGGATGCAAGAGAGGGCTGTTGCTATTTGTATAAAGCTTGTCCATTAACATTGGCTGAGTCACTGTCACACAATGGAAACATGATTAAAGTGAGTTCTCCATCTCTTAAACTTTCTTTTTTTTTCCAGTGAGGCGCTGCTCAACTAAAAGAGAACATAAAGAATGTTCTTCATGCTTCCTTTCCATTCTGAACGTTTTCTCTGAGGGTACAGACATCTATTCAGACACAATTAACTTGAGGTTGTTTTTTTTTTTTTAACACATGGTGTGGTGGGATGGCAAAGTCTATTATCTTATGTGTGATTAATGAAAGCTGTTAATATAAACAGTGAGAACACAGGCACTCTGATGTTCCCAGTGGCTACTAATTAAGGAGGTGCTGCTCATTCTCAGGCTTAAAAGGGAATGGCTCTGTCTTAGCTGTCTGTAAGAATTTATCAAGAAGTGAGATTTTAAGGACATGACCCAGAAAGAACATGGTAATAAAAAAATCTCTCTTTTCCTTATAATAATATGAATAATTATGACAATAATACTAGAAGGTACTAGAGGCTGCTATGTGCCAGGTACAAGCTAAATGTTTCAGAGATGTACTAAATCATTGAATCCTCCCGTCTTTCCTGGTAAATACGTCCTTGTTCAACTTTCAGATGCGCTAACCAGTCTTACAGCAAACGAGCGATGGGCTGTGGAAATAATGCTAAGCATGACCTAGTTAAGGAGGCAAGTTTGGTGTTTTGGGGAAAGAATTCTGTATTGGGGGGGTGGTTATGGGACTAAGGATGGAAGGGAAACTTACAAACACATGTGCACGTGCACACGCACACACGCATATAATGGTACGCTCAGGAAAGAGTGTGTATTTAATGAAGTGTAAAATCCATGAGCCTGTAGGAATTCTGATTCTGAAGTGTTGCTAGCAGTAGAAGGCAGGTGCAGACACAAGAGCACACGGCTCTGTGTGGTGTGTCTCCACGTGCGCATAGATAAAGAGGAGGCACCCAAGGTACAGCCCGCGACTGGCTTCCAGAAGCCGTCTGCGCGCTGTCATTTACCCGCGCGTGCTGTGCGGGGATGGCGGGCGAGGATGGGCTCGGGGACTGCACGGGAAGGAAAAGTCACAGGACTGAATGACTGATTAGGTGGGGCGAGCGCAGAATGAGATGAAGCTGAACAGGACTCGGAGATTTTTCTAGTCTGATTGAGGGGATGGGTGATCACGCCACAGATGCGCTGGAAAACTGAGGGGCAAAAGCAGGTTTAGCGGGGAGGTGATAAGCTCTGTTTTGGACATTCCAACCTTGAGGTGCCGGGGGGACGTGCAGGAGCAGATGTGAGGAGACAGATACGGGTGTTGATGGGTCTGAAGCTTAGGTAAGAGGCATGTTAAAAGCTGACGGGTGAACCGAGGGTGAGCCCTGGGACATACTCATGCTGAGGAGAAGCGCAGAGGAAGAGAAGTGAGTGGGGAAAGTCTGAGGAGGAAGAAAAAGAAGGGATTTGACAGTTTCACAGAATGATGGCACGATTGAGGGGAAGGAGGGTCTAAATGGGGTGTCTGTAATGGGACACAGCCCATGAAAGACTTCAGGAGCCTTGGAGTTAATTATGGTGGCCAAGGTCACTTCCCATAATCGAGGCTGGAAGACTCCCTTGGGCTTTTTCCCAAGATAGCTCAGTGTTTTGTGAAAGAAGGGCTTTGACTTAGGTAGACCTGTGTTGCAATCTTGGCTGTACAACTTCCTTGCTGTGTGACTTCAGTTAAGCTTCTTACCCTCTCTGAGCTTCAGTATTACGATCCACAAAATAGAACTCACGGTCCACATGTAGCTCAGACAGCTGTTTGACGGGGACATCTTGGCACGTGATACAATCTCAGCGTCTCTTTGCCTTTTCCTCCCCTGTCACTGTACGTGTTTCCACGTGTACGGGGTGGGTGTGTGGTTGCAAGTGACGGAAAACTAAAGACAAAGGGATTTTCTGGGCTCAGGTGACTGAAAATTCCAGGAGAACAGAGAAAGCCTGGACTCCGATGAGGTTGAATCTTGACTCGTTCTTTCTCTGTCCCAGCTCAGCTTCCCCGTTCTGTCCTCAGCTCCTTGCTGAGCAGAATGTCAAAATGGCCACGTGCAGCTCTCAGCTGCCTTCTTAGGCACAGTCACCAGAAAGAGCGTAACTCCCCATCAGGAGTTCAAAGAAGTCTCGGCATCCAGTTTCCTTGGGTTCAACTGTCCTGACTTGTCACATGCTCATCCAGAACCAATCACTGCCAGCAACACTCTGATTGGCTGGGCCCGACTGGGTCACATGACATCCCCTGCACTCAAACCCCCAAGGCCCCAGAGTGGGCAAGGTCTGGCGCTTGCGGGGAAAATCTGGTTCTGTCAGCAGAAGACCCATCGCTGGATATTAGATCTACACCCTCTATAAAGGACAACTCAGTGTGTGTGTGTGCACGCATGCATGTGCACACAAATTCATCCCGGTTTTTTAGTACCTAGACATGTTAGGGCTTTTTCCCACCCCATTCTCTCTTTCCCTCGTTTGTGAATTCAGCAGAGACACACGAAGCCTCTATTCTGGGCGGAACACAGCTCTTGCTGGGGCGGGTGCTACCGAATGGCCTCACCCAGGATCCCCAGCTCCAGACTCCCTCCCTGGGAACTTAAGAAGGATGCCTTCAGCCTCTGCTGACTCAGCGGGTCAACAGGGACCTCTGACACCCCCTGGCCTTTCCCGGAACCTTACGAAGGAAGGGGAGAGAGCCTCAGAGGGCAGGTTTAAAATTAGAAGGGAGTGCAGTGCTGCCTGTGGTTCTTGAACGTCAGCCATTCGGGAGGAATGGGAGATAAGGTGGACAAGAGACAGGAAGCATTTATTTAAGATTCCTATCACACTGGGAAGCTGGAGGGGGAGTTTAGTTCAGGGGAAGAACAGGATGTTGCCAGGATCCGGGGCAGGGCCAAGGGCAGGGGGCCATGGAGGGAACGGATATTGGAAGGGGAGAGCGAGGCAGCCAGGCTTTAAGGCGAGAAGGTCTGGAGAGGTCCCAGGGAGGAAGTCAGCCCAGAAAGAGGCCCCTTGGGAGTTCAGGTCTCTTCAGTGGCAGGAGGGAGACAGATCTGCTCTTTGAAGACCTTGGGTCTTTGCAAGGAGGCTGGTGTGCTTCTGGGTGGTCCAGGAGGGGGCCTCATTTAACTCCCGTGCAAGCTCTCGTTCACAGTCGCCCCTGGAGTCTTTCTGCTGGTCCCCTAGCTTGGAGGCCACCATGCTGGCCTTCTCTGAAAAGCACCGCCCTGCAGTCCTGCCCTGACTTAAAAACCAGACTGGCTGATGGGGTGCCTGTGGTCAGTTTCCATCCCATCCTCCTTGGGGGTGGCGGGTCGGGGCGGGGGGGCACGCCGTGCTGCCTCCCAGTAGGCCCCTTGTCCCTCCAGGGACACACACAGTTTCTCCAGTTTTCAAGAAAGGCTCTCTATCAAAATGAAAATCTAGGGAAGGAAGTCCACTAAGGGGCGACTTGCAAAATGGAGAAATACAAATGACCTACGATCACCAAGGACAAAAAAAGTAATCGTAACTCACGTAAGCCGGAACTGTACTGTTGGGGGCAAGCCCGACACTGCCAGGACTCTCGGACAGCCGCCGCCCTGTTTCAGTCCTTTCTGACAGCTCTAAGAGGAATTCTCTCCGTGCCACAAGAAGCCCAGGCACACAGGGGTTAAGTTCCTTGTCAAAGAGGACGGTGCTGACCGCCTAACTGGCAAAACTGGCCTTGACTAAGTGACTTCACCTCTCTGAGCCTCAGTTTCCCTACTCTGGAAAATGGGGATAAAACAGGACTGATGTGGCAGAGCTGCAGGACGTTTTTAGCAAGAAAATACACGTTTAGTACGGTGCGTTAGTATTTATTTAAAGGGCAATAAGAGTAAACTTCTCTTATTGTTGATTTAGAGGCCCCAAGGACCCACCATACTGGCTCTCCCTGCCGACATCTGTCCAGAGTTTTAAACGGTCCACTCGTGACAACAGAGGCCGGAGGCCCCACAGAACAAGGCTGAGACGTGTCCCACCCCCGCCCTCCCCGTCTGGCCGGCTCGGGCAGGCGCAGCTGACAAGCTCCCGAGGGGACCTCCCACTCACGCACATCCAGGCCTCTGGGGAAGCATCTGGACCACAGGGGCTGATCAATGGTGGAGTATTTGCTCAGCTCCACGCCCACGGTCCAGCTGGAGAGACACCCTTGGGTTCAAGGCTAAAAAGGCTTCCAGGAAATGTGGCTGGGGCTTGATGCCATCAGTCACTCAGTAACTGCCCCGCTTTGTCCCCGGGGACAGTCTGGAGCTCCCCCTTCTCACTCCCAGGGAGCCCGTCTGCTTCCTCTTGCTCTCTCTCAAGCGGCCGCCGCACACCATCACCATTATGGTTAGCATGTTCGCCGCCGCGGACAGAGCGTTCACAACATTCAGGGCCCTGTTGCTTACGGCTTTACCTCCACTCCCTCATTTCATCCTCACCAGAGCGCTGAATGCTGGGGAGTATTTTTATCCCTATTTTATGCCCCACTCAAAATAGAAGTTCACTTGCCTGAGGTCACACAGCTGGAAGCTGAAAAACCTGGGTTTTCAATCCAAGCCGCCCAGCTCCAGGGTCCATGCTTGAAGCTGTGACCCTTGTGTGCTTTAATGGGGGTTCTCCTGCCCAGGCCTAGTGGCCAAGCCAGAGCAGCCTCCCCTCCCTGGCTCCTCCTTGTAGGAACCAAGGAGTGGACATTGGGTGGTCAGGTTATAGGATTCATCAATATAAGAAGACAGCCACGGTCACACAGATTACAAATGTGGGGGAGTCACGCAGCTTGCAGGATCTCACAAAGGAAGTGGGTGAGAACTATTTCAGCCAGAGGGCACAGCAAGTGCAAAGGTCCTGAGGCAGGAACAGACTCATCTTGTTCACATTTGCTTCTAGGTCTCCTTTGCTGAGATGTTCATCTACCATCCCGTTCTCCACTCACTCATCCTTTGGAACATAGTTACATGTCACCTCCTCCAGGATGCCTTCCTTGAACCTGAGCAGGGCAGAGTCCCCTGTCATTGCTCCCATTGTCCCATTCTTCTTCACAGACTATTGCACATTTATGTTTACCTAACAGCCTGGAGTATTTGCTTACTGTTGGTCTCCCAGGTGAGATGATAAACTCTAAAGAAGGCAGTGGGGGGGGGGGTGTTTGTTTTCTATTCTCTACGCCTAGAACAATGGCACATAACCAGTTCTCCAATAACTTTTCATTGACTGGCTACTCCGACAAGACCACATTTAGAAGATTGGATTCAATTCTGGGTACCCTTGTTTATTAGCGAAAAGAGTACACATCACTCCTCAGGGAGGGAGTGGTGTCACCCTTGGAGCAACTCTTATAGTTGTGCACAAGGGGACAGATGTCCATTACTGAATTATTTGTGATAGAAGCAACTGGAATTAACTTAGATGCCCATCAACAGGGGACTGGATATAGGTGACTCCGTGCAGGCACGTGTTTTAAGGCTGGGACCAAAGTAGACGCACCTGAGCTGTTGGCGTTTACAGGGAGATTTCTCAAAAACTTGACATGGAGAGAAAATTCTGGTCATGAAGTGACTGATATCCCATTTAATAAATTAAAAACACCCAAGAGGCCCTCTATATTTTTAAGGATTTGTATGTGAGTATGGAAAAAATCATATGTAAATGGGAGTTTATATTCTAAGTTCACGACCATGTGTGTGTGTGGTGGGGCACAAGGCACCGGGACAGGGCGACAAGAGGAATCTGGCTTGACTGAGATGTTCCAGTTGTATGTAAGAATGATGCATTCATGTATTACTGAGTAATTTAAAAATTCATAAATATTTTTTAAAAAGGGATAGTTAGATAAAAGACCAAAATGTTCGTACGGTCAATTCTTGATGGTAAAAATATGAGTGGATCTTATTTCCTTCCTTCTATTTTTTTCTAAATTCTTTGATTTCAGAGAGCATGGGGGGAGGGAGGGAGGAGAAACAGGAACACGTACAGTGAGCAACAGGAAGTAGGGAGCCTAGAAACAGGTAAAGGATCAATGGTTATAGGAACGGTGGGTTTTGATCCAGGAAAAATGCAAACTCCACCTTTATATATTTTCAGGGGGAGAAAAAGGTAGGGTCAACTGAAGAAGCTTGAGATAGGGCAGATCCCAGTACAATGTAATAAGAAGAACTTCTCATCAGAGACTTTCAAATAAATGTTAATTATCTAAACTACGTAGTAATACACTGTCCTTAAGAACAACCTTTAATGCTGCAGATAAATTTAGAGCTGCTTTCTCTCCCGTCCCGGCCAGAGATAACCACTGCTGTCAGTGTGTTAATTACCTCTATCACCCCCTTCATATACCTTTGGTACATATATTTACCATAGAAAATGTACAGCTTGTTTGTGTCGATTTTTTAAAACATGCATAGTATTAGGTACACTGTATGAAACAGCCAGCAGCCGGCTCTCTTCATTCACCATGGTGTTTCTGAGATTTATCAGTAGAGATGTTTAGATGGAGTGTATTCTTTTTCATGACTATATAATGTTCCATCAAAGGAACAGAATACATTTTATGCATCTTCTCCCCTACTGGGGGACACAGAAGTTGGCTCAAATGTTTGGCTCTCACAGTGTGGCTGTGGATTCATGTGCACATACTTCCTTGTGCATCTCTGGGCGGTAGAAAGAACACATTTTCTATTTCAACTGATTCTGTCAATTTGCCCAAAAAAGTACTAGATAACTGTGAGCTGTCCTGAGAATAGATTAGGCCCCTTTGCAGGAATAAGTTCCTTGTCTTTGCAAGCGTCTAAGCACTGGCTGGAGAGCCTCTTGGCAAGGCTACAGTGGAAGGGGATGCTGGCCCTAAGTAGCCATTACGTTCCCTTCCAACTGTGCGATCCTATGATCTCTCATCTCCCTGCAGCGGGACCTCCACTTGATACAACTCACGCCAAGAGCCCCAGCTGCAGTGAAGAGAAAAAGTCATCTTTTCTACAGATTTGGAGTAGCTGGAAGGGACATTTTTGCAAAACCCCATGTTTCTTGCTCCGTTTGGTGTGTTACCTTTCATTCTAACTGAAGACATCTTAACTAAATCCCTTGTGTTCTGTTGGAGTTTGGAATGAGTAGGTCTGCATCGAAATCCTGGGTGGGTCCCAAGGAGCTGTATGATCTTAGACATGTTGTTTGACTTCTCCATGCCTCAGTTTCCTCGTCTGTAAAACGGGTCAATTCATAGCTTCATACCTCTAGCCCGCTACTGTCTTGATGATCCCTCTGGTTGACGATCTAATGGCTGGGGAGCCGCATGCCTCTCTAAGCGGGGCCAGGAGGAGGAGGGCTCACGGTGCAAACTGGCTGTCCTAGAGATGCAGAGCCTGGGAGCAGTCTTTGCCCTTGGACAGGAAGGAAGTCCAAGGTTTAACCAATCCCGTGGCCAGCACAACCTTTCGTTTGGCGTTTTATCTTTTTCAAAGCATATCCATTATCTCATCTGCTCATCAAAGGCCCCTGCAAGGAAGTCAAGCGGAGGATGGGCCCAAGGAGAGATGACTCAGGAATCTGAAAGTCAAGGCCAGAAGCCTCTCTGACAAGCAGCCCACTGGGCTGAGTTCCTCCACTGATCTTGGCCTGGGAGGAGGGTGAGGCTGTCCAGGTCAGGCCTGAAATACCCACAGAGACATTTCCTTTCCCCTGGCCGCGGACTGGGCTTCTCAGCCCAGCCAGATGGGCTGCAGATGTGAGCTCTGGGCTGCCAGCGAGGCCGGGGGAACAGGCAACACTCATCCCCCTGCGTGGAGTGTTAGGTCCCATGACGCCAAAGAGCACCACGCTGAGGTCCCTGAGCTCAAGTTTATAGTGTTTCGGAAACAAGGAGGTGGTGCTGGAAATACTGTCATTCTTCTGCGATGCTCGTGGCCGTCAGAGAGCGTCTCGGGGACAGCCACCCCATCTCACAGCCTTCAGGTCAGCTTGGACGTAAGCTGCAGCCTCACGCCAGCCCTGCAGCTCCGGCCAGCCCCGCAGAGCCTGCTAGGTTACCGCGCGGCTGCTTCTCTCCAGGAACCGCAGGCCCTCCCTCGCCGCCTGCCTCTTCCGCCTGTTCCAAAATTCAAGGTCTCTTCCCTCGTGCCGTCTCTTCAGAGTAGCCGATATTGACTTGGATCCCAGGGGACCAATTGCCACTGTCAGCCCATTCAGAATGGAACTGGAAGTAATAGTTCCCCGATTCCGAGAGAGACCGCAGGGACTTGGCTTCTGGATACTGGTTGAATGAAGGGCTCCGGCTCAGCCAGACCTGGGTTCTGCCATCCATCGCTGTGTGACTTTGGAAAAGCCACATCACCTCTCTGATCGTAGGCTTCTCATTGGTAGAAAGTGAGGGGGTTATCCTGACCCTGCAGCGCTGTTGGGAAGATTCAGGAAAACACGTGCAAATCCCTGTGCCTGCCGCGGGGTCCAGGCTTCCTAAGGGACTTTGCTGTTATTCTGGTTATTATTATGGTTGCTGTTGTTGGTGTTGCAGGCGCTAAGGAGCTGCCTCCCTTTGGTCCGCAGACCCTCACTGCCTCTGTAGCCAGCATCACCTTATAGCTGTGTGGCTTTGGTCAAGTTACTTAGCTTCTCTGAGCCTGCCTCAGTTTCCCCACCAGTAAAGAGAGGTTTAGAAAGTTTACATGACTTCCCCAAAGTCACCCACCCAGGAAGGAATATCAGCTCAAATCTGCGTTAGTCCAAGAGCCCTGATGGCTTCGCCATTACGCAGCTACATTTTGATCATACTTTGACTTTCCTTAAACAAGGCCACTCACGCCGTTTCTTAAACCTGGCCCGCCACGAGGGCAATCTGAGAAAAAGATCTCTTCCTCAAATTCTAAAGTTCTGTCTGAAAGTCCACGTCCAGCCCACCGGGCCACCAGTTTACCCTGCCCAGAAAACAAAGACAAACAAAAAAAAAAACTAGCCAAAATAGTGTGCAAGAAGTCTTTGGACTGTGTGGGGAATGTTCACCGAGGGAGGGGTTGAAGTGGGCAACTGAGATTTGCCCAACTCCAGGAAGGACCTTGGTGGAATCTGCACATCAAAGGAAGTCCAAGGCTTCAAAGGCAGGCACTCCGTCCGTTCTGCCCTCCTAGTCACCGGTCACGGCTAACTGGTTCACGTGGGGACAAAGCCAGAGGAGGCACTGTGAGGAGTCGGGGGTTTTGCGACAAGAACCTCGCAGTGGTCAAGTGTGTCCTGCTCAGCCGGCCGTGCTCCCCTCAAACCACCCCTCACCAGCTCAGGGGGCCTCACTCTGGGGCCCCAGGCCCCCATGCTTCTCTGAACTTGGCCAGGAGGAAAATATACCACATCTTTGTTGTCACCAACCTCCAACTGAAAGTTAGCATCTTCCCATTATGATAGCAGATAATAGATGCGTGGCAGGATCGGCAGTCCCTGCCGCTAGGCCACCCATAGAAGTCACAGACGTTGGCATGTCACCGAGAATTTAGCATCCCTTAGTTTCTGCTGTCAGGGCTCTTATTAGAACGGCCTCGATGACTTGTCATTTCAAGAGTTGATATAGAAGCACAAATGTCACTGTATCTTTTTTCCTATTTGCAGTGGGTGTCATTTGTAATCCTGTGTATGGGTTTTAAAGCATTATTCTGAGAAGGCGTTTCTAGACTTCACCATATTGCCGGAGTCTATGATGTGTGCTCACACATGCGCACAGGCACACACACACACGCGATACTAAGTACCTGTTGTAGCCATTCAGCTCCCTCAGCCTCAGTTTTCCGGTCAATGAAAGGGTCATTAAAATTTCCCCCTTTTAGTGCTTTGGTGAAGATCCCGTATTGCATGCACGGAAGCCCCAGGCATGGAGGGGATGTTCAACCAACATTCCCCTCCCTCCTTCCTCTCGACAGCCACCCTCTTACCACCTGGAGCCAAGCACGGGTGTATTTACCACCTGCCTTTGGTGGCCTCCCACGAGTGGCCTCTCGCCCACCGCACATTGGCTCACACTGATCTCCAGGACTAGAATGCCCCCCCCACTCCGCCACGACACACGTCCAGTGAGACGGAGGTTGACAAGGCCACAAATATTTGAACTACCCTTGGGATAACACAGGGCACTGACCCCACGGTATGTGCTACATCGGCCGAAAGTTTATCCTAGAATAACAAACGTGACAGCTAGCAAAGTGAGGGGAAAGGGCCCGATAAGATAAAGGGCACCCACGGAGTCCAAAGGCACCACCTGGGCAGGGAGGAGGAAATTCAGGACCCAAAGTGGCAGCAGGGGAGTAAGGCCACAGAGTCTAACAGTCCACTTTCTAGAAAGTTCCGAGCGCCTGCACGGGACATGGTGCAGGAGTACGTAGAAATCTCACCTGCTGCTGGGTGACCCTGAGTAGCTGTGACGGCAAGATGCTAACACGACTGTGCGGCTGAGAGGTCCCTGCACAGCCCTCAACAGGTGCTTGGACCAGAGCAAGGTCTCCACAAATACTGCTACTCTCACTACTGACATCATTAGACTGATTCACGGAGTCCAGGGGTTAACCTCCCAGTCTCAGTGCTCAGAGTGTCTGCTCTGACCATTAAAATTAGGTAGCCCTGGGGCTGCTTTGTCCCTTTGTGCTGGCTCCTTCCCCGTGCTGTGGGAGAGTGCTGGGACCTGGGAGGGCAGCCGTGGGAATTCACTGAGATAATACGTGGGAAGGGCTTAGGCCAGAGGCTGACCCAGAAACACACAAAGCATACACATACAATAACCATCAGTATCGTTATCACCATCCTTATGTGACATTACAAGCTGGACAAAGAGAAAGGGAGGCCTTGGAGAGAAACGAATTAAGGTGAGACAGGTATCTAGACCAGGGGTAGGCAAACGAGCTGGTGCGTGTTTTTATAAATAAAGTTTTATTGACACACAGCCACGCCCATTCAGCTATGCATGGTCTACGGCTGCTCTCATACACCAGAGCAGAGCTCAGTGCTTTCCGGAGCTTTGAGAAAAGGTGTGCCATCCCCTGGTGTGGAAGAACGGTGGTATCTTGACAAGATGCCCCAGGATGGGGGTGCAGTGGGGATATGAGCCATTTGACATAAGTTATTATTTTTCTGTGTTGATTGATTCAGCCTGTTAGGAAGAACAGTCCTTTCTTCTATCCATCCATCGGTATGTCCATCCACTCATCTATTTATTCAAGAAACACTTAGATGCTGCACTAAGGGCTCAGGATAGAGAAACGGACTAAGTCTAACAGAAGAGGTGGACAAGTGAATGGATAACTACAATTCAGTGTGGCAGAAACTGGAGAGCAGTCAGGACCAGCCCACACCATGCTTTTTTTTTTTTTTTTAATTAGAAAAAAGAGCTCCATCTGAGAAGTCAAGGTTGGACAAATCATTGGATCTCAGACCCCGTCTGCCACTTTGGCCAGACCATTTGTGCAGTGCCCAACCTGCACAACCTTGTGTGGCAGCCCTGAGAGCCAGTGTGTAAGTGGAATTGGAGGAAGGCAAGTTAACAGGGAGGAAATTAGTATAGCAGTGTCGGGTGAGGGTTCATGGAAGAGGAACAGGAGCTGAGTCTTGAAAAGGGATCGGGGGAGAGAGAGATAAAAGAGGACAGGGAAGGCCTTCTTAGGTAGAGGGAAGCATGTGAGTGGAGAGGGGGTCGGGATGAGGGTGGTAAGGGTCTGGTGGGTTCTGGTACCAGAAAGAGCCCAGTGTGACTACATCGTAGATTTCTACCAGGGTAATTTCAGACCACCATCATCTTATCAAGTCCCCTCGATTTTATATTCTGACCTAACTCAAATCTGCTCACTCGTCTCCATTCTCACTTCCACCCTCTAGACCAGGCCACCAAGGCCTCCCACGTGGACTACAGCCAAAGCCATCTCAATGGTTCCCCGCAAACATCTTTGGCTCTGCAGCCAGAGGGATCATTCTGAAATCTGTCTGATCATGACACTCCCTGGCTAAACCACCTTCCATGGCTCCTCTGTGCTCAAAGGATGAGTCCAAACTCATTAACATGCATTCCCAGCACAATCTCTGCTTCCCTTCCCCCGACTCTCCAATGCTTCCCCAGAGACGCTTTTTGTCCCCTCTTATTTTATCTCTTCACACACTGGAATTTCTGCTTCTCTCTCTTTTTTTGTTGCGTATATAGATCTATCTATTGAGCTATAAATCTATGTGTCTTTTGGTCTATTAATAGATCAATAGATCGATCTCCAAATAGACACTATATAAATACTTCTCTATATATGTAAAGTCCATCAGCTATCTCTCTACCTATCCACAATATCCATTGCACTAACAATATCCATTGCATACAGTTATATGTAGGTGCATATAAGGAGAAATACAGATAGATGATACACAGATACAGATAAAGATACAGATATCCTTCAAGCCACCTCACTTTAGGGAAGCCCACCTAGAAACCTCCGAACTGGTCTCCTAGCTCCTGCTTCCACCTCCCACAATCGATTCTCCAAAAAGCAGCCAGAGGGATCCTATTAAAACCTACATCCGATCATTTCACTCCTCTGGTCAAAACCCTCCCACAACTCTCTGTCTCACTCAGAATGGAAGCTAAAGTCTTAAGTCTGCTCCATGGTCCGCAAGGCCCTACAAACCCTGGCCTGCAAGATATCTCCATCTCTCACTGGCCCCTCCCTCTCCCACCTCAGGACCTTTGCACTGGCTGTTCCCTTTGCCTGGAAGGCCCTTCCCACAGATACCTGCACTGTCTCTCTTGCTCCTTCAACTCTTTCAGGACTTTTACTTAAATGTCACCTTCTCTTAGACATCTTTTCTTATACCCCATTTAAAATTGCATACCACTTCCCAACTCCCTAATGCCTTCCTTTCTTTTATGTTCCTTTATTGTACATTTTAAAACACAGTGCAATTTTATCATTCTTTTAAAAATATGTTTCCATTACCCTGAAAACTCCATGACAGCAAGGATTTGTGTTTTTTGGTTTGTTTACTGTACTATCTCCAGCAACTTCAATAATCCATGGCACAGAATAGATGCTCAATTAATACTTGGGAACAGAATGAATCACCTCCTTTACTGCAGTCAGGATAACTTTATTAATGCATCCACAGGTCATTTTGATGTATGTTTTAGCCGTGTCACACTATTAGAGTACAATGAAGTTTCAGTTGTCTCCAACACTGTGGTTTTTGTTTCTCTATGTGTGTTGCATATCATTGTAATGACTCAGAGGAAATTCCTGTACTCCCATAAGCCAACAGTGCAGACAGGGTTAACCCTAGCCCTACCCACCCACTGGGTGTCCCAGAGATCCTCCTCCTGTCCTGACTTGTTGACTTTCTGTCTTTCTTTGGCTTTGCTGCAGTTTAACTTGGACTGTGCTTTCTCTGTTTTCCCCCCTGTTGTTTGCCGCCCTGGGCCTCTGGTTTGAAGTCAGCCGCCCAATGGCCTCGACACTGTCACCTCACCTCCAGCCACCAGCTGTGCCCTATACGCCACCAACACTTTGGCTGGAGGGAGAGGACAGATGGCTCAGTCATCTCATTGCAGGGCGGCACCCAGCCTGGTGGACAGTAGTATTGACAGTGTGCCTGACCCTTGCTCAACAGGCTAACGTGCCCCATGTTTCAAAGACTGACGCTGGAGGCGTATCAAAGAGACTGGGAGGTCACCAAGCAGCTAATTAAAGCAATAAAGAGAGAGGAATAACTAAGTGGTCCCTGTCCCCCTTGGGAGCCTGAGACCCCTTGTAGGAACCCGCATGCTTCCTCTTTCCCTGAAAGTATAGTTCAAGAAGATATTGGACAAGGGTGTTGCCAGGGTCAGAAAAGAGACAAGGATAAATTGCAGACACAGGGTTCATCTGCTGCTCTCGATATAGCCCACCTCCAACATCACTTCAATTCTGGGGGAGTCCAATCTGAGCTGTGCAAGATAAGAGTCCCCAAAGCTCGTTCCTCTGGAGAGGAGTGTTTGGATAGAGGCCACTTGGACTCTGATTGGCACTGATCATGACCAGGCCTACATGACTGAGGGCCATCGGGAGTGAGACTGAAGGTGTCCAGGGGGCCAGCTCACCCTGGCCACCTTGGCTGTAGAAAGAGCGCCGAGTTTGGAATCAGATTTCCCCCAGGCGTGGATCCCAGCTCTGTCACGTGCTAGCTGTGTGGCCTTGGCTTCGTTCCTTAGCCACCCTGAACCTTGGTTTCATCACCTCTAAAATGCAGGTGCAAATAGGGTTGCCCTTGGAGAATTATTGCAAAGATGAAACCAGCTGTTTCTTAACTTCAGTCTCACATTAGAGTCACCTGAGATGCTTCTGAAACGCACCTTTGTCAGGGCTCAGCCAAGGCCAACTGATCCAGAGCCTGGGGTTGGGTCCTGGGCCTCCTGCATCTTTTCAAAATCTCCTTGGGTGGTTCTCACAGGCAGGCAGGGCTACACATCACCAGAGTGAATAATATTAAATGACTGCGAAGCTCCCTGCAGGGACTGGCAAGTAGGGGCTTCATGGAGATGATCGCCTTCCCTTCCTGCTGGTATCTGGCCTCTCTCACACCTGCTTTAAGGGAAGCACGTGGGACGTGACATTGAGCAGCCCTCTCCAAACCACCCCATAAAAAAGAGTTCCAGCACAGTCTTACTCCTGAGGGCTGCTACTGGTGTGTTCTGAACGGGGTCTAGACTGTTCCACCATGATCTTTTCCATCATTCTGTGCGGTTCCCTCTCAGCACCACTTTTTGGACATAGCCCAAAGAAACTGCTGGCTTCATTTGTCACTTATGGCATCAAGGGTCCCCAATTCCTACTTACTCTGGATGTCACAGTGTCACCACAGCCCTGCCCTAGGAGCCTAAAGCACATGTCCTAGGTGGGCAAGTGGAAACAAGTCCTTATTGGACCAGACTGGAAAAAACGATGGGGACATATTTGCAAATAAGTGTGCATGTGCTCGAGACAGCCCACCAAAGAGACGGGGGCTGACGCCCTGTCTTATTTATCTCACCTTGGAGATTGCCATCTGCTGATCCAGGCTGGGTATTGACCAACCATGAAATGATGGAGCCATCTGTCCCTCCCCCTAGCCAAATACTACATGCTATTTATATATGTATGTGTATGTGTGTTTGCATATGTATACCATCTTATCCAAAGGTATATTCACCTTGCATGCATATATTTATGTGCCTGAATGTTGTTTTTTAAAGCCTAAAAATTTAAAATTACAAAATTGCTAAAAAGGAGATATTATAGCCATTCGTCCAGGATTAACATTTATGGCTTGGGTGGGTTACCGAACCTCTCCAAACCTCAGTTTCTTCATCTGTGAAATGGGCATGTTGATGATACACCTCACATAGTATTGTTGTGAGGATTAAATAATGCATCACACATAAAGTGCTCAGAATCAAGTCTGGTACCTTAGTCAGAGCTCCATAAAGACAGCAATTATTTAACACGTTTTAACTGGATGCTTCCTGCGCATCAGACAGCAGGTAGACCTGAGAAGTACAATGAGGAGGAAGACAGAGGCCCTGCCTTTGCCTTCCTCGAGGTCTAGTTGGGGAGACAGACGCATAGAGAGGCAACAATGATAAAGGGTAACTGATAGGTTTTAAGGGTCCACTGGGTGCTGGCATCATTATGAGCTCTTGAGATGCACCAGCGAGCAAAACAGACAAACTTCCTTGTCCGCCAGGACCTTATATTTGAGCAGGGACAGAGAGAGACATTCAATGAGAAAAATAAAAGAGAGAAAATATAGAGAATGTTGGACAGTGATAAGTGTGATGGGAAAAGGAGGATTCGAAAATGAGAGAGGATAAAAGATTCACTGAGAGGCTAGAGGGTTGAATGGCGGCCCCTCCAAAGATGTGTCTGCCGAGGACCTGTGACCGTGACCTGATTTAGAAGCAAAGCTCTCTGCAGATGGAATTAAGTTCAGGTTCTCCAGATGAGATCATCCTGGGCTATTCAGGTGGGCCCTAAATCCAATAACAGGTATCTTCAGAAGAGAAGGGGAGAAGACACAGAGGGAAGAAGTCCACGTGAAGGCGGGGGGACAGGTTGACGTGACGCAGCCACAAATCAAGGGACACCTGGGGCCACCAGAAGCTGGAAGAGACAAGGAAGAATTCTCTCCTGGAGGCTTTAGAGGCAGCATGACCCCGCTGATGCCTTACTTTCAGACGTCTGCCCTGCGGAACCGTGGAAGAATACAATTTTTGTCGTCTTAAGCCACAAGTTTGTGGCCATCTGCTACGGGACCCCTAGGAAGTGAACAGGGAGCAAAGAGAAAAGGCACTGCTCTCCGTGGGGGAAGGAGTCAGGAGGTTGTTCCCGGGTCCCTCCCTGGCTCCCCCTCAGCTTCCCGATTCAGAGAAGGAGCAGGAATCCCTCCTCCCAATGCACAGACGGGAAAGCTGAGGAAATGGGCAGGTCATGATTTCATCACGGTCCTCTTGGGGATTTGTTTGTCGACTGATCCAGAAACATAAACTAGATTACGCACCCGAGTTTAGCTCTATCGCTTATCAGCGGCAGCTTGGGGGAAAATCACTCCCCGTGGTGAGTCTCAGTGTGCTCCTCTGTAAAAAGGAGGCGGTAGCACCTTACGTGTACATACACAAGCAGCTAGTGCGGGGGTCTGGCCAGCTCGTGTCTCTGCTGGCACTTGGCGGAGGGTCCTGTATGCGGCAAACACTCCAAGAATGACACTTGAATTTATTTTTCAGACTCACTGCCTAGTTCGGACTCTAACAAATGTCCATGTGAAGGGGTGTGTGTGTGTGTGTGTACACATACAATCTCATCTAAAGGTGTTTACTACACACACACACACGGGCACTTGTACATGTATACTGCATACAGATGTATACTGCATGTATATGCACACCGTCTCATCCAAAGAGGATTATATGTGTGTACGTAAATGTGTATACACACGTGCGTATAATGCATGTGTGTGCATGTATATGCACAGGTTGTATTATGTTGCATGTATCTGTGTGGGTGTGTGAGTGCATATATATACATAGTCTATCCAAAGATTATATATGTGTGGGTTGCATGCGTATGTAAATGTGCACACATATGTGTGTATAGACATTTAGTCTCATCCAAAGGTGATGTACGTGTTTGTATACACGTACGTTCCGGTGCATGGACATACTCATCCACATGCCTGTATACCGTATACATGCAAGTATAAGTGTGTGTATATATGTGTGCATGCATGTATATGTGTGCACATGTCTGTGTGCATACACACACACACTGAGCACTTTCCCAAGCTGTCTTTCTCTGCAGGAGCAAAGAAGAGAAAGCATCCCACGGCCACTATGATTTCCAACATCCCAGGCATGGCAGATAGTACCTGGTGTGGGCACCCAGCTGTGGCCACCTGCCTGGCTGAACCCCAGAGCCCAGTCGTGTCTGAGGTCAGGCAGAACCCACTGAATCCCACAGCAGGGGACAGAACAGTGAACAACTAAAGTGGAGAAGCCTGAGACAAAAATGGGTTAAAATACTTGATTTTTGCAGCCCCATAAGGTCACACTCAGCTTTCAGTCCTTCTCTCCCTCCCTCGCTCTCTCACCCTCTTTTCCTGCCTCTCGATGAAAAATCTGCTCGGGCTTAATAGAATTACCCCCAGAGCCATCAATGCAAACGCTGTTTCAGGGCAATCTCATTCGAACAAATGTATTTTTATTTGAACAGTGTTACTTGGAAAATTAAATCGCGGTATCTGTCCGTTTCCCCTCCCCCCCCCAACCATCCACACAACCCTCATGAGGGGAAGGCGAGGAGAGCAGAGCCGAACCTTTTTCAACTGAATTTGATCTGATTTAATGATTCCTCTCTGCATTAATTAACAGTGAAACCAGCCAATACAGTGTGTCAATCCCAGATGTATCCACAGGCACCCATATTATTTTTGGAAATGACTGTATTGCTGTTTGAGTTTATTGCCTTTGAACAGTTCACAGCTGGGTTTGAGAGGGGCTGCTGGGGACGTAGGTTCTCAGCAGTGACAACGTGGGTGTGGATTTGTGTGGGTTTGGGCATATCTGTGCTCAAGGGAACTGAGGAGAACTGAACTGCCCAGAGGTGGGAACCAGAGAGACCAGGGTTCAAATCCTAGCCTGAACTCTCAGTAACGGCTTGATTTGGGGCAAGTCCTGTCACCTCCTTCTGCCTCGCTGTCTCCCTCTGTAAATCAGGGGATGGTAATTCCAACTCACGAGGAGCTTGTGAGGGTTCAAATGACTGTAAGATGCCAGGTGCCAAGTCTGCCAGGGCCAGGAGACCAAAGATGGATCAGCTCCTGCATCTCAGAAGTCAGAGGTTGGCTTCCAGGGAAGTGAGAATGCAGGAAAAGTCAGGGAAAAGCTTCCCCCTGCCAATCCATCCGGGAGGTTTGCCCCTCAGTTATGTCACAGAGTCAGAGCTGGCTTCCCCGGGTACGCAGGCTGCACCAGCCTCACCGGACCTGCACTCCAAAGGGCCCTCCCCTGGCTTAACGAGCTTCTGTCACCACCCGAACACCCCGATAGCTTTATCTGTGTCTTGTAAGTGAAGTCTGACGGGTCAACGAGCAGAAGAAATATATGTGATATTCACAGCCCCCGCCATTTCTTGCTCTCCATTTGCATGTAGCATTTGCAATATCTGGACTGGGTTTTTTTTAAAGTAGAGTTGATACACAATATTATATAAGTTACAGGTGCACAATATCGGGATTCACCATTTTTAAAGGTTATATTCCATTTACAGTTATTATACAATTCTAAAATACTGCCAATATTCCGTGCATTGTACAGTGTATCCTTACAGCTTATTTTACAGCTGACACTTTGTATTTCTTCCTCCCCTCTCTCTACCGGTAACCGCTAGTTTTTTTCTCTAGATCTGTGGGTCTGCTTCTCTTTTTGTTATATTCACTAGTTTGTCGTATTTTTTTAGATTCCACATGTAAGTGATTGATGTCTTACAGTATTTGTCTTCCTCTGTCTGGCTTGTTTCACTTAGCATAATTGGGCTGGTTTTTTTTTTTTTTTTTTTTAAGAACAAGGGACCCCCTCCTTCCCCATTTTCATTTTGCACCAGGCCCTGCAAATTACGCAGCCAGTTCTGCCCAGAGAAACTGCCCTTGGGCGACATTATTTAAAGGAGCTGGGCGCATACTTAAAACATGATTATAAAGAAAGCGGGGAAATTGTTGAGTGCCTACTGCGTGCTGAACCTCATCCTTGGTATCACATCCTGCTCAAGCTTTGCAGGAAGTTTTCTAAAGCAGGTATTTTATTCTCATTTTAAAATGAGGGAACCGAGGTTTGGAAGAATGAAGGCGTGTGCTTAGCATCACACAGCCAGGAAAGGATGGCTCCAGAGGACACTCTGTCCATCCAGGAAACACGTGTTCCCCTCTCTCCTGTGCTGTCTCTTCTCTTCTCTTCCTTCCATCCTCACCCCTGCTTCCCTCCCTTCCTTTCTCTCTGTCTTCCTTCCTACACGCAGGAAGTCTTCGGGGAGTGCCAACCGATCTGAAGGAAGTGGAATGAAGCTAACGGAGGTGTCATGGTTAGTCAGTTAATGTTTGAAACCCCTCTTTCGCAGGCATCTGCACTTCCTGGGGCTGAGATCTGAGCTAAGCGTCAGGCACCAAACACCCATCAAGAATGAAGAAAGAACCAGGTTGGCGGACGAGCAGGAAACTGATGGGTTTCATGCCAAGAGATTCCCTGACAGTTCAGCAGGTAAAAGGAAGCAGACGGTTGTGTTAAAGGCAGGTTTTTTATCTTGATGACTCCAAATCGAGGCGTTGCTTCCACTTAGTGCCTTTTAAATACACAAATGGAAACGCCTTTCTTGAAAATGTATACGGAATCATAGCAGGTTTGTTGTTTGATCTTTCGGATCCCTAGAACAATGCCGCCTCCATAAATGTGGTGGAAATCAAAACATGGATGAGTCCGTTAGAGCGACAACTCTGCTCTGTTTTCCCCATAGAAAGATATGTTTTTTTTCAGACAATTTTCTGGAGACTGTACCCAGAAAAGACAAAAGAACAGAGCCAGGCAAAGAATTTGCAGTTACGGAGCAGAGTAATAATGAACTCTGTTTAGCATCTAATAGGTGCCAGGCACTTTAAAGACTTTATCTCATTTAATCCCAACAATAGCTGTAAGTAGATACTATAGTTACCCTCATTTACCTGAAAAGAGATGGAAGCTCAGAGAGGGCAAGTAATCTGTCCATCATCACACAGCAGGAAAGGGGACACCTGGAATTCCTAGCCAGGTCTTTTAGATTCCAGAGCCCATTGTCCTCTCCCACTATTCACTCTGAACTTACTCTTTGAAGGGAACGCTGAATGGCTGTTCCTAAGGAATCAGAATTGATGACTGGTAGACAGAACATCCTTAGACGGGAGTAGGACCATCATTCTGGGAAGGGGACTGGGATGTCAAGAGGCTTACTGGGCGTGCTGCCTGGGGGTCACGAGGAGCCAAGCAGAAGGTTCCTAGGAGCATCGTGGAACGAAGGATGCTGCATTGGGGCCAGTTAATGGCTGGACTCGGGTGCTCATCTAAGGGCTCTGACTTTTTCTACACCCCTGGTGAGTTTGGACTAGGGGAGTGCAGTCACACAGCCTTCAGTCAGAAGGCCCGGGGTGTTGTTACCCCAGAGAGCTACTGTGCCAAACACAGGAAAGCACTAAGCTCCCATCTGTCAACGGCCTGAGACCCTCCCGTCTGGTCTGCGGGTCTTGAGTGCCTTCCCGCCAGCTTCTATGCATCTCTGTTTCTAAGAACTGCCCTTTTGACGCTGTGAGCAAGACTGGCCCTCATGTTCTCAGAAGTTCTGTATCCACACTGAGGAGAGAGCGGGACCTGGCTGGGGGCTCTGTCTGTCTGGCACAGCCCTCGGCCGATCCCTCACTCTCTAGAACGGCAATAGAAACATCCTCACCTGGGCAGGAACAAACGCTGACGTGCGCCTTACGCCCCAGAGCCACCCCGGGGGGCCCAGGACGACGCTGCCTCCTGCTGGACTTAGCACGCTGGCTTTCCTTGTGCTGCTTTCCTGGGAGCACTTCCTTCATAAGTTACCTGAACTCAAATTTCATCTCAGGGTCTGCTTCTGGGAAACCTTAACTTAGGTAAGAATGAATCACTGTTTTAGGAAAACAAATCCAGAAACAAAATGAAAGATGGAATCAAGTGGATGGAGTTTTGAGAAATGGAGAGGGGTCTGATCTTATGCAATATTTGGGAGCTGTGGTAGGACCCTGACTACCCTTGAAAGCAGTCAAGGCTCGGTGTAATTTGACACTCTCTTGGCTTTCCATCCACATCATCTTCCACTTCCCCCGAAAGCTCTGTGTCAGCTTAGGCTGTGCTGGGAGCCTCCCAGTCCCTGTGGATTTGCCCATTCTCTTCAGCCCACTTGGTATTCTATTCTCCTCTTCTGTATCTGGTAAACTCCTATTCATCCTTCAAGACCCAGCTCAAATGTGCCCTTCCCTACAGCGTTCCCTGCAATTCAAGGGAACAATAAGCCACCCACTCCACAGTACTCTCTTATGGCTTGACCTCAAGTCTTCTCATGGTCGGCTGACACCACGGTTTGCTATATGCCGCTTTCTTTTGTCCCCCCAGACTTGTCGATCCCTGAGGGCAGGAGCCGGAATTTACTTATCTCTATAATGGCAAAACTGAGAGTGAACACTTATATTGTGATTAGTACTTGCCAGACACCGTTGCAACTGCTTTGCCCATGAATATATATAACTCATCAAATTCTTACAACTGCCCTTAGGTGAAGAAACATCTCGTTACGACAGAGCTGGGATCTAAATCCAGGCACAGCCAGGGTCCAGAGCCCTCCCCACCCCACGCTCTGGACCAGGGTTTGCAGACCCCAGTGACACTTGCTTTTTGAAAATAAGGTTGCATCGGTGCTTGATCGGAACACACTCATTCATTTACATATTGTACATGGCTGCTTCCTGCTACAGTGGGTCCAAGTTTAGCCACCAAGGTAATGGCAAAGCAAGGACTCGTTCTCAAGGCAACTGACCCCAGAAAGCATGTCTGTAAACTCTGGGCTTCATCAGTGGGCAAAGAAACACTGGGGCAGCTGAGCAGTTACCTCTCTGAGGAGAGAGCCTGTCGGTCTGCAAGGCTGGCTGTTACTGATACAAAGTGGACCAAGCCTCTATTCCCGCCCTGCCCCGCCCCCCACCGCCCACTGGGCTCAGTGGCCACTTAATGCCTAACCCCCCTTCCCTCCCACCGTGGGGTCCCTGATCTCTCTCAGCTGGAGTGCTGTCAAGGAGGGGAAGACCATCCATCTCCCGGGGAAGTTACCCCTCCCAGCAGGACACTGCCTCCCCAGCCTTTGCAGCAATAGGACCCTGACAGGCGTGATGCATTCTCCACGGGTCACTGTCCCTGTCCAGGGCTGGGCTCCTGTGTAGGGAGTCCTGGAATCCAGAGCAGCAGGGACGGGGGAACACCAGGCAGTCGTTTGTAATGAGTGGGACAGGGGCCGGTGCAGTAGGATGGAGACAGAACAGGCTAGCAAAGTGCATCTTCTCTGATAACAACAACAATAATAATAGCAGCAAACTCAGAGTCCTCACTGCGGGTCAGACTCAGTTCTCAGGGCCTCACATGCATTAACACGGATTAACATATATATCGTCTCATAATGACCTTAATGAGGTAGGACTGTCTCTTATTATCCCATTTTACAGATGAGAAATAGAGAGGTTGTCCAAGACCACACAGACAGTAAGGGGCAAAACCAAAATGCAACAAGCTCAGGCAGTCTGACCGTGAGCCTCTCGAAGTGCTGTAGGTTCCTCGGAGACAAAGATGGGCCAAGCACCGCGGGCAGGAAACCGCAAGCGCTAACCCGCCTTCACAACTGCTTTTGGTTCTGTCTTTCCTGGAAGCATTCGGATGCTTACAAAAATTTGAAGGGACGATGAAGCACCGGAAAGGGTTATGCCTGTCTGTTCATTCATTTATCCACAAGTATGCATTGAGAACCTCTGATGTACCCAGCACGCTGCTATATTTCCTGGGGAGATGAGGGGAAGACCGAGCGAGCTTCCTGCTCCCAAGGGGCTTAAAATCTAATGATGCAAACAGACATCCATGCAAGGCTCAGTGCATGACTGTAATCTTGACGAGAGGGCAGGGATGCTCAGCGCTCTGAGCACCTGCAGTTGCGAGGGTGGGGTGGGGGTGGTCCGGGGACTTCCCTGCAGGAGCGGTAGTTGCACTGAGATCTGAAAGAGGTGTAGGGGTGAACTCAGGGAAGGAAAAGCAACCCAGGCTGAAGGAACGGCATGAGCAAGGGCCTGGTGACTGAAGGCACATGCTCTTCAAGAACTGAAAGGCAGTTGGGACGGCTGGAGTCCTGACAGCAAGGAGGCTCAAGGCACAAGATGAGGGCAGAGGGGTGGGTGAGCCCCCCCCCCCACCAGGACCGTGGGGGCTCTGGGAGCAACAGGGAGCCCCCTTGGAGGCTTTGAAGCTGTTTGGTCACAGGCTTGAGCAACAGATCCTGCTGGCTTGTAAGTGAAGCGTTGGTTTGGGTCTCCCTGGCCTAGACAGTCAGCATCCGCAGCCTCTCCCATGGAGGAGACTCAGGACAGCCATCGGGGGAAGGGTCGGAGCCAGAGACAGGCAGGGAGGAGAGGGCCAGGCTGGCAGAGAGAGGGCCCTGGGAATGCCGGGCCGGTCACGCCACACAGGTCACGTGGCAGATAGAAACCTCAGAACCCGCAAGCAGAGTCGGACGCACTCTTCTCGCCCCCTGCCCCAGTCCTCTGCCCCTTCTCCCTGGGGGCCGAGCTGAGCTCCCTGGGGGATGTCTTCAGGGCAAAAGCAAGGCCGGCCACCTTTCCTTGGGTGCGGGCTCAAGTCTGGAGGAGAGGGGTCTGGCAAGAGGGGCAGAGGGCAGCTCAGACCAGCCCAGGGAGAAGCAGCAGATGAGGTCTCGTCTCCTGAAGCTGGCGGGGGCCGGTTAGCAACTGCATCCCCATCCCCACCCCCACCCCGACCCACCCGCAGAATGTTCCTGTGTAACTGGGACGGCTGCTGGGTTTCCACACAGGAGCTGCCTCTAGCCTCCTCCTGCGACCCTGATCCCAGGGGACAGTGGGGGAGCCTGGGACTGCTCCTTCGTGGGCTGTCCATGCCAAGGGTCAAGACAGCGACTTCCCCCCAAAGCCTCCTCCTACCTCTCGTCCCTGCCGTTGGCCCTTTCTTTCCTAAGATCATCATACATTAGGCTCCTGGGGCACAGAGAGGTTGTATGACTTACCTAAGGTAACACAGGGAACAAAATAGAATTGGAAAAGGAGGGGAAGATGTTTTAGGATAAGAGTCAACTGTGGCTCTCCCTGCTTTCCAAGGGGGTGGTTTTGTTCAACACTTTGTCTCTTGGGATACACAATACATAATGGCAGTTAAGAAGAAGAAGAATTAATCATTGCCCCAGTTGCTACTGAGGGATAACTAATCACACCAAACCTTGTGGCATAAAACAGCCATTTCAATGATGCACACTCATTCTGCGGGTCAGGGATTTGGACAGCGCACAGTGGGAGCAGCTTGTCTCTGCCTGTGATGTCTGCAGCCCCAGCTGGAAGATGGCTGCGGGCTGGAACTGTCTGGGGGTGTTTTCACCCACATGTCTGGCAGTTGACAGTGGCTGTTGGCTGGGACCACGACTGGGCTGTTGGCCAACAGGAGGCATCTCCACGTGGGCTTTTGGGCTTCCTCACAGTATGGCAGCTCACTCCCAGCGAGAGCCATTCAAGAGGACCAGGAGGAAGGGCAGGGCACTTTTATGAGCTAGCCTCAGAGGTGCCATGTATCACTTCTACACCGTCGGTCAAGGCAGTCACAAAAGCTCACTGGCTTCAGAGAGACGTAGTCCCCACACCTCAATGGGAGGAGTACCGAGGTCACATTATGAGACAAACATGAGGGATGGGAGGGATGGTTGGGCCAGCTTTGGGAAATACAAAACGCCAAAGCAATCGCAGCTAACACCTAATCAACACCAGCGGCAGTTCTAACCACTGAAATACATAAAATAACCCTACCGGTAAGATGTCATTATCATCTGTATTTTACAGATCACATGAGACAAAGGGAGGCTTCGTGTGTTTGTGATGGAGCAGAAAGACCCTTTGGGTTGAAGGAGGGGAGGCCACGGGGAGAGGGATGGATGCTTGGGAGAGAGACAAATTGCTCTGCATCTCCCGAAGTGGCTCCCGAAGTGTGGTCCTGGGACCAGCAGCAGCAGCATCCCGCGGGAACTTGTGAGAAATGCAAATCCCCAGGCCTGCTGAATCAAGAACTCTGGGGGTGGGTCTCAGCGATCTGTATTTCACAAGGTGAGTCTGATTCTGGTGCAAGTTCAAGTTGAAGAGCCCCCGGATCTACATAATAAAAGAGGGGGCTTTTAGTTTCTGCAGGCAGTTCAGAGACGGGAGGTGAGGACCAAGGATGGCTTGAAAAGATGAGGAGAGGTTGGAAAGAAGGGGCCCAGAGGACATGGTTGGATGCAGGAGATAATGGGGAGGTAGGGTGAGAGAGAAGTTTTCTGCAGCAGGCACATTGGTTAGAAGCTTCAAGTTGTTTCCAGCTTCAGGCTTTAATGACTCTTGGTAAAGTCCCGCTACACCGAAAGCCGCCGGTGCTTCTGTTCCCTCCCTTCCAGCCACACGTGCCTTCCTTGCTTTCTTTCACTGGACCTTGCTTCTCTCTTGACTCAGACCCCAGCATGTGTCACACCCTCGAACTGGAAAACACTCTTCTCAACCCCCGACCCCTGCCCTCGGGCTGGTTGAATCCTGCTCAGCTTTCTAATCTCAGGAAAGAATTAGCTCGTGTGACAGCCAAGTCCCAGAGAGGGGGCTACCTACAGACCTACAGACTTAGAATATTTTTCTCTCTCTCGCAGCAAAACCAAGATTTGCACATTTCTTATATGTTGACCCATTTTTTTATCCTGAAAAATAGTTCTCCAAGTGGCTAGAGTCAAGAAGGTCTATGTGCAGATGGACAGTTCCATCCACGTTCACATCCTTCTCCAGGGAGGAACTCCAGTGGGCTCTGTTTGGGTCATGTGCCCGTCCCTTAGCCAATCAGCGCAGCCAGAGGGATGACCAACTATGATTGGCCCGCATGGGTCACATGGCCACCCTTGGGACCACGGACGTAAGGGTGCCAGATACTACCAGCAGGCCTAGCAGGAACCACATGATGTGGAGAAGGGACAGCTCCCCAAAGAACGTGGGGAGCTTTGGGTGGGAGAAATGGGGAGAAAGATATTGAACAACAAAGAGCGAGCAGACATCCATGTCAGGAGCTCTCACATCTATAATTCTCTGTTTGAGTGACTACTTACTTGCCCACTGTCTCCCCCACTTACAGTCCCACACAGAAGACCCATTTTTCAGGAGGAGAAAAATGGAGTCATTCAGTACACAAGAGGGTGGGAGAACCATGATGTGACGGAGGGGAGAGAGAGAGACGCTTCAAGTCCCAGAAGACCAAAGGCAAGTGCCCCAAGCAGGAGAGCCAGGCAGAAGCTGCAGTGCGCTCCTCGCCTACTGGAGAAGTCCAAGAGCATCACTTCTGCCATATTTGATGCACACTAGAAGTGAGTTGTCAAGCCTGGCCTGTATTCGAGGCGGGGGGTGGAATTAGATTCCATCTTCTGATAAGAGGTATGTCATGAAATTTGCGAACATGTTTTAAAATCAGCACACCTCCTGCTGCCCCTTCCTCCTCCCGAGGCCATGTTCCTATACCCTTTCCAAGGCTGATGTACCTTCAGAAGCAGCCAACGTCACAGAATCCAGAGCAGCTGCAAGTCATTCCTGAGAATCTTTTTAGTATTATGCACAGAAACACTACCTAATTCTGACCAGGAGAGAGGGTGAACGGAAACAAGAGATAAGGTCCCTGAAACTCTTTCCGGCTCCTCCCGAGAAAGTGAAAAGAAGTGAGCGGCTACCTCTTCTGTGTGCAGACACACCGTTACAACTGTCATTATCTGTCACATCCAAACAGCTCTGTGAGTTGGGCAAGGTAATTGTCCCCATGTCCCAGGGGAGGGAGTGAGGCTCAGAGGGGGAGAATGACCAATGAAGCCTGGATTCCAAGTCCCCAGCACTCTAATTTGGGGGGCGGGAGTTTGGGGGGGGGTGTCCATCCTCTTGTTTCTAACCTGGTGTTTCTCCATCCTGTGAACTGTTCATGTCTCTTAGTTCAGAGAGGAGCAGTGGGTCCCAGCAGTGAGGTTTACACCCATCTTAACTGCTCAATAAAACCTCATGAGACTTCCTTGAATCCAGAGAAGTTAAGTCCTGACACTTTAACAGCTCGTTGACGATACACAAACCAGATGGACCTGAGCCTTGAATCCATTTCGCACCATGAGGCAGCAATCACGTCACAGGCTCCGTGCACCGGCCGGGCTTTGTTCCGTCCGCAGACACCCTGGGGCAGGGGCGGAGGGCACCTATTTCCTGTCTCGCATCTGTTTATAAATGTGCCACCAAAGAAGTGGGGCCATTGGTCTTCGCCTCAGGATTTAAAGCGCACTTTCAGCTCTTCATGAACTAAGACAGGTAAGATTTTTAGGTAACTGGCATCCTCTCAAAAAATTAATGAGGAGGTCTCTTTAGTGAGAGATAAAAGTGCGGCCTTTAGTTTTTCCGCTTCGAGGAGAGAAATGGTGTGGTTTAGATCATGGACTCTGGACTCATGAAGACCTTGGCTCGAACCCCAACTCTGCCACTCACTGTTGATTTAACCAGAGACAAACGTCTTAGTCTCCAAGGCTCCCTTTTTTCAAATTGGTGAGATAGGATCACACAAAGTTGTTGCATCTAGGGTGTTCGAAGGCGTGCTCAGTGTGTGGGTGCAGCTAAAGCTCCAAGAGGCTCAGTGACACAGCGGAGGGGACAGGAGGTGACCTGTTGTTGGGCACTCCACTCAGAGACGCATACAGCTCAGTGCTTCCCAAAAATATGATCCAAGGTGCGCTGGTTTCAGGAGATACTCTGAGAAGGAAAATTACATGAACAAGAGGGTCTGTTTTCAATTCCGTTTGGGAAATGTCAGGTAAAACAGAAGCAAACTGGCTTTGGCTAGCCGGGTTTGTATTTGCACCACCGGGCCTTTAATATGCTAACACGCTCTGTGTCCAAGCACGTTAACTTCCCCAGTGGCCAAGGTGGGGGCTATGTTAGGGGGTGTGTAGGATGGGGAAGTAGGTGGGCTCTCAGCACATTTGATCACAGAAGATAGACGATGGAAAAGTGGATGGATGGACGGACGGATGGATGGATAGGTGAAAAAGATAGGTAGGTAGGTAGGTAGACAGACAGACAGACAGGCAGATGGATAGATAGACAGACGGACGGGCGGACGGGTAGACAGACAGGCGGATAGACAGGCAGACAGGCAGATGGATAGATACACAGACAGACGGACGGGCGGACAGGTAGACAGACAGGCGGATGAATGGATACTAACGTTCTCCCTGTCAGAACCTCCTGTGACATGCTCGGGCCACCAGCGTTGCGCAGAAGACAAGTTGAGAAAATCTGGCACAAACGATGCCGCGAGGTCCCTATAAAAAGTTGAGAGAGGTGATACAGATGCTCAAGTAAAGGAAGTCCCTGTGTCCTGGAGACGAGACATCCCTTTTATTCTGACAGAAGGAAAGGAGGAGATGCTGGAACTTTAGTTACGGTTGGGGGTAGGATCAAAGTAGAAAAGGGGGAAGGAAGGAGCCAGGAAGTCACAGCTTTTGCTTTCTCTCTGAAGCAAGATGCAAGGTGGCCTCTGAGCACAAGACAAGAGGGGAGAGGGACCTTGGAGCAGAGGAAGGGGTTGGGGGAGCCGCAGAGCAGAGGGAAGGCCAAACACAGTCCCTTGAGTTTTCAGAGAATCGCCATCAATTTTTACCCATAACCAACCCTATATTTTTAGTCCTCTAAGAACTTATTTTGAAAGAACTTTACAAAATTGAGTGGTCTGCATTTTCAAAAATGATAACTTTCTTTTGGCTACAACGTATAAATAGAAGTGCACCGAAGTCTTTCCTATCATAGATACTGAAGTTAATTAGAAGAATCAGAAATGGCGTCTAACCCCAATAATAGCAATTATTTACTTTTAAAAAGATACGCCTACAGTAGACTGACGAAAGCCCCTCAAGATATGCACATCCTTGTCCTTGGAACCTGTGTCTGGCAGACCTTATATGCCCAAAGGGGCTTTGCTCGTGTGATTAAATTAAAGCTCTTGCAATGGAGAGATTATTCTGGGTTACCTGCCTGGGCCCTAAATGTCATCACAGTATCTTTATAAGCAGGTGGCAGAGGGCGATTTGACTACAGAAGAGGAGAAAGTGATGTGGTGACTGAAGCAGAGATGGGAGTGATGCAGCCACAAGCCAAGGAACACCGACAGACAGCAGAAGTTGGGAGCAGCAAGTTGCAGGTTGTCCCCTGGAGCCTCCGGGAGGAACCGTCCCTGCTGACATCTTAATTTTAGCCCCAAATGATTCATTTTGGACTTCCGGCCTTCAGAACCGTAAGAAAACAAGTTTCTGTCATTTTAAGCTACGAAATTCACGGTCATTTGTTACAGCAGCAATGGGAAAAAAATACATTATACCGTACGTATGAATGCACGTGTGTATGTGTTTGCACACAACCCTACGCTGGGGACAATTCTTACTAACTCGACTATGCACGTGAGAAATTAAGAAAAAGGGAGTTTAGCTATTTGGCCTCAGGCCAGAAAGAGGTGGAGCTGGGGACTCATGTCCCAGAGCCTACACTCATCCGCATACGCTGCCCCTCTTGGCTTCTGTGAGTGTTGAGGGAGGTAGGGGAAGGAGGGCTGGACAAGAAGTAGAGAATGGATGAGGTGGTGTGAGGAAGGAATGGAATCACAGGATGCCTGGCATCTCAAGAACTGGCAGGATGGATGGAGTGCTGGACGCAGCCTAAAATACTCAAGAATGGAAGACAGGTTAGGTACCCCGTGGCCCCCGACACTAAGAGGAGGAGCACTGTGAAGCGCCTGGGGGCTGCGTTCGAGCTGAGCTCCCATCTCCACCCAGCTACGAGGCTTGGGGTAAGTGGCTTCACCTTCACCAGAACCTCAGTCTCCTCTTTTGAGAAAGCCGCAACATAGCAGCAAACACCTCACAGGGTTGTTGTAAGGATTAAATGAGATTATACATAAAAAGAGCCCAGCTGAGGGCCTCGCATAGACAAACCCTCCATGATAAGCTGTGGCTAATAATTTTCTTATTATCACATAATACCATCACATAATCATGCCGGCTTTTTATGCTAAAATTAATTATGACATATTAAGTTGAAAAGTAGGTCAGAAATTAGTAAACTCAGTGTAGAGATCAGATGCAGAGAAAAACATCTCCACGGGAAAAAACTGTTTCCTCTGGAAGATGAAATTATGATTTTTCTCTTTTGTAGTTTTTTTTTTTTTTTTGGAATGTGATGAAATGCATGGAATAGAAAATTTACCATCTTAGCTATTTTTAGGCATAGAATTCAATACTTGACGTAGATTCACATGGTATCTTCTGTCTTTTTTCTTCATTTTAAAAATTGTCTGCGTTTTCCTACAGTGAACACAATTGCTTTAAATTTTAAAAACTTCTCATCTCCTCTAGATTATTTGGATATTGTTTTTAATTTACAGCAAATATACAGTCCTCCTGCAGTACCAAAAAATTTTTTTTAAGTTTTTAAAGCAGAAGAAGTGGCTAATAAAAGAGATACAAAAGAAAATAAAGGAATAAGTTGGGTGAAAATATTTGCAACATATAAGGTAGTCAAAAGGATGCTAGGCGTAATCTGTATTTTAAAAAGTTTACAAATCAATTTAAAAAGTCAAAACGCTGATAGAAATAAATGGGTAAGAGATATGAATAGTTAAGAGATAAAAGAAGAGACAGGAATCTAAGTGGACTAGTCCTTGACAAATATTTCAAAGTACTTATAACCACTGGTGGACGTTGAATCATTTTCTGTACCCCTTCACCAAAATTAGGAGTGCTCTCCATCTTTCCAGAGAGCAGGTGCATTCTACCTGAGAACATTTTAAGTTTTCTTCGCGCTGGTGGCTTCACTTCTCAAAGTCTGTTCTAAAGAAACATGCTCACACACACAGAGGGACATAAACCCTCGTGGTTTACAGCAGCACTTTTTGTATGGACAAAATTTAGAAGACAACCTGAAAGTACCTCCTTTGAGAACTGGTTAAACACATTATGGTGCATTCAAATTATGGAATATGAATTATGGCCCCCAAAAAATAAAAATGAAATATGTGTACCGACCCGTGATGTTAACGGGAAAAAAATACAAATAATCGGAACAATGAGCGCAGTATGTGCCTGTCTATGCTAAAAAATAAAACTCATACAAGGACTGCTGTGTGTGTATGTGTGCATGTGAATGCACATTCAAAAACGCCGATCAAGGTTTTCCCCGAATGCTCACAGCAGTTATCCACAGAGAAGGGAGAGGGTTTTGCAGAGTGAAGAGTTGGAAGCTTGCTTTTTATTTCATTCTCATCTAGATTATTTGGATTTTGTTTTTAATTTACAGTGAACATATAGTCCTTCTGCAGTACCAAAAAAAAAAAAAAGTAAAAACACAAAATCCGCTGTCAAAGGCAAGTTTTATCCTCGCTGAGCATTTGGGAATGACCTCGGAGCAGACGCAGCTGACGCGCCGTCTCCCGGAAGGGGTCAAGGATCCGCGCAGACAGGCTCGCAGACCAGTAACTATCCATCTTGGTCTCCAAATCAGGAAGTCCCTTCCACCACCTCTCTCAATAACTCATCCCAGGGCTTAATAACCTTCCCTTGCAGGAAGTTCTTCCTCTCATCACAGCTAAGTCCTTCCTGCTGCCCTGTCAGCCCTAATGGATGGGTCTCCTTCCCCTCCCCAACTCTTTGGAGCCAGGGGCCAAGAGTGAGGAACAGGACAGGGACCACGTCGATTTTCCACAGGTCACTTCTGCCCCAGGCCGCGGCAGGGCTCTTAGGATCTTGGCACGGCGGTGACCGTGACCGTCCACTGTTACAGCCGAGACTGTCGGAGCTCCTCGCCGCAGCCCAACGGGTCCCCAGGGGCCCCCCGTCTGCCCATCCCCGCCACTGGATGCTCTCTTCTGCATAAACTCTGCCTCCCTGGCCTCTTTCCTGCCATATTTCATGCATCCCGATGGTCACTCAGGCCAAGATTTACGGAATTCATATCCTTTCGAGCTGGAGGAAAATGGGAAACGTAAGATTTACTACCCCCCTAGGAAAAGCTGGAAAAACGTGGACCCAGGAGTTGGAGAGGGGTACGGAGGTGAGCTGGAGAGACCCCATTTATTTGCTCACAGACTCATCAAGGTGGGGCCTGGGAATCTGCCATCCCTGACAGCAAGCACGTTTCTGCCAGAGCCTCCTCGCCTCTCACAGGCTCCTCTCGGGTATTGGGCACTGGACTAGGGATGACAGATGACAAAAGACCAGTAAGACAGAGCTCCTGCTTTCCAAAAACTTGGGATTTCTGGAAGGGGATACGCAGGTACATCAATAATTCCCATCCAAAGAAAAGACCTCTCCTAGGACAGCGATGAAACATCCATAGCTGGAAATCAGTGGAGTCCTCACTTTGTAGCTTCCTAGCAGAGATATTTAAGCAAGTTATATAGCCTGGTTGCATCTTTGTCTCCTTATCTGTACACTGGGATTGATAACTGTATTTTGCAGGGATTGTGTGTGCATTGAAGGAAATGGAGCACATGATGGGCTTTAGAGCCAGACCATCCAGGTTTCTTTCACAGCAGCGTGACGCACCTGCTGTATAACCTTAGTTAGGACACCTGATGTCTCTGTGCCTCAGTCTTCACATCTGGAAAATGGGGATGATCATAGGAGTGGCATCAACTTCATCGGGCTAATGTGAACGAGAATATGTGAGATGCTCAGAATAGTGTCTGAACCATAATGAATATCATATGGGTTTGCAGTTGGTGTTAACCAACGGGTGAGTATGCGTGGAAGATAAATCTGGAAGTGTAAAACAGCATCAGATCGTTCGGACCACATCAAACTGGGGATTAAATTGGCTTGGCTGAGCGGGTGAACGGCTCAGGTTTGTCTGTCTAGTGGCAGTGCATACACAGGCATGAGACTGCAGCCTGCAACCCATTAACTGCATTAACCAGTTAACACGTGTGCACACTGCTGTGTGTCATACGCTATACCTCGATGAAAAATAAAAACCTCCGTAAGGATATTTTTAAGTGAAAATAAGAATGGCGCAGGCTTTGGAGTCAGATGGCTTAGACGTGAATCACAGATCCACGACCAGACGGCTCTCTGACCACGGCCGAGTCACATCACCCGTGCGCCTCTCTTTCTGAGTCTGTGAACAGAAATGAAGTTAGTGTCTTCCTCACAGGGTGGTGGGGGTTAAACGAGGTAATACATGTGAAGCCCTGAAAGGGCATCTGACACTGTGCACTCAGTGTGATCCACTTTACTGGAAAAATTAGTGGTTTGAAGCTGGTGTCTTAGGTTTGCAAGAGCTCAGTCTCTCCCTAGTGGGACAGTCACGTCTCCTTTCTTAGCCTCATATCCCTGCATCATCACAGAAGTGGCAAAGTTGGGGGAAGTGTACATATAACCGCACTGACGCGCACCCAGCTCGAGGTAACTGACCCTCATCGTTGTCGCCATCATCTTCTAAACTACACCAACGTCACCATCATCACTATCTTTGGTCGGGAGGGAGTTAGTCCAAGTTCATCAAGAAGGCAGCAGGTGCAGGAAGCAAAAGGAGGGCTGGAGAGGGACTGAAGGACCCGCTCCCCCGAGCTGTGCACTTTTCCCACACCATCCACTGCCACCTCTTTACCCGTCAGTCAAAATTTGACCCAAGGAGGGGAAACCAAGAACAACAAGTGATGTGAACAGCCCTGGAAACAGGGTGCCATGTGCCTCGCCGCCTGGCTCCTTTATCAGGATCTACAGGACCCACGTACCCGCTCAGCGGTGGAGCTGCCTTCTCCACCTCTGGGGGAATTCAAGAGTCCCAGACTCCTCTGCTCAGTAACTTGATCACACGCAACTCCTGGACTGAGAACCAACTCAAGTCACCGGACATCTCGGTGAAGTCCAAGGAGACCTGGTCTGCAGGTCCCTATGAGATCAAAACAGTTGGTGCCGGTGTCTCGTGCTAAGAACTGTGCCTGGTCTGCAGCGGGCATTCAGGGAACATTTGGTGAACGAATAAACGGTCCCCTCCTTCATTTAGAGAACACTTTTTAAGTGCCAGGCAACATTCTAAGCCTCTCACACGCGTGATCTTAAGTAAGCCACACGGCCACCCCCCGAGTGGCCGCCTATTCCTATCCCGATTTTATAAATCAGCAAGTTCGGTCTCAAGAGAGGCGAAGTCACATCCCCATGGTGCCACAGCCAGAGAGTGGCCAAGCCAGACGTCAACCCAAGTGGAGGCTGGTTTCCCAATCGGTGCTCCTCCAATTGGCCTCACTACCTGTGAAGTGGCTCCTGCTTTGTCAATTCACGTGCCGTCCGCCCGCCACCCCTACCCACCAACCCGGTACTCACCCACGTGTCCCGACCCGACCAGACGCGCAGCGGACTTTCAATAACCGCCTACTGAATGAATGAACAAATGTCACAGACCATCTGCTGAAGCCTCCCCGGGACCATACATCTTTTTCAACTTTCTAACTAGTTGAAGCGTCTTTCCTCCCCGGCTCCCTGGGGCCTCTTAAAACTTTGGGAGGATGCAGCAGCCCTCAAAGCAGACTCTCTGTCCCAGAGCCAACAATCAATGGGAGATTAACATCCATAAGTTACAAGCCACCGTGATTATTTTTCCTATTCCGCTTAAAGCCCCAGGATCCATAATGTTTTCTAGACGTGACCCCAAAACCAAGTCACTTCACGGCCACAGGCTCTATTACTGCACCTGGAAAGGAGCAATGGCACACCTGCCCGCCTCCCTCCCCGGGGTGATGTGAGGCTAAAATGAGAACAGCAGTCACGATCGAGTGAGCCTGGTGTCAGAGGGCCATAGTTCAAACCGCGACTCTGTCCTTGACCTGCCTTCTGACCTTGAGCAAGAGAACCTTCCAGCGTCTGCATTTCTGCATCTCAGCAAAGCAGATAGTCAGCTGTCGATGTGGATAATGTTAGGAACACTGGCTTTGTGGACTGCTGTGACAATTTAGGACACTTGAAAATATTCTATATATTAAATCAATGGAAGCTGTTTCCGCCCTCTGTTTTATTCAAAGACCTGATGGATTTGAAATCTGCTTTTGTTCATTCAGGGAAATAGGAGACGTGGCCACCTTAACTGTGCACTGGGACTGGAAGGCACGTCTTGGTCTCAGAAAAACAGAATCTGAAAGGTGGTGTGCCCTGGCATTTAGGAGAGGGGGCAGTGCTACTAGCACGATGAATAGGAACGCACTTTGCCGACTACAAAAACAGAAAAGCAAGGAGGGCAACGTAACCAACTAAAACAGGAAGATGAGCCTTCTCACAGCCTTTATGGGTCACGAAACAAAGACTCAGAGAAGTCAGTCACCTGCCTTAGGTCACACAGCAAGTGCCTCCACTCAGGTTTTTATTTCATTGTATTTGACTTGATTTACTTTCTGTTTTGTCTTACTTTGCTTTGTTTCACTTGATTTAACTTTATATTTTATCTTATTTTTTTTTAACCGTGCCTGGTTCTCCAGTTGGGTCTTGGTTAAATCTCCTGCTCTGGAGGAAATGACATCACACCTCCTATTTATTACCTGAGCCAGGGTTGACCTATCGGTCCATGTCCTCGTCTTCATGCCACTGCTAAACAATGGGAAGTGGCTGCCTTGGAGAACTCTGTCGAATATGGTTCTGAACTCACGCCTGGGCTCCCCTATCATTATCAGCTGGTGATGTCTGTCATGGGTGCCCCTTGGGAGCATGACATCGAGTGTGCCACGAATCTGCTGTGTCTGAAGCAGGCAACTGAGATCTCTAGAGAACAGAAAGGGCCTTTGGAGATGGCCTGGCCCATCCCCTACATTTACACGTGAAGAGAAGACCCACAGTAGGTGAGTCCTTAAGAAATACAGAGATGTGTCCAGAATCAGCCAAGCATCCTGCTACTTTGTGACAGATTCACGAAAAGATTACCGATCACAGGTGCTGGCCCATCTAAGGCAGATCCGTCAGCAACGGGCCTTTAACGAAGGCCACCCAGAGAGCCAGGGACCCCGTCGTGGCCTCTGCTTTCCGATGTGGTCACGTCACCCCCTCCTCGAACCGTCATGACCACACAGAGGTTCCCGCAGGGGCTGGGGAAGTCTCCCCCGACCCCCCACCCCGGGCAGAGGCTCCTGAAGGGAACCTCTTCTCTTCTCCCCTCTTCCAAGCTCTGCCTGTGTTTACTCTGTTCACAAAGTGGCTTCCTGTTTCGAAGAGGAATGAGCTTTTTAAAGGGTTATAAATGTGATTCAAAAAGGCTTTTTGGACATCAAATGGCTCATAAAAAAAGGGGGGGGAGGGTAACATTGAGATGATTTCAGCATAAATGAATGAAAAACATACGGTCTGTGCCTCCGACTTTTTTGTTGTACCAAAATGTTCTGGCAAGAGAGAAAAAAGCAGAAGTGGCGAGTGGTTTGGATTTCTCTGTATCTGCGACTGGCGTTTCCTGAGTCCAAAAAAAAAATGCAGTTTTTAATTGCAGACCAGGGCGTATTTGAGTAGAGAGGTTGCCTCGTATTAGTACTAACTACAAATAAAGATAAAATAAGGGAAAGTATTTCCAAAGACATTTTTAAAAGTCTGTTCTGTCTGGCTGACTCCGTTTCGGTCACAGGTACCACCCTCAGTCTCCGAAGGCTGCTTTCTCACTGTGCACGCTATTGACATTTGGGCCAGATGATCCTTCATGGTGGGGACTGTCCTGTGCATTGGAGGACGCTATGCAGCATCCTTCATGTCTACTTAGATGCCACTAGTGCCCTTCCCCAAGGTGTGATGATCAGAAGTGCCAAAGGTCCCCTGGCAGGTAAAACTGTCCTCCTTCCACTGGGGGGCAAAAAACCCCCAATACTTCTCTAGAGTTGTAATTTATTTACCTAGAGTGTTCTAAATTCAGTAACGTTGGAGTGAGGATGGAAACAGGTGACTGGATGACCTTCAGGGAAAGAGAAGAAAATTAAATCCTAGTAGGAAAATTAAAATTAGATCATTTAGTTTCCGGATTTCCGTGCAAGTGATGTGCAAATTATCGTTTGCAATGTTGGATCCTTTGCACTAGAGTAATCGTGACGGCCACCGAGCCAGCCCCATAAATGTCTTGAAACACAAGCAAAAGCCTAAGGTCATTGGCTAAACTGCCTTCATGCAGCCATAAGGATGGACAGAAAGTCCAGGCCCTGGAGATCTTCACTCTGCTCTTACTCTGGGTCTAGCTGCATCATGTTTATTTGAAAATTTAATCAGCTTGATGAGCTACTTAGGTCAAAAGCAGTGTGTGTGTGTATGTGTGTGTGTTGGGGGAGGTGAGAAATTTGAAGGATGGGAGACAGAATGACCAACTCTCCTGGTTATCCTCAGACTATGTGATTTTAGTTCTGAAAAATCCTACATCCCAGGAAACCCACTAGACTCCAGCAAACCCCAACAGTTGCTCCTCAGTTGGAGAACAACATGGCTTTTAGAGGCAGCCTTTACATAGTACTGTTAAAAAAAAAAAAAAAAAAAAAAGGGCTATTAACAAAGAGGAAAAAAGTGAACTCTGAAAACCACTCAAAGGACAAAGCTTACCCAACCAGAGACACTGAGTGTAAGAGATGCAGCCCCTGGAATGGACATCCTTGAGTTTATCCCAAAACCAGACAGTAACTGCGGTCCAGGAGGGTCCCTCGGTGCACAGTAAGTATTAAGTATTGGGGAGTGATGTCAACAAAAATGATAAAGCGGGTAGCTCCCAGGACCTGTCACTCCACAGAAACACGGAAAAGCAAGTAAAAACTGGCAGAATCAACTTCTTCTGGACTCTAGGGAAACAGACAAAGGTTGACAACAACTAAGCAAAGACTAATTTTTTTTTTTTTTTAAAGGCAACTTAAAAATGGCAGGAAAGCTTTGCGACTTTTTAGTCCCACTCCCTTCCTCTGCTTGGTGGTGGTCTTGAAAATGGCAGCTGTATCTCCAGCGTAGGACCCTGGTCCCTGGGTCTGGAGGATGCAGCACTGTTTAAGTCAGCTCAGGTCACCCTAACAAAGCACCGTAGACTGGGTGCCTTCAACAACAGGAAGGTATTTCTCACAGTTCTCAGGGCTGGGAAGTTCAAGATCAGGGTTCCATCATGGTCACGTCCTGCTGAGAGCCCTCTTCCCGCCTTGTAAACGTCTGTCTTCCTGCTGTGTCCTCACATGGTAGAGAGAGAGGGGTCTCATCTTTTCTCTTTATGCAGACACTAGGGCTCCATCCTCATGACCTCAGCTAAACCTCATTACCATCCCACTGCCACCGGACACACAAGATCATAGTTGAGGCAAACAACAGAAGTGCTGAAAGCTTGGGGAGACACATTAGAGAGAGAGACTCTTTGGGAAATTAGGACATTCGAACACCACCACATATACTGGGGATCTAGAAAGACACACACATGCCCAGGGCAGGACGCATGCTCAGAAAAGAGCTGAGATGATTAGAAATTTTTACCTCTTGGTACAAACACAGTGAAAGCCACGGCAAAGTTATAAACAGTTTGCTGTGTATCCAAAGTGCACCCCAACGTAGAGTCAGTCTGCAGGACTGGGAGATTTTTGTTATGTTTGTCTCCCTTTCCTTTTTATTTCCCCCTTTCTTTCCTTCCCTCCTCCCCTCCCTTCTTCCTTCCTTCTTCCCTTCTTCCCTCCCTCCTTCCTTTCTTATCTCCTTTTCTCCTTCCTTCCTTCTCTTTTTCTTTCTCTCTCTCTTTCTGGGAGTCCAAGCATTTAAGGAAATTTCTCTCAAAACACTAACTGAACACAACTTAAACGAACAGTCTTCAGAGACCATACATGATAAAGAAGACAGGATTCACAAACATAGTTTAGAAAAGCCACTGAGCAAACACACAGCTCTAGCCCAAAGCAAGCAACACAAAGAAACACTGAGGGGGAGGAAGAACTTGATTTCCAGAGCTGTCACATTATAATATTCAAAACACCCAGTTTTAAAGCAAAAATATAAGAGCTAAAACCATAAAACTCTTAGAATAAAACATAGGGATAAAACTTCATGACCTCTGATTTGGCAATAGGTTCTTAGATACAACACCAAAAACATGAGCAACAAAAGAAAAAAAAACAGGTAAATTGGAATTTATCAAAATGTAGAACTTTTGTGCATTGAAGAGTATTATCAAGAAAGTAAAAAAAAAAAAAAAAACCTACAGAATGGGAGAAAAGAGCCACAAATCATGCATATGATAATGCATCTAGAATATATAAAGAACTCTTAAGTCAACAACAAAAAGACAAATAACCCAACTTTTAAATGCGCAAAGAACTTGAATAGATATTTCTCTAAAAAAGATACGCAAATGGCCATTAAGTACATGAAAAGACACTCAGTATCATTAGTCATTAGGAAATATAAGTCAAAACCCAAAGATACCACTTCACATCCACTAGGATGGCTGTTTAAAAAAAAAAAAAAAAGGAGAGAGAGAGAGAAAGAAAGAAAGGGAAAGAGAGAGAAAGAAAAAGAGAGAAAGAAAAAGAAAAGGAAAGAAAAGAAAGAAAAGGAAGGAAGGAAGAAAAAAAGAAAAGAAAAAAGGAAAAGAAAGAGAAAGAAAAGGAAAGAAAGAAAAGAAAAGAAAGAAAAGGAAGGAAGGAAGAAAAGAGGAAGAAGGGAAAAAAGGAAAAGGGGAGAGCAAGGAAGAGAGAAAGGAATAAAGGAAGAGAGAAAAGGAACAACGGTTGGAAAGGATATGGAGACCCTGGAACCCTTGTACATTGCTGGTGGAGATGTAAAATGGTGCAGCCATTGTGGAAGAAGTTTGCTGGCTCCTCAAAAATTACCATATGACCCAGATATTCTACCCAGAGGTATATATATCCAAAAGAATTGAAAATAGATACTCAAACAAAAATGTTTAAACAACTTTCAAATATGCAATTACAGCATTATTAAGTACAGTCGCTGTGCATCCCTGTACATGACTTATTTTATAACTAGAAGTTTGTACCTTTTGACTCCCTTCACCCATTTTCCCCACTGCCCACACTCACTACCTCTGCCAACCACCAGTCTGTTCTCTGTATCTGTGAGGTTGGTGGCTTTTTTTTTTTTTAAAGATTCCACATATAAGTGAGATCATATGTATCTGCTCTTTCTCTGTATGACTTATTTCACTTAGATAATACCTTCAAGGTCCATTCGTGTTGTTGCAAATGGCAAGATTTCATCCTTTTTTATGGCTGAATAATATTTCATTACACACACACACACACACACACACACACACACACACACACACACATTTCCTATCCATTCATCCATCAAAGGACTCTTCAGTTGTAAATAATGTGGCAGTGAACATTGGGGTGCGTACGTCTCTTTGAGTTAGTGTTTTCATTTTCTCTGGAACAATACTCAGAAGTGGAGTTGCTGGATCATATGGTAGCTCTAGGTTTAATTTTTTGCGGAAAATCCCTATTATTTGTTGTCCTACGAAACTCACAAACCTTGGTACGCTTTAAAACTTCAGAACATCTTGGCCAGTAGGCATTGTAATCTGACATTAAACCCATCCCTGCTCCTTTGACAATATCACTGCAGGCAAAAATACCATTTGTTCCAGAGCTTCACTATCTAATACAGTAGCTCCTCACCACATCTGGCTATTTAAATTTGAAATAATTAAAATTAAAAAAAAATTAGTTGCACTTGTCACATTTTAAGAGCCAAAGAGTCACATGTGACTAATGTCTACCATACTGGACCGCTCAGCTAGGGAACATTTCCATCACTGCAGGAAGTTTTAGTGAACAGCATTGCCCAGAAATGTTATGCCTCCAGAATTCTGATGTTAGATTGACGACCATGTGGCTCTTCTCTCCTAGCTACCTTCCCATGTCTCGGTAAATGTGTGTGCGGTTGTCAGTGGTGCAGATCATGCCTGAAAAAGCTGGGTTAACAAACAGAGCTTATCCACAGCAGTTCTGATCAGGGATGGCACAAATACTCCCAGCCCCGAGTTGATTTATCTTGATGTTTGGTTGAATTCCTCGCATTTTGGGTCTCCCTGGCAACCTTTTCACCCCGTTCTTTTCTAAGGTGGCTAGCTGGCTGTTACAATTCATCATGAACGCATCTCACTCCAGCCCTGGCTCCCCTGACAGAAGGAACAGCTGGTCTCCAAGAGGTCAAAGACATTTTTCTCTCTCCGTCTTTCTCAGTTTCCAGCATAGATTTGTCACTCTGAGAAAGCATGAATTCTGGATTTGATGTACTTTAATTGATTTCACCCTCGACAAGTCAGACTGTCCATCAGCTTGTTCCCTGGGCTTCCCTGAACCTTGCTAAAGGCTAAGGTTTTCATCTGTCCCTGGACCCAAGCTGTCACCAAGCAATTTACTCCCCACTCCAGCCCCCAGGAGCCATCTCATTTTCATTCCTGTAACTCTCCTGAGGGAAGAGGAAGAATCATGGGATGGTACAGGGGAGAGATGGGAAATGAAGGAAAATGAGGACAGGATGAAAGAGAGAAGCGTGGACGGGGAGATCCTTGTCAACTGTCACCTCTTCTGGTGAATTTCTCCGATTGCTTTGTCTGAATTGTTAATGGGGTGAAATCAGGGGGAGAATGGATGTCCAGACGGATGGATGGGTGAACAGAAGGATGTATGTATGGATAGACAGACAAATGGATGAAACAAATGGATGGATGGACGGATGACGGATCAGATGGCTGGCTGGCTGGCTGGCTGGCTGGCTAGATGCACACACTGTGATTAATTTATGGGCAGGCAGACAGACACACAGATGAATGTACAAATTAATGAAAAAAATGGCAGGCTCAATCACTAATAATTTGATACACCCAGTAGATCCAAGTAGTACTTGTGTCTTATCTTGCATATGCTAGAAACTGTGACACATGCTTGAAGGATGAAAAAACACGCATAGTCCCTGTCACCAAACAGCTTTCACTTAAAAAGGGAAGAAGCAGCCACAAATCAGTTTATATTAAGGGAATTTACAATATAGTAAGAATAAAGGAGGAGGGGTGAGTTTTACAGACACCTCATCGAAGCCCTGTAAATAATCAATTACACTAATACATTAATAAATACAGGACTGTTTTCTGGGAGCAGAAGCCCAAAGAGCCTATTCAGGACTGTCCTTCAGTCTAACTGTGAAGTAAAACATGTGGGTCACCCCTGAATTCCCTCGGTGTCCTCCTCATTCATGCCAAGAGTATGGGTTCATCTTGACCTCTCTCTCTTTTCATGAAGAAACATTAAGGTAGAAGGGATTGATTAATTGTATTACTTCTCTCAGGCATTTGTGTGTTTTGAAAGAGATTTCTTACACCAAAGATTGCTCCTGGTGGAGGACTTAGGGCATCACACAAAGAATTATTGGAGAGACCAGAATCATATATTTAGTTGCACCTTCAGTGTGGTTCTAGCAAACTAAAAACACCCCGTGATCCAGAAGCACAACTGATGATTTGCTTAGATGACGCCTGGTGGAGGTTGACAAATCAAGTCAGTGTCAGGAATCCCATGGTTAGTGATGTAAAGCGGTTACTTCAGCGTAAACCTCCAGAGAGATCAACTCGTTTTCTCACCCACAAAGCCTGGTATGCGATCTTTGGTTTGGTTCATGATGGAAAGACTCTCCACCACCTTATTCCTGAAACCTGGGTGCTGTCCATGGTTCTAGATGAATTCAGGTGTGTTACGGGTTTCTACTGTGAGAAACACAAAGGGCACGATACATGGCAGCGATCTCGCATGAAATTCTTCTAAAGGGACAATTATAGATGGGCTGCCAAGAGTTCCATAAAGGATGATAACTTTGGATACGAAGATAACGTAACTGAAGAGAGATGGAGACTCAATCAAAAAATAGGCAGAAGACCTACATAGACATTTCTCCAAAGAAGACATATCGGTACATGAAAACAGGTACGTGAAAAGATGCTCAACATCTTTTGACCTAATTATTAGAGACATGCAAATCAAAACTACAATGAGGTATCACCTCACGCCAATCAGAATGGCCATCACCAAAAAGTCTACAAATAATAAATGCTGGAGAGGGTGTGGAGAAAAGGGAACCCTTCTACACTGTTGGTGGAAATGTAAATTGGTGTGGCCACTCTGTAAAACAGTATAAATGTTCCTTAAAAAATGAAAAATGGAGTTACCATATGATCCAGTAATCCCACTCCTGGGCATATATCCAGAGAAAACTCTAACTGAAAAAGACACATGCACCCCAATGTTCACAGCAGCACTATTTACAACAGCCAAGGCATGGAAGCAACTTAAATGTCCATCAACAGATAAACGGATAAAGATGTGGTGTACACGTATGTACACAATGGAATATATATATATATATTTAGCCATAGAGTGAAATAATGCCATTTGCAGCAACATGGATAGACCTAGAGATTATCATACCAACTGAAGTAAGTCAGACTTACTTTCTCTAAAGATAAACATCATATATCTCTTATATGTGGAATAAAAAAATGACACAAATGAACTTATTCACAAACCAGAAATAGACGCACAGACATAAAAAACAAACTATGGTTACCAGTGGGGAAAGAGGGTTGGGGGGAGGGAGAGGGTAAATTAGGAGTTTGGGATTAACACAGACTCAGCACTATATATGAAACAGATAAACAACAGGACCTGCTGTATAGCACAGAGAACTACATTAAGTATCTTGGAATAACCTACAACGGAAAAGAATAAATACATGTGTATGTATAACTGAATCACTGTGCTGTACACCGGAAACTAACACAACACTGTAAATCAACTGCACTTCAGTTAAAAAAGAAAAAAGAATGGGGATGTGATAATAATATTCCACATTCATCGGTGTACTAGATGAGAATGAGGTAAGTTAGCTCCTGTAAAGCATTTACAGCAGTACTTAGCACATACTGAGCGCTCATTAAGTGTTTGTTGTTGTTTGCTGTATAGGATCATTTCCACATTATGGGTTTGCACGTGACTGGACCCCTTCCTAGGAGATCTGGCTTTATCAACAGTGTTATTCCTTCATTCATTGACTCAATTCAGAAAATATTTACCAGATACACTCATGTCCCTAAATTCTCCAAACAGCAGAAGCAAATATTTATAGGGTAGGACTCCCTGATAAATATCGACCAGATCAACGATTAGACTTCATTAACTTTGAGGACTCTTTCAACTTTATTTCCACAAAAGGAGTTAAATTGGACTGAACTGAATTAAACTGAATGCGCTAAATGCATCCACATAGAGTCTGCAAGCTACCTTCAGTTCTGCTCACATTTTTTTTTCTTCTGGTTTTGTTTCCTACGTTCTTGACTTTTTCTTGTGGGTCTCACTTCTAGTAAGATCTTGAGAATTTTAAAACTAAATATCACCCTAGGCGTAAGTTGAGTTTCCTCCCTCTGGTCCTGAAACACAACAGGTGAGCGGCATATACGTTCAGTGCAGACAGGAGCGGAGGATTTTAAATTACACTGTACTTTCTCTAGTGATGTTTGTTTCTCGACCATTTTCAGACGCTGGGAGCAGGAGAGCACTGGTGGTTGAGTAACTCAAGAAAATTCCAAGTTGGCTTTTAAAAAGGGCAGGAGGGCAGGGAGCTAATTAATCATACCCCCAAACCCTCCTTCAGTTGACTTCATTATTTCTTGAGTCTTCAATTCAGGGAGTAAGCCATCCAGTTTCTTTCCTTTAGGTCAAAAAGCAGCCCCACTTTCCATAGGGACAAAGCTTTGGAATCACTAGAATGAATAGCTCTGGCTAATTGATGAAGCCACAGTCTGTCTGTCTGTGTGTCCCTCAGCAACTCCATCTGTCTGCCTTTGCTTAAAAAGGCACTTCCTTTAACTCATGCCCTTTGTGCCTTTTCCATGAAATGGTTCTATCTTTTGGGGGGAAAACAACCTGGCTGAACATTCCCATCTTCTTTCTTGTTTAAAGAAGAGAAAATCATCTCAGTCAACATGGAGAGAAGTGTCTTTTAGGAAGATCCTACGGACCCACCTTCTGCACCACTGCAAGGCATCCACCGTGGGGTGATCTGCAATTGCTGAGTCTGCAAGATGCTGTCATGGAAGTCAGCAGTCTAGGCACTGGTGGCAGTTTTTAATGTGTCTTGATGCTGGGCTGGCGAGCTATTGTTTTTTAAGCAGATTTATGCCGCATTTTAAAAATCCATTATGCTACATTATGGGCTTATTGTCAATCCAGATAATGTTGATCAATTTCAGTCCTCCAAAATCTGCATTTATAATTGTGTCATGTAATCAAAATTATTTATGTATGTCTACGTTGAGACATTATACAATTACACATTGGAATTATTTATGTGTCACAAGATACTTGATTATTTTGGATGCCCCATTTATACCAGCACACGTTATTTTTCTCTTCGCAGTCTGTAAGTCCGTAAGGTGACTGCACCTTTCTTTACAGAAAATACTTTTCAGACAACTGAAAATGAATATTTGACAGACTATTTTAATATAACACATCTTATTAGGTATGTTCACAAATGGTAGGGTTTATTAAAGAAATGTTGGCATTTAAAAGAATAGACTAAGGTAAAAAAAAAATAATATCAGCCCTAATTGCACCCCTTAGAGATAATCACTGTTATTTGGGTCTGTTTCATTCTTGTCTGTATGTGTATATACAGGGGCTGTGTGTGTATGCGATTTGCCATAACTTGGATGGACTTTGAGGACATTATGCTAAGTGAAATAGGTCACACAAAGAAAGACAAATAAATACTGCATGATCTCACTCATATATGGAATCTTTAAAAAGGCCAAACTCAGGTAAACAGAGAATAGAATAGTAGTCACCCTGGGGTGGGTGGTGGGGGAAGTGGGGAGGGACTGAGCGATGGATACAAACTTCCAGGTAGAAGATTAACAAGTTCTGAGGATCTAAGGCACGGCATGGTGATTATAGCTAATAATACTCCTTTATATACTTGAAAGTTGTTAAAAGAGTAGATCTTAAAATGTTCTTACCACAAAAAAGGAAATGGTAATAATTTGACCAGGCGGTGGTGTTGGTTAATGCAACTGATGGTAATCATTTTGCAATACATAAAGGTATCAAATTAAAACACTGTACACCTTAAACTGACACAATGTTATACGTCAATTATATCTCATTAAAGCTGGTGGGCGGGGAAGTATATTGAGCACAAGCAACGCAAAATGCAACATTCGAATGTTTTAATCCATATTTGTTACTCTGTAAATAAGTCCGTCCATTGCTTACTGAGCATTTACAATGAACCAGATCCCTGTTCTGGATACTGAAGAAACAGCAATTGGGCAGGATGGCGAATGCAGCTGACATTGAAGTCAGGGAAGCAGACAGGAAACAGTACGAAAACAAGAAAGTATTAGTTACTGCTACGTATTAAAGAGAAAATTAAAAGAGGGGGTGTAGTAGGCAGTGATGAGATAACGTGAGTGAACAGCAAGGAATAACTCTGTTTCCTCAGAGCTGTGGTTCTCAGTGTTCATTGGGTCTCCATCACTGCCTTTTAAAAGGTGGTGGATTCTAGAACATCCCCCCCATCCCCCTGAAAAAATACATACACACAAAGCCCACACACCCTGCTCAGATTTTCATGAGCTTCTGCTTTAGGCATTCATCTAAGCCCTGTCCTTGGCACATTCTAGCAGCCAAAACACAAGTGAGAAATATCGTCTATTGTTTTTGTCTGAATAACCAAAGCACATCACCTCTCTGAGCTGGAAAAGCAATCGTCTGAACTTCCAGTGTCAGCATTTTTAGACATAGAAGCAGTATCCCATGTTACCTCTGGCAGAGGCTGTGAGCTGTCCACTAGAATTCACGCTCCCTCTACCACAGTGTAAAGTCATGATTGGGACGTCACTGCCTGGACAAACACTACAGTTCCCAGAAGACCTCATCCCGGTGGTGCCGTCATGTGACTAGTTCTAGCCAATGAAATGTGGGCAGAAACTTCTGGACTAAATCTTTTCAGAAGCCTTTTCTCCTTGCTGTGTTTTCATCTCTGCCATCTGAACCTAGGGTGGGGCAAAGTTACAAGGTGGAAGAAATCTGATTTCCTGGATCACTACTTGAAGGAGAACCACCCACCAAGCAGGGACCTTCACATTTGTTATGTGAGCAAAATATGAACTCACAGTGTGTTAAGCTACAGATATTTAACATTACTCTAAATCAGTGGCACCCAAAGCGTGATTCCTGAACCAGAAGAATCAACGTCAGCTGGGAATTTACAAGAAATGCAAGTTCCTGGACCCATTTTTCAGATGGACTAAATCAGAAACCCTAGAGGTGGAGTAGAGCAATCTTTGTTCTAACCAGCCTTCCAACGGAATCTGGGAACTACCAGATTTAGAATCTGGTTTCCTGGGGTTAGATCACGGCCCTGGAACTCATGAGCTAGGGGGCCCTGGGAATGTTACTTAACTTCCTAGAGATTCAGTATAATGACAGTGTGGATGCCAAGGGGCGGATAACAGTAGCACTAACTCACAGGCTATGACGTGGGCAGGACAGGAGATCATTTACGTGGTGACCTGAGAACAGCGTCTGGCACACAGCGAGTACTCAGAAAACTTCACCTGTAATTAGTACTTATCCATTTGGAACCAAATCTTGGCCTCAAAGTTTGCAGAGTGGCCTTTCTATGTCTCCCCTCTGCTTAACGCGATTCCCTGACGTGCACAAGTCTGTGGACACATCTACCATGTCAGGCACTCATTTCAGCAGCAAATGATTACTGGGCTCCATCCATGAGCTACGTAATTATGATAGATCTGGACCTGCTGAAAAAAGAAGGTAGACTGAATGCCTGCCCAGGACAGGCCACCGACCTGGCAGACATCAGTGTGGCCAGACCATCAAGGACAGTGAGCAAGCAGGTGGCTGAACTGAGCTCCGAAGGAGTGGGACCAACAAGTGTTTCCACCTTTAGCAAACTTCTGGCTGATCTTTCTTTCACCCTTGTGGGAAGAAGCCCTTGCTTTTTCAACAGCCGCCCTGTGTGTGAACTAATCTTTGAATCTATGTTCTCTAAGCTGCTCTAAAATATGAAGCTTGGTGATGAATCCAAAAGCTGTAGAGAGAGCTCTGATGCCAGGTGGACGCATATTTTTTTGAAAGGGGGGAGTACTTTGAAAAGTAACCTTGGGGGCAGCCAATTAAATTCCCCCAACAAACAGTGCATGGACAAAGGGCAGGCTGGATGCTTCTGCTTTAATTCTTGCTCAATTCGGATTGGTCACAGGGCTGACAATTTTGTTTCCTTGACCAAATGGTACCTGTCACCTCATTATGAGGACTTGCACTTGCTCTTAAACAGACCAAAGCTGCCAGCTCCCCTCACCCTTTTTGAACGTTCCTGATCAGCTTTAATTCTTAAAGCCCCAGATTTTGTCAGCTTAGCTTCCCCACCATTTGGTGGGCAAAGGGGTGTGTGCTCCAAGCAGCTTGCCAACTTCACCATCACAGCTGCAACTCTCCACAGATGCTCTGCTGAGGAAATGCAAGGAATTTCACAAAATAGTCGCCCTAACCTCCCGTAGTCTGTGAACTCTGTATCCCTCCTGTTCTTTCCTGTTCTTTCACGGAGATCAGATTTCTCTCCGACTCACTCTGTCAGGGTACAAGGACAACAGAATGGCTTCTTACACTCCTAGAATCCCAGATGTATACAGTAGTAGGCAAGGAATGGACACACACACACACACACACACACACACACACACAAATCTGTGCCCATGGCAAACATCAATAATCAATCACAGAATGTTTGTTCCAGGCCAGGATCCATCCTCCAAATTTTGGGGCGTGCTCAAGACAATCATCATGGATAAATCTCAGTGGACCCCTAAGACCTATTTGCCATTCTGATCTAAAGCAGCCCCTTTACATAAAATAAAAGGCCAGAGAGGAGAAATCATCTATCAACCTTCAAATCACACGGGTGAGTCAGAGCTGAGATTAGGACTCAGTATCCCCAATTCCTAGTCATATGCCCTTCCACAGCAAGAGTTCATCATGCCCCTTGATGTCGCTATAGATCCACCCCTCACTCTAGATTAATCAGGTCTAAAAAATGACCTTTGTAATGTTCCAATGGCCAACTTTCATCTCCCACCAGCATGCAAGATAAATGATGTATTAGTCAGCTATTGCCATAGCAATGCTGCCTAACAAGTAACCCCACAATCTAGTGGCTTATAGCAATAGTGTTTATTCTCACATTCACGGATGCACAATCAACTGTGGTTCAGCTAACATAGCCTTGGCTTGGCAGCATGACTCCATGTCTGCTCCACGTGTGACTGTCTAGAGTACTGGATAAAAGGACAATAACTAGCTAAATGAAGAGAGCTGACGAGTCAAGCCAATACACGCAAGCATATTTAAGGACTCTGCTTATACCATGTTGTGAGCAACACTGCCGTGACCCAAACAAGTCATGTAACCAAGCCCAAACTCAACAGCAGGGGAAAAATATTCTCTGTCCACAGTAGGAAAGGGAGAGGAGTGTATGTTTGCTGAAAAATAAGATACACTATTTAAAAATGGCTTTCAAAATTATAATGAAATCCTTCAGTGAGGGTTGGGATACACAGAAGCCTTTTTTGACAGCCAGATTTTACCAGGCTCTCACTAGAGAAAGTTGATAAGCTTCCATGCACCACACTTAATTTCTGAGAAAGCTAAATCATGTATTGTGTTAATATTGGCTCACTGGTTTTGTTGCTGATTCTCCTGCTTTGAGAAAAGCCTTATATGGAAATTCTCATCTGATGAAAGACAGATCAGGAACATTTTAATGGCTACACAGTGAATTCCCTAAGAAAAATCTTTGTGTCTCTTTTAATACTGCTTTACCTTTCCTGGAGTTTTTTTTAAAATAGTTTGCTTCTGAAAGAAAGTTTTGAGCATCTTTTCTTTAAATGGTGGTGAAGATTATGGACATTGGAGAGAGGGAGAGAGAGAGTCAGGTTCAAAGTTAAAGCCATCACCTACTGGCTGGGTGACCTTAGGGCACTTGTATAATTTTTCCAATCTTCAGTTTTCCACTCTGTGAAATGGGCATAATCATATTTATCTTCCAGGATGCCTATTAAGTACGATAATGTAAACAAAATGCCTGGGCAATGCTAAGCAATAAATATATCCTAGTTTTTGTTTTTTTTTTATCCGAAAGATTCTCTTAAATTGCTGAATTTCCTGGGTGCAGTAGCCAACCAACAGGGCTACTCATCAAGTATTTCTAACATGCTACTTTTCAGGCACTTGGAAGAACTGTACTTCCCTGTCCCTTCTGAAGTCCGGCATGGACAAGTAACTTGCTTCAGCCAATGAAATACGTACGAGCAAAAGGGACACATTTCACTTTGAGGCTTTCAGAGCCAGGTAAGCGATTCTCCATGTTCCTTTCCCACTGCTGTAGTGACCATGGAAGCACATGTCAAGACAAACCCTGTATCAGCCCTCTGAAAGATTTCAAGGGACAGAACCTCCATCCCCACCCCCAGGCCAACATGTGTCATACACATAGCATGGGAGAGAAAGAAACTCTTGTTACATAAGCCACTGAGGTTTGGAGGTTAGGGATTGCAGCACAGCCTACCACCACTGCCTCCTCCACTTGATATTATTAAATACGGTCTATTTACAGAATGTGATGGACATCCTTTCAGAAAGACTTATATTGCATATAATCCAGTTATACTTGCCCATTAACCAGTGCTTCTCCGTATCTGCAGGGTATCTAAATAACTCAAAGGACAGAAAAAGTGGCCTGGGGGTCAGAGAATGAGGGTTCTGACTTTAGAGTGGATTGACATTAGCTTTATGACCTTGGACAAGTCAGTGTCTCTATCAAATCATCCTATAAATACAAGTGTTTTGGTGAGTTGCAGAAGAAGTTGCGGAAGGAGACGGTAAGTAAGGGGCAGAAACTAAAGCTCAAGATTTAGAAGGGCATTGGGAATACTCTACTGTATCAGTTAGCTATTGCTGTGTAACACAAACTCCCAAAGCTTAGTGTCTTAAAATGAAACTATGTATTAGTTTCCAATGAGTCCATGAGAAGGCTGGATGGTCTTGTTATTCTGAGCTGAGTTTGGGTGGTTTAGGCTGGGTTTGCTTTTGTGAATACAGTCAGCTGGGGGCTTGGATGGGGACTGGCTGATCTAGAATGGCCTCAGGTCACCTCCATGCATTAGTCCACAAGGTAACGGCAGGGGCCCACGAGTGGGCAAAATAAGCTGACGTCAGCTAGTGCTTTTCCAAGTCTTGGCTTGTATCACATCTGCTAAGCTTCCGAAGCAAATTACATGGCCAAGCCCAGAACCAAGGTGTGAGGCAAAAGGTCTTTGCTCTAAATTGGAGAATTGAGGGCACCAGTGCAGTAGGTCTCCTGTAAATCCCCATGATGGGTAAGTAAGAAGTAACTCTGTCTATGATCAAGACTAAATGTCTGCTGCTCTTCCTTGGAGAAGGAGAAACAACAGAGAAGGAAAGGGAGAAGCTATCCCCTATGCAGCACTGTTAGAGGAGGAGAAACAAGGGTTGTGACTTAAGAGACCTGACCTGGGAATCCTGCTTCTGTCACACATTCATTTTAGGTGATCTTGAAGGGACAGACCACTTCCCTTTCCTGATTTGTAATTCTCTCCCTGGAAAAATGATGGAGACACAATGCTGACTGTCAAAAACAGAGGCTCACAGGCTGGATCAAGCCTACATTTTCTTTTGTTTGGCTTAACTTTTTTTAATTTAATACACATTTAAAAAATTTTTTTAACTTGGGGTATTTCAGGGAGAAGTCTGAATTTCCAATTTTGCTCTAAAGATCTACCAAAGTTGGGACAGCACTGCAACATGTCAACAATGGACGCACTGGCTGTGGGTCCTCGTGGGGGAGATGCGTTGTTCTTTTTTTTCCACCTGATGCACTGGTCTCCCCGATGCCCTATGGTCTCCCAGACACTAAGATTTTTCTTTCACTTGGTTGAACTCATATATTCACCTTTGGTCACTGTAGATATTTGAATTGAGACCCTTCGACAAACTAATATGGTGCTTGGGCTTTGAGTCCATGGCATTTTTCCTTGGTGCTTCAGTTTCCCAAGTCAATTCAGAACGTCCCCTTTCAACTCCTCTGACATTAAGCCAGTGTGTCTTCACCTTACGGAGACTCAAATCCATCTGAAATTCCGATGACATCCATGCACCTTCCAGCCAGGAACACGCCCACATGAGCACACACATATATAGCGTAGGCACACACAGCACGCGCGCACACACACACAGAGACACAACATCACATAACGTTTGGCCTGCGAACTTCCGTCCATTTAGTAAGTGCAATTTGTCTGTCCTGCAGTCTGTGGTGAACCCCAAGTGCTCCATCAAAATCCTCCCGCCACAGCCTGGCCTAGACAACTCTGACACCTATTCAGGACTCCAGAAAAACACCCTCTCCAATGAATTTCTTGGAGTCAGCGGTCACCGTCTGGCCTCGGTTCCCTCCCCATCTCCTATTTACGCTTTCAAAGAACAGAAAGGAAAACAAGCAAGCCACAGGCAAGTGACCCACACCGAGAAGAGCGCAGGGGCCAACAGGGCCCTGACCTTCCTTTGTAGGTAACAAATTGGATGCCGTGTTTGCGCCGGGCCCTGGAGGGAGGGAAGGAAGGGGGAAGCGGGGAGGAGGGCAGGGTGGGATGGAATTGGGGTGACAGGGGTCAGCAGACTTTGCTTTAGGCATCCACACAGCAACTCCGTCCACCCCTTCCCAGGAAACGGCCACCGCTGCAGGGCACGTAGAGGGTAGCAGCTGGAGGTCAGCGGGGGCCAAGGCGTGCGCACACAAGCGTGTGTTTGTGTGCTTGTGTGTGTCCATACGCAGCCACGGGCAGGGGGAGTCACTGAACAGGACGCTTTTAAGACATCTCCAAGGACCCTCTGACTCAGTCACCAGTTCTTAAACACATACGGTGTGATGGAATTCTTTTGTTTTTTTCCAGCTATACCAGAAGGCGGTGCCGTTTGGCCTTGAGGTGCATAGTTCCCAGAGCTAAACTCCCTGGGTTCAAATGCGACCTCTGCCACTTAACAGCCATGTGACTTCGGGAGCTCACGTAGCCTTCAGGTGCCCCCAGTTTCTATTTTGAAAGAAAGGAAGATGGTACTCATGACTTCCTCGTGTATTTTTGAGAACTCTGTCAGTTAATGTCCATAAAACACTTAGAAAAATAAGCACGAACTGTACATGATTTGTTCAACAGACACGCACAGAGGACCCTACCTATGATGTATTAATTTTCCTGAACATCTGCTTATGGGCAAAGCAATGTTCATTGTACGTACGTTATATCATTTAATTCTCCCCCAAAACCGTGGCAAGACAAAAGCACTTTATCCCCATTTTACAGAAATGGAGGCTCGGGAGGCTGGGCCTCCTGCCGAGAGTTACCCCAGGGAGGAATAGTGGAACCAGCCATATCCACTTCATCCCAAAGCCCCGGTTGCTAATCAATTCACTATGGTCTCCAGTTTGCCCTTGGATTTCAAACACCGAGGTCAATGTCTCACACATGAATGAATGAATGGCTCCACCCTTTCCTCTCACTTAGAATTTCCACCTGAACCCTCCATCCAGAGACACATCTCTCCCCTCCTTCCTGCTCCCTGGTCCTCTCCCATCAGCCTCCATCTTCACCACTCAACCACCGTCCATCTCTCCTCCTGGCTTCCCCTCTGAATCAAGGCCCCAGATATTTCTCTGGCTCTGGAGGAAACTCATTCTTTCTGGTTTAATTTGCCCCGTCTGGCCTTAATTGCTTTGCCCTGTTGCAAAAAGAGACCTCCCATGGCGACAACCCTGAGGATGGGCTGCAGCCGGGTTGGGGGTCGGGGGGGGGGGGCGTAAGCCAGAGGACTGGGGAGGAAGTCGGGGCGAGCTGCTGAGTGGGGAGTGGATTAGTCAGAGGCCAACGGGGCAACCGAAGTCGGGGTTCTCTGAGCGGGTGGCTCCAGACCCGCCCTCGGCTGTGACGTTTACGATTGAATTTGGGCAGGAGCCTGTGTGTGGGGGCTGCGTCTGGCCTCCCTCGCCTCTACCCTGAGTGTTTGGTCCTGCAGCTCATTAAGCAGTGACACTTAACACATCGTCAAACTGCTTTACAGGCCTAGGCCACACAGCTCCTGGCCCCTGGAGTCCCCAGGTAGTGGGGGACGATGACCTCCCAGCGCCTGGAGCTGGGACTCGGTGGACACCCAAGGCGATCAAAGCTCTCATGGGAAAACCAGAGCAAGAGCTGGATTAGGGCGCCAGGACCCTTGACCTTCCACCCTCAGCACCGATAAAAACTGAAGGTGTGTAGAGAACAGGGGGTCCGGGACTGGTGTCACGGGACAAACATGGCATCTGATGTCATGTGAACAAGGCTCAAATCCGGACTTGTCACTTCCCGGCAGCTGTTGGACATCGGCAAGGTTTTTAACTTCTCTGACCCTCCATTTCCTCCGTGAGGCTCAGAACAGCCCCAGAGGGCGGCTGCGAGAAGCACTGGGGAACCTCAGACAAAGTGCTTAGCAGAGGGCGGGCGATAACCAGCACTCATTTGAGTTATCTGCCGTTTCCCCAGTCTCTGGGGAGCGAAGGGCTGAGTCGGATCAGGCTGACAATTCTGAGTTTCCTCCACCCAAGCTGTCTTCTAATATGACCAAAAATCACAGTAAGGAAAGCAACAAAGGGGAGGAGAGTCCTGAGTTATTAGCAAGTGTCCACTGTGAACCGAGCTTTAAGTGTGCACATCGCCTTACTGTGCTTTTGCCACACTGTGAGACACTTACAGTCACTACTTTTGTTTTACAGACGTGGACGCTGAGGCTTAGATGGGAGAAGTCATTTGTCTCAGGTCTCCTTGTGGCAGAGCCGGGATGTAAACCTGGATCTGTAGACTGAGACCCGGTTCCTTCCGACACGAGCTAGGTCTCAGCAGGGCTGGGAGGAAGGAGCAGGGGGGTTCTCTGGTGCATCCGGGTTGGGGAGCAGGGGGTGTCCCCGGTCCACACCTCCTGCCCTGAGCTCTCAGAGAGGGCCATCGGAAGGGTCCCTGACTTCCAGCCATTCTTCCGGAGTCTCAAATATTTCCTAAATCTCCTGGAAATAGTCCTGGCCAAGAAGGGCCTGCTTTCACAGATGATGTGTAGTAATGAGACAGGGTTAATGCCTCATTAGGTCACGGTGCCATTTTGCATTTCATGGATATTCAATAACACAGGCAACAACAAACAGACGAATTCCTGGGCCCCGCGTTCCGTGGGGGCGGGAAGCACAAGACAAGGGCCCCCCAGACACGGGCACGGGATAAAAGCTGGTGCCTGGTTCTCAAGATGCGTGGAGGAGATGTCTAGCTCCAGGGGTTGGAATCTGGGGTCCCATCCTCCCTCCCACCTCTGAGCCCCTTTTTAACATGTGGGTGAGTTTCCGGCTTCACGCTGTGAGAATGAACATTTCCCTCTGCCTGCCTCAAAAAAGCGCGTGTTTTTTTTTCTGTATGGACGCTGTATTCGTTTGCTAGGACCGGCAGAACAGATTATCACACACCGAGTGACTTAAGCAACAGAAACTTGTCGTCTCGGGGTTTTGGAGTCTAGAAGCCCGAGATGGGGGTGTTAACAGGGTTGGTTCCTCCTGAGAGCTGTTTTAGGGGGGGATCCCATCCACTCCTCTCTCCTAGCTTCTGGGGGTTTTCTGGCCGGCTCTGGGGTTCCTTGTCTTCCAGACGCATCGCCCTGACCTCCGCGCCATGTGCACATGGCCTTCTCCCTGTGTGCATGTCTGCGTCCACATTGCCCCCTTTTTAAAGGACACCAGTCATCCTGGACTAGGGTCCACCCTCATGATCTCATTTTCACTTAATTGCCACTGTCAAGACCCTATCTTCAAATAAGGTCCCATTCTGAGGTCCTGGGAGGAGGATTTCAACATAGGAATTTTGAGGAGACCGAATTCAACTCACAGATAGACACACGACAGCCAGCAGGGCAGGACACCCACAGGAGCCCGGGAACCAGCAAGGTGACAGCAGACACGGACACACACCTGCTCCATTATCCATTCTGCTTTTTTCTTGCGACCAGAATCCCAATTCTGTCCAGCACTTACTACGTCAAAGGATAAATGACTGAAGAGGAAATGTTCTTTGTCCTCATGGAGGGAAGACAGACGATGAGTGATAGTTTAGTAGATTTACAGAAAGGTAGACGGTACACAGTGGTTTTAAAAGTAAATATAAAGAGCAAAGCTGGATGCGTTGACTTGAATGGTGTTCCCCCAAATTCAGGCCCATCAGAATCTCAGAAGGTGACCTTTCAGAAGGAAGGTCTTCCCAGATGTAATCTGAGACCATACTGGATGACGGTAAGCCCTAAGCCAATGACTAGTGTCCTTATACACAGAGGAAAATGTGGACAGAGACACACGGAGGCACATGCAGAAGACCATGTGAAGACGGAGGCAGAGGTTGGAATAATGCATCTATAAGCCAAGGAACACCACAGATTGTCCGAAACCACCAGAAACTGGGAGAGAGGCATGGGGAAAGGGTTCTCCTCAAGCCTCCAGATGGAAACAACTCTGCCAACACCTTGATTCTGGGCTCCAGAATTGTGAGACTATGCAGCTCAGTATTTTAAGTGCCTCAGTTTGTGGTACTTTGTTACAGCAGCCGCCCACCGGAAGCTGATGCATGGGTAGGGGAGACCAGGAATGAGAGGGTGTTACAGGCTGGCCCGATAGGGAAGGTAACATTTAAACAAAGACATGATGGAGGGGAGGAGACCATGTGGGTGGCGGGGAAGAGCGTTCCATGTAGAGGGAACGGCCGGTGCAAAGGGGCAGGAGGGGGACCCGGGAGGCCAGTGTGGCTGGAATGATAGGAGAGAGGGAGTGAACAGAAAGGGGCTAGGTCAGAAATGACACAGGAGCCAGATCTTGTAGGTCTTGCAGGCCACCATAAAGGATTTAGCTTTTACTCTGAGTGACACAGAGTGACATGGTCTGAGATTTCAGAGGGTGACATGATATGACTGCACTCCAAGCCAGACGGGCCATGATTAAACTAAAAGAGCAAACATGGCAAACTGACCCTTCACTTTCACAATCTTCCCCGCAGCTAGCCGAAGCTAAGAGATGACCAAGTAAAGACCAATAAGATATGAGTCCATGGAAGGAGGTGGCATTCTCCAGGAAAATGTTTGCTTTTCTAATAATAAGGGACTGACAAGCCGACACAGCCCTTCCTCCATCCCACTTCTTAACCTGCAACTTGGGTGTATGTCTGGTGCTTCAGCATCCATCTTACACCATGAGGCAACAACCTTGGTATAAAAAATATCAACCCATATGATGGGAATGTAAATTGGTGCAGCCCCTGTAGAACACAGTATGGAAGTTTCTCAAAAAACTAAAAATAGAACCCATATGACCCAGCAATTCCACTCCTTGGTATATATCCAAACCAAAAAAAAAACCAAAACCAAAAACAAAAAACACTAACTAGAAAAGATACATTCACCCCAGTGTTCACAGCAGCATTATTTACAATAGCCAAGATATGGAAGCAACTGAAGTGTCCATCAACAGATAAATGGATAAAGAAGATATACACAATGGAATATTACTCAGCCATAAAAAAGAACAAAACTTTGCCATTTGCAGCAACATGGATGGACTTGGAGGGCATTATGCTATGAGAAATAAGTCAGACAGAGAAAGAGAAATACTATATGATATATCATTTATATGTAGAATCACAAATGTGAATACAACAAAAAAGAAACAGACTCGCAGGTCTAGAGAACAAACTAGTGGTTACCAGTGGGTAGGTGGGAATGTGGAGAGGTAAGACAGGGGCAAGGGAGTAAGAGGTATGAACTATTAGGTACAAAATAAGCTACAAGGATACACTGTACAACGTGAGAAATACAGCCAGTGTTTTATAATTTTATAACTATAAGTGGAGAGTCGCTATAGTGTACACCTGTAACTCATATAAAATTGTACAGCAATTATATGCCAATAAAAAAATCAACCCATAAAGCAAAGATAAAAAGAGCCTTACCTTCACCGGCATCACCAAGCAGTTGCGCCAACATAAACCACCACCTGCCCTCTCATGTCTTGTGATGTAAAGGAAATGTATGTTTAAGGAGCCATGTATTAGGTTCCTTTTTACTTGCAGCTGAACACTCTCCTAATGGCTACAGCAGAAAACCAGACCTCAGAGAGTCAGTAACCAGAAGGTCATTTAGAAGCCAAGGGGATTTTTACTTGGGTCAATCTTTACTCCAATGCTCAAAAGACAAAGTTGAACAATTTCTGTGGAAAAGCTCTCATAGCAGGAAATGATGAAGCTGGTATAATGAAGTGTCATGAATGATCACTCAGACTTGAAAGGGAGTTCAGGATAAGAGGAAGCTGGGTGTAGGAGGAGCGATAGTCACTATTTCCTTTCTCTGATAAGTGTGACCAAGCTCTGTGATAAACAGTCGATAGGAAAACAAAATCAGGCGCTGAGATCTGACTGTCCCTTTGGGCACCTGCCAGAAAAGGTGAGATGCTCATCTCGTGTCTTCTCCAGTGCTGGACTACCTAAAACCAAAATGGGTTCCATTTTAGGGCCTCAGCAACTGGTTCTTAACAGGATTGGCTTTTGGACCCCTAGGTCAGTGTGATGAAATCTGTGGACCCAACACCTCAAGTCAAATCACAGACACACACGCATAAAATGTTACATGATTTCAGGGGGTTCATGGGCTTCGGAAACACAAAGTCCACATCTGCCCAGCTGAACCTCTGGCAGGATGCTCTGAGGTCAAAGAGAGCAAAGTGGGGGGTGGGTATGGTTTGCGAAATAAGAAGGTAAGTTCAGCCTGGGGACCTGAGGAGTTGAAAGTTCAGTATTACCAGATGGCATGTTACCAGGACAACATCCAAGTCCAACCTGCTAGCTTGAGAGGGAATCTGCGGCTTCAAATCCAGACTCCTTTATTTCTTCTTGTACTTCTCTCTTCTTTTTGCCCCTCAAAGATTTCATGCATGCCCAAATACAGCAGTCTCTGCGCTAGGAGCCAAGGACATTAAAAAGAATAGGAACATATGTGTCCTCAAGGAGCTCACGGGCTAGAGAGACCGTCCAAGGTGGGAGGGACGGGGAAAGCCTGAGGTGTAACGCGTTAGGTCACGTATCAGAGGACAGCAGACCAGAGACAAGGAGTCTAGCCATAGGAGTGCGTGTCAGATTCAGTGACGACCGCGTGTAGCACAGAACAGGGAGGATACAATTCATGCTGCAAAGGAGAAGTGAGGATGACAACCGTCTTTCCATTTCTAGCCCAGCCCTCTCCTGTTTTCAGCCGATAATAATTCTGGTCAAACTAAGCCCACTGTTTGAATCAGGAGAGGGTGTGATTCCAGGCCGGCCAATCAGACCATCCGGTGCTTCCGAGACCAGTGACTGGTTCAGGAATGGTCGTGTGACAAGTCAGCTCCTTCGGAGCAGGTGAGGTGGAACTCTGGCACTTTGGCTTGGGCTTCTGGCAAAACAAACTCTGTTCTCTCTGAATGAAACAGAACATGGGACTGGAGCCACCAGAGGAGCTTGTGTCCATGAGGAGATGGGACATTTGAGAGCCAAGGAAACCAAAGGAAGGCAAAGGGAATGATGGATGAGCGAAGACAGAAACCACAGCTAGCTCCTGTCTTAGTTACACGAACACATAAACATATATATATATGAACACACATACTAACATACTTATGTAGATATACATGTAAGTATATGTGTGTAGTATATGCACGTGAAGACACTTTTAATTGGGTTTTCTGTCACTTGTTATCACGAAAGTCCTGATGTAGTACCTTCACAAGGTCAAGTGGAAGGCCACCGACTCAGAAAGTGATGCTCAGAAAGCAGGCGAGGGAATGGAGGAGTTACTCAGGAAGAACATACAGAGAAAGGAGGAATCATGCTTGCACAGATGTGCCACGAAGATAAACAGGATTCCTCGACAGAGGCAGAATGGGGGTCACTTACAACCAAACGATTCTAGTTGAAGACAGTGTTGCCACAGCCTTGTGCAGGTGAAGACTCGGGGTCCCAGGTGGATTCAAGTAATTGTTAAATATCTTACAATCAACCAACCAAGCTGAGCCAGTAAGAATACGTTCCATGACTTCTACTGAAATAGTCTGAAAGGGGGAAAAACATACTCTTTTTCACTGCGGTTGCTGAGTTGGATAAAAGCTTAGAATTACTGGCCAGCAATGTACCATCACATGGGAAGCCCCGCCTAACAACAGAGCTAGTGTTGAGGGGGAAAAACCCAGTAATGAAATGTTATAGACCAAGTCCTGATAATGCTCCATTAGCCCCTGGATCTAACTATACCTGAAGCTGGTCCAAACTTAAAACTTTTCAATCAACAAAGTCTATTAGTTCTTACCCTCCTTGGCCACTACTGTGGATGGTGCATCCATATCTCCTTGGCAGTCACCTTTACATGCTGACAATTCTTTACAGAAAACATCTGTGACTCTCTCCCTGAAGGTCCCTCCTCCAGCCCCTGGCCACAGGAGTACCCTTGGCATCGTGCAGGAAAAGCCAGGAAAGCCAGAGAGATAAAACTCCAGCAGCAGTCCTCAACCAATGACTGCAGGATTGAATGGATAACGTCCCCAGCTCCCTTGCCCCTCAGTTGAGATAACCTGAAAAGCTATTCTACGGTATCACCCAGAATTTGGAGCAAATGAGTGAAGCTCCATCCTTTCACACTACAACGAACTTGAAAATGAATCGCCTTTATGAGCTTTCTTCTCCCTGCCTCACGTTAACATCACATAACCACGGTCTCCTGGGATCATCTCCCAAATAAACTATCTGTACTCACGCCTCTTCTCAGTATCTGCTTCAAAATAAGGCCCGTATATTTGAGACCAAGTCCAAAATAAGACCCATACTCCGTTAATTTGTTTATTTGTTTGTTTTTGTTTTGTTTTTCAGTCTTAGGCCAGTGAGAACTCTGCTTCCATATCTCACACGCAACAGAGCCCTGGCTTAATATACCAGGTTATGAGTGAAATACCCCAAGCACTTGAAGTCACTGGAACCATGTTCCGTGGATAAAAGACCTCAACATCCTTATCATGGACAGAAACTTCTCCATTCACGGGAGAATCCAAGCAGGCACCCCTGATCCACGAAACCCAGTGAGCAGACATGCCACACTCTTCCTTCCGAAGAGGGACTGGCGTGTTAACAGGGAGCGGGGAGGCGCCTGGGTCTCCCCAATGCGTGTCGACCAAGCCTGTGGAGAGCAGAAACCTTGGATCTTGTGAAAGGTCCCATTTTCTTTTCTCATAAATGTTGCAGGCTCCCTGCTCCATATATTGCTGCTAATAAATTATACCCCACCCCTCTTTTAAGGCCCTTTTGTTATAACTCCGGCTCCCAGTTCCATTAACTCTCCATTACTCGAACACTTCATTATGACATTTTTTTTTGCAAGAGCAGGGCTCGTGACACCCTCAGCCTGGCAGGAGGCAGAGATCAAAATGGCCCATTAAGTTCCTGTGGGCAATGCACATTTTTTTTTCCAGAGTTTATTTTCTGCTGCTTTTAAAATAATGGATTCAAGTGTTTCCCTTCTCTAGCAAATCCCCCAATCGCGTGCCGAGGACAGAGCCCGAGACAGAGAGGTTAGAGGCCTGAAATGTAACTGTTTCTTCACATCCTTTCAGTTCTCCTACCACAGGGGAAGGTTTAATCCTCCTCAAAGTGAGGCCACACTTTGGGGAAATGTGCAACCCAGGCCATGGTGACTCATGCTTTAAAGCTCTAAGTGTTTGTCTCAAATGTACGATTGCAAGATGTCGAGTAGGAGGAGGTGGGCACTGGAAGGTTGGGAAAGATAATCCCTCAAGGGTCTTCCAAAGCCCAGGGTTGTCCAACGCTATGCTCCCGAGATGCCACCTTCTATTTTTTGTTTCCGGTGGCTGATTCGGGGAATGCAAGCCAAACCACAGGGAACAGAGCAATTTGCCAAATACAGAAGAAGCGACAACACGGGCACAGGGCATTTGCACATGCTTTATACATGAAATACACAGAAACCAGAGAAGCACAGACATCACTGGTCCACAGAGGTCTGTGCTCTATGTGCATTTCCCCCATTCAATCTTCCCATCAACCCTAGGAAGTAAGAATTAATATTATACCCATTTTTCAGAAGGAGAAGTCAAGTCACAGAGAGAAGTGACCCATCCAAGATCACACAGACATTAAGGGTTCAAGTCTGGCTGTGGCTTTGAGCAGCCTTCTCAAGATCACGTGCTTATAAACATATTGCTCTGCTCGCTCTTACGTTTTCACTTAAGCAGAAACTGGAGCACACGGGTGCCACCCTCATCAAGGGTTTTCACAAGCATCACACACCCATGACTTCACTGCCCGCACCTCAGATGCACTTTGCCTGTAGCCCAGCTGCAATGCTTTCCACTTCGGCAGCATAAAAATAAGTCCTTTCATTCGGGCAATGCCTTGCCGTTTACAAAGCACTTTCATATACATTAACTCATCAGCGCTGAATTCGCTGACAGGGCCAAGACGAGAAATGGACAAGGGAAGTGTAATACATCATTGGCCAAAATAATAATGTGGCCCTTCAGATAGAGAGGTTTCCATCCAAGGATAAATTACATCTTTTAGCCACATACAAGCAAGATCAATAGCCTTATCATCTTCATCCTGGAAGGGATCTTAGAGATAACTGTCTCCCATAACAAAATACCATAGGTGGGTGCCTAAAACAGTAGAAAGTTACTCCTTACCGTTCTGGAGGCTGGAGGGCTGAGAAGAGGGTGGCAGCTTGATCACGCTCCGGTGAGGGCTTTGCTTACGGCTTGCCTACAGCCACCTCCTCGCCATGTCCTGCCACAGCAGAGAGACAGAGAGAAAAACAGAGGGCTCGTGATCTCCTTCTAAACCTAATGACCCTCCAAAGGCCCCATCTCCAAACACCATGACACTGGGGGTCAGGACTTCAGCGTATCTTTCATTTCAGGGGAAGGGAGGATGATACAATCCATTCCATAACATACTTAACCCATGTTCAACCCATAACTCAACAGAGATATGAAGACAGAGATGCAGTCGGTTTCTAACTCCAAAAGAAATGAGGGGATGAAATCATACAACCGATCAGACTGGCCACCGTGCAATCAACTAACAGGTCACTGGGTTCCTGCTCACCCTACTTGACTGATCGTTGAAGTCAGTGGTCATAATCGTACTTGCAACCAGTCCCTCTTTCCGACTTCCCCCACCCGCACCGCCCCCGAACACACACATGCCATTTTCCCCAAGCTTTCTCAAGAGCTGGATCCGACAAGAGAAACGGGGAGGCTGCAGGGTCAGAGCTCAGCTGCTTGGATGGTCCGAGGTACAGCTCATTTCAGTGGTTCTGTGCTGACCACCAAATGTCAAGGCGGGCCACGTCTGTACACAGCCCAAACTGACATGTCTTTGTCTAAGTATTGTGGCGTGATTTTTTTTTGGGGGGGGGGATCAAATTAGCGGTTGCTTTTGGTGCCTTTGATCAGCGCGCTTCTGATCTCAATACTGCCCAAGCAACCGACCGGTTTGGTTCCTTCACACAAACAGCCGGTTAAAAATAAGTCAACCACACCATCCATGTGGTATTGTGCAGGCGAAAGAAAATAACAAACCCCTGAATTTTACATGTGGCTTCTTTTTACTCTCCCTCTCCCCTCGCTCAACCAGTTGTGTAGACACAACCGCAGAAGAATTGCCATCCTGGAGGGAAAAAAGACACACACACACACACACATACACATGCACGCACGAACACAGGCTACAATTCCATCCAGGCATTCATGAGATCTTGAAGTTTGTCCCCAGTAAGCAAAAGCCTGCTGCCTTCATGATGCACAACACGGTTCAGACCAGTAAGAATGTGTCTGTTCTGTCAGCCTGGGCTGGGGCGACGAAGGGCGAACTTGATTGGGGGCAGTAAATCAGACTGAAACCCGTTTCTCTCCCGGGCTGGGTCCAGCTTCTGAATTCTAGGATTCCTCAAACCTCAAAACTGAAATCACTGTTCTCTCAAGTCTCAGGGTGGCTGGATTCCAAGGTCCTTGCAGCCAAAGCCTAAAACGTGGCTTTACTTTGGAGAATTCAAATGTGGCTTTGCTTTTAAGCATTTGGCCCCAGCGTGATGGGGATCTGGTGAATCACTTGGAAAATCGAAAATTGAAAGGTCTAAGAGGCTTGCACTTCCCACCCAGGCCCCACGGCAAACTGGCCTGAGCGGCCGGCCTGTCTATCCCGAGGGTGTCTGCCTAGCCTTCCAGATGCCTCCCTTTAGGGAAACAGGCATTGCCCACTTTTTGGGGGGCTCATAGGGCCTTTGAACTCCTTCCGTTTCCCCAGTGCAACCTTGAGACGAGGCCACAGCTGTTTATGTGCTTAACTTTACTTGAGATTTTTTTTTCCTGAGGCCCCATTCCTCGCTTGGCCCAACGAGGGGTACTAACCTCTCCAACTTCCCAGTGTCTCTCTGCACATGGGCCATGTACCCACTGTGAGAGTCCAGAACCCCAAGGAAATTAGAAGGCTGGCTGAGAAACGAGGGGCACAAAGCTTTTACTAAAAATAAAATTAAATTAAAAATTCCAACGATGACTTTGGAAAAAAAAAAAACAAAACAGCTGCGGGCTTCCTGATCAAAATGTAGCCTTCTGGGGTTATTTCCAGGCCAGGCTGCCTGCCAAAGGCTGTGATGAATTCTAGGCTCCATATGGTGCGTCCCATATTACAGGGACTTGGCACCAATGCGTCCCAAACGCTAACCTGCAGTTCCAAGGCCTGCCCTCCTAGAGCGGTGGCTTGGTTACTAAGGGTTGGATTCCGAAGACCGTCTTAGACCAGGCTTCCTTCCTCCATTTTTGAAGGAAGATGCAGACCTCTTACTTCTACTGGGGCCTAGTGAAACATCCTGAGCTTTGGGAGCCATGAGTTGCTGGGTTCAGATCCTCACTTTTTCACTTACTGGCAAAGAATTTTCAAGCAAGAAAGTTAACTTCTCTGAACATCAGTTTCTGCATCTACAAAAGCAAAATTATCGAGCGTAAGCCACAGGGTCCCAGGAAGTTACAGACGATCTAATTAAAGTGGGCTGGTGCTGGAGCCGACACATACGAGGCCCTCACAACCTAGTACCTTTCCGTAGGACCACATCCCCTCCACTTTCTCCCAGTGGGACATGAAGCCAGTTGTCAGTACTGGGTGCCTCCTGTGGGTCTCCCGCGGGCCCACGGCAGCATCTGGGAAATCAAGATTCCATTCAAGAAACATTCCTTAAGCATTCCTGTGTGTTGGGCCCCATTCAAGGCCCTGGGGCTACAGAGATGAGTCAGACACAGTCCCCGTTCTCAACGAATCACAGTGAGAAAGAGAAAGGCCAGTGTAACGCCGGGAATATCTGTGGGGGTGCGTGTTTGACAATCTCTTGATGTAGTTCTCCTCTCTCTCTCTCTAATTAATTCCGCTCTATCCCTTCTGCCATTAAGTCAAAGTCATAGAGAGACTGCCCCGAGTATGGGCAGGTGGTCCCCACCTAGAATCAAGAACTCAGTAGAGTAAAAGAGACTGGGGCATGCGGGGAGCCCTCGTTAGACAAGAAAGGGAAAGAGAAAGTTTGCTCAGTGCTGAGCGCTCAGAAGTGGGAGAGTCTTTGGTCAACCCTCAGTAAGCACTCCATGCCCTGCAGGAATCAGGGGAGGCAGAAACGTCCAGATGCTTTTGGGGGAATCTAACCACATCTGGGATTGTGGCTCCAGTTCACTGCAATGGAGACTGAAAGTCACTCAAAGAGCATCCCCTTGCTGGTAGCCTCTGGTTCCCCCGGGTCCAAACGTAGCATCTAAGGAATCTGAAAGTCCCCATGTGTCCCAGTAGGAAGCGCAAAGAGTCTGGAAAACCAGAAAAGAGGCCTGGGATCAGAGGAGGGTAGTGACAAGGGACAAGGCACCCAGGGGACAGGCAAGGCCAGCCAACTACAGCAGAACACAGCGAAGACACAACCGAAGCTGGTCACCCTGTCACTACACCCAGAAGCTGCCTTGGAAATGAGGCAGAGAAGCTGGGACATCTTGAGAAGGAAGACATAACCCTTGCCAGGAGTTTGAATTCTGAATTGGCTGAATGTTTACTAAAGAAATCACTGCCTGTAATTGGAAAATTTGAACTTTTTCTGCCATTCATGGAAATGGAGACTCAAGGGCAAAATGAAACCACTTCTCGAAAATGAAGAAATTTAAATTATTAAATTCATCTGGGCACACCTGAATCGTAGCATGTGACACTGAACCCTCCTACACATGAGTCCCTCACAATACACAGTGACAGGTGCCGCCATGTGAGTAAATAAAGGGGTAAGTGGGAGGAGCTTTTAACCCAGACTTGGGACATTTGCTCTAGGAAAGCCTCCTGGAGGAAAGGGAGATCTGAGTTCAGTCTTGAAGCACTCCTAGGAGTGAGAAGGAGAAGGGGCAGTTAAAGAGTGGGAGAGAATTCAAGCCAAGGAAAACAGTGTGGACGAAAGTTGAAACAGAAATACATGTGAGGGAGACCAGTTGTTCCGTTTGAAATGGGTGGACCCAAAGTGCAATTTTTTCAATGATAACTGATCACCTACTGTGAGCCAGGTGCACAGTAGGAGGACCCAGAGGATACGGACATATGCCAAGGAAGGGAGCCTGGACTGGGGTCTCAGGAGACCCCAGGACCCTTGAGAAATGGAATGGGAAAGTTGTGCTACCCAAAGTCACCTTGAACTCCAGGAATGGGGCAGGAATGCACGATGGAGCATCTTACGTCTCCATGTAGAACTTGTGGGTGCCCGGATGTGCATCGTGGTGGGCTGGGCTGACTGGACCGAGGAACATTCCTGTCTCTCGGAGCTGCCCCTGCTGACTCAAACCACCCGTTAAACCTAGGGCACTGGCTCCTTTCTCGACGACATCCTCCTCTTTCCTGGATGGTACCCCTTGCCCACCAAGGCCTGGGTGTCTGCCAAGCCCTGCCTGCCACAGGACAGGTTCAGCCAACCCCACACAGGCACAACTCATGCAGAGCAACCTGGGAGCTGAACTTCAGTCTCTCCTGTGAACGCCCTTCTGCATCCAAGCCTATCCAGGCCCAGATATCGCTTAAGGGCACCACCCTTTATCCATCTAGAGCTGGGAAGCCATGGAACATTCTGACTTGGCCACATTGATATCGTATTTCAACTCAAGAATTTAGATACGACTGAGAAATAATAGTAAAAATAACTCTTTTTAAAATTACTTTCATAGGCAATAAAATGCCTTTAATTGATCTTTGAGCCTCTTACCCGAATTGTCTACACTCCAGGAGTAGGGGTCAGGGATGAGGTGACATTCAGGCAAGAAGTAAGATTAAGGTGAAGGGTGACAGGGGGTGATGGGTCTGAGAACTCATCATGGATGTGTCTCTTTCTGGCTGTGTGGCTTTGGGCAAGTCACGTAATCCCTCCATAAGATGAGGACTGGAATGCCCGATGCATAAGGTTACTGTGAAGGGTAAACACACAGCCACTTGGCCCCAGGCTTGACACACAGCGAGTGGGAACGATTATCACCAGCTAAGCTTGTTCCTTTCAAGAGCCACACACCGCCTGAGCCTCCTCCCATCAAGAGGTGGGGTCCACACCCTTCTCCCTTACATCTGGGTAAACTTGTGGGTTCTTTGACCAAAAGAAGATGGCAGAAGTGATGCTGTCTGGTTTCCAAGGCTAGGTCATAAAAGGCCATGCAGCGTCTGCCCGGTTTGCTAGGACACAGGAACGGTAGGTCACGAAGGCAGTATGACTGCCTCGGGGCCGCCATGTTGTGAGGAAGTCCAAGCCCCAGAGAAAGGCCGCGTGGGAGCCCGCTGACAGGAAGCCCCAGGAGAGCCCGGGCATCAGTCACGTGAGTGGAGGACACTCCAGGTGCTTCTAGCCCTCAGCGTCTAAGACTCTCCCCAGCTGAAACCTGGCCATCCCAGAGCAGTGACAGAACAGCTCTACTCTGCTCCATCCACCTCCTGACCCACAGAATCCAATAAACGAGTTCTTACTGGGGGAGACACTAAGTTTAGGGTCGTTGATTAAGCAGCAAAAGATGAGTGGAATTCCAACCATCATCATCACTGCCATCATGGCTCTCTGTTCTGGGCACCATTTGGCAGAGATGTCCATCTGATACATTCTTACCTACCAAGTGGTTGCACCGCGATACAGTATCAAATCTGGAAGTAAGGACTCCCAAGCAAATACCAAGTTTCTTTACCAATATCCACACGTTCACAGAGCCCACAAACAACTGATAAAATGGTAACTTCTGGGGTTGCAGCTGCCAACAAGTTCTTGCAGGACGTCTTTTTATAAGCTATTAGTATAATAACAGGTTTTATAGATATCTGGGGCATATAATTACGACCGTATTGTGTGTCACCAGCTTACTGCCTGAACTTACTGCTCCATTAACAAGAATGCTGTGGATTTTACATTAGTTGTAATGGGGACTAATGACTACTTCTGAGCACTTTTTATCGGCAAAAGGACATCTTAGACCCAATTTTGTTTGCCTGTCAAGGAACAACAATATGAAGCCATGGAGATGACATAAAGGAGGAACTGAGTATTATCTTTCTTTCCCCCTCTCCCAGGGCCTAGCACATAGTAGGTGTGCGTGTAGTAGTCACCAAAATGCGATGCTTAGATCTCCCTTCAAGACAGAATTTACCAGTCAGCTGCTAGCGGTGCCGGTAGCAGACAGCATCCAGCTGTAGTATTTTTGGACTTCATGCCACCTTTTAAGTTAAAGCCACATCCTTCCTGGGAAGCCCCCATCTAAACACAGAGCAGGACCTGGCCATTTCTGCCCAGGGCAGGACTCCTCTGACGGACGATCTTGGCTCTGGACCTCCCTGTTGAGTTAGCGAAGATGTTCTCTGATCTTTCCTTGTGGTCCGAAGCTCTTCCTATCTAATCTCACTTCTTTCCTCCTTCACCTTTCACAGGCATCACCCTCCGATTAATCTCCCGCACTTCTCACTCCATCTTAGCATCTGCTTCCCATAAGACTCAACAGACACCAGTGGGCTGCTCCTCAAGTTGAAACAGATTACCTAAGATGAATATCTATTTGGGGAGATAAAACTGTGGGAAGAGAATCAAATGGCTTTGTCCAGATCCAGGGGATGTACTGCTGGTGGGTATAGAGTTAGATGCCACATGTCTCCTAAAATAACCATCTGTGTTGGGTTTGGGGTGTTGACATGGTTATTGATCTGCCCCCTCAGTGTCTATTCATGTCTATAAAATTATATTGGGAGAGAAAAAGACTCCGGGGGAAGGAAGGAGTGACGCTCTGCAACAATCACTGTTGGTGGCCTAGCCGGCATCCGTCTCCCCCGTTCTTCTCCCTAATAGGGTCTCAATTTCGTCCACGCGTCCGTCCCTCCTCCACACAGCTCGTGTTTCTCAAGGGATGTCAGCACCACCCCCAGCTCCCCGGCTCAACCCCAAGAGTAGCTTGGTTCTACTCTGAGTGATTCCCTCGGGAATGGTCACCTGATCCACTGTGGACGATGCGACGCAAGAGGTTAACTGGGCGGGGGCTTCTAGGAAAGGTCTTTGATCTTCGAGTGGAGTTTCCAGCAGCAGTCCACTCCCTTGTTCCCCCGAGTAAGGCCACGTGTAGACAACAGAGCAGGGGCAACAGCCTTCCTGGCAGCTGAGAAAAATGCTGATTCGTGGAGAAGAGCGAGGTGGAAGCAGCTCAGAAAAGTCAAACCAGAGATGTTGTGGGCATTGTCAATGCATTTCCTTACAGTTCAAGCCTGTTCCCACTGAATTTTCTATATGCATCCTACACTTTAATGGACAGAGAGGATGCCTTCCTCCCCTGCTAAGCTGCAAAGACAGTGACAGTACATTCTGGAAGACTGGCGTGGGCTCTAGCAAGGTCAGGTGGTAGGAAAGCACGATCAGCTCCAAAGGAGAACTTGCCACAGGGGAAGGGGAGGTGGTCGGGGCAGTTGCCCCAGCCTCAACCCCATGCCGAGGTCAGTGCAAGGAAGTGCTCTGGGTACCTGTGCACCTGCATTTGGAAACCTCTGATGCAGCCTCGGCGACGATTCAAAGAGCTGTAATGTTGGATGCCCCCGGACTTCTACAGTGGCTGCCTTTAAGTGGCACAAAAGGAAAGCAAACCTTTCCTCTCTCCCTAGAGAACGCAACCTTCCACATCAGGCTCCACCATGAGAAGCCAGAATGAAGCCCCGCGGTGACCAGCAGGCAGAGCTGGGGGTGGAGGGGCAGGGTGGGGGGTCAGGGGTGTCACAGCTCACATTTCCTCTCTCCTCCCCCTGCAAGAGGTAAGAGGCAGAGAAGAAGAGAAAGCAACTCTGAGATTCTTAAGAGTATTTGGGGAGAGGTTCCCCCAACCCTGCCATCAAACTGACAGGAGCTTGTTTCTGTCGGGAGAGGCTGGGTCATGCCAAACGCCCCCCAGATTTCAGTAGCTTAACCTATCACCAAAATATCACCAAAAGATCTCTTTCTCGAAGTTCATATCCACTGTGGGTGGGTTCACTGTAGGATCTGATAGCAAAATCAAGGAAATGGACGATGCTGGGCAGGCAGTTCTCAACATCAGTTACATTTGGAGATGACACCCTTTGCTCAAAGTCAATGACAACATGTTTAGCAAGCCTCCCACCCCTTCTTCTAAAACTCCGGATAAGTTCCTAAACGAGAGCCTTTCTTGTGTAACCAATAGGCGGTAATCCCAGAATCTGAGTTTCCTCCACGTATAAACTGCCTTGGGAATCGTCTGTTCCATCTTTGATGTGCCAAATGCAAGGAAATTACACAGATAAACCAGGAGAGAAGAGCAGGAGACCTGGAGACCGCTAGACCTGGAGTTCAAATCCTGTCCCCCCAGCTTACGATCAGTAAGATTTGACCAACTTATGATCGATAAGATTTGGCCTTATCTCTCTGTCCCCCATTACTCACCTGGACGGAAGGGGCGACTCAGAATACCACACCGATTTGTTGCAAGAACGGAAAGAGATCATTACGAAGCGCTTAGCACCAAACCTGGCACGTGGCAAACTTTCAACTCACGGTAGCCATAACAAAGAGGAGAAAGAAAGAGGATGAGGAGGAAGGAAAAGGAGGAAGAGGAAGACAAGGATGAGGAGGACGAGGAGGAGGAGGAGAGAAGAGGAAGAGAAGGAGAAAGATGGCCAATGTGGGATGTGGCTTTGCACCAAATAACAAACCAGAGATTCAACTCGGAGAACTGGACTCCCATTGTGCCAAAAGTCTCCTGTATTCCTCTTGGACTGGTGTCTGTTTACTGAATTCCTCCGTGTTCCTATTTCTTTTTTTTTTTTTTTTTTTTCTTTTCTGAGAACAGCCATGCTGACCTCTCTGGTGGAGCAGCTCCGGGAAGGCTGTAGGGACACTTTCCACTTCTTAAAGGCTGGGGGGAGTCTTCGTGTCCTCATCTACTGCTGGAGTCTTGAAAGAGGTCTTTGGTAATCATTTGGAAAATGAATGAATGAGTGAATGAGTGAGTGAATGAGCAAGTAAAGCTTTTGCCAGCCACGAAGCAGCCTTCAGCTGTTCAACAACAGCACAGCAATTAGGAACCTTTGGAGGGCCTGCTTCTTGCAAAATCCACGTCTTAGCCACAAGGAAGGACGCCTGGGAGTTATTAGAGAGACTTGTTTGTTTGTTTTGCAAATGAAAATCAGAGTGTAGGAAGCTCTCTGCAGCCAGCTGCAGGGTTCAGTGTTAACCCCTTCAGCCTGGGGGGAGCCAGCGTCTGCTCTTCAGAATTACATCCTGAGGGGGATGGGCCCCAAGCCCTGGGCGAGTGGGAGACTGAATTTTCTGGAGACCTGGCTATGCCTTGAAGTAGCTCTGGGGTCATCAGAAAAATCCCTTAATTTCTCTGCATGTTAGTTTCTCTGCCTAAAAACCAGAAGCTCAGGCCCCTTATGCTCCAAGCACCTCTCACTCTCTCCGCACCAACACCATAATCAATTAGTCCCTGGGGTAGGAATGTCTTCTGGCTCAGAGTGAGGGTGGGGGTGGCACCTGTTGATGGTGTCTGCACCACACTAAGAGGTTTTCCTTCTCTATTTAATAATCATCATAACAGCGATGTTCATGGTGATAACTATTTGTTGAACCTGTGCTGTGCGCCAGACACTATCTTAAACCTGTACCTGGCTTCTGTTTTAATCCTCCCTATGACACCATAAAGTAGATGCTAGTATTCTTCCCATTTTACTGATGAGAAAACTGAGGTACAGGGAAATTAAATAACTTACCCAAGACGTCATGACCCATAAGTGGTGGAGCTGTGATTCAAACCTAGGAGTTTGGTGCAGGATGCTTTAGCCCCCACCCCTTGGGTTCCCAGCTAGCTGTTCTCCCAGGATTGCCCAGGTCTGTTCGGAAGTGCCTCAAGCTTTCAGGGAACTGGAGAGACAGTGGAAAAGGCCAGTCTGAGGAAACACAGCATCCAAACTCCAGTTCTGGCCCTGACCATCCCCACTGCTTTGGGTCCTTCCACTCTTGCGTTTTGGATGTCAAGTTCCCCCATCTGCGAGTTAAGAAAATCATCCATGGATTTATCCAGAGATGTTCCTGTTGTGATTAGCGGACGGAGAGATCTTGAACTAAGCTCAGAAAAGACCTTCAGAGGGTACGTGAACTCCAAGAAATTGCAGGAAAAAATGGGCAGTGTGGGCATTTAGCTTGTGGGGGTTAAGTGGTTCGTTGTTCCCATCAGTTTCTTCAAAAGGACCGTCCAGGGATCTGGAATACAACACAGCCATCAATGAAGACACCCAAGAGCACGTGATCCGAGGCAGGTCACCCCTGTGGTCTTGGTGTCAGGGTCTTCGATGGTGTCCAACAGCTGGCTGTTTCCAAAAAAGCCAAACGATTGGGTTCATTCTGTCTACTTCCAATGTCTAGACATTTCCAGAATGGAGAGAAATAGTCTAGCATCCTTGGGCTCAAACTCTCTCTCTGCACACAGCCTCTTCTTTAACCAGGGAGGAACGTCCCCCTTGCACTCATTCCCTCCAGAGGAAGCCAGAAACACGCTGTCCCCCTCAAGGATTTCCAAGGGGACCCAGCAGAGAAATATCAGTTGGATGAGGTGTGTGAATGTGGGGCCTGCAGACACAGTCAAGATTCAGAATGTTCTCATTCAAATAAACATGCTCCATGTATGCGGCGGCGGCGGCGGCGGCGGCGGTGGTGGGCGAGGGCTTGCGGATAGTTGACACCAGATGGAGAGTCAGCCAGACGTGGGTGGGAATCTCAGCCCCTCCCCAATCAGATCTGTCACTTTCCACAAGCTCCTAACCTCACTGAGCCTCAGTTTCCTCCCCGTCAAATTCCAGCGATCTCCCAGGGCAGCTGTGAGGACTTCAGACAGTAACTCACGTACCAAAGAATTCACGCATCGCTGCTGCCCCGTGAACAGCAGGAGCTCAACCTACAGCTTATCTGGATGCCCGGAGGACCCTGCACGAATTCCTTTTTGTTATTGTTTGTTCCTTTCTAAGCATCAATTTCTTCATCTGTAAGATAGAAGGGGACTAGCCCAGAAGGTTGACTCTTTAAGCTTCCTTTTTGTTATAAAGCTCCCACCCCTCAAAAAACAAAATCTCCTAGGGAAATCCAACACACACAACTGCTCCAGGTTCCAGGAGAAGCAACAGCCTCCAGCAGACAAGAAACTTTTTCAACCACCCTCTTCTTGGTAAATCTCACAGGCGCTGGACTCCTGTGAACAGTCGGAAAACCAGCACACCACACCAGTGACTCCCAGCCGTCCTTTGTCCTTGCAGCAAGCTGACCACGGTCACCATGCCTGGGTACCACCCGTGTTAGTTACTTAGTTAGTATTTTTCTCAACTCAACCACTTGTGGTTGGCTTACATTTTCATTCAATCCAGAAGGAAGCTATACATTGTGACCATAAATGAAAGACTAGTATCCATTTTTCATAAATAGAAGGTCACCTGGGTCAGACATGCAGTCAACCATCAGTAGAGCTGCCTGCTGTAGGTTCTGAGCTGGAGGGCTGTCCTCGGCCTTCCTTAAAAAGGACGATTAGCAAGTGGGGAGAAGGTGTTCCAGACACAGTAGCTGCTCTCCTTGCAACAGTCAGGAGTAAAGAAGTCAAAGGAGAGAGAATCCAGCACAGCATCGCTCCAGCTGTGCCATTTTCGATGGACTTTCCCATGCAACATTGTTGATAAACACTCTATGACCACTGTAATGGATTTAACGACCCTCTCCACCAAAAAAAAACCAAAAAACAAAAAAAAAACCAGGTGTGTCCAAGTCCTAATCCCTCATACCTGGAATGAGACCTTATTTGGAAATAGGATCTTTGCAGATATAAGAATCTCAGGGTAAGATTATCCTGGATTTGGGGTGGGGGGACCTAAATCCAATGACAAGTGTCCTTATAAGAAAAAGAAGGATATTTGACACACAAGGATATTTGACCATGTGAAGACAGAGGCAGAGACTGGGTGATGCAGCCATAAGCCAGGGGACGCCTGGGACCACTGGAAGCTGGAAGAGGCCAGGAAGGGTTCTCCCCTAGTCTTTGGAGGGGGCGTGGCCCTGCTGACACCTTGATTTCGGACTTCCAGCCTCCAGGACTGTGCGAGGACACACGTGTTGTTTTGAGCCCCCTGGTTGGTGGCGATCTCCCGCGGCAGCCCTGGGAAGCTGATGGCATCACCCAACCCCTTCCCTAGATGACGCCTGCCAGCAGGACGCAAGGAGTCTTTTCTCCTTCCTCCTTCACCAGGGGTCACGAGGTGCCTTTTCAGAACAGGCTCTCTCTCCTCGAAGAGTTCGCCGCTCCCCAAGCTTGGTTTTCCCTAAGAGGGAGGGGGGAGGACGTTGGACAGGGCCGGCTGGGAGGTGAGCCTGTGTTCTCGGGACTCCCCGCCTTGGGAATCCTTCATCTCCATCCCCATCTGCTTTCCCCGAGTCCCACCTGTAAGAGCAAAGGAAAAGGAAAGATGGGTCGCCATCTTGGGACCAAAGAACCAAAGCTCAACTTTTGGTTGCTATTTAAAAAAAATTTTTTTAACTCATGAATAAACCACGTTTTGCAATTAAAAAAAAAAAAAAAAGGTGGGGGGGCCATAACTCCAGAGCGAATCAATGGTTGGAACTTTCCAGCTTAATGTGAGCCAGACGCCTGCCTCCTTGTTCTCTTTCCCTCTCCCCTGCCCCTCTTTTCTTTCTTTTGCTCGTACCAAAAGCTGTCTGCTAAACTTCTAAAACACCCTTTGCCTTTTTGACCCTTCAACTTGTCTTGAACTTCAGAAAAAATTGGGGAAATGGCACTGAGTGAACTATATATAAGTCCTGGGCGTGTAGGGAGGAGGGGGGTGGGGGGGTATGCGGGGGAGGAGGCTCACCATGAACTTGGGGCCTCAGATACTCGCTTGGGGAAAAGAAAAAAAAAAAAAACCTTCTTCTGTTAATGGAATTAGTAAATATTTGTTGCTCTGTTCTAGGCCGGTGCCCCAGGGGGATATCTGGAGGAAGGGGAAAAAAAAGAGGGCAAATAAAAATAAAAGACAAGCTACTTTTCTGCTCCTTTCCCCTCTCCAAAGACACTAAACAGACAAGTCGGAGGATTAGAATGAGGCCTTGTGTGGCTGCCGCGAGCAGGAAGTCGTGAGGGGGCTGTGCGGCGGGGCGGGGGCCCTGGTCGGGGAGCAGCAGGCCGGCTATCTGGTAATGGGAACGCCATTCCTGCTTAATGAAATGATTGCTGGCAGGGTTCCTAAGTTACGGCGCAGTCTGCAAAGTCTGAGACCCCCGGCTGGGGCTGGGGCTGGTGTGCAAAGCGGGTTCCGTGAGACAGGGAGAGAGTCAGAAGGAGACAGGGCTGGAGGGGGTGAGGCGGGCAGGACGCCGCAAAGTGGGGCAGAGGAGCAGAGGCCCGGCGCTGAGTCGGGGGCAGAGGCGTGGGCAAGGCAGCGGAGGATGCCAGAGGGAGCAAGTCGGCCGCGGAGAAAATGGCAGCGACAGAGAGAGAGACGGAAGGAAAACGGAGGGAGGCCAACAGAGGAAGAGGCAGGGCAGAGTCTGTCTCAGGTTCGAAGCGGGGGATGGAAGAGAGAGGCCAAAATTAGGAGAGAGAGTCAGAGGTGTGGACGGAGCTGGGGTGAGGCTGCCAGGTGATGAAGACCTGGACACAGAGCGATGGAGAGAAGGGATAGAAACGGAGAGCGAGGAAAATGAAGACACGGAGACACAGAGGGAGAGGTGGACCACGGCAGAAGTCCTGTTGCTAGAAAGAGGAGACGAGGAGGAAGGAACCAGGAGGTGGGGGAGACACACCTAGAGACAGAGTTTGAGGCAGAGAAACAGAAGGGGATAAAGGCGCAGAGGAGAAAGACTGGAGGCAGAGAGAGAAGGCAGTACCTCTGTGTACCCCCAGAGTTAAGTTTCAGTGAGTCCATCTGACTCCATCACCTTGACACAGAATAAGGTCCAGATAGACACTGATGATGAAATAAAGACCACAGGCAAAGACAGCCAAATAAGGAAGGGACAGGATGGGAGACTGAAAGGAGCCAAGGTCCTCTGGGGCCACTAACTCTCTGACCTTCTCCATCTTCCAGGAGATCTGGGGACCAACACACCAGTGGACCATTTTCATTTCCGTACCTTGTTTCTGGTCATCCAACAACCCTCCAGGGAGGTTTTAGGAAGAATTCGAGAATCAGGGAGGTGAAGTTACTTACAAGGTAACACAGAGAGAAAAGGGACTCTGATCTGGCTGGGACAAAAACAGTATAAATGCCAAAAAGAGTAGAGGGTGGAGGTTAAGAGTTCTGATGGCTTCATTCTGTTCAGGATGAGGCCAGATGAATTATCATGATGATGACAGTGATTAATCAAATGTGTCGTAAGAATTGAACACTGAACATTGAACACAGTTTAAAAAATATAAAACTTCTAAACAAGGAGAGGGGGAAAGGTTGATAGAGAGGATGAGGTAAAGAAAATCCTGTCAATTTAAGACACATGAGAAAAAGGAGAAAGAAAGAAGCAAAGATGAAAAGAAAAAAATATGAAAAATATGATAAGCAGAAATCTTAGATGATAAAGCCCAAACTAATCTGTAATCACATTCATTATAATGGGATTAAACTCTTAGGTTAAAAGACAGAGACCTTCGGGATGGATTATGTTTTTTTCCAAAGATCAGCTGTGTGCTTTTTCCAAGGTATGCATAAATGAAGAGAAGAGGTGAAAATGAAAAAGGGGGGAAAAGAAACTCTAAGCAAACATTACCCAAAAGAAAGCTGGTGGGGGAAATATTAGACAGAATAGAGTCTGGGGCAAGCCGGCTCTCCCTCCGCACCCAAGCACCCATGGGCTCTAACTACCCACCCTCGCGTCCAGGTCCCTGCCCACCCTTGAGCCCAGGCGGACTCTCCGCAGCCTCGCGGGCAGGCTCTGGACTCAAACGTCACGGCTGGGTTTTTACAAGGCATGTTTTGGGCAATGAATACAGGAAAACCATCCAGTGGGCTGGTGAGTCACAGAGGCAGCAGAGAGAAGCGGGCGGGAACAGGTTTGAGGGGTTCAGGCCAACTTCTCCCCCTCCCCCCTCAACCAGAAGCCTGCTTTTCATGGCAGTGAAACACACCATGCTTTCATGTTTCCCGCCTCTCCTCCTCCAGCGACCTCCTCTTATTTCCTCCATCTGAAAATGTCCAGGCTGCCGTGAGTGCGGGCAGCAGCTTCCTGCTTCTTGTTTTTATTAAGAGGGCAAGAGCCTAGTGTCTTGTAAAAGGTCATTATTTGTGGGTTCTTGTATTCAATCAAGGGCCAAGGAATTGGCAAACGTCAGCCTCCCACCTCTGTACTGTGCACTGTGCCCGAGACGGAGGAGAGCCCTGGAGGGAGCTGGAGAGAGAGCTGTGACTGCTGACAGTCTGTCCCCTGCGTGCATCCCCAGGTTCATACCACCTTCCAGCCTCAACGCCTCTTTCTTCTGCAGCATCGAACAAGAGTCTCCCTCTGCCTGAAACGCCTTCCATGTTCGATGTGTGCCACCCGACTTTGTTCTTTTCATCGCCCCTCTTTTCCTGCCAAGAAGCCTTCCTAACCTCAGAGTCTGAATTAAAAGCCCCTTCTCTCAATGCTCCACGCTCCTTCCTGTGAACATGCTTTTCATTCGGTGTTGTAACTGACCATGACCTTCTCTTCACCTTCCCAATGCCCTTTTCCAGAAAATAAAAAATCTGAGAGTGGAAAGAGCATCTCTCGTCTCCTTCTATCCCTTGTACTCAACACCAGGCTGGGTACGCAGACAGGGGCCCGACATGCAGCAGGATGAATGATGGAAGAAGTCTGCAGTCAAGGATTTTGCTAACTTGGGCAGCAGCCCCAAGTGTCACTCCTTAATGCACAGAGCTCTGAGGGTTTCCAGGGACTAGATTCTCAAAAACAGCCAACAGCGAAGCTAAAAAGCAACTTGAGTGAAGCTCTTGTCTCTCTGGTTTGTCAATGAGTCCTGAAAGTTCCCAGGAAGTATCTCAAGGAAGCAAATGTTGGCTCTGTGAGAGTGGCCTTGAATCCTCCCCCTTCACTCTGCATCAGCACAGCGATCCCAGTTACCTCTTGTTTACATATCAGGTTTCGTCTGAAGAAAGAGCCCACAATTAAAAACATAAAATCCCTAAACCACCACCAATCTGGACCAAAGCACTCCCTTTATGGGATGGATCATCAAGGTCCAGAGAGAAGAAGGGATTTGTGGCATGTCATTTCTTGCAGCTACATCTCATCCCTGCCACTTACAAGGTGTAAAATCTTGGGGAAGTGTCTTTATCTCTTTAAACCTTAGTTTCCTCATCTGTAGAATGGGGAGAAGAGTGGACCTGTCTCATCCAGGGTTTTTGAGGGGATCAGTGAGGTGAGTTAAGTCAAGAGTAGAAGCACTCAGTGAGTGTCACTGTGAGGATGCTGAAGATGCTTATTGTTAATATCATCCATCATCACCATCATCCATCAACACCATCTTCACCATCATCATCATCACCATCATCATCACCACCACCATCATCATCATCACCACCATCATCACCATCATCACCAGCACCATCATCATCACCATCATCATCATTTGGCATCCTTCTTCTCTCTCTATCCAGCGCTTTCTACTCTACACTGCTGGCTCTGAGACATACTATAACGAGCCAGCACCCCAGCCAGAGGGTGAGGAAATGAAACACAACCCTCCTGGCAGCCTGGTTCTCCAAAGACGGCTCCCCCATTAACAGCAGATCCATCTCAGGCTGGACCTTCTCTGTCTCCAGACAGCCAAGCCTCAGACCAGGGACACTTAAAATGCCAAACTGCTCTAGAAGGAAAGATGAACAGAATCTTCCTACAAGCCAGCTGGAGGAAACGAACTCTCTCTTCTCAGTTTGTTTCTCCCCGCCCTGCCTCCTGCCCTCCTCAAGAGCTTGACTCTCACTCTGATCTGAAACCTCCCTTTCTGTAATGAGGTGAGGTGATGGCAGGAGGAGCCCCCAGCTTCCACCCCTCCCGCAGAAGATGGTGAGGACAGAAGAGGCACAAAGGGGCCAAAGAACACCTCTGCTTAAGAGGTGATAGCGGGTCAGTGTAGTGGGACCCAGGCTGAACCCACTCCCTTGCCCAGGCATTAGCCCTCACCAAAAACTTGGACCACCTACCCCGAGGCCTTCAAAGTTGCACCCACAACACAGCAGCACATGGCATGAATGCTGGTGGCAACGGTGGATTTTTTTTTGAAAATTACATATTTGTTTTCAGGTGTACTCAAAAACCTATAACCAGCACATTAAATCCTCAGTTTAATAAACTTGATAGCTTTGGACAAGGTTTATGTAAGTTGCAAATGTGCGATGATTTACAAAACAAGTATATAATACATTTGGGCTGTTGACAAATCTGGAAGTGTCTGGGAAACTGTGTTCTCATTTTATAGATGGAGAAAGAGACGCAGAGAGTAGGGAAGACACAACCCGAGGTCATCCTGCAGAACTGGAGCCGAAAGCCAGGTCTGTCTCCAAGCTGAAGTTTGGGGTCCATCTCCCCCTATCCTGACTTCTGTGGGACAAATTCTACTGAGGCAGGATGCAAGTATCTGAGGAGGTGCTGGACAGCCGTGGAAGTGTCTGAGATGTGGGGATGACTGCCCAGAAGGTCTGAGTCTTAGCTCAGTGCTGTCTGCCACCCACAGCTTCATCTTCCTACAGAGTCAGGCTTTCAGCCCAGGTCCTGAGCACACCATGCTCATGCAGGAGCCGTCAATCTAGTGATGGAGAGAGTGGGGATCGGGGCCATGCTTCCTGGGGTCAACACAATGTTCCACCACTTTACTAGGTGTGCAAATTGGACAAGTCACGTTCACTCTCAGTCTCTTTTATCCTCATCTGTGAAATGGGCATAAAATGGGAGATGATGACACCCTTTCTCAAACTCCAAGGAAAGACCTAAAATTAATAACAATATGAAACTGCTTTGGAAAGGTTAAAGGAAGAGAGGAAGGAGAGAAGGAAGGATCCTGCAGATGCCATGAGACACCAAGGGGAGGAAGACTCTCTGGTCCCTGCTCAAAGTCTGTCAATAATGAAACTTATGGGACTCGAACACATCCATGGGCTATCCTAATGGAAAGGTCTTGAGAACTTGTTAATAAGCAAGTTCTCAATGCCACCATCACCCAGTGGAGCCCCTTGGAGAATGACTTGGATGAAGGTTTGGCCAATCCGAAAGCCATCCTCTGCAGACCTCAGGGTCCCTCTCCTTGTCTTCAGTGATTTCCTATGGAGAAATTCCAATCTGAAGTTCCTGGGTCATTGCATCAATATTTACATCCACAGGCACTGGCTGGCCAGGGAGGAGTGACTTCTGTCCCAGGCAGGACCACCAGAGCCTGGGGACATGAGAAAAGGCATCTGGACTGCGCAGAGGGTTATCTTGATGGAAAAGAACCCCAGCACGGTCTCAGCGGTTCCACCAGGTTCTCCGCCGGCTGACAAACCATTGTGGAAGAATTAAGGCACCAGATCTCAGATCTGTAAGTTTCTGCTGTCACTTTTCCCAGGCAAATGACATAACCAGGAGGCTTCTGTGTGGGTAAGTTTGTGGCAGGGACTGGCTCCTTTACACAGCAGCGACATTGTTCCCTGGTAACCAAGAAGCCGGTGGCTGTTGGCACCAACACTGGGGCTGCTCCCTGCCTTGTCTACGCTGGCAGTGAGGAGAGTGAACAGCTCAAACTATGGGGCAGGGTCTGGGCAGAACAGGCCAGTGAGAGGAGGGAGAGGGAACCACAGATGGTCTGAAAGGATGGCAGAGTCCTCAGGCTCAACTCTCATGTGAATTAGCTTTAATTGATCACTCACTGCGTACCAGGCGCCGGGCAAAGCTCTTTAAGTACTTTACCTTGCTCCCTGCTCATGATCTCGTTTTTCTGATGAGGGAACTGACGCTCAGAGAGGGGAAGTGTCCTCCCCAGCGACTGAGTAATTGCTAAAGAATTTGAACCCAGGTCTCCAAAGCATAAGCTCTTAATCACCAGCTCCTCGGTGTAGCCTGGCCGATTTGCTTAAGTTGAACAAGTTTGAAAGTGACCTCAGCTTGATCTGATGTCCAACTAGGGGTCTGTGTTGCATGATAAGATTATGCAATAAACAAAGCAGCTCAAGAGATTTCCTGTTTCTTCCTCGCCCTCTTTCTTCTAGCTCCTGCTTCCTCCTTGCCTTCCTTTTCTCCTTCGTTCTTTCCCTGCCCATTTACTGAGCCCCTAATGTTGTGATGGACACCGTGGATATTGAGAAGCTTGTACCATCAGTCCTGTCCTCTGTGTACCTTCTGGGAGACGGGCTCTTAGGAAAGCCAGGCACAAACAGCCAATGGTTATCATGCCGTGGGGCACGTGAGGACGTGAAGACTGGAAGAGAGCCCCATGGGAATGCAGAGAGGTGACTTTGATGCCTGGAAAGACGACAGCAAGAAGCCATTTCAATTTAGACCTGATGGATAAAAAGGGAGCAGAGAACAGGAAGCAGGGCAAAGCTGGAGGACGGCACGGCACAGGCAACGCTATGTCAAAGGAAAGAGTTTGGTAGGCTGGGGAAAGAGTGGGGCTGGGTGGAGGCTGAGGAGGACGATGGCCAAGGCTCTGGAGAAAGACTGTTGAGCTATGACAGGTCTTGGATGTCACGCTAAGGTGTTCCGACTTGATCACGCAGGCACCAGGGAACCTCACCAAATATTTCAGGGGTCAGGGTGGGGGAGGGGAGGATGTGGGCTCTGTATTTTAGAAAGATCACTAGGCAGGCATGTGCAAGATGGGCGGAGGACAGGCTGGAGTGGTGAAGAGACTGGGGTCTGGGGAACCAATCCACAGATCGCTCCAACTGTCTGGGTGGAGGAGATGAGGGTCTTCTGGTCTCCATTTCTCTTGGGGTGTCCGATGCCTCTGATAACCTCTCCCTCCCAGAGCACCCAGGATGGCACACTTCACCTCCACGAGCACCTGCTTTTGGAAAGGATGAGACAGAGGGGGCAAGGCTGAACTGAACAGAGGGACTGGATGGTGGACTTCCAGGCTGACAATACAGGGCTCTGAACACACTCAGAACCCATCACTTATTCTAACAGCTATTCCTGGGCTGGTATCTTTGTATTTAACTTTATCTGCACCCAAAGATTTCACCCAAGTTCAAAAGGCAAATTTTGGCTGAGATCTGAGACGGCCCTTCATCCTGGTGAACAGACCCGTGGCTGGTTTTACCCCAAAGTCCTAGAGCAGCGAGGCAAGGGTCTGGCAAGTCTCTCTCTCCCATAAAAGACTACTTGGCTGGCGCTGCGAGCTCTCAATTTCTCCAGCCACCCTCTCCAGCAGAGTCCCAGTCTCCATTAATACCATTACGTGGGATGACATTTCCTCTGACTGTCGTGGTCTCTTTTTTTTCCTCCCCCTTAATTCTCTAATTTGTCCTAATATGCCCATTGCCTGCGTATCAAGTCATCCGTGAAGCCGCCCCATTTCCAGGTTCCTTCCTCCCCATCAGGCGAGTCTCCGTCTCCCACAGAAATTAGAGGGAGGCGGCTGCAAGCCCGCGAGGGCAGGAAATAGAATTAGGGGACGTATTAATTGGGACATCAAGTCGGATTTCGTTCCAGGCACTTCCTTCCGTTAACCACTTTGAAGCTTCCCCTCCGTGGCTCTGTTTCTCATTAGATGGAGCGCTTAATGGTGAGCGGTGTTTACGCATGGTGCAAATATGTCATGTCTTAGCCTTCAGACTGGCAGGCCCAGCTGATTGGTGAGGGCAAGAGAAGGAAAAGGCCAGCCACGGGGGTCAGGCTGGCCAAGGGTGGAAGGGATGCTGAGAAAGGGCAACTTTTCTGTGATACGCAAAAAAAAAAAAAAAAAAAAAAAAAAAAGTGGTGTGTTTTAGGCTGAAGAGAGAGGTTCCACCAAAGTGCCTTGATTTTAAACTTTCCCTGATGTGCCATTTCCAGGGTCTGCAAGTTCATTTGCAAAGCAAATCCCTTTTGTCCTCCTTTTTTTGTTATAATTGTGCTTTTCCCGGGGCGGGGCCACTGTGGTGCTGGCTGCCAGGATTCAGAACGCTTTTACCAACACCTAGGAAGCTGGCTGAAGTGAAAGTATTTGGCCTGATCCAGAGAAAGGTGCCAGGACACCCTGTCCCTCCGTATCGTCCTAGCTCTCAGTTTTGACAGCATCACCATTTAGGGACACTCAGCGCCCCCTCTGCCCCCAGGCGGCTCCACCCAACCCGTCCACCCGCCTCTCTGAGGTCTTCTCTCTTCAAAGGTGTGGCTGGCTTGCACCTTTGCGGAATCCCCACTCGGAGGTGTTTTTGCCAACACTAATTCAAGGCTGTGAGAAGAACTTATTTGCGGAAGGGCATTTGTTTTTCCACCGAGGCAGCCAAAACCACCAGCCTCCCTTGCAGAGGAGGAGAGAGAAGAAGAAGTTGTGTCTCATGATCTCTAGCAGAAGCCCCGCAAAACAAAACACTTCTGGGAGACGGCGAGCAGGTTTTCCTGAGACTCAGGTGTGGGTGCACCCTGTCCAAACCCCCAGGACAAGGAACCCCAGGAAAGAAAACTGCTGATGCACAGAAGACCGGGGTCAGGCCCCTGTACTACCCCAGCAACTCAAACAGCCAACACAAACACCGCAGCCCTGCCTGGACGCCCATCAGTCCTCCTGTGCGACCAGAAGCCAGGATAAAGCAACCGAAACCCACGCTAAATGCAGGGCGGACGAACCTCAGCACGGAAGGGAAAGCGAATCAAACTCCCCCCCAACCAGCTGAACGCGATGAGGACAGAGGTGTTTCATTTTTTCTTTCTTCTATTTTTTTTTTTTTTTTCATCTTTAAGTCCCAAGGAACGAAGTAGCAGGAAAGGAACAGGGAGCAGTGACAGAGAGATCCCGTCTCTCCTCACACAGACAAGGAGCGGGGGGTCTAAAGCATCTCCTGCCTGGACATGTGCATGCAGACCGTCTGGGATGGCATGACAGTAATCAGCGTGTGGCAGCTCGGGGAAAGTCAATGAGGAAATTACGAAGCTTCAGGGTTATGTCCAGGGACCAGAAGATTCAGGAATCCAGGGAATTCTCCTTCTCCATCTCTCTCTCTCTATTTATTCTTCTGCCATCTATTCCTTCTTCCTTTTCTCCTTGGTGAGGGAAAGACAGCTCCCCGTAGGTGACATGAGTATTATCACAGGAAAGACAGCATGGACAGAGAGACTCTCAGCCTCAGCTCTTTCTGGCGAAAATGTTTTGATTTGTCCCCTTGGGCTGGATGGCACTCCTGGTTCAGACAACTGTGATCAGAAGGGACGAGTCCCACTGCACTAAGGCAGGTACGGAGAAACCGCCCCGACGAAGTGTGGGAAGGCAGCCCGGGGCACCACCGCTCACAAGCAGACACCCCACGATTCTCTCACGCAGTCAGCCTCACTCATGTAACGTTATTGCATCCTGGGGGGATTCCTTTCATTCACTTATTCATTTATTTGCATATTCCTTTATTTATTCATCAATATTTGTAGAGTATCCGCTCAAGGTCTATCATTCATCCTTTTTTCACTTATTTTGTTCCCCAATTTTTTCAATATTTATTCAATAACTATACCTACTGTGCGCCTGGAGTTCCTAGGATACGCAAGGCACACTGGTAAGTAAGTAGTTACTTCTAACTTCCTTCTAGCAAAGCAATTCTAACCCTTGCACTGAAAAGGAAATTTGCCTTCTTGGGCCGGCCTCAAACTGGAACACAACTTCTGTACCGCCTCGATCCAAAATGACTTGACCAGAGAAAAAGAAACACCCTGCCTGTTTAATTTGCCTCCTCCTGGAAGCCCAACGGGAAGTCTTTCCGAGTTGTAACATGACAGGGTCGGCAGCGCGGCTGTGAGGATCCCTTCCTACCCCGGAGTTGAAGAATGTTAAATCAAGCCTGTCCATCAGACTAATGACAAAACCATCAGCCAGCAAGCAGACAGACACTTCTCAGCGGACACGAGAGTCTCGCAGCATCTCCGAAGCACAATCCCTGTAGAAACGAATTGGGGGCGGAAGTGGGATAGATTCATCACCCCTTCTCATGGGAGGGGGCGATGGATGTGATGCCTTCACCCCCGTTTCTTAAACATCTCAAAGAGCTGACGTGTAAAACACCAATGTGATGACTAATCACTAACAGGTGCTCCTGAAACATGAATTACCTAACAGACACTGATGGGTTTCCACCCTGACAGGCCGGCTGATGCAGAAGACAGACGGACACCTTCCTCTTCTATAAGAAAGATGGGTCAGTAGGACAGAACTTCCAGAAAGTTATGATTGGCCTGAAGTCTCCAGGCAAAAACTCACCCAGCCAACATTTGCCAGCACCTAACGCTGCAACCGGTCACCATGCTGGGCGCAGTCTGCGAGAACTGAAGACCCACAAAACAGGACTCAGCCATCTCTATTTGGGTTCAGAGTCCGTAAACACACCTTACAGTTCAATGTCCAAAGGAAGCCAGCAGAGGAACAAAATCCATCCCCAAACTGTGCACATAAAAGGGGGAAAAAAATTCCACGGAGCGATGGGATTTTCAGCTGTGCTGTCGGAAAAACGACTTCCTCGCTTCCTCTCTGTGGGGCTTTTTTTTCTTCCATAAACCAAAAGTCATGGCAAAGTGGCCGCGACACTCAGCCAACGTGGCAGCAGACGCGTGGGCTGCTGTTCCTTTGAGGAACTTTTCACTTTTAACTCTTTCCTGTCTTTGCCGCTCCACCACCTCCATGTTACCCTCCTTCTCAAGACTCAGGAGACAACACAGGAAAGGTAATATAAGGTCTCTGAACCCTGGAGACCTTTAAGAAGGAAGCCACGGAGAGCCGGCCGGGCAATGGCAACGCGGAGTTACAGCGGCAGCCGTGGTGGTGTGCGTGTTGATTAGAAACCCTAATCGCAATCTCAGTTTTTTTGCTTAGTACCTAATGTCACTCAGTGTAAGGTCCAAGTGGGCGGGAGCTGTGTTTACCTCATTTTACTGGTGTGGGAGTTCCCAGAGCTCACCCGTCCCTGGCACGGAGCAGACATTAAGCCACTATCTGTTGAATGAATGGATCTCCGTACGTTTGCCCGATTTAATGCTCCCAGCAAGATCAGGCACCATCGTCCCCATTCTTCTAGTGACAAATTAACTTCTCGCACCTGGTAGGTGTTAGGAGCCCACATTATAAGTCAGGAAAAGTGAGGCTCAGAGAAGTGAAATAACTCACCAGAGGAGACAGAGCTAAGAAGGAAAATGAGAGACTTTGCTTATGGATGCTGCCCTCTTTGCAATTACCAGGACCGTGCCTGCCATGGAGAAAGGGCTCACGAAAGCATTTTTAACACATGAAGTAAATACAGGCACAGAGTTGGGATTCAAGGCATAGATGGTTCTCTGCACCACACTGTCCCCTCCATGGGCGCCATCTCTCTACTAATTCTCCCTTCTGCTTGTCTTCTGCCAAGAACCACAGAGAATGCAAGGGTCACTGCACCCCTGAAGCAGCTGAACTGGCTCAGGGCTCAGACTTTGGGATCAGATAGATGTGGGTTCAAGTCTAGATTCCACCATCACAGGACCTTGGACGTGTTGTTTTTAACACCTCTGATTCTGAATCTCCGTGCGTGACACTTTTAAGAGGGAGCCCAATTATGACTTCACTGAACTTGGGGGGATGGAGGGGGCTGTCTTTTGGCTTTCGAGACTCATTATGTCCCAATAAGAAAAGACGTTTAGAGGCTTGGCCGGCTGGGATAATGACCCTCTCTATTGGAGGAAAATAGAAATTCTGATTGACAACAAGAGTCAGAGGAATGCATGGAACTCAGGAGATGCCCCAGTGAGCTCCCACCCGCTCATAGCCATGCCTCGCGGCCAAAGTGAACAGAAAACTGGCAACTTTGCACATGCCAGGACACCAAGGGAAATCAAGTGTCTGAGCAGCCGAGATTTGGGTCATCTCACAAGGCAAACGCCCTCAACCAGGGCGCATGGAGGGGGTAGTGAGGGAGAAATTAATATTCGCTCCCACCTTATGGGTCGCTAAAGAAACTGATTATATTTGTGCCTTGTTTGTGTGTGTCAGATACATATTTATATATTTCTTAAAACATTGTTTCTCTTGCTTTCCCCCTTTCACCGCCCTGTCACCTATGGTAGTGGTGAAATTTGCCCTTTCATAGGTTGCAAGACATCAAAATAGAGTCATGAAAGAACCGAAGACAACTCAACACGACCCAGGAAACTCACGCTCCTGGCTGCCTCCGTTCCCCGCCAAGGTACGAATTACTTCCCTTCAGGGAGAGGGCAGATTTGTCTCTGTTTGTGCAGGGAGGTGTGACTGTTTGGATAGTGCATACTTAAAAGTGTGCACTTGGAAAAACTGAAGTTGGGTCGGCGAAGGGATGGACTGTACTAGCCATACAACGTTCCTGACTGCCTGCCATCCACTGCTCCCTCCTGGATGATTCCACCCGGGGATAGCTTTCCTAGAAGCGGAGCCGAGATGAGAGTGCTTGTGCAAGCTACTCCCCAGGGGCGTGCTCACCACCTGCCAGGGAGTGAGGGGAGCAAGATGGGGAAGGAGAAAACAGCAAAGATGGGTTTTCAAACACAGCGTAGCTTCAGCCTGATCCCGTGGGGAGCCCTGGAGTGTCAATTGCACCACGGAGTCAGATATTAGCAGCAGGTAATGCTGGGGGTGGAGGAATGAGGAGACGTCGCTCCCAGGCACCATAAAAGCACCTGCAACAGCCAAGTGGGTGAGACACTGTTACAGTTACCTATTGTTGTGTAACGACTTGCTCCAAAACTCAGCTGCTGAAAGCAACAAGAAATATTTATTTTGCCACGTGGTTGATATGGGTCAAGAATTTGGGAGCAGCTCAGCTGGGTGGTTCCAGCTCAGAGTCTCTCATTAGCTGGGGCTGTGGCCTCACCTGAAGGCTAGACTGGGGCTGGAGGATCTGCCTCCAAGATGGGCCACTAACAGGCTGGCAAGATGCTGCTGGTTGCCGGCAGGAAGCCTCAGCTTCTCCTGCACAGGGTCCTCCCCACATGCCACTTGAGTGTCCTCATGCTATGAGAACTACCTCCCCTGGGGGAAAGCAAGCCAGGAGACCAAGGATGTTTATCGACTAATTCAGAAATGGGGCATAGCTTCCTCTGGCGGAATCTACTGGTCACACAGACCAGGTTGGATTCAGTATGGGAAGGGGTCTATACCAGTGTGTGACCACCAGGAGGTGAAGACCATGGTTCCCTGGACAAGCCTGGCCGCCGTGGGCATCCACAGTGTCTGCTCCAGATCTGACTTTATCACAAGGGATGATCTCAGCCTTGTTGTGCACTGGTGGCCAGGCAACTCCAGGAGTCCACCTTTCACTATACAGTCGAGAGAGACAACTTGGAAACAGTCACCTGACCTCAGTTCGCCCAAGACTTTGCACCCTCAGTGTATTAATTTTCCAGGGGCACCATCACAAAATTCCATGGACTCGATCACTTAAAACAACAGGTATATATTTCTCACACTGGTAGAGGCTGGAAGTCCAAGACCAAGGTGCCCACAGTGTTGGTCTCTCTCTCCTTGGCTTGCAGATGGCTGCCTTCTCACTGGGTCCTCATGTGCCTTCTTCTGTATGTGAGCACATCCCTGGTGTGTGTGTCTTTTTTTTTTTTTTTTTTTTTTTAAAGTATAGCTGATTTGCAATGTGTTAGTTTCAGGTGTACAGCAAAGGGACTCAGTTATACATAGACATGTATCTGGGGTCTCTTTGTCCCAGATTCCACATCCCCTCTTCTTATAAGGGCACCAGTCAGATTGGATTAGAGCCCACCTTAGTGACCTCATCTCGACTTGATCACCTTTTTAAAAGCCCCTCTCCAAATACAATCATAATCTATAGGGGGTTAGGGCTTCAACAATATGAATTTTGGAGGATGTGATTCAGTCCATCACACTCGGTGAACGCTGCGCTAGGAAGAGCAGTTCCGGGTCCTTCACCCCGGCAGGAGTGTGCTGAGCTCAATCTCCCTACCGCGACACCGTAGCTAGGGGTCCCTGCTCCCCTGCCTCCTACAGTCTCCACAATTCATTCCCACTTGCTCAACCGAGTTTGCAAAATCTCCTGCCAATTCTGAGAGCTCCAGACTCTGCATCGAATAAATTAAATTTTGCTTCCGCCAATCACAGTGGGCTTATGTTTAAGAGTCGTGGCCCCTGACCGATACATTGCTTTTTCCATATTTTCTGGAATGACTCTATGTTTCTTTTATAACTCGGGTGGGGGCAGGGTGTGGAGAAAAGTCATTTTGAAAGTCACTTTTTTTTTTTAAAGGACTCAGGCAAAATTAAAAATCTTCCTAAGCACGTCTTTCTTCTCGCCTGAATAACATATTTCTCACCTCATTCAGACACAGACATACACAAATCCACTAAAGTTAAAAAGAAGGGGGAAGGTGTAATACCTGTGGGGTTTTGGCAGTGAGTCAAATTACCATTCAGTCAGTTGATTGTTACCCGGTATTATGCTTTCCTGACCACTGGCAGAGCCCTGCTCACACAGATGCCTGGAGATGGAATACAAAATCCCAGAGACATGGGAACAGCCGTTCAGCCCCGTGTCCACCTTTCTCTGAGAGATGCTCGTGAGACTGAAGCCGGAAGCAGCTCAGGCAAATGGAGCTGTGAAGTCTGTGGCTGGCTGGGATGCGAGTGCTCGGGAACTAAACCCCAGTGAGGTGGTCCAGTGTCCACAGTTACGATGAGAAAATCCAACTCGATGCCGTGGGGCGAGGAAGACCAAGGAGAGAGAGAGAGCTGAAACAGAGAGGGCTCTGAGCACGTGCCCCAGAGTGAAGTAGGAGATTCGAGGGAGAATTTGGTCCTCGTTCAGTTAGACCGAGTTCCAGTGCCCTCCTGGTACTTCAGCATCCCCCCAGGCTGGGTGTCATTCTGGGCCTCAAACACAACTATTTTTGTCCTACAATGTGCCCCTTAAACACAGTCAGCTCCTTCTCCCGGCTCTCAGCACGGAAAGAGATCTTGAACGGTGGAAACAAAACTGGATCTGGGAGGGGGCAGTTACAGAGAGAGAGACATTGGTCTCTATTAAGGCAGCATCCTTACAGGGGACACTCAGGGATGTTTCTTCCACGCACATATCACCCTGCGCCTTCACTCTGTGTGGAGTTAGCTCCCACGGAGGAGGCTGCTCCCCTGAATGGTGGTGGTGGTGTTTTCTTGTGTTGTTTTTTCCTGATCTGCCCCAAACTTGTAACGTGACTTTGCCAGCCCCGCAGGGACCACAGACCAAACGGAGCTTGATTGAGTACTGGGTCTCCCCTGCCCCACCCTCTGCTGACCTGGAGTGTGCTCCCCCCACCACCTTTCTTTTGCAAGCTCACACTGGACCCCAAGAGGCGGGCGATCCTGAACTCGATAAGTAAGGAGAGACATTCCTCCTTGCTGGAATGACAGGCTGCGAAAGTTAAACACAGTTTGAAGTAGAGAGAGATAATAAAGTTCAGTTTAAAGAAAAAGAAGAGGGAGGGGGAGACAGTGGGGCGGGGGGAGGGGAGGGGAGAGGGAGAGAGAGAAAGAAATATAAAAATATCCCAGGGCAACTGAAAATGGTCATCCAAACAGATGAAAATGTTCCAGATAGTGTACTGATAAGCGGGAAATTGCTGGAAAAGCCAACAGTCATAGAAGGAGAAAATTGCAGTTGGAAGGGGGACTGAATTGAGCTAAGTGTCTGTGTCATAAAGTTTATTATTTTATTAGTTTTAATAGTTGGGTAGATAAGCTAATAGCAATAGGATTTACTTTAAAGATCAACACCACACACTCCGCTGTTTATTATTCGATAGTAATGTGTCTCCAGTGAGGGGAATATTAAATCTCATAAAAAGCCATTCCTGCAGGCAGCCTGGGCCCTCTCTGAGTCACACACACACAGATTTTCCCCTATCAGTTCACATCTCTGGCAGGGGTTTTGTTTGGATGATACTTCTGGGGACACTGCTCCCTGGGAATCTGTGAGAGCCCTCTCGCCTTCTAGTTTGGGTCCTACGACCAAAGCCTGGAACTGGAGTTCAACTTTCTAAGCATTCTTTTTCCTTTTTTTTTTTTTTTTTAATTTTTGTCTTCAAACAATTTTTAAAGCTAATTTTCCATTTACAGCTATTGCAAAACTTTGGCTCTATTCCTCATGCTGCACAGAACATCCGTGAGCTTACCTTACACCCCGCAGTGTGTAAGTCCCCAGTCCCCTGCTTCCCTCTCCCCACTGGTAAGCACCAGTTTGTTCTCTAGATCTGTGAGCCTGCTTCTTCTTTGTTATATTCACTAGCCTGTTGCATATTTTGGATTCCACATGTAAGTGATATCATGCAGGACTTGTCTTTCTCTGTCTGACTTATTTCACTCAGCATGATGCCCTCCAAAGTCCACCCATGTTGCTGCAAGTGGCACTGTTTTATCCTTTTGTATGGCTGAGTAGTATTCCACTGCATAAATATACCACAGCTTCTTTATCCAGTCATCTGTTGATGGACACTTAAGTTGTTCCCACGTCTTGGCAACTGTAACTAATGCTGCTAGGAACATTCTCAGAATTCTTTTAGCAAGAAGTGATTAACTCATTTGGATCCTGAATATACTGTATAATGGAGATGAAGGACTGAGTCTGAAAGATGGGACAGGCACAGCTCTGAAAATGACTGTGAGAGTTAAAGGAAATAACACATTTCCCTACTGAGCACAGTGCCCGGTGAATCCTGACTAGACGGCAGCCACGTAGGGCAATGATCAGTGCAAGCACATGGTTGTGACTTGTGGAATCAGACAGCTGCCTTACAAGTCCTGGCTCTGATCTTCATGGAATTTGAAAGTCTTTCCCCACAAGACACTTACTAATTACAAAGGGAAAAATGGACACCACCTTAACTGAATGAGCAAAGCTAGCAGCACCAATCACACGACAAATCTTGACGTCCCCAGCCTCCCGCTGTAATACACAGAGAAGTACACATCACTTGTATGGAGCTCCTGTAGAACGCACAAAACGGAAATCTAATGTGACATCCACGTGGTTCAACGTTCTACAAAATAAAGGGTCTGTGCTCTTTAAAACTGTCAATGGCGTGAAACACAAAGACTGAGGAACTCTTCTGGGTTAACAGGCTCAAGAAGTAACCGAACACACTGAGTGATGCAAAAAATTTTTCCTCTTTTTTTTTTTTTTTAACTTTTACTTTTTTTTTTTTTTTTTTTTTTTGCCTCTATCCTCTCTTCTCCCTCTTATCATTTTGTTATACAGGACATCACTGGGACAATCTGTCAACTGGTAAAACAAACGAAGTCTGCAGACTTGATAGGAATAGTGTATTTGTATCAATACCAATTCCCTGATTTTAATAGCTGAACTGAACATAAATATGTAAGGGACCATTCTTTTTTCTAGGAAATTAACCCTCACGTATTTAAAGGTAAAAACGCATTAGGTCTGTAATTGACTCTTAAATGGTTCTTTAAAAGGAGGGGAGAGAATAAAGCCAATGTGATGAAGTATTAATATTTGGGGCACTGGGTAAAGAGCATACAGGGATTCTTCACAGCTTTCTGTGCACATCTGAACTTACGTCAAAATACAAAGTTAAAGGAAAAAAAAAAACCAATCTCAGCTCTGCCACTTTGGAATGCTGCATAATTTGACTTCTCTGAGTTTGTTTCCTCATCTCAAAAGTGGGGATTTTTGCACCCAGAATGGAGGACATATTCTTTAGGGCAACATGGCCAAAGCCATAAAATATCAAACCTTTAAGCTTTTTCTTGAGTGTGGATGGGCTACAGAGTCAAGAACAAGATAGAGTCTGGGGCATCTACCGCACGTTTAGTAGTAATAGCCGTGATTTTACGCTTGGCCCTGGCTCTTCCCTCAAACGAGCTGTGTCAGGTCAGACAGGAGAAGGATCCTTCTTGAAATTCTGCTTCCCTTTCAAGACTGTCGTGGGAATTAAATGAGATCACCTACAGAGAGGGTGGACCGCAGTGCCCGGTGCAGAGCAGGCAGTTAAGTCACAGGAAGTAGACGTTGCCGCCATGATCTCTGCTTTCATTCATTCATTGGCGTCGTGCTAGTTTGAGTCATGGTTCCTGGAGAACAGGAAAAGTCCACTCTGAGCTTGGCTCCTGCCTGGTGGTCAAGTGGAAGTTCCTTCCAGAAAGTCAGGTTTGCCACTGAGTGGCATTCTGGCCACGGGGCCAGCCAGACGGTCCCACCCACCGGCCTCATGCATCTCAGCTGGCTGGCTGCTGAAGCCAAGACTGGGGCTCAAAGCACTTTTTTTTAAAAAACCCCACACAACCTAGTTCAGGGTTCATGGTGAGTAAGTCCAAGCCAAAGTGACTGGGGAAGGTAAATGGGTATGAAATTAACAGGGTCGTCATCCAGCTCTTCCGAACCAGACCTCTGAATTCTTCTGCCTTTGGTAAGAGTTGCCGGTGGATTTCTTCCTGCCTCTTCCTCATCAGCTCCCCTGATCCCCTGCCACAGCACGCACACATCCTAGACATCTAGACTCTAAAAATTATTTACTTGCTAAAGTAAGCCTAACCCTAATTTCTCGAGCCCCTATGTTCCCAAAAATCCTCTAAGAAAAGTGTCTCCTCACCACACTGCAGGTGGCTGTCACCCCCCACCCCCGGCGTTCCTGGGGGAAGTCCATCGAAGCTCAGCACCAGTCCTACACCTGTGTCCCGCCCTCTGTCCGGAACATAGGTCACCGCCTTCCTCACCTGGCTGACCACACTTCCTCTTCTTCAGGGCGCACTTTGTCTCGTTAAGCCCTCAACTGGATTCCCTCCTACTGAGAAGCACTCCCACACCCTGCGCTTCCTTATACGGATGCCCATTATACCTAATTGTGATTGCTTACATAACGAATTGACTCTGGGGCTCTAAAAGCCACGACTAACGCGTACTGAGCCACGTTCTTTGCATGTAGTGACTGCTTCGATCCCTCAATGACCCTTTGAAATTGGTGCTGTGGTTATTACCCCACTTTAAGGATGGGGAAACTGAGGACCAATGCGGTGTAGTGACTCACCCAAAGTCACATAGAGAGGAAGGGGCTGGCCCCAGGCGTAAAGCCAGGCTGTCCTGTTACAGTTTTGCATGAACATCCTCTGTACTGTCTATGTTAACACATCCCGGGGGAAGGTGCCGACCCTCAGAATCTGGAAGGAAGCAACGAAATCGGACCACACTGGCTGGGAGACAGAGCAAATGACCACGGTGCACGGTGAGCCTCTGCGCTCTTTAACAACTCTCTCCATTTCCCGCTCCTGTCACAGGAAGGGTCTCACTGCCTGGGCCCTCGTGTTGGGCGGGGCCGCGTGCCTCGTTCTGGCCAATGAGCTGTGAGCAGAAGTCCCACGCGCCATGTCCAGGCCCCAGGACTCAACAGCTGATGTGAGAACTTCCAAAATTCTCTTGCTTTCTGCGCCATGAAAACTGACAACGTTTGATATCATGGCCGCTCCCTCAGCCCTGGTCTCTGAGTGATTCCAACGAGCAGATCCGCCCCCCAAGATCCATGACAGACAAGCTGTGTGAGTATCAAATGTGTTGATTTTGGCCACTGGAGTCATTTTTTTTTTAAAGGTCAGCATCATCTAGCGTGTATCCTGTCTGACACACGATGAAAGCAAAAACAATGTAATTAAATGATAGCTGGATGCTTTTAATTATATTAAAGTTAATATAATTATATTGATATTATATTTCAAGCCTCTGAACCCAAGCTCTGCTCTCCGTTTGTCAGAAAGGGATATAGCAGGTTAGAGAAAGGAGTTAGAATGTTAGCACCAAACTCCCTCCAGGTATCAGACACGCGAATATCCCTGAGTTGTGGGGCACCCAGGTTGCACAGCCCAGAGCAGCGTCCCTTAGGGAACGTCACGTGACCACCCAAATCAAAAGCATCCAGGAAGCATGTGAAACAGATTCTCTGACTCTTCTGGGTAAGACGGACGGGGTTTTTTTTTTTATCAGGTTCCTGGTTTGGTCGGAAAAGAGCGAGCCAGGCTTCTGGACATTTGGGGTAAAGCCTGGGTCCAGCCCACCTTGAGGATATTGTGAACAGTCGTACATCGGCTCCCTGGTTTCCGAGGAGAGCCAAGGTATCCAGGTGAACAGGACATCGGCGACACACATGAAAGCCCTTCCCTCGACAGGTCACATCTCAGCTTCTGGAGGAGGGCTGCACAGATCAGCCAGTCAGCACACAGCTTTCCCTCATGCGCTGGCGTTGGTCCGGGAGTGAACGTCAGGCTCAACCAGAGGGAAGAGCTGCAAGGGTTTTCACTCTCTCCTGAAGAAGAGGGGGGGGGGGGGAGGAGGAGGAGGGGGAAGAGGGGGAAGAGGAGGAATAGGAAGAAGAGGAAGAGGAGGAAGAGGAAGGGGGAAGAGGAAGGAGGAGGAGGAAGGAATCCAGCAGAGCCGAAAGACAGAAAGCACTGAGATTCCTGGTTGCATCACTGATCACACTAGAGCTGGAGCTTGTCCTTTCTTTGATCCTCCACATATGAAAGGTAAGAACTTCATGTATTGGTTTGAGTTGATTTGACTCAGGATTTTCTGTTATTTGCTGCCCAAAGCATCTTTCCTGACATTTACTGTCACTGTCACCAGCAGCAGCACCATCTAAGGGCTAGGGTGCGATCTCCTTTTCTCCAAGGAAAGCAGGAAACTTAGTGGGTCCTTACTTGGGACATACAGCTGTTCAGCTCTGGAAAGCGGACCCTGCCGTCTGGAATGTGTTTTGCAAAGGAAAGAAAGCTAGAACTCGGGACTGGTCCTCATCCCAGCTCTGCTACTGACACTGTTGGGTGTGACTTAAAATGAACCCCAAGGTCCATTTTTCCCATCTATAGAATGAAGGGGTAGAGTTAAGCACCCTCTTATCTACTCCAAGGGTCTTATCTGAGGGACCACAAGTGATTGTCCAGGGCCATCATTAGCGGTCATATTAAGAAGGGAGAGGAGAGAGCCCCCAGACTTTTAAAACTGTGCATTAAATGACCATCTTTCTGAAAGCAGTCTGCTCATGAAAATCAAAGGTTTTAGATTCTTTCGACGAATCAGAACATCCGTCAACACGGGACCCACGTTTCCATATGGCGGCCAGTGGCTTGAGGTCGGCAGCTGCTCCCTTTAATGGAGGCATGTCCCCCGACTCCCCTCACCTCTGTCTCCCAGTACTGGATGGAGCATCAGACGCCCTTCATCACCTTACACTCAGCTCACTCGGTAACTCGTGTTTCCCACCCGGCCTGGAGGGACGTGGACTTCGCAACCCCAGATCTAAGACATGAGTCTAACGCTTCTGGGATCCAAATTCTCTGGGGCTTTTCAAAACAGACAATTCTTGTCTTCACCTGGCACCCTCATCCAGAAAGCAGGACCCCAGTGGCCTCGAGAAACCATCAGGAAACACTCCCCCTGACTCCGCTCACCCGTGGTCTTTCTTGAGGGTCAGCTTGTATCTGGGTTGTGTTTTCCATGTCTTCTCTGGACACTTCTGTGTTCTTTCCTGCTTTGAGGTCTGTTTTCCAGCTCACGGGTGGTCAGTTCCTTGGGCTAGGTGAAGCAGGATTTTCTGTAATCGCCACCTCTCCTGAGCCAGTCTGGAGTTTGGGGTTTGCATTTGAGACATTAAGTTATTCACTGCTGGGGAGTTGGCACTTTACAAACTTGCAGAATAAACAAACACGCCCGCCTCTGAAGCACAGACTGCAACAAATGTTCTGACTCCAGATACTGGCCACATATATTTTTGCCTCACAACAACAGTCTCAAATAATCAATGTGTTCTCTTCAGTTATTCGAAGCTGTAATTCACAGTCACTGAACTGGAACCTCCTAGTCTTGAGTTTGGGTGATTTGGTTGCAAGCATCTGATGGACTTCATGGAAACCCACAACATCCATCACTGAACTGGACTTTGGGACACATTCTGCATTTCTCATCTAGACTTGAGCAAACCCTTTTTGGTGTTAACCTCAGCTTCCCCCCTCTTACAAGAAGGGGGGTAGACTAAATCGATGGTTTACAAAGTGTGTTTCAATAGAACCTCAGACTTGTTCAAGGGATCCCTGCAGAAGCGATGGGGAAACCCAGTACACGAGACCCGAGTCTACGCTTTACAAACACGTGTGCTTCGCCATGTTCTGTTCGGTACGTTACGATGATTTATTACGGTGTAAAATGTGCTGTTAAATGAAAGAAGGGAAGGAGGGAAGGAGGGAAAGATGAAGGAAGGGAGGAAGGAAAGGTGGGAGGGTGGGAAAGACTAGATAAAATAATTCTTCTAATAACGGAAGATATGGGGATGTTTTTTCCTTCTTAGAACTATTCAGTGGACGCATCTCTGGTCTATCCCAAAGTAGAGCCAGTATGACACGGTAATGAAGAACGTGGATCCTAAAACCAGACTTCCTGGGTTCAAAGCTCTCGCACCTAATATCTGTGCGGGCTTGGGCAAATCACGCAGCATCTCTGTCGCCCAACTGCCTTCCCTGAAAAGCATGGTAATAATATAAGTATCCACTAACGATGAGTCCTGGTGCGTAGGGTGCCGTCTTGGGGCAGCCTGTATGGACCCTGTATGGTCAGGTCTGGCTTCACCAACCATGAGTTTCCACTCATGTACTCATTAGAGCAAATATTACCGAGAACCTAGTCTGTTCCAGGCACCACGCAACCTACTGAGAATGCCAAAACGGAAACAAGCATGGCCCCTGTTCCTAAGGCTCCACAGTCTGGGAGGAGGAAGCGAAGGGCAGGAAGTGTTCCAGGAGCTGCTTCCGCCTGGATGGAGCACAGCGAGATTAGGGAGGGGAGGAGGGAGTCAGCCAAGGCTCGGATACCAGCTGCAGACCCTGTGGATACTCTATATGCATCTTCACAACAGGCCTGTGATGCTGGGGTTACTCGGCTATTACCCCTACTTTACAACTGAGAAAATGGAGCTTGTGACTTCATTCTGTTAGCAAGCAGGAGGGCTGGGGTTCAAATCTAAGTCATGCTGAGACCTAATCCTGTGCTGATTAACTCTGTCAGGAAGAAACCTAAGGCCCAAATGGCTATTGGCTGCTAATATCTATTCTCCTGTTCCTCTTAAGGACCCCTGGATGCTTAACCAGGCACATGGATACTGAGAATAAAGACTACATTACCCAGCTTCCCTTGCGGTGGGGCCTGTCACGTGACTCCAATCCGACCAATGGCTGTACCCTTAAAAGGAAGGGTCATGGCTTTCTTCCTGTCCTTTCTTCTACCTGGAAGATGGAGGTGGCTATGTGCCATCTTAGGCTAGGAGATTAAGGGCAAAGTCTTAGAACTGGCAGGGCAGCAAGACAGGAGCCTGGGTCTCTGCATGGCCTTATGGAGTAGAAACTGCCCTGCTGTAAGAGCAAAACAAATGTCTATCTTGCTTAAGCTCAATAAAAGAGGTAGGTTTAGTGTCCTAATAATATAAAGATATTTGGGCAGTTTTTTTATTGAAGTGTAGTCAGTTTACAATGTTGTGTATATGCATGACTGAACTATTTAGTTGTGCATTTTTTTTCCCTTTAGGTACACTGCGGTTTCAAGGAATTAGGAGTCCAAGTGCATCTTGGGGATGCCCAAGAGGGGAGCTTTGGGATTTATATGGTTGGCATCTAGCCAGCCTAGAGTCTACAGAATCTCAATTATCCAAGAGTGAGAAGTGAGTTACCATGAAGATAACTTCTTCCAAGTCATAAAACCACTCTGCCCACTCAACAAAGTTTTGTAAGGCTTTTGTAGCTGCACCATAGGGAGCCGTGGGCATAAAGAACAGACTGTCAATCGAGAAATACTTTGCACAATGTCAGTACTGCTCCCCCACCAAGTCCAACTGATCATCTTTCACTACAATCTTATTAATATAACCATTATTATTGATATGATGGCTGTCACTTGCTGAGACCCAACTTTGCATATCCTCTGCCATATTATAGTTTCATATAAGAAGCTGTTTGAATCCCCATTTTACAGTTGGTGAAACTGAGGCTCAGAGAGGTTAACTAACTTTCTCAAGGTCACAGAGTTGGAAGCAAAGCTTGGAACCCAAATTGTTATGATGCCAGAGCCCTGCCCCCTTTACGAAGGAATGTCACCCAGGAAGATCTAAAGAGACCAATTCCACCGTCTCTGACCACTTTCAGGAAAGATGCAACCAGCCCGAGGTTGTTGGCGATTGGCTCTCTGCTAAAAGCTGCCCTTTATCCCCAGTTCCCTGCCTCCTGGACTTTCTTTTTTTTTTTTTTTTTTTTTTCAGAAAGAGAATGTATTTTTCACTTTTGAAATCACTGGGTGTGTTGAGAATGGCCCGAGGTCTCTCTCATGTCTTAAAGCCAGGTAAGTCAAATTTAAATTCTTTATCTTCATGGTCTCTGGACATTCGTGGACCAAACCCAGCTGGCTGGACTTGGTCCCAAGGTTCTGCTCCTTTAGTCCTCAAACCTGGCCCCGTCCCATGAAGATCAGGCCTGGCAGGCCTTCTGGAAGACAAGCTGATGCAGAATCCAATCCCACTCTACTCCTCCTCAACCCTTTGGCCCACGATGGACCCCACGCCGGCTTTCTCCACGTAGCCCAAGCCCCCAGCAATGACATTAGAACAGCCACCCCCGTTCCTCGCTGCTCATCTTGCCTCCTGGCCAGCTCTCAGCCTATAATTCTTTCCAAACTCGCCTGTATAAAATAATCATGTACATGAAGTAAAACAGGAGTCTCATATACACACTTAATAAGTCTTGTGTACTGTACAAGAGGGAACTCCACTTCATATCCCCCAGAGCTTTCGAATGGTTCTCATTTAGCCTTGCATTCCTGGCGCACGCTCTAAAGCTCCTCCCTCTCTGCCCCAGCCTGTTGCTGCCTTTTGAAACTGTTGTGTCTCCAGATTCCTTGGGACCATTTCATCTCCATTTCTGCTTCTAATTGGGGGAATTTAACTATTGCTATTTAGCCCTAGAGCTAAATGTCAGGGTTTCACTTAAAACCCCATATTTTGGGAACTGAGCACATTGTTCTGGGGAAGCTTCAAGTGTGAGCACGTCAAAGTAAATGGAGTTAAATGGATCAGCTAATCCTTCCAGCCACGAGCGCAATCACAGGGTGCGAAAGTGGGTTCCCTCCCCTGGTACTTGACAAGTGCCCTGTGTGACCCTAGCCACATCCTTGGTCCTTTCTGGGCATCTTTCCTTATTTATTTTTTTTTAATTGAAGAAGAGTTGATTTCAATGTGGTGTTAGTTTCAGGGATATAGCAAAGTGATTCAGTTATATTTATAAATGTATATATATGTAATATTCTTTTTCAGATTCTTTTCCAGTTGGTTACCTATTTTATATATAGTAGTGTGTATCTGTTAACCCCAAACTACTAATTTATCTCTCCCCTCTCATCCTGTCCCTTTTGGTCACTATAAGTTTGTTCTCTATGCCTATGAGTCTATTTCTGCTTTGTAAATAAGTTCATTTGTATCATTAATTTAGATTCCACATGTAAGCAGTATCATCTGATATTTGTCTTTCTCTGTCTGACTTACTTCACTTAGTATGATCATCTCTTGGTCCATCCATGTTGCTACAAATGGCATTATTTCATTCTTTTTGATGGCAGAGTAGTATTCCATCACACACACACACACACACACACACACACACACACACACACACACACACACACACACACACACACACACCCTACAACTTCTTTATCCAGTCAACTGTCGATAGACATGTCTTGGCTATTGTAAATAGTACTGCTACGAACCTGGGCACCTTTCCTTAAAGAGAGTCCTTCAATAGCAGGGTGGCAACTCCTCTGCATCTCCAGGCAGTCAGTCAGGCAATATTTATTGCCTAAGTCTTGGGTTTTTAGGGGGAGAGTTAAGATCCAATGGTGTCTTACCTTGACCCCATGGATACAGTCACACTTACTAAAACAGCAAAAACAGTACCTGGGGAGTGAGGGAGGGTAATTAGCTTTGTTTTATGAAATTTGCATAAACAGTGACACCAAAGATTGTGAAGGGCAGGAACCAAGGGATGCAATTAATTAATTGTATAATCTAGGCATTTAGCAAATATCCATGGCTACCTGGTCTTAGCCCAACACAGCACTCAGCACTGAGAAGACAGATGAGCCGGATGCAGCCCTCTGCATCAATTCAGTTTCATTCCACTCCCTGGCTTGCTGTACTCTGGCTGCATGGGCTTGCCTTATGTTCTTGGAGTGCACCAATGTTGTTCCTGCCTCAGTGCCTTTGCACTTGCTGTCCCCTCCACCCAGGATGCCCTTCCTTCTAGTTGTCAGATGGCTTTTGGCTCTCAACTCAAATGGTCCCTTCTCAGTAGAGACCTGCCTTTACAATCCCTCCCCTTAAGGCTCTCACTTTTTTCTCGCTGTCATATCACCTTCACACTGTGTGCCTCTACGTGGAATCATGTTCCTTATGTGACTGCTTTCTGGTTTATTAACCAGTATTCTTCCCTCCCAAACTGTAAGCTCCCTGAAGTCAGAGACTGTCCAGCACACTTACCTAGATCTTCAAGGTCTAGAGAAGAGCCTGGCATATAGACATTCTGTAAGTATGGAGGAATGACTCCATAGTCAGAGGAGTTTTAGAGCTACATTCCCCGCTAAAGCACTTCTAGTTAATCTGCCGAGCCCAACTTTGATTGTTCCCTTCAACTGTATCAACATCCTCCAGAGATGCAATTCCTTCTAGAACAGTGTTATTTCAAATGTGTTAGCAACACATAGCTCTCAGTTTGAAAGAAATCCTAATCAGTAAAGCAGTTACCGTGAAGGCAAGGGTGCTCTGGTTGAGGCGAGGGTTGCGGGTCTGGAATCCTGTCCATTTTCCCCTCTCCCCAGGCCCGCCCTAAGACACCTTCGTTGCCCCATGTGGGACAAATTTTGCTATTTAGGTTTGAAGGAAGCTTTTATTTTTGCAAATGCTGGTAGTGTGTACTATGGACTGAAAAGGAGCTCCAGTGGCCAAGTTTAGGAAATACATAATTATGTTTAATAAATATGTATCAGTAGACACTACATCCCAGACACTGGCTAGTTTCTGGGATACAGTGGAGGGAAAAAGGCAGAAATAATTCCTCCACTCACAGACCTCATCATCTAGGGAATTAAAGAAAAGTCTACTGGGTTTAAGAGAGTAAGTGGGATTCTCTCCTCTTGGGTCACACAGTGCCTCAGTCCTAAGGCACACTGGGAATATACAGACACACATTTTGCCCCAAGTTACCAAGCATGTCATGGGTCTAGTGTTCCACAAAGCAGACTTTGGGAAACGCCTGTCAAAACCAACTGCCTTGAGCCTCATCAGAAAACACGCTCTACCCCCATCACCAATTTTCAAAGCATTCCGATATTAAAATACACATATAATTCTGGATGACTCAACTAATTTGATCTCTGACGATTCATAAGGCATTTGAGAACCCCTGTGCCTTGATCACCCTCTGGACATGGGTTATTCTTGTACTTGGGGCGTGTGGACATATCCATGAGGAGAACCTGCCATCTGGCTGGTCAGCTACTGGAGGGTCCTGTTTTGCATTTACATGGGTGTGGGGTTGTGTGTTTGCAGTCATTTCCTATCGGAAAATGAACTTCTGACACTAGAAATGCCTGTAGAGAGATTGCAGCTATAAAATATACACTCTCCCCACACACAAATCAGGCAGAAAAATCCAATCAAAAGAGAGATCCGCTTTCTCCCATCCCCGCCTGGGGACATAATTAGCTGCCTCTTCCTATGCGTTTCCAGAACACTGTGCGGGTAACTATCCGTAGCATTTATCACGGTAGTTATTATTCACGACAACCGTGCAGGGCTCCCTATCTCGTGCCAGGGACTTTGCCAAATATTTTCTGGGTATTATTGCTTCTTTCTCCAACAGGCATAGGCAGTAGGAACGAACATCATTTCTGTTTTAAAGATAAGAAAACCGGGACTCAGAAAGGTCTAAATAACTTGCCCCAAAATACACGATGAACACCGAAATCTGAATCCAAGCTAATCTGAGTCCTAAGTCTACACCCTCTCCTCCACATTTCCCGATTGATGGCTTACGGGTCCATCACCTCCAGCCTAGATCTTCAGTTTCCTGAGCGGTATCTGCATTTCAGACAACACCTAACACAGTTCATGGTGTCTCAAGAGGGCTCAGCAGAGACTATATGAATGAACTGTGAGAGGCAACATGGTATCAAGGAGAGAGCTCTGGGTTAGAAAGCAAGAAAACTGGATTCTTCTCCAGGTCTTGTAACTAATCCATTATGTGCCCTTGAGCAAGACCCTTCCTCCTCTCTGCACCTTTCTCTTCCCATATGTAAAATGGGAGAATTGGAAGAGCTGGCTTCTAACACGATCCTTCTTTCTAAGTCCAAGTGACCGAGTCCAGTGTGAGCTGGTGTCACATATTTTTTTTTTAATGGCAATTCCCAAGAGGACAGAGATGGTAGTGTCTATTCCCTCATCCTCAGCACTTACCAGAGTGCCAGGCACAGAGATGTTCACTTAGTCCTCACTGAATGGATGGATGGATGGATGGATGGATGGATGGGGTGGATACCGACACTCACTCTGCTGAGAATAACCTATAAACCCTTCACACGCCCCAAATACCAGAAAGAAGCAAAAGATCCATAGTGAACCATGGCACTGACCCAAGCCTTCAAGAATGAGGCTGGAGGCCAGCCAGCAGGGGCGGACGGAAGCTGGGGCTGGGTGGCCTCTTGGCCCCCCGTCACCACCCCACACCCCGCATATGAACTTCAGATTCCTGGGTCCAATCTTTCATCAACAGCATGGAGCCTCTGGAAACACAGACAAGGAAAGGGCCAAGTCTAGATTTTTGCCAGGCCTTTGCCCCGTAGCTCACCCTCCCCTGAAACAGACGAAGAAGAGATCAAGAAGGCAAGAGACGTAACATTCTAAAAACTCCTTTGTGTGAAATAAAAAAATAAAGAAATCGATCCAAGGCGTACTCTTTTTTAGTTATAAAAACATGTTTTCCTTGCTTTCTGACCCTCTAGCATTTTGGAGTTTGGGGAGTTGACTGGGTGCCTAGTGTCCATGAACACTTGGAAAGTTCATCACCCTGACCTTCTTGGCTGTGAAATCTTAACACTGGTTGCTGGAAAGAACTTTGGCTTCAAAAAAAAAAATCTCATCGCTGAGCTCACACTTTGGGACTTTGCACTGAGTTCTCTCTAATAGCTTATAGATCCCCAAACACATTGCCAGAGTTTCCCTTTTCCCACAGACTCTGTGGAATTCACCTGAAAACTTGGTGATTATTTATATTCTAAAGTACTTTCGGTCAAGCCACCCAGGACTTCGTATCCACAGGAAAACTGACAAATCCAATCAACTCTCCAAATACAGTTCTGTAAAGTCTTATTCATTTGGATGCCCTCAGCTCAGAATTTTTGGATAATTCAGACAGTCTGGATGGAAGTTTCTTTTTGCATGAATTCTAAAAAAAAAAGGTTTCTTAATGAATTGATAATATAAAGCAGACTATTGGAACTGAGAATGAACTGTCTTCAAAAGTTCTTCAGCACAGCATTCACAGTCAAACAATCAACAATTAATTACAACTTATTTTTATCAAGTAATTAAAATGAATTACAGGCAACTCACCATACCTCGGGAATAGTATAGGATAAAGGCCAAAAAAAAAAAAAAAAAAAAAAAAAAAAAACCAACTAAAAAACCCAAAATGGGCTTTTAATCCATCACGCGTGGGCTCAGATTGCAGCTTTGCAAGTCGTGAGTTTCAGTTACTGTGCGTAAGCTACTTCGCTTCTCTGAGGCTTAATTCCAACATATGGAAAAGTTTGCAGGATGGACGTAAGAATGGGAAATCACATAGGTAGAGACAAGACTTTCCAAAATTATGCTCAGGGGGATTGGAAGTCCACAAGATGGTAACAGATACTGCACGGAAAAGAGATCCATGGTTGAATACGCTGGGGATAAACTAGGCTAAACGCAACTAAGTATGTTTGCTTGCTTTTTTTTCATTTGCTTATTTGTAGGCTTTCTCAAAGCCTTTAGTATCGTATTGTGACTTTCCAAAAGCAGGATGTACTATGCATTTTTCTCCTAAATTTCTCTCACCAGGACCCCCTTTCTGTTGGAACCGTTTTTGACCACGTAGAGAACTCCCGCAGCACACAGTTTGGAAAACGAGGCCCTAGGACCCTGTGGTTTGAACTCTGTCTCCAGTAGGGGTATTGAGCCCTAATGGGTCCATCCATCCACACCCTATCCCCAAATCCTCCTGGGACCAAGGCCAGATCTTGAGAATAGAGTTCATGATCTAGAAACTGGATTTGGGTTTATGAAGCCATAGGCCTACAGACTGCCCACCAACCACCCTAGGAAAGGCAGCTCCTGGGGTTTCCTCAGATGTACCTGAAAGCCATTCTATCTGGATTCAAGGATCTTCAGGGTCACTGACCCAAGGCCTTAAAAGTTTCAGAAGATTAAAGAGGTGGATTGGAAAAAGAAAACATGGTGGGGAGGCAAGGAATCTAATTCCTGGCAGCTGATAGGGTGTTAAGTAAAGGAGTGTTAGTGAAATCAAGTTAAAGTAATGGAAAAATAGAAACCATGGAAGTTAAATTAGAGTTTTGTTCCCCGTGTCCTTCTGGGAACTCTGGTGCACGCAGCAGTCATCATCCTCAAGAGACAAGGAGAAGGACATCGACAAGGAACTTGGGATGGCATTAAGGCACAGATGCAAAAAGCACCAAGATTAGCCTCTACCCTAATAAGAGTGAGAATGGAGTCACCAAGAGTGGGTTCTCACCCTCACAGTGAACACTACGACACAACTCACTGCCAAGAGCTAAATGAAAGTTCTGGACAGGAAGCTGTCGTTCATTCATGTCCTCACTTATTCAAGCATTCCAGACTACCATGTGTTCAGCATGGGACAGGTGCTGGGGCGAGAGGGGCGACCGGGCTGAATCAAGCCCCTTCTTTCAGGGAGCTCACATTCTAATAGGGGAGCGTGGCAGAGGCAGGGGCGCTCACCAGATCTCCACGTGTTCCTCCACGTTTCCCAGCTGCCCTTGCAGTTAGGTTGGGGTCACATGACTGGATTTTGTTTGATAGGAATATGGGCAGAAATGGCCCAGCCTTTAGAAATACCCTCCATGTGACTCCCCAGCCCTTTCTGCCTACACTGTGACGACTTAGGGGGTCACGTGCTCTTTTGGAAGAGCAGAAAGACGCAGGAGGGCTATCCAAGCGCACAGAACTATGACATGAGAAACAAACTTTTACTGAGTAAGGCACTGAGATGTGGGGGTTTGTCTACTGTGGCAATTAGAGTTAACTGTCCTAATAGAAACAGAGAATAAGCACATACATATATAAATCTAGGAGGGAAAACATAGCAATGGAGAGGATCAAAAATTGGGAGGAGACGGACGCTGTGTTAGTCAAGATCTCAGCAGGAAACAGCACCCCTGAAACATGATTCCATACAGAGAACTTACTTTCAAAAAGACTATTTACAAAGGCCTGTAGTTTAGGGAACCGCAGAGGACAGTACAGTCACCCAGGGCTCACAGCAAAGAGCTGTTACGACAGCTGCCTCTGATCCCAACCAGGGCTTCTCATTGGTCAACCCCAACCAGAATCCAGAGGGCAAGGCAGCCCAGTGGTGCTGCCCATCTAAGTCTGTTTCCAGAGGCAGAGAGTAGGGTGAGAAGGGTTGAGGGTGATCTGGGGAAGCAGGGCAGGGAACAGAAGATGTTCGGGACTGAGACGCTATTTTAGAAACTGTAGTCAGAGATGATGTCTATGAGAATATGACATAGAATGGGAGACCTGAATGAGGGGTCTCAGGGAGCCTTACAGAGCGGTGGGGAAGGGTGTTTCAGAAATAGGGAACAGCGAACGTGAGAACCTTCGGTGAGAGTAGCTGGCCATGGTTAAATAAAGGAAAGGAGGTCAGTTGTGAGAATGAACAGGTGCGGGGAAGAATATGAGGAAGTGAGGACAGGGCTAGCATGAGTCCAGTCAACGTCTTAAGAATAAGATGTTCATAGAAAAGAGAAATTCCAGGATGCCTCAAGTTGCAGGTGAGTAACGAGCTTGTGAGACAGAAGCCCACCATTTAAATGCATGGTCGGGAGGGCGTCGGAGGCAAAAGGAATGATGAAAACAGTGACCCACAAGCAGGACTTCACCCTGCAGGTTGGGGCAACTGGAAAGAGACCCATCCACTGGGGGTACAAATCATTCGTTCCCCAATCTCCTCTCTTTTCTTTTAACTACTTTATTGAGAAATAACTTAAGTATCATAAAATGTACCCATTTAAAGTCAACAACCAAATGGTTTTAATATGTGTACAGTGCGAAGCAACCATCACCACCATCTAACTTTAGAACTCTTCCATCACCCCAAAAAGAAACTTTGTGCCTATTTGTAGCTACCCTTCATCACCATCCCCAACCCCAGGCGACCAGTAATCTGCTCTCTGTCTCTATAAATTCGCCTCTTCTGGACATTCATATAAACAGCATTACTCAGTAGGCACCTAGCTTCTTTTACGTCACACAATGCTTCTGCGGTTCATCTCCGCTGTAGCACGAATCCATGCCTCCTCCTTTTCATTCCCCAATAGCCTCCCGCTGCATATGCATACACCACATTTTGTTTATCTGCTCTCCAGCTGATGGACATTTGAGTAACTCTCACTTACTATTACAAACCTTCTCGTACAAGTTTTACGTGGATGAAGGCTTCCTTTTTCTTGGGTCCACACCTAAGTGTGGAATTACTGGCTCACAATGATTAAGTCTGCGTGTAACATTCTGAGAAGCTGCCAAACTGTTTCCCAAAGTGGCTACACCATCAGCTCCCTCTCTTTAAGAGTCTATGAACCGTACGAGACTTCCTCTCTGTCCACAGCTGACTGGACCAAACAGGAACACAGTGACCCAGGCTGGATCGATCAGGTCGTGAGACCTTGGTACCGGGACACACGGGTGCCTGCGTGTGTGTCTCTGTAGTCCACATGAATTAGTGAGGCCATGTCTGGCCCACGGGCAAGTGAACGGAGGGAAACAGAGAGGAAAGGGAGAAGCAGACACACAGAGGCAGGAAACCGAGGTGAGAAGCCACGGGAACCACAAGAGATAAACGAAGGCATCTTGGGTCCTGAGTTTTGGGGGTCCTGGTTCCAGACCCTTGTGAGGTCTTGCATGTATCTTTGCCCTTGTTTTCGTCAACATATCCCAATATCCTCCTATACTTCCATATTTTGGGGGTACAATTTACAGCAAATTTTGCTGCCAACAACTAAAACGTCCTTGATGAGCTCAACGCATTATGGCTGGAGCAATGAATGAGTACACGGACGGACAGTCTTACCTCTCACGCCAGAACAGAAAGGGCATTTACCTATAGGGCACTGGTAAAAGCACGGCATTCCCTGGCCTTCAAGTAGCACGCGGTAGGCTCATAAAAGGTTTAACAAATTGTAACAGAAGGGGCAGAGAAGACCATTGAGGAGATTAATTTTAAAAAAATTAAAATAAAAAGGCTTTTTCCTAAGTGTTATTCAAGTAGATCGTTTTAACAATTTAATAAGAAAAAAAATAATAATGTAGAGTGAAAAACTGCCAAGATTACAGAGTTAGGACTCATTATGTGCTGAAAGACCTTGAAATAAAAGGCACCTCTTCAATAACAGGCCTTACAATTATATGCTACTTTAAAGAACCACAGTCCATCCTCCGGCTGACTCATCCGTCAAGAACTGGAGACGGAGAAGTCATACAAGTACTGGGGAATTGCCTCCTTCTGGGACCTGGCGGTGGCTCCCTCTCCCAGGGTCCCCCAGGAGCCTGTCTCTGTCTGTAACAAGGGGGACTTCATCACAGGTCTCTTCTTTGGATCTCCCTAATCTTGCCTGGGAGGGAACAGGAAAACAAAAAAACAAAGGAAGAAGGAAAAATAGTCTCAGAAATAACTGAAAGATCACGGGAAGGAAAGCCAGCAGGTCAGCTTCCTAACGGAAGGACCTGCATGAGCCACTCTTCAAGGACCCAGTACCTACTGGCTCCTGTACTGGACAGTGCAGATACAGAGTATTTCCATCAGTGTAGAAAGGCCTTTCTAATGGACAGCATTACTCTTGGTGGTCAAAGAAATCTACAAACATTGAGGATAACCATGTGTTCTGCCCTTTTTATATTCCCCAAAGCAATGATGAATGCATGAGAGATGTCAGTAAATGATTGTTGAAAGAATAAATGAATGGCAGTGTCGTCACATTACAGAGATTGGAGGGTTTAGAGAAAACTTGACAGAAGGGACAGTTAGGATAGGTCTTGATGGGTGAATAGAAGTCTGCTAGGCAAACAGTAAGGTAAAGACAGAGGAAGAGCCTCATGCCTGCATGCTGGACAATGAAAGGATCTACTATGTTGTTAAAAGCATCATCTTGTTGTTCATTTGTTTTGCAAAATCAAGATGAAATCAAATTTTTCCTGCACTGCTTTCCAGCTAGGTGTCTTTGGAAGAACCATGTTAACATCTCTTAGTCCTGGTTTCCTCATCTGTAAAATGGGAGTGCTAATTTCATTAGTTTTGAGGTCTAACGGGGTAATAAATGCTGAGCGTTTACCACTGTGCCTGGTACATAACAAACGGTCAAAAAATGTTAAGCGGTAGTCATGAACATGTCCGGTGTTTAGTGACCAGTGGACTGTGCTGGGACAGCAGGGTGCCCCCTCTGACATCTCTCCTCCTCTGTCTTAGCACCCTAACTTTTAACAGTGGAGTTATAGCCCAGCTAAAAGCCAACTTCTCCCAGCCTACTGATCGCCAAGAGAAGCCATGGGACCTAGTTTAGGTCAGTCAAGCTTAAACAAATGGTTCTGTGTGTTATTTTGAGGAAGTTTCTTAGTGGGAAGGGGTTTCTGTCCTGCCTTCGTCCTCCCTGCTGCTCAAATGCAAGTAATGTGCTAAGTTTGGCAGAGCAGGGAATTAGAAGGAACGTGGGTCCCTGAAGAGTAGTGTGTAACTCGAAGTGAGAGAAGCAGTAGGTAGCGTTTCTAGCCTTCCTGGACCTCAGAACCTGTCCGTCGAGGACCATCTCTTGGGATGGAACAAAGTTTGGGGCACATATTTTCGGGGACTGGGAGGGAAGGGTTAATGGCTGAAATTTCAGTGGACAGTGGTCTGTCTACAAACACCTGGGATGCTGGAGGGATGGTGGCGTTGCATCAGAACCAACAGCCCCCTCCAGCCACATGGCCGGGCTGCTCATCGCTCTGTGAAGTCAAGGGGACTGTAGGTGATTTTCAGCCAGCGGCAGTGATGGTTTCACCATATGGTGTGGGTTTGTAACTTTCCTGCTACGTCTCCAGCTGCGTGTTTATTGTGGTTCTTCTGCTGAGTGTCAACTGACATTAGACACTAAGGAATGTTGCCGTGTCTCTTAAATCTATTGTGTAAACTTGTTTGTTGTGGCTGAAAAACTGGATGTCGGAATTTTTTTCAGCCTGTATTTTTGGAGCAGACGTTTGATGTTTGGAAGAGGACACTGGCTTGTGTGTTTTTAAACCATCATAAATGGGAATAAAGTCAATAAGTTACTCCTTACTGTCCTTCAAAGAAACCCAAGCCTGGCTTTGGACATCCTCTGCCTTAAATACTCTACCAAAACTTGGTACGCGGAGCCAAGTAAACTGGAATTATTCACAGAGAGGAAAGTATCTTATAATCCCCAACTAGGTTGTGGTAGTCTCTGTAAAAAAAATAATAAAGGCACTATTCCAGAGACTCACTGTGCGCTTCTGTTACTGTGAGAACTTAAGTGATTCTATATTCCTGGAGTCACTTCCTTATCCTGGAGCACAGGCCAGAAATCGGATTCCTTGACCCACTGCCTGTGTATGTATGGCTTTCAGATGAAATGAGACAGATCCATCAGGCCCCTGTATTTGCTGGGCAAACTGAACATTAAGGTTATAAAACCTCATGTAAATACGAGGTTATCAATAACTTGAAATTACTATTGTTAATTATAAGTATGACAATAATTTGTGAATAACCCTGACAGCTCTGTTTCCTTCATGCCGAGAACAGATATATCCCATTGGCAACTTCCTATAAGGGTGCTGCTAAGTGCTTTGTGTAAGTCATCTCAAACCTCCCAACAATCCTAGAGGCAGGAATTGTTATTAATGGCATTTCACAGAAGAGGAAACTGAGGACCAGAGAAGTTAAGCAGTTGCTCAAGGTCACACAGCAGAGACCAGTGTCAAACCCAAGCCTGCTAGACTCTCAGGGTCATGAACTCAACACCTTATGCTATGCTGTGATTACTGCTTAATATTTACTATCAAACCAGGTAATGAATGTCTTCCTCCATCAGCAATTCTACTGTTTAATATTACTCCTTGGACAAGATATTTGAGAAGATTTTTTTTTTCTTCAATGCTTTAAAGCAATATATTCTTAGACCTTGCTTTTCTCATCCTCAAAAGGGGGGGTTGACTTCAACAGTTTGTTGTGAGGATTAACAAGGCAACGGATGAGAAGGATTCGGAGCGATGGGAGTAGAAGCCTAAGTCTCAAATAAAGGGATAGGAAATGGTAGATATTTTTCTCTTCATCTGAGCCAGTTCCTTGAATGTGCATTTGGTTTGAATTCAAAGGGTGGGAGAAATACATTTGCAAAATGGCACCCAAGGCCGCTCTCCTCAATACTTCCCATATCATTACAGGCTGCCCCCAATGAGATTGGCGGTCCCCAGTTATCCACAATTAATTCTGTTAACCATGCGTGCGTCAAAAAAAATACAGCTGCCAAATTTTGCGAGCTGAGATGTTCCCAGTTCCCACCCATAGCCACGCATATGTGGAAACTCCAAAGAGGGTCTCCAAGCACAGCTGAAACCTCTCAAGTGGGGCGACCCTTGGGGACAAGGATGATGCTGGGCCAGTCCACCCTGGTTTTCCAGAAAGCATTTGGGCTTTCCAAGTCTTGGGCAAGATTAGCCAAGGATTGTTTATCTGTTTTGATTATTGCACTCTTTCCAAGTTGGAGACATCTGTGAAGTGTTTTCTTGATTGCAAATATGGACCCTGTTTAGTTTGCTTATGTGTGTTTTGTTCCATCTCGAAGAATCACCAAAGAGAATAAAGGTCATCTAGAGGGAAAAGAAGCTCCCCCAACAGGAAATAAAAAGAGAAGGAAAAAACAGCCCAGCAGGAGTGACGTTGTGTCCACCATGATGTGCTCTGCCCACTGCCAAGGGCCACGTGTGCAGGACTGGGTGACAGGAGCTGATGGAACCCGGAGAAGGAACACGTGCTAAAACCAGCCCGAGCTCTGCTAATATCCCAGCTCTGCTCTCACGAGCCGTGTGACCTCGAGCTAGTCGTTTCACCTTTCTGAGCCTCCGTGGCCTTTTCTGAAAATTGGGAAGACAGGTGGTAAGTGATCATTATTGGCGACGTTGTTGAATGCTTACTGTGTGCCACTAGTCTTAATCCTCGTGGCAAATCTCTGAGCTCAGGAATAGGACCCGCATTTTATAGAAAACGAAGGCTCAGAGATGGAACAACTTGCCCGCAGCCGCAGAGGGAACGGCAGAACCAGCGAAGGACCCTACGCTATCTGGCTCCGGAGAATAAGCTCCCAACGTGGTTTTAACAGAGGGTTGATGTGAGAACTTAGGGAGAAGATTCAAGTAAGGGGCCTCCTCCAAACAGAATCAGTCACCGAAAATATAGGCAACAGAAGCAAAAATAAACAAGTGGGGCTACACTGAACTCTGCACAGCAATGGAGAATCAACAGAGTGAAGAAACAGCCTACGGAATGGGAGAAAACATTTGCAAACTGTGTATCTGATGAAAAGTTACTACTCAAAATACATAAGGAACTCCTACAACTTGACAAAGAAGAAACACCCAATCTGAAAATAGGCCGAGGAACCGAATAGACATTTCTCCAAAAAAGACACAGAAATGGCCAGAAGGTGCTCAATATTGCTAATCATCAGGGAACTCAAAACCACAAGGAGGTATCACTTGACCCCTGTTAGAATGGCTACTGTCAAAAAATAAAATAAAATAAATAAAATAAAATAAAACAAAACAAAATAAAATAAAATAAACAAATGTTGGCAAGAATGTGGAGAAAGGGAACCTTGCACACTGCTGATGGGAATGGAAATTGGTGCAGCCACCATGGAAAACAGTATGGAGATTCCTCAAATAATTAACAATAGAACTACCATGGGGCCCAGCAGTCCCACGTCTGTACAGCAAAGGAAGTAATCAACAGAGGAACTGGAATCAGCTCTCTATGCGATCTCTGCCATCCCATGTTCATCACAGCATTATTCCCAACAGCCCGAACATGAAATGTCCACCACTTGGTGAACGGGTAAAGAAAATGTGGTATTCACATACAACAGAGTATTTATTATTCAGCCTTTAAAGAGAGGGAACGCCTACCATTTGTGACAACATGGATGAATCTGGAGGACATTAGGCAAAGTGAAAAAAGCCAAACACAGAAAGACAAATGCGATAATGACGTCAATTCTATGAGTAGTTTCACAGAAACAGAGAGTAGAATGGTGGTTCCCAGGGGCTAGAGGGAGGTGTCAGTCAAAGGACGCAAAGTTTCAGTTATACAAGATGAATAAATCCTGGAGATCTACAAACAGTATAGTGCCTGGAGTTAACAAGGCACCCCTGTATATTCAAAAACTTGCTAAGAGAGTAGGTCTTACATTATTATCTTATGAATAATGAAAGAAAAGGAATGAAGGAAGGAAGGAAAGGAGGAAACTTTTGCCGTGATGGTTTCACGAGTATATGCTTATCCCCAATATCATCAAGTTGTATATATTATATATGGACAGCTTTTTTGTATATCAATCACACCTCAGTAAAATTGTTTTTCAATAAAGGTTCTAATTATTTACATCTCCCCAACAGGTCCTACCTCCTAGGCATGACACTCAATTAAAATAGATCAATGGCTATACAGGTAGCTTCATTCACACACACACACACACACACACACACACACACACACACACACACACACACACAAAGAGAGACTTCCACCTCCAGAGCTAAGGGAAAAAAGAAAGGTGAGTAGAAAGGAATTTTCAGATAATGAGAGCTTCCCACTACAATAAAGCCATTGATATCCAACAATGAAAGGTCCGAGGGGGGCAGAGATGTGATGGAAATGTGATAGATGTGGGAAAAGACTCATAAAGCCTCTATTCTTCCAGAGACCCTGGCCACTGAGGCACCAGGATGTGACATGGATTGAACATCAGCTCCCAGGGGGCCAACAGGTCAAGACTGTCAGGAAATTCCTGTGGGTCAAACGAACAGATATGTGGAGACCCTTCCATGTTAGAGACTGACAGTGAGCAGATGCACAGCCACAGCTGGACCCCTGGGGTGAGCTTCGGGATCGATCCCTTCTTAGTCCAGATTCCCAGAAGGCACCTGCGCTCACAGCCGGTTAAGGGCATCATCGTTGACTGTTATCCCAAGGCAGGGGCCGTGGGAAGCAGGAATGTGGCCACCAGCACCATGGTACTGAGAACACAAATGGGGACAACTTCAAATCCATGTGGTGGAATTAGAAATAACAATGGAAAGAAGGTAGATTGTCAAGTGTACGAATGACAGAACACCATCTACACAGAAACACTATAAAAAAGGGGAAATCATATAACCCTAGTTCTGACTCTCTGGAGCCTTCAACTAACTGGAATTCCTTTCTCCTATCTCACTGTCAGGAAAAAAAGAATGAAGTCAAAAATAAATAAATAAATAAATGAAGGTGGATTCAGAAATTTAGTCAGAGGAGGAGCTCAGAACCTATTCAACTTAATTCCCAAAACCCTGGGCATCTTGTTCCTCTGTATTCACTAGACTGCAAGTCCCATGGGGACAGAGGCCACATTTTTCCATTCACTGCTGCATCCTTCATACCTAGTAGAGTGCCTAGCACTTCGTAGGAATGTAGTAAATATTTATTGAATAATGCTGACCCCCCAGCCCACCCAAATGTCCCCCAGATATTTAAGCACCAAAGGAAGATTTCAACTGGGATCACCGTTGGCTAAGGCAAGCAAGAAGATGCAACTATTTTGGAAACTTTTTCAAAAAGGAGGTGTGGTAAATTCAAGATGGCCATAAATTATTTGCTGCTCCTCCCATTGAGAGATGAAAATGAATTCCTTTCCTTGGAATCTGTACAGGTTCTAGTGAACTTTTTACCAACAGACTCTGGCACAAAGGATGTTCTCAGACTTCTAAGACTAGGTCACAAGAGGCCTCCTGAGTTATACTTGGGCCCCTGGCAACATTCCTTCTAGGAGCCCTTAGCTGCCATGGGAGCCACTCAAGTCTCCATGCTGGGCAGCTGGAAGTGGTCCAGTTAGTAGTCCTAACTGAGCCACACTTCCGCCAGCCCCTCCAAGGGACCAGAGAAATGAGTAAAACAGCCCTGGACATCCCAAAGCAGAGGCCAGAACACTCTCTCTATAAAATGCCAGACAGCAAATGTTACAGGCTTTGTAGGCCACACCGTCTCTGTTGTGATGAATTAACTCTGCAGTCACAGTATGAAGACAGTCACAGACCGTATGGAAAAGAATGGGCATGGCTGTGTACCAATAAAACTTTATTTACAAAAACAGGCGCTGGATTGGGCCTGGCAGCCCTAGTCTTCCGACCTCTGCATTACCCCGTGTGCCTCTGTCAATGCTGCATGGAACAGAAGAATCACCTCGCGGAGCCCTGCCCAAATTCCTAACCTGCAAAAATCATTAAAAAATAAATAAATAAAACAGATTCTGTTTTAAGCCACTAAGTGTTGGCAGTTTGTTATGTAGCCATAAATAACTAGAACAAAAGAAATGGAACAAAAAAAAAAAAGTGAGTGGGTGGGAGGGGAGCAGAGAAAACTCTCAGTCTATCCTCTCAAGCACAACTGTTGCTGTACATGAGGACTGAGAAACAGAAAATAAATGCATTATTACCCAGGACTGGTTTATCTGACCCAGAAGTAAGGAGATTTGAGCTAAGAATTAAAGAAGGTGTTGAAGATGAAGGAAGGGCACTGGCAGAGGAGTAGAGGGTTGTGCAGTGGTTGCAGGACGTCCTCACTGCACAACTCCAGGGGGCACTGTTCACATTCTCATCCATGCGAATGGTGCCCCTGGGAGACGCTCATCACAACAGCCCTAGTTAAGAAAGAGCAGGAGGTCATCTATTAAATAGGCTTTGGAGTCAGATGGACCTGGGTTCACATCTGGCTCCATGTCTTACCAGTGGTACCATCCTGAACAAACTATTTAACTTCTCTGAAGTCCACATTCCTCACTTTAAACAGTCCCTAGTTCATAGGGTGTTTGTGAGCATTAAATGAGGCGACATGAGCTAAATTTGGTACATAGTAAGTCTTCAATAAACAGAACTTGAACAGGTATGTATTTGTGTATGTGTGTATGCTCCCACACATACACATACATTTATAAATAAAGAAAAAACCTACAGGTGCAAAAAGATATCACTGAACGGAGCCAAGTGTAGCTGAAGTCAAGGATTTTGCAGAGCATGCGTTCATAGAAGTCATCGAGCATGCGTGGAGCCCTCACTCAAAAAAATGTGAGGCACTTTAACACATTATCTGATGTCAATGTGTTGAAGAATCGCCTTGGGGTCCTTGCTGAAGCGCACATCCCCTTCCTCCCCTCCCTCCCCTCCAAGGGATTCAGATTCAGCAGATCTGGGCTGGGATCCAGGGATCTGAGTTGTTAACAAGCGCCCAGGGTTTTGCACATCCAAAAAGTCATCTGGTCGCACTTTAAGAAACTTCTATAAGCCTCATGCCATGAGGAAACAGCTCAGAGAGGTGAAGTGACTTGCCCAAGGTCACCCAGCTGGACAGTGGTACAGGCAGGTCTTTTAATCCACATCCTGTACTCAAGGCCCTACATAGCATCTGCCTACAAGCCAGGGGTGATGACCGTGGCTGCTCTTTATTGTATCCCCAGGTCTCTAGTTAGGAGAAAAAAAAAAACCTGGCTCTGGGACTCTTCCCACCCAATCGTCCTATTGTTCAGATGGACAAACTGAGATTCCCATGGTGGAAAGCAGTTACCCCCATTTGCCCAGAGAACAAAAGCCTGGATTCTCAGCCCAACACAACTTCCTCTCGCCAGCGGCAGACTCTGCACGAACCGATACACTAAGTAAACCTGGCATGCACTCCGGTCATGGTCAGCTGAAGCCAAGAGTGATCAAATCCTACCTCGTTCCCAAGACACGATCAATCTCGCCAATAACGTTAAACGTGGCGGAGCAGCAGCATCACCGAAAGCATCGTGAGATCAGTCCTTTCTTGGTCTGGCAAAATCAGTCTCAGCCCATCACCCCAGTATTCCACGTTATGGCCCTGAGCTCAGTCTAAACAATCCCTTCTATAATTGAAAAAATATATATATTCCGTTGCTAATGTCCCCAGACCCTTTTAGTGAAGGGGCAGCCGCCAGGTGGGACAACAGAACGCTGGACGTGAGAGATGGCTCAGGCCTGGAACACAATGAGCCGTTACCAGACCCGTTTATTTTATTTGGACAACACTTCTTACAAAAAGGGAATTAAAGACGGGAATCTGCACCCTCAAAACTTTTCTGGACAATGCACGGTTCATCTTTTTTTTTTTTTTTTTTTTTTACACAAAGGGTTGTTTTGCCATCCACCTACAACACACACACACACACACACACACACACACACACACACACACCCTCTAGAAGTTTATGTTACGGGTGGAATTTGTCCATCAACTGTATATATTTAAGGCCAGCTACTGTGTGTAACTCTGGATAAAATAGAGAAAAGCTCTCAGGTTCAATGTCTTAACCCCTAAAATGAGAAGAAGAAAAAAAAAAGCACAGTATCTATAAGGTTTTTGTGAAGAGTCAGTTAAGTATAAAGATTTTGCAGGATTTCCAGCACATAGAAGATGTTAAATAAATCACAGTTGGTCGTGACAGCAACAGGGACAGGAGGGCAAGGTTTTGAGATGCTCGGCATCCGGAACTAGGCTATTTGGGTCTAGCTGCCACACTGCTTAGCTCGAGAATTCAGGGGAAATGACTTAGCCTCCAGGTACCTGGATTCCCTCGAATGCAACACGGGGATGTGAGAAGCGCATCCGCCTTCAGGATGCGGAGTTCGGAAGGAATAACCCAGGTGAAGTGCCTGGCCCAGAGTAAGTGCTCATGAGTATCTGGGGCCACACAGAGCCAACCTGGAAATGGGGTTTCTCATTTTGTTCTTCTTCAAACTATAAACCCAAGATCTATAGGTTGTCCAGTGTATTTTCTGTGTGGCTGTGTCTGAGAAAACTGGCTCAGCCTGTTTCACTAAGGGCCCTCAAACAACCACTGTCTCTCTTCCAGCAGAGAACAAGAAACCCAGAAATCTGTCCCCAGACCACTCTAGGAGAATGCTAAAGCTGGAAAGGGTTATGCACTGAGCAAGCTGGGTGATTTCCGGACCTGGCTTTGATTTAAGAGCCACCTGGAGAAGCCTGCTAAAAATACAGGTTCACGGGCCTTGGGATGGAGAATCTGACTCCCTGAGGATGGAGCCTGGGGAGCTGCACTTCAGTGTCTTTTGCCCCTGGTGACTCGAACATGGAATCATCCTAGAAGGACGTTCTAGGATGGCCTTTGGGAGCCCCTGATCCAACTCTGTTGTAACAGATGAGGAAACAGAGGCTCAGAGAAGAGAAAATGACTCGTCCGAGACCAACCAGTGGTGCCAATGGGACTTCCACCCAGCCTTCTGAATCCTCTAGACCCTCCCCTGTAGTTTTCGCTCCAGTTGACTTTGTCCTTAGAACAAACATGGGGCGTCTCAGCCCCTTTTATTCAATCTCCAGGTCACAGAAAATCCTGCAGCCTCTCACGAGAGACCAGCTGGGCCTCAGTTTTCCCAGAGGTACCCCCTCCCATGCTCCATCCTTCTCCTTGCTCAAGCAGCAAATAGCTGAAACCAAACTAAGAAACTGAAGCAGGATGGGTTTTGTTTTCTGAGTTTTTTTCCGCTTTTGTTTGGTTTGGGTTTTGGGGGGGTTTTTTGTTGTTGTTGTTGTTGTTGTTTTTTTTTTTTTTTTGAACATTTGTAGAATTAGCCATTAAAATTATTAGATCATGAACACTGGAATGACTGGGAAGTTTTTTCTTTTCCTTTTTCTTTTTTCTGGATACTGAAATGACTTTAATATCTCTGGTTGCAGCTGCAGCTTGGGGATACACCCTGATATTTAACTGCATCTGCTGGTGCAGCAGCTTAGTTAAATGGCTCTGGGACCTTCGATGGCTGGGAACCTCTCAGTGCTATCAAAATCTTTAATCTCGAAAAGCCACAAGACAGGGCTCTTTCGCTGCTTCTTTGCAGGAGGTTACGCAGGATTTAGGAGCAAATGGGATTAATGTTTCAAAGCTTAAGGAGATATTTGGATAAGTACACCTGATAGTCTAGATTCTGGGGGCTCAGGAGACAGAGAGCTTGTGTGTATGTACTTGATTATGGCCTCCCTAATGGAGGTTCCAATCATGGCAGGAAATAAGATTGTATACAGAATCCGGGACATGGGGAGGGTATCTGGTGACAGGCCATTCTCCCAGCAAAGCTGGCACTGGGGCAGACGGGGTGGGAGGGAAGAATGGCTAAAAGCTCAGAGTGAGAGCGTGACCTCTCTCTAGTCTGTTTGCTGACCTCCACTAACACCTTGGTAATGAAGTAACATTACAGATGCTCAGTGGGTGTTTAGCAAAGTTCAACTCATATCTCTGTCGATTCTGTAAAGAATTTCCAATTCCTAAGGCAGGAGCGGTGGAAAGCTGATGTTGACAGCCCAGAATCAGGAGACAGACACACCTGAGTTTGGTTGCTCATTGCTCATGAGCTGTGTGGCTTTGGGCAAGTTGCTTAACCTCTCTGATTTCTGATGTGTCCATCTATAAAATGGGGCATAGTGCCCAGCGATATATGGCATGGAAGCATCCGATACATTGTAGCTGAAGCTGTTGCAGTTTTTATTTGGACACTGCAAGATCCCAGTATCTCAGATGCCTATTCCCTAGAAAGGGCGATCCTGGAGTGCTAGGGGCAAAGACATCATTAATGCTTTAATTAGGACTTTTATGTCTCCTTAAACCCAACTCAAAAGGGTTTAAAGAAATCAAAATAATATATTGATTCACGTAATTAAAAAGTCTAGGGGTAGAGCTGTCTGCCTTCAGGCATGACTGGATCCAGGTATTCAAAGGGTGCCATCAAGAGTTAGTCTCTCTCCTCACCTCTTGGTTTTATTTTCTTCTGGATTGAATTTACTCTCAAGATGGCACCTTCCTTCCTACACCCCACCAACCTGGCAAGTCCAGCAGAAAGAGAACCCCAGCTGTCCAATATTTCCAGTGACAGCCCAAAGCCCTCCCCTCACTACCTCCCATCCAAGTGGCAGCCTGGATCACGTGCTCAGCTTTGTCCCAGTCATCACGGCCAAAGGGAAGTGGAACTCTCATTGGCTGTGCTGGGTCAAGTGCCTGTACCTGAAATCCCATGGGCTCAGTGGAGAAGAGAGTTCTGGGAGGAAAATCAAGGTACTTTCAGTTACGGAAGGGAAACTGGATTCTAAAGACACAAATGCAAGCGTTAAACCCTCAACAACACTTCAGGTGGCTGGAACAACTCTCACTCAAACACTGAGACAGTTCCAGAATCTCAGGAGCAACTGCAGAAGCAGGGTTTTAAGGAAGGGCCAGCACAGCCAGACCCAAGTCTTCACTCCCTGCTAAAGCCAGACTCAGAGAAAACACCCAGGGCACCAGGAGACAAGACAAAAGGACCCAAAGGAGAAGAGAGAAGCTAAAGTAGGACTCTGATTGTCATGTGACCATTTCTGTACCCAAAGGATTTACAAAGAATATTAACCTTCTGGATCTGTCGGATTCTCAAGAGAAACAGGGCCAATGGAATGTATTGATAAAGAGATTAACAAGGTTTATTACAAGGAACTGACTCACACAGCTATGGAGGCTGACAAGATTTACAGGGTGAGCTGACAAGCTGGAGACCCAGCTGTTTAGTTCCAGTCTGAGTTCAAAGGCCTAAGAACTGGGAGAGATGATGGTCTAGTTTCCATCCATAGATTGGCAGGCTCAACCCAGGAAAGCCAACGTTTCAGTCATAGTGCAAAGGCAAGAAAAAAGGTGATGTCCCAGTTCAAAGGCAGTCAGGCAGGAAGAATTCTCTTACGGGGCAGATGGTCAGCCTGCTTGTTTTATCTAGGCCTTCAACTGATTGGATGAGGCCCACCCACAATCAAGAGGGCAATTTGCTTCATTCAGTCTACCAATTTAAATGTTAATCTCTTCCCCAAACACCCTCACATAGGCACCCAGAATAATGCTTGATAAACGATCTAGACATATCATGATCCAGTCAAGTTGACACAAGAATTTAACCATCCCACTTCCCAGAGGAGGCTGTATCCATCAGGGGTAAACAAGAGAAATATTCAGTAAAAAGTATTTATCAAGGGATTTGTTGCAAGGAATTCGTTTACATGATTGTGGGTGCTGGCTGGGTGAGTCTGAAATCCACAGGGCAGGCCATCCAGAAGGGCTGGCTACAACTCTTGGTTATAAACAAAAGCTCCTGTCCATAGACAGAATTTCTGCTTCATCAGGGAAGTCTCAACTCTGTTCTTAAGGCCTTCCTGTCTGACTAAATCAGGCCTATCCAGATTACCTAGGATAATTTCCCTTAAAGTCAGCTGATTATGAACCTTAATCACATATGCAAAATACCTTCAGAGCAGCACCCAGATTAGCAGTTGAATATATCACTAAAGGCAATAGCTTGGCCGACCTGACACATAAAACTGACCATCGCAGAATCTTAGATTCTTAGAAGGACAGGATAAGAGAGCCACTGGGGCAGTCAAAATGTTGGATGTCTAGGGAACAGGGAGAGAGAAGAGGAGGCAAATATAAACTAAGTGCAGTTCTGGAGTGGATATACAGGTAGGTGCCACCTGTCTTCCCAAGCTGAGTAATCCCGCTGTTGTCACCCCAGTGACTCTTAAAGAGCCTGTCAGCTTTGAGACTGGCACAAGCACGACTCAGTAGAATCAGTGAGCCTGTCCTCTTCATCTCTGCTACAACTGCTCTAATTCAGGCCTTTATTATATCTTCCCTGGTCATCCTGCCTCTGGCCTCGCACCTTCCCCTCTCCTGTAGTGACATCCCCAGTTGGTACTCTGCCCACGTCCCCACAGTCCACACCAGAATCCCTCTGAAGCTTCAGTGACAGCCCCTATACCTGTCTTCCTACCTGAGCCACCTTATCTCTGGCCAAGTGTGTCCTCTGGCTCAGAGGATGCTCAGCCCACGAGGGACATAAGGCAGTGCCAGGGAGTGGATGCCCCAGGAGCATCTCTCAGCCGATGATGGGGGTGGGGAGCCAGTGCATAAACACCCAGCTGCCTCGCCCACAGTGGAAGCAGCCTGAGATTTCCACAACGCCTCTCAGCGGCCCGGAGGAATGGAATCTTGCTTGCCCTTCAGTGCACCCTTTATTGGCTTTCTCCCCTTCCCCGACTCACTTCTCCACCCACTCACAGTGCTTCCTGGGACCACATTACTTAAACTCAAATCCTTGTCTCAGGGTCTGCATTTGGAGAACCCAAACTAGGTCACTACCAAATCTAGTCATTGAGAAACACAATTTGGGCCTTTGCACCCCCCCATGTAAAAGGCATCAGCTGTCCTCAGAAGAGGCAGGTCCCTCAATAGGAGGGTAAGGTTCTCCGAGCCCTGGTCCTATGACTCCTTTGGCCTCATCTCCTGATCTCTATTGCTCTATAGACTTCCTGGAGTGCCCCAAAGATGCCACAACAGGTCCTGCCTCTAAGACTTTAAGCATGTGGTTCCATCTGCTGAGAGCTCTCTTCCTGACCCCAGCACTCCCATCACTCCCACCTTGATCTAGTGAACTCTAACCACTGACAATGAATTCCAGGATTTCCTTATCTTAAAACCTCTTCTGAATGCTGTCCCCCACCTCCAGCCTTGCAAGCAGGGTTAAGTATTTAAGTGTCCCCCACTTTCCGTTCAGATACCTTGATGAGAACTCCTGCTGCCACTCCAGCGTCTTAAATGTTTCCATATACATCTTTCCCATCAGACAAAAAGCCTCCCAAGAGTAATAATAACGTCTTATTTTATCCTCAAATCGTAGTACAGTGACTAACACATTACAAGCAATTTCACAATGTTTGTTGAATGAATGAATGAAGCAAATACATCTGAGTAGCCCAGGAAATAGGAACACCCATCCCTACCTCTCTGCCCAAACTTGCCTCCTAAACCAGAAAAATATTTTATTTTTTTTCAAAAGGGCTCTGAATTTGACAGAATGTTGATGTATTAAATGTGTACTTGTAAACTGCGACCCATTGGCTGGGAAGCTGACACAGAGTCACAACTATGAAAGACGCTTTGTAAACTGCTGAGTACCAGGGAAATCCGGAGTTGTTTTTGTATTACAAGCAATGTCGACAATTCAGAAACAAGAAAAGTAAGAGGCTTAGTGCCTTGTCATTCAAGGTCATTCGAGAAGGAGGTAGGAAAGACAGGATTCGAATGAAGGTTCTGACTTTCGTCTCCGTATTATCTACATGTAAGTGGGTATCTTCTTCAGGCAAGAAGAGGATGAACTCATGGCCACAAGTGTGGGGACTGTAGACAATTCAACCCCTTTCCTAGAGTCTGGAAACTGAAGGATTAGAATTTCATAAACTTTAAGAACAATTCCCATTTGAGTGCCCTGGATGAGGTCCTTTGTATGCATTACCAGCAAGCTTTGTGACAACAATTTTTGATTGAGAAGTTCTCCAATTAATAGATGAGGAAATGGAAACTCACAAGTAACCTGGTGAAGTCACTCATCCGAAAAGAGGTGGAGCTCGGATTCAAAGCCAGAAATGGCCAATCCCAGAGATGACCGTCTCCTACCTCGAGCACCCCTCAGAAAATAAGGAAAGACGGTGTTGTTGAAAAGCTACTGTGGACCAGGCACTTACTCTAGTCCTCCTGATAGCCCTGCGAGGGGGTGCAGGAGGCTTCCGTTAAATCTTCCCCAATTTTGCAGACAAGGAAACTGCGTTTCCTACCAGTTAAGTCACTTTCCCAAAGTCAAAGCTAGAATGAGATCTTGGCCCTTTTGGACAGCAAAGGCCATTTCTTTCCAGCTCTTTCCATGTTTCTTGGTTCCGATCACCCGTCAGAACACACAAGGAGCTTTTCAGAAACTGTAAAATCTCCAGATCCCATCCCTTGAAAGTCCGATGCAGTAATTACCACCGGGAAGAAACAAACATGAATACGTATTAGGTGGATGAACGGTGAAGGAGAAAGGACTGTTCTGTCCAAGCTGCAGCACAACAGAAAAACCCACGTGGATTTCTGCAGACGTGTGCACCACCAGCTCAGTGCTGACAAGGCTGCAGACGAGAAGCGGAAAACCGAGACCTCACTCAACTCGTGTGACCTGAAGACAGCAGAGTGGGGGCGTCACGAGAGGGAAAATAAAGCAGGAGCCTACCTGAAGGTGGGGATTTCAAAGCCAGTGCTCTTGAACTGGTTAAGTACGTGATAACACAGCTACGCAAATGGCTACCTGGCAGCTGTGAAATGCAATGAATTTGTTCTAAATTCATAGACGTGGAAAGATATCCAGGTCATGGGGGAAGAAGGCAGAATGTGAAACACCACAGAGTTTGGTTCTGTTTGCATGCATAGTTTGAACGTACTAGCGTGCTTCTGCTAGTACAGTGCAGTGCATTTATTAAGGTACAATATGTACAATATATGTAACGTATGTATGTATGTAGACACATATACAGTGTACATGTATGTACACCGTGAATATATACGTTCATGGTAGCATATGGTATAGTATTATGTGTATAAAGTATGAGTATATTATTATTATATTATATAGAATAATTTTGCTCATATACATACTGTGAATATACATAAATGCACAGATGGACATTCACTGAAATATTAATAGTGATGGACTATGGGGGGGGGGGGTTTCTTTCCCTTCCTTCCACAAGTATTTAATGAGTTCCTACTTTGTACAGGACACCATCTTTCTTCCTCATACCTATTTTTAAATCCTTGAAAAATTTAAAAACATGTATTAATGCATACCTTGCTTAATGTGAAAACAAAAGGGTCTCCTGTCAATACATACCCCAGATGGGGACGTTGGTGACATTTAGAGGAGACCCAGGAGGAGAGCTAAGAGACGTGGAGACAGAGAGAAGTCTAGGATAGACTCCCTGACCCTTCCTCTGCACACTAGTTATTTCTTTCTTTTTTTTTTTTTTTTTTTGTCAGGGGTCACCATCTGCAGATTTGTTCTGCACAAAAATAAAGCCATCCATCTCCCTTACCGGGGTGTCACGTAAGCTCAGGAAAAGCCACAGCGCTCAAGAGGGGGCCCTGGGTGGGAAAAACACTGATCTGCCTCAGCCGGGTTAAGAGCTCCCCTGAAGGCATCCTTCCCTGGGCTCAGGGGGTGGGTTTTGTTTATCCCCCTGGCACACAATGAAATGTCAGGAACACATGCTCAGGGTGAGGTGGGGCCTGGCGAAGGTTAAAAATGGAACAGTGGCTTTGATCCCCAGCCAACACCAATGACGCTGGGGGTCGGGGCCAGAGTAAGCCCGCATGTTCCTTTGCTGTCCCCTGCAGAAGGTGCAGGCGGTCCCCTCCTGACTCCAAAAGCAGACAGGGCCCCAGAGTGGAAAAGGGAGGGAAGGTTCCAGACAAGGAGAGCGGGGAGAAGCAGGCTTCCTGCGGGTGGGCTGGGGGACCTCCTCCACGTCCAATGGGAGGCCTCAGTCAGCACTTCCTTATTGGATGGCGCCAGGGTCTGGAATGGAACCCATGCTGGAGGGCCACCTGGAGAGAGGACCAATGTTAGCTGGCCAAGGAACCGCAGGCCCCCTTCTAACTCATCTGTGGCCGCCATTCTGTCATCACTTCCCTAGACTCTTACTATGGTACTCAGGACTTCTGTTCATCTCTATCCTCCTCCCTCCACCAGCAAACGTGTGTTGAGAGTCTGGTCCATTCCAAAACTGGGCTGGGTGCTGAGGATCCAACAGTGAAGAACCCCCAGGTTCTGTCCGTCCAGATCGTGAAGTCTGGTGGGATGAGGGGCATGGAACAGGCAGCGCAACGTGACAGGTTACACGTTCTGAGGAGGATGAGCATACAGTGCAGGAGGCCGCACTGCGGGAGGTAACCCAGGCTCGGTGCAGGAGGGCGGGAGAGAAAGCCTGGAGAGAGACGGAGGTATCCAAACTGAGAATAAAAGTAAGAGCATACCGTGTATAGGAAGTGAGGGAAAAGTGTCCAGGCGGAGGGAACAGCATGTGCGAAAGCGCTAAAGAAAGACAAAGAAGAGACTGGAGGAGATGACAGCGCAAAACACTAGTGTGAAGGGAGAGAATAGCTTTTTCTCTAAAGTGCAGACGGTTTGCAACAAAAATTAACTGGCTGCCCCCGTTCTTGGTTACTTTTACTATCAAATGGACCAACTGACTCTTGGAGGCGGGGGGGTGGTGGTGGTGGTGAAGAAATCGTTGTTCTAACCAGAGCCGTCACTTCTATTATTATTACTGAGCATGTACTATGAGCCAATAACTCACAACCATAGGATCTCATTGCATCCTCACCAAAAAAAAAAAAAAAAAAAAAAAAAAAAAAATTCACTGGCTGGATAATCTGAAGGTCAAAGAGGTTACTTACGCCCACCAAGACCATACAGCAAGTCAGTACCTACGGCAGGAGGGGTCAGGATTTGAACCTAGAGCTTTGGCCTCCACTTACAGCACTCATTGCATTTTGGTAGAGACGGGTTTCCTTACTGAGGTCCACTATGGTGACTGAATCAACCCCCAAGTCAGAACTGAAGACTTCCACATCCATCCAGCCATCCATCCAGTCCACTCATCCATACAATCAATTGTTGCAAATTCACTGGTGCCGACCGTGGAAGGTTCTCATCCTTCTCTACGTCGCCTTGCCTGTATCTCAAACTGACTCCCAGGATATTCTTACACTCAGATTATCAGAGACTGTCTTAGTCTTCTTCAAAACAAGACGGTACCTCAGAGAAGGAACCATTGAAAGGTTTCCTCTGCAGCTCTACTAGGGTCATATTTCAGACTTCACTCAGTTGCCTTAGCTGCTGTTACACATCAAAGACCATTTTGGAAGCCCCTACGGGCTGGCGCTAAGAACGCCTTCATATCATGAGATGGTTTCAGGTCGAAGGCATCAACTTGAAATTTTGGAGCAGAAATGAACTTTAAGGTTATCTTGTTCACCTTCTGGTTTCACAAATTACACAATTTAGGTATGAAAAGAAGAGGCACCATTTTTAAAGCCTATGGATGTTTGGTACAGATGTTTACTCATAGGATACTTGAGATAAACTTTGTCACAATCAACCAGTTCTTGGTTTAAGAAAAATTCCTAGGTGTGGATATTTAGACTCGTAAATATTTTAGAGAATGAGGAACTAAGGCAAATCTTTTCATTTTTCCTTTTTGATAAGAGTGATGATGGCAAGTCTTCATCCTTTCCCCTTATTAAGTCTCTAGAAATGTGAGAAGATTGAGTCGTTTTTAATAGCTCTTAAACCCTGTAAGACAGAGTAGTGAATAGGCTATGTTACAGTTACCATTTTGTAATGAAGATCTGAGCTACACGGGGGAAAAAGGAAAAGGACACGGGCCTCCCTCCATCACTGAATACTCGTGCATAAAACAGAAGGTTAGAGCTAGACTCGACCATCATGTCAGGATGGAATGCAAACTTCAAAGAAGATTTGTTATCAGAGACTTCCCATCACCTCCGAGTGCCGAGATATGATGGATGGTCCAGAGCTAACGGGGTTCATCATCGCCGTCATGGTCAGGGAGTCTTCTGGGCGAGAGAATTAAGCTTTCAGCTGACACCATGTAAGTTTGAGAACTGAGGAGCCAGCAGAACTGAGGAAGAGGACATGGTGCAGAGGGATCCAAAGCTCATGCCACGCAGCGCATTTTCCCTGATCCCCGAAGTTAAGACCTCCTTTTATAAACCCCCTTCCTACTATACACCCTTCTTCACTGGACTCTATTTGTTAAATTACTGTCTGGATGTCTGCCCTTCCCAGTGGCTTCTTACCTCCCTGAGAAACAATGTCTGGTTTGCTCTCATACATCTCTGCCTATCGCATTGCTTAATAGGGAGTAGGTATTCAGTGCATACCGGTATTTATTGTACTTATTAGGGTTACACATGAATTGAAGGGTGTCCCGAAGGAGGATTCTGGAATATTCTTCTCCACAATTTCAATATTGGTCTTTTGTTAATCATCAGGGTTTTTAAATTTTTTATTTATTTATTTATTTATTAGGTTTTTCCTTTTTTTGGTTTTTTGGGGGGGCAGTTTTTATCTTTTAAAATTATTTATTTATTTATTTATTTATTTATTTATTTATTAAGTTTTCTCTTTTTTATTCTTTGTGGGGGGGGGGAGATTAGGTTTTTATTTATTATTTTAACGGAGGTACTGGGGATTGAACCCAGGACCTCATGCATGGTAGGTACGCCCTCTACCACCGAGCTATTCCCTGCCCCCAGTCATTAAATTTTTTTTTTAAGTTTATCATGTTCTTCATATTTAACATTGTTTGCTTGGTTTACGTAAAACTAGTACTCATGCATCTGAGGGTCTGTAGAAGGTAGGCAGATAAACAAGAACGCTGGCATGGTGTCCTCAACCCCAAAATTCTGGTACAGGGGGAAAGAGGGGAAAAAAAAAAAAAAGTATCCTTCATTCTGGTTACCCCTTCCATGAAAGCAGCTGGGCAGAGTCAAAACCTCGCTGTTGTGTGAAGCCCCCTGTCTTAGGAGCAACAGGCAGAAAGATGAAATCACGGAAGCCACGAGAAACAGGTGTCTTAAAACCCCAAACCTGTCTCGGAGGGTGGCGTTCACAAAAGAAACCTGGAAAAGAGCCTAAAAAAGCCTGCAACATGCTAGACAAGAGGTCAGTGGCTCCAGCAGGGCTGTCATTCAAAGAATGACAACACGACTTTCTTTGTCTCCCAGTGACAGGTGACACCATCCCACAGGCACCTCCCCAGCAAGGAGTGGATCGCGTCATATTCATTCTTCGGTGGCTAAGCCACCGTCAGCCTTTTTAAGACAATACCACTTTAACACCCAAGGAATTTGGCTTTAGGGGAAACCCTTACATACCTTCTATTGTAGGAGCTGGGTGGCAAGCAAGCAGGCCAAGGGCTATGCTTGAGAAAAAGAAAAGTGGGGGGGGGGGAAATTGGAGGGATCACCCAAGAAAAGGATTCCCAGCCAAACTGGGAGACAGGAAATTACTGGTCTTCGGATGGTCCGTGGCTGGGTACGTCCGGGCTTTGTACATTTTGAGCTTTCTCTGGGCTGGGCGCTCGGCTGGTCTGCAGGGAAGACCAGAGAAAGCCAAGCGAGCCTCCTGGGGGGCCAGCGCCCTCGCCGCACCCCGCAAACCCACCCTGCGCACTGACGGGCCACCACCTTCACTGGATCGAATTAAGCCACTTCTTTTGCCTGTTATTCTTAATGTTCCTTCCTGGGGAGACCGGGTGGGCACGTGCGGTGGGCCACCCACTCTCCGACACTTTCTGGTTGTGCCACTTTGGGCAAAAAACTCTGTCGTTTCTTCAAGTCCCCGCGTCCCCCATCTGTGACACAGTGTTAATCCCAACACCACTGGGAAGATCTAATGAAATAAATTATGTAAAGGGTCTGACAGGAGGCAGCAAATATTACTTTCCTTGTTTTTTTTCCCTCTGTTCCTTCCCTAAATCCATATTCTCCTTATGAACGGACAGGAACAGCTTGGTAAAGATTATTTTAATAGTCCAAGTCTGAAAGTTGAATAAAAGAAGAATTTCTCTTGCAGCAAGAGACGGACAATCATAGACCTGGGAACTCAGAATTTAAACAGCCTTCTTGCACTGCTTGGGGTGTATTTTCTTTCTCGCACTAATCAGAGCCATCATGGCAAGAATATTCTACATTTGAGAAGCTGCTGTGCTTGAAAACCACTCCTGAAATGTTTGGAGATTTTTACAGAAAGTCTAAAAATTCTGGAAAAAAAATAAATAAAAAGAGGGACTGAAAGATTGGGCCAGAAATAGGGATTTCTACCTTATGAGGAATTTTCAGTTTCATATAACTGGCATGTAAGTGGATAATAACAGTCATAAAAATGGAAATAACCAAAATAATAATAATAATACATAATAATAATAACAGCTCCCATTTCTCAAATTCAAAGTATGTGCTGGGCATTCTACTAACCGCCTTGGGTCTATCATTTCATGTCATTCTCAGGGCGAGCCTCTGAGAAAGGTCTTGTTACTGATGTGCGTTACTGAAGAGGAAGTTTTAGAACTCATACCAGTCCTTCTCAAACTCTTCCAGATGATTGAAAAGGAGGGAATACTCCCAAACTCATTCTATGAAGCCACCATCACCCTGATACCAAAACCAGGCAAAGACACTACAAAAAAAGAGAATTATAGGCCAATATCACTGATGAACATAGACGCCAAAATCCTCACCAAAATATTAGCAAATAGAATCCAACAGCACATAAAAAAAGGTTATACATCATGACCAAGTGGGATTCATCCCAGGGAAGTTTTATCTTGAAGAGGTGCCTCCCCCTCAGTCGTGGGCTGGGGGGCGGTGGGAACAGGGTGAGCATCCAGATCCTTCTCCCTCCTTGGGGATTTCAGATTCCCTGGGAGACTGTCTTCATCTTTGCCCTTTTGGAACGTCTAGTACAAACCTCTCTGTCTTATTCTGTCTGTGACATTCTATTTCTGTGTCTCTCAGTGTGTCTCTGAGTCTTCCTGGATCACACACACACACAACATACACACCACAAGACCCTCACGCCACATGCGCAGATACACAAATACACACATGTAACATTTATCCACGCTGCAGACACACAAACACACCACACACACACGTGCATCTCACATTCTTCACTCTCAGACGCTACACTCGCACACACACAACATGAAGTTATATACACAGTTATATATGCAACACACTCACATACACATACACACACACACACACACACTGCAATGGCCAGCAGTCTGGCGGGCACGTTTGTTCCCTGTATTTTTAAAACCCCAATTTGCAGGCTGACCATGATATGGTAAAAATAAATGATGACAAACATTTCTAAAATTTCTATCAAACATTCTGTGTTTGCAGTCCTTATGGTATGACTCTTGGCCAAACCTTTTAAAACTCCATAAGTTCTATCGGTCAGCTTTGAGGGTGGTTTGCATTTTTGGAACGATTCTCTTACATCTGAAGGTTGTAGATATTTGTTTTCTCTAAGAACCAGACGAGCAGGGCTCCGGTTCCAGCTCTGGTACTAACCAGCTTGAAAGTCCTCAATGTCTCGCTGGGACTCAGTTTTGTAATCCAGACAATGGGAAACCTGCATCCCTCGTTTCCTCCCCTGACTCCCCGGGCTTGCTCTCCAGAACCCTGGACACAGCCTGAAAATCCTGAAATGAACAAGTCCCCAGGTCCCTCCTCGTGCGGCAATTCTGCAGCGTTATGATTTTATGTGAAGCTAATAATAATGATTAAAATAACGACGTTGAATATGGAAAACCCGATGCAAAAAGAAACAGGCATTGCACACAGTCCAAAACCAAAGATAAACGACACCTTGAGTATTCATTTTTGTATTATCTGTGTGAACATGCATCGCAGAGGACATGGGTAATTGGGGGGTTCGTGGTGTGGCTTTGATCAGCCTTCACTAATTTGTACTTTTGCATCCACAAACGCAACCGTGGAAACACCCCAGATCCTAGTCATCTGACCTCACATCAGAATTACTGTCAGGAATTAATGGCTGGAGCGCTAAGCCTAAGAGGCAGTCCCCATTACAGAATGCATTATATTCTGTATGTAAGATATTCTTTATCAGAGCGCAGGTGCTGGTGCCCTGCAGAGTTTCTCATCAGTGACCAGCAGTGCATTTGCAGGGACCGGGGGTCACCTCTGAATTAGTCTCCCCCTGGTTTCATTACACAGCAGCTCATCTCCCACATTCAGCTAACTGCTTTGGCATCTCGCTTAAGAAGGTAAAACAGCCCTGTGGACTCCTGTATAAATAAATGAATTTGCACTGGGCTAGACTGGCGAGCTAGTGGCACCCAAAGGGAAGAACCAAGTCAAGGAACCAGAGAACATATTCCTGGTCTGAGAACTTCAGGATTGGAGCATGCTACCTTCTTCTCTGGTCTGGCCAAAGCAATGGTCCATCCGAGCTCTTATGAAAAACCAGGTTGGTTACAGTTAAATTGTGACTGCAGGTAAGGCGAGAGACTCTCCGACTCAAAGTCAAAATGGCGGCGCTTGAAGTAATCAGTCAGAAGAACCGCAAGCCATATGCTGAAGGCAGCGCCTCAGAGCGAAAACAGGTGGACTAATGCGTATTGATCTCCAATGGCTTGTTGACACCCTTTTGAAACAGAGTCAATAAAAGGCACGGGGGGGGGGTGCTTTAAGTGGAGAGGGGTAAACCATGGGAGACTAGAAAATCTGGGGCAAGGACTCTTTGGTTGAACTCTGGACTTCAATTTAGAATGTCGCCCTGAAGTCTTTTTCAGCCAACAGCTGGAACGAAGGGAAGATGCCTGGGGGAGAGGGGAGGGCGCCTCCGTCACCACCTTACCAGTTTCCCTACTGTCACACGTTTGTTCTTATTCTTTCGTTATCTCAGCTTCCCCAGCTCCTTGAGACTTTGGATGCATCAACAGCAAAGACACAAGAACACATTCCCCACAGGCTATTTGCGCAGGATCTCAGCCTTCCTCCCAAGAAAACGCAGCCGACCTTTTCTTGTGTGTCTCAGTTGGGGTTTTCTTACAGTGTCTCAACTGGAATGAGGGGGTCACACAACCCAGGTACCACAATCTCCCTGCAGGCATTCCCGACGCACTTTTACCATACCCAAGGGACACTGCCACTTCCCTCCTCCCGCGTGTTCTGGAGCCCTCGAAATGCCAGTATTAAGGGAAGGGCTAGAGAGGCGTGAGGCAACATTCCTCAGGCCCCCTTCTTTTATGTTACACAGTCAACAAACCACGCCTCTGGTCCAGGCTGGCTGGCTTACAGATGGCATGGGATACTAAGCCATCCAGGAAAGGGTGAGTGCTGTTGGATAAGCACTTCCCAACCTAAAAAAAAAAAAAAAAAGAAAAAGAAGCTCCTACAATGGAAGGAACTACAGGTAGAGTTATCCTTATGGAAATCTTTAGGAGTATTAATTTCAAATCGTAACTATCATGGCCTAAGTCGGACTGGGGAGAGACTTCGATCACCCTTTCTGTTTCCATGCCTTCTTCCTGGTTTTTGGGGGTGTTTTTTTTTTTTACCTTACCCCTTCCATGATGGCTGATACAGGAAGACGGTTCCTTTGGTCTTTTGTCCATTGCTGTTTCTGAGTATCATCAAGTGGTTACCGACGGGGCCAACAGGTATTGCCATGTGGGTTAGGAGGTCTTGAAAGAAGGTAGATGAGCTGGGGGAGGTTGGGGTACAGCTGAGAGTTAAATTGCTGACAAACACGGAACAGGCTGTACATATGCGTTGGGCAGAGGATGGAGAGGAAATCTTGGAACTTTCCAGGATGACAATATCCCCTAAGGAAACTCAACACGTCCAGTCACCTCCCCCCAACTCCAGACCCCTAGGGCTTATTCTGTCATTTGCTTAATGTAGGGCATCCCCACTCAGTATTCAGGGACGAAGGTCTCTCTGGGCTCTCCTCTCTCCTCATCCCTCACTCAAGGAATTTTGCAAATGAATCACCACGTTAATCCCCTGGCCTGAGAGTTACAGGCTGTGAGAAAGCAGCCCATAGGAGGGTAGTGTGGAGATGGGACTTAGGGAGAGAAGGGAGCCCTGGATGAGAAATGAAGGGTGAACTCACAGATGGGCAGCCCTACTGTCAGGACGGAGCTTCCAGAGAGAGAAGAGGGGTGACCTTGGAGAAGTGGGGACAGGGATGGTCTGTTCAAAACAACAGGAGGTGAACAGCCAAAGAGAGAGGGTTCCACCAAGGGGGAAAGGGAAAGAAAGAGTTAACGGCTTAAGGAGAAGATCAGAAAGGGAAAAGAAAGCTCTGTCTCAACTCCGGGTGAAGGGAGGAGGCAGCCTTACTAGATCTGATGTGGCCGCTTCAGGCTTACAAAGTGTTTGCTCCTGGGGGAAGAGGCCGGCTGGCAATTACGGCAGAGCCTGGCCATCGCCTTCCACCCCGTCCTCCCAGTGACAAGTAGGCTTGCAGACTCCGTGCCCCTGGTGTGGAGCCGGTGAGGACAGTGGCTCCACGGCTGTGGGCTCCTCTCCACTGATCTGGTGACTTGGGGCTCGGATGAAGGGATGCCAGAGAGGTAAAGGCAGGAATTCTTGCCTCTCCTTCTTTACTGGAATTCTCTGCCACCGTTGGGTGTGTGTGTGTGTGTGTGTGTGTGTTAACACGATGTAGTTCAGAAACACCACATGTCTGTTTCTCTGACACTAACTATTGAGACAGAAGATGAGAAAGACAGGGGAAGCAAGAGAGAAAAGAACCGACAAAGAGAGAAAGGGAATGGCACAGGCTGAACTCTGTACACCATTCTATTCCGTGAACATCTTACACCCCAGGGAGGGCTTCAGGTCTAAGATGTGCCTCTGTTGTTCCCATAACCGGTCTGGTTCCCCCTGTGTTTCTCATCATGGGCCAACTCAATCGATTTTTCAAAGATAATTCCATCTTAAAGAGATTTTTCTTACCGACTTTAGAGCAACTCCACCATCTGTACGTACATGAAGACATGCTGAGTGTATACAGCTGTGCTCTGCGTTTCAGTGGGCGCACACCTGTTGTGGACATGGGCACCCACACGTCTGGCTATCGTGTGCACCTGTTAGTGTATGCGTGTGAGCAGGTCGCGTCTGCGCATAGGTGTGTGTTCTGTATATGCCGTTAGATTATGTGCCTTGCGTGTAGATATTCTGTTGGTTGGTTGGGTATCTCTGTGCTGAGGGTAGAAATAGAAGGGTTTAGCGCTGCTCAGTGGGGCCAATTCAGAAGAAAGAAATTCCCGTGAAGCTCTCAGATGGATTTTCTCTCCTCTTCTGAGCACTCAGGTGAGTTCCTTCGGCTGAACTGATTCTCCAGGGCTGCCTGGAGCTGCCAGTTACAAGTGCAGCAGGAGTGTGTGTTTATGTCTGGATGTGCACCTCTGAGTCTGGGGCTGTGAATAAGTATGACTTCCTTAAGTACGTCAGAAACTGACACGGAACGCTGGGATGTGCCTCTCAGACCCCTTTTCATAAGTGAGGACTTACTGTCACCATGGCTTGGTGGTGCCACTGCAGGATGGTCCTCAGGGGTCAGCCCTCTCTGGGAATTTCCAAGATGGAAGAGGGTCAAGACGGTTGGGGTCCACACTCAGTGGCTGATCAAGATCAGGGTCCTCAGCCCAACATGGGACATCTGTGAAGGACCACCTCGGCTCCAGAGGCCCCCGGGGCTGGATGAGGCCCTCCCCGTGATTGCACTGCAGCTCAGTTTCTTCCTCCACCGAGTCCTCGTTTCTTCCCCTCCCTTCCACAGCTCTTGACCCCAAGAGTTCCCTGTAATAAACCTCTGGCGTGCTAATCTCCATCTCAGAGGCAGCCTCCAGAGAGCCTGACCCACAACGACACGGCAGGAACCAAAGTCTGGGACTACTGAGTCACAATGTGGAATGGATCTTAGGGGTCTTCTATTTCAGCGTCTCTCCCCTTCGTTCAAACTGGCTCATTACCGCGGGGATGAGCTCAGACTCCGACGTCACACACTTTACTAATGCTAACCCTCCACAGCCATGTGAGAGTGGACAGGCTCCAACTTCCCTGAATCTCATCTTCTAGGAACTAGGATAATAACCGTGCCCAGAGTCTGGGGTTATTATAAGAATCAAATGAGATAAGGCAGGCAAAGCCTCCGGTCAAGGGCCCCGCACACAGTGAGTACCCAGTAAATATGAGCAGCTTTCCCTGCCTTGTTCTGGGCTTACGTGTGATTGTCGGTGGGGAAACGTCTAAGTCTCTTGGGAGGCTTAACGATATCTGATGTGATACTAATCACACAATAAATGCCGTGCCCACGCTCCTCTGTGTCAGATGTGAAATTCCCTTAAAGGAGGATTTGGGCACCAGAATCCTGGAAGCTGAACGGCAAAGGACATCTGTGCTCGCCGACGCTGTCTCTTCCCGCTACTTCTCCGGCTACAAGCTTTAAGCGCTCCTAGCTAGCTTGACTCCTATTTAGTAAAGCAGAGGAGGGGGACAGGTGACCGGGACTCAGCCTCCCAGTAACACCGAGATGCATCAGGATGTGTGGAGGGGAAGGGGCCGGGGCAGCAGCAGATCATTACACTGCAGAAGAAGATAGGAAAAGAGGTCCCTCGGCAGTAGCCAGCCTCTGAGATGGGCGCCAAAGACCCTGGCTTTTGGCATTCACACACTTGTGTGCTCCCCTCCTATGCTGAATAGGGCTGATCTGCAGAACCAACAGGATACTGCAGATAAAGAGTGTGACTTCCAAGACTAGGTCATGAAACGTAATGCAGTGTCCTCCTCGCTCTCTCTTGGATCATTCCATTCAGAGGGAAACCAGCTGCCATGTTATGAAACACTCAGGCAGCCCCATGGAGAGGTCCATTTGGCGCGTAACTGAGGCCTCCTGCCAACAACCACGTGAGGGCACCACCCTGGAAGTGGAGCCTCCAGGCCCAGTCTAGCGTTCAGATGAGATGGCAGCCCCCAGCGGACATCTTGACCACAGCCTCAAAAGAGACCTTGAGCCAGACCCATCCAGCTAAGCAGCCCAAACTTCCAACTGACAGAAACCGGGAGGTGCTAAATGTCTGCCATTTTAAGCCTCTAAGTTTGGGGGTAACAGATAACTACTTTACCATCACTTCTTTCTCAAGAGAAGATACAATTGATCCAAATTCACTTATTAGCTTCAACCACATGAAATTGCCAATATTTGACCATTTTAACCCAAGAAAATGGCAACTGCATATGGTACAACCTCTACCACGTCCCAGGGACGAACTCAAGGGCCTGGATAAATGCAGGCCTGTTTATGGAGCTGTGGACCTTTTGTTCCCATAAAGGCCTCAAAGGGGCTGTGTTTCTGTAAGCCAGCGCCCTGGGAGAGCACAGTCCTTCCAGCTCTCCTGCCTGTACACGCTCCCCTCACCCCAGGTAGGCCTGCAGGCAAACGGGGGGGACTGCAGAGGTCCTCCCGGAAACTCCTTCCTGGTCTCACAAGGCTGCTTCCTACAAGGCCCCAAGTTCAACAAAGCCCCAAGTCCTAAAAATGAGTGGAAGGGTGTCTCGCAACAGACAATTAGAGAGATTGGTTCACGGGCCCTGGACACAGCAGTCCATCCAGCGGAGCCTCAAAGAGTCCCCGGTGAACCATTTGCCGGCTTTAATTTCTCAGGGGCTGCTTCAGCAGGTGGCCGCCAGCAGGTAGTCAATAGGGACCTTCTGGCCGAGGCCTGGGGGCTCTTTGGAAAGGTCAAATCCAGAGGCCAGAGGGCACGGCTCAAGAGGGCACGAGGTCGGGACCCGTCATGGGGACAGATGAATCTAAGCGTGTCTCTCTCTCTCTCTCTCTCTGGAAGCGGGGCCAAGCCCCTTGAGACAGGCGAGGTGGGCGGGGTGGGGATGGGCTCACAAAGAAAGGCGAGCTGGTGTCTGGCCGGCACCTCTCAACTGGTCTTCATTAGGCGGCCCGACAACCCTCTCTTCTGCCGCCCTCTGTCCCTCACTGATGGGGCGCTGTCTCCAGACCTCTCAACTGTTCCTCATTAGGTGAAACAGTGAGCTTTTGTCCTGCATGAAGCCGTCTTTGTTCCGCCAGCCCAGCCAAGCTAGAAAGCCAGAAACTGATACAAAACAATGCCACTCTATCCTGAGGGGACCCCCCCCCTCCCTCCTCCCTCTTCCTACCCCAGCCGGACAAGGAAGGGCGACTGCTCCCCCGCCCCTGGTCCCATCCCTGGATGTCTAGCTGGGAACGTGTTTGCTGGAGCAGGAGAAACGCATCTAGCCTAGACCAGTGCTTCCCAAACTTGGCAGCACACAGGAATCATCTAGAGATCTTCAAAAAACACCAGGCCCCCATCCCTAGACATTCCGATTTGACTGGTCTGGGGAGCACCCAAGCATCAAGGCTTGTAAAACCTCTGCACATGACCCGAACGTGCAGAAAAGTGTGGAGAGCACTGGCGAGACGGAGAACTTGTTATCAGCTGTCCCTGCCCACCTACCACCTTTGCACACTTGACAATCAGGGGTGGTCCACAAAACACGTCACATCTTGCAGGGTGGGGTGATATCCATCAGAGCCTGCACTTGCTGGAAACAAGCAGGAAGGCCACACCTGGATGTGCCAGGTGAAGACCAGCTCTGCGGGAGAAAGCGATGTGGACACAGTCCAGACAACCGCAGGGGCATGTTTCAATCCTGGCTTTCAGCTACACAGATGCCTTGGGCTTCTGCCTCTCTTCCTCCTCCCTGATCCTTACTAATGTGCCCTGGAGCAAACGTTAAGAACTGTTGGCACGTTGGTGTGACTTAATTCAACTGGTTTGCTATGTGCTTAGGCAACAATAGTTTTTGAAGGAATGGGGTCTTCCAGGCGGGACAAGGAGGTAACAATTTTGACTTTGGAAGGCCACTCTGAGAAGGATGCTAAAGCCCCAGCAACAAATGGAGGAAAGAATGTCATGATTGATTAGCAATGCCTGCCATGGGTCTGGGATGGAGAATAAAGGCATGCAAGCCACATATTTACAGCCATAGGTCAGATTTCTAACGATGTGTAATTAATGGGATCATTAGGGGTGCTGAACTTGGGTCTTTTTTTTTTTTTTTTTTGATGAGGAAGAAGAGATGGAGAAGCAGGATTTATCAGTGAGTATGTAAAAGAAATGGAAATTTGGCTGAATCTTTTAAAAAGAAAAGGAACTGTTGACTACATAGAGAATATGCTTTCTCCTTCTTGACCTTCTGTTCCTTGCTCTGCCCTTAAAGCAGTTCACCTGATGCCAGGCACCCAGTAGGTACCTGACACATGAGCACCAACTCAACACTCCACCCCTTCTCCCACCAGGCAGATCACGAGTGAACTAAGGTCACGCGATGGCACAACCGTTGAGCCTATAGAAAAACTCTTGAGGCCTTCATGTCACTGAGTTTTCCTGCTTTCCCAGAGATCTGAGGTCAACGTCCTCACCCACGCACCGCCATTCTCCTGCAACGAGGACCACGGCTCCTTCCCGGCTGCAGACATTGACCGGAGAGGAAGTCAAGAGCCACCCTGGAATGGGAATGCCCACCTCTGTGCACATTCCAGATGGCAGAAGGAACCCATCCATCAAACCGTGAAAATTCTCCCCCGCTCCCCAGGAAGAAGGACCATGAGGTGCTTGTAAATACATGTCTTTAGGTTTAAACAAACTGCATCACTATTTTTATTTTTTGAGGGCAGTCCATGTGAAGGGAACAGAGGCATGCCTTGGTATTTGTCCTGCACACAATACAAGCCTGGGTCTCCTGCCGTTTCCGTATCTTCTGCCCAAGCCAACTGGCCAGCCCCATGGCCTCTCGACAGGACAGGGGTGCCAATTCCTAGCATTCTATTTTCATATTGTTTGATGATAAAAATCGCTCCAGTGGGACAAATGGCAGTGAACAAAAACAGGAAGCAGCCCCCTGATTAGATAGGGACAGGGTAGCCGGTGGAGTGAAAAACAAAATGCCTAAAATGATAAATGAGTGCACCATGGACGCTGCCATCCCCTTCCTGAACGGGCCAAGAATAAATGGACAGAAGAAACCAGGGAAGAAATCCTGACTTGGGCTCTAAGTCGGGGGTGAAGGAGGCTTGCCCTGCGGCGTCCCTCAGCAGGTGCCTTCTTCAAGTTGCCTCTTTGATGAAGGCCATTGGGACAACCAACTGGTTTTCAGCCACTTCCTTTGAAAATCTCGCCTAGGTGATTTTGCACTTTGCTTTGAATTGTGGAGGTCCTTTGAAATTTAGGGTCTTAGCCAAAACTGAGTCAGCACCTGTGTTGTTAAATTATTACTCTAGGACAGTGGTGTTCTGCCCTCCGGGGGATATCTGACAATATCTAGAGAAATGTTTAGCTGTCATAACTGGTGGCACGGTGGGTGGGGGAAGAATGCTATTTGGTATCTAGTGGGTATAGCCCAGGGACGCTCCTGAACACCCTATAATGCCCAGAACAGCCCCTAATGATAAAGAATTATCCAGTCCAGAATGTCAATAGTGGCAAAGTTGAGAAACCCTGTAGGATAAGTTATAATACAGATAAAGACATTGATACAGATGCTTTAGCTATAGGTGTAGACATAGATGGAGGTGCAGGTATATGTTTATAGGTGCAGAAATGGATATGATATGGACATGAACAGAGATGTGCTCAGACATACTGAATTCATTCTGCAAAGAAGGAAGAAAAAAAAAAGACTGAACGTCATTCCTGATAGCAAAGTCTTCACAAGGATTAAGTCATGAGAGCAACAAAGCTTAGACACTTCCTGATGAAGACTCAAAAACTCCAGGTCTGCTCTAAGTGCCGACCTCAGATGCTCACCCCACCCAGGGCCGTGTGGTGGGGGCAAATGTTGAAGTTCCACCCGCAACACTTACTTCCTGCATAGACTTTGGGCAAGTTACCTATTTTCTCCGAGTCTCAGTACCACAGCTATGAAGAGGGCAGCACAATTTCTACCTCATATAGCTACGATCATAATTAAGTAGGATTACGTGAGTAGTAGAAACCTGCTCAAACACGAGACGGTCAGTAAACCGCAGCTGTTATTAGCGTCACCACCATGATCACCACCATCACCCTCATCCCCATCTTTGGATTTGAACATGTATTTCAGATATTCCTCCTTCACATCCAAAGGGGTTCCTTGCAATCAGGAAGCATGACTGAAGGGTACCAAGATGCTAAAATCGGACTCTCTCCCCGTCTCAGTTTCGAGCTGAGGTCCCAGGGAAATAAGGACCCATCATAAGCTAATCATGCGGTTTCCTTGGAGTCCTCTCACCAGGAGAGGCTGACTGAGATGGAGCCAGGAGACATGCCCACTTTGGATAAAGACCTGCAGGTCCAGTGGTGGGGGGATGGGGGGCAAAGAACGTGTGAATGCTGCCCGTGGAGCAGATGTGGGCCAAGTGGATCGTGCGGGAGGGAGAGTCTGCCTGGAGCCTTGACATACCCTTGTGGGCAAAGGATTGGAAGCATCATTTCCACCCACTCTTTGGAGGTCCCTTCCAGGCACTCAAAGTTTTAGTGCCTCCCTTTGGAAGGTGGAGATGTTCAGACTGATGGCTTTTGGCTCTTGGCCAAAAAGAAAGTCCCATTTTAATACTTCTAACACTAGGATGAATTAAGAAGAACTGAACTCACGTCATGACAGAACACTCTATGTTTTAACAACACTTCGAATTTTAAGTGACTCAGACGACAAGTAATACACAGATACAGGGTGGGTCTAGCATCCACGACCCAACCCCCGTCACCACTATTGTGGGGAGGGCTCAGGTCGATTTGGGAGGCCGCAGACCAGGCTGAGTTCTCCAGCTGGAGCCCCCCTGGTGGGGTCCTTGGGCGGGCTGGAACTCTTCTGGTCCTCGTTCCCTCACCTACAGTCATGACAGCAGCAGCTCCTTTGCAAGGTCATTGTGAGCACTGCAGGGCGCAGAATGAGCTTTGTAAAAGTACAGATCCCTGTGGATAAATCACTACGCGAACATGAGCTGTGATTCATAGGCATGCTTTGTCCTGCACCGCTGTTGACATTGCAAGGGCCTCAGAGGGTACTGCTCTCCCGAGTACCTCCTTCCTTTACAAATGGATGAAAAATCACTGGGCTGTGTTCTACAGAGGGGGTATATGCCTCTGGGGTTTTAGAAGAAGGAAAGAATTTACCTGTGACTAGTCTTAGTGATGGACAGGGTGCCTGGCACATACCTAGCCTTGAGTATACATTTATGGAACTGAGTGACCATCCAGACCTTGCCAGCTGAACTGGAAACATACTTTCTATTTTATTAAAAATGTGGGTCACACCGGGCCAGAGTCTTACTCTTAATTGTCTGGAGTAAGAAAGGTTGTGGACGAATCTCTGCCCACAGCCTCTAATGAGTAGACTGCCGGCCATGGGCTCCCCCAGTCCCAGGCCGGTCCAGGGAAAGAAACCCGACCCACAGAAGACCATCTGCACGTCGGCCAGTCATCCGTGTGTCATATAAGGCTCTGTCCACCAAGATGAGATTCAAGCCATAAATGCTGCTCCAACAATTTAGGATCAGTAAACCAACCTGCCAGTTGTTGGGATCCCTGGAGGTAAAGAGGTCCTGACGGGGAGTGAAAAGACCATGGGCCCAGCCATCCAGAGCAGTGGCAGGTAAGTCAGGGGCAAAAAGAAGAATGGAGAACATTCCAGAAGGGAGCAAAGATGAGACAGGCCACAGGGCTCCACAGACGGACAGAAACAGTGGCTTTTGCTTCCCGGTTCTCAATTCCAGATTGTTCAAAGAATCCTTCTTCTTCTTGCACTGGGGAGAGGGGTGGGTTCTGAAAATACATCTATTATTAATAATAATGCTAACAATAATCATTAATATGAATAGTATTCCCTGTTATTGAGAATAATCTTATAACTTAAAAGCCTTTTAACTTGAACTTGTTTGAGTGAGCATATATTCCTCAAACCCCAAAGAGCCTTGATTAAAGTAGCTGCCTATGTGAGCGTCACCCAGATGACAATCACTCAGTCTTCAGAGAAGGGGACTGTGGGAATGATAAGCAGCAGAGAGATCCATACCGGACATCCTCAAGGCAGGGAAACTAGTGGACTAACCTAGAGTATTTCCATAAAGGAAAAAAAAAAATATATATATATATATATATAACCTATTCCATTTGATAGGACCTGAGAAGACTTCCAGAATGAGTTCCTGTGTCATCAAGACGTCTGTGACTCACTTATGTTTTCCCCTCCCCAAGCAGGGCTCAATTCTATTCTATGAGATGGTTAAGCTCTGAATACAAGGAACATTGACTCAACTCACGTCCCAAAAGAGATTCAATGGACTCGCTAACGTAGCCCAGCCCAGCTAGAGACCCAGTGACTGTTTCTCCTATCGTGCATAACGTAGACTCCTGAACGCAGCCACTACACAAAAGTCAAAAGTTACAAGATGGTGGCATAAAAGGCATAATGGAAGCTGTTATTTTTGTCAGCCTAGGCTTCCATGCCTAACCTGTCTTCTAGCAACAGCATTCCCTCTTTTCTATGGGAAATCCATTCCATAAGGTTTTGATGGGCTGAAAATCACCAGTTATCCCAGCCTCCTGCTCACTGGTACAGGTAAGGCCACCCAGACTGGGTATAATAGCATCCCATCCCAATGGCCAGGAGGAGGATGGATTAACACAAACTAGCCAATCATATTCCTCGTCTGGAATTTTTACAAAAATATTAGAGGAAAAGGAGGGTTTTGTTTGTTTGTTTGTTTGTTTGTTTGTTTAAATCTGGAATTCCTAAGCTTGGATAATATAAGCTTGAAATTGCCTAGGACCATACCTCTCCTTCTCCGCTCCCTCACTGAAGGAGGAAACACATTTGCTATTGAAGAAAATGATTTCAATATAGAAAGAGAAATGGAGCTAAAGATGGAGAGAAAGGAGGGAGGGAGGGAGGAAGGAAAGAAGGAAGAAAGGGAAAGAATAAAAGGCTTTGGACACTGATCAAGAGTTTGTTGAGAGGGAGGGATAAAGCGGGACTTTGGGATTAGCAGATATACACTACCATATATAAAACAGATAAACAACAAGGAACTACTGTGTAGCACAGGGAACTATTATTCAACATCTTGTAATAACCTATAATGGAAAAGAATCTGAAAAAGAATATATATGTACACACACACACACACACACACACAACTGAATCACTTTGCTGTACGCCTGAAACTAACACAACATTGCAAACCAACTATGCATCAATTAAAAAAAAAGTTTGTTGCTTGTTTCTGGGCCATTTCGGGCTAACTTCCTCATCCTATCCCAGTTCCAGAATGCCAAATGCATTATTAACAACAAAAGATGCCGTACCCTCTGCTGACATCAGTGAGAAGGAAGAGGTGAGTCAGTGGGGAGGGAGGACATGGAGCATTAGGGTGGAGGGAGATATTCTTCTGGCCCTTTTTTTTTTTTTCCAGTTACTTCCAGTTCAACAAGTTAGCAATCCCTCTGTGTCTGCCATGTGCCAAGCACTGGATGACACTCTAGTGATACAGAAATATACAAGACACACTCCTTATGTCCAGGAAAGTCTAGTCGGAGAGATGGACAAAGAATGATATTTTAACACAGGGTGGGTACCTTCAGGAGGGGAAGGGAAAGCTTCCTAGAGAAGAAGGTAGCCAGGATGCCAGGAAAAGGGAAAAGGGCACTTGGAGTTTATGGGAAAAATAACCAAGCCCACCCCAAAGCTATCCATGTTTTAGAACTGCCAAGTCATGCCATCCTGAGGATCCTCTTCTGTATGTACCTGCCGCTGCCCCTTCCGGTGGCCTTCCAAAAGCCACATGGTTCAATTTTGCTACACAACAGCGATCAGTGGAAATAATTGACATAGATTAAGCTATGGGCAGGCTGTATAGATCATGGGCCCAGATCTAATTCCCGCCTGCTCCACTCAATCACGCAGGAGCGCCTTACTGGAGAAGCAGGTGTAGTTACTGTAAGTAAGTTCAACTTTGGGCACGGATGTCGTCGGGTAACTGCATTTGCCATGCTTGGGTGATACATAAGGAAACCATCAAGAGAATGACTGTTGAGATAGCAGAGACATGGCCAGCCTCTCGTGACAGAGCGGCATCTCAGTGACCTAAGGGTGTACTTGCTGCGAAAACCAACTTAGTGTTCCCTTTGTTCACACGGCTAACTTTTAAACTGGTAGGGAAATACGCACGAGTAAATGAGTGATTGTCTCCACCCACAAGACTGTAAGACAGGCGTCAAGCAGGCTTACAATGACCACGGGCGGTGAGGCGAGGCTGGGTAAGCAGAACAGAAGTTCTGGGGTCAGGCGTAATATTAGAGCTGTGAGGAAGGATGTTTACTAGCTGTGTAACCTCAGGCCAGTCACTCACCCTCTCTGAGCTTCACTTTCCATATCTAAGAATGGGGTTAACCATTCATTTCTCTATCACAGAGCCACAGTGGATCTGACATAAGAGAACAGGTGTAAAATCCTTTGTATTTTGCGACATGCAGTACATATGTGAACTACTGTGAGCAAAACTTGGGAGAGGTGGTGAGAGATGGGGAGACTGGCTCGATTTGGTTATGAGACTGTAAGGAAAAAAAAAAAAAGCATCAAAATTATTCTGAAGTACAAACTTCAAGCTAAAAGATGAAGTCACTTTCCCAAGGTTAGCAGCCAGCTAACATGCCCATCCTGATTGATCCGGATCTCAAAATCATGCTACTGTGTCTCCCAATTATTTTTCTATGTTTGATCAACTTGCAGGAATCAAAAGGGAATTTAGCATAAAGAAAATGTGATATATGCATACTATGGAATATTATCCAGCCTGAAAAAAAAAAAGAAGGAAATCCTGACACATGTCACAATATGGATGAACCCAAAGGACATTGTGCTAAATGAAATAAACCAGCCACAGAAAGATAAATACTGTATGATTACTTTTACACGAGGTACCTAAAACAGCCAAACTCGGGGCAGGCCGGGGTGGGGGCTATAAAGCTCAGTGGCAGAGTGCATGCTTAGCATGCATAGGGTCCTGGGTTCAATCCCCAGTACCTCCACCAAAAAAAAAAAAGAGAGAGAGAGAGAAAGATGTGTTTCAAATAAAATTTAAAAAAATAAATAAATACATGAAATACCCAAACGCAGAAGCAAAGAGTAGAAAGGTGGGTGCCATGGGCTGGAGGGAGGGGGAAACTGGGAGATACTGCTCAGTGGGTATAAATTTTCAGTCACGCAGGATGAACAGGTTGTAGGGATCTGCTGTCCAGCATCCCGTGTACAGTTAACAATACCCTAATGTCCACTTAAAAATTTGTTACATCATGTTCGGTGTTCTCACTACAATTTTAAAAGGAAGGAATTTAAGTCTTCTAAATGTTGAACTTCAGTGGCAAAAGATGGGCCTTTGCTAAACCGTCATCACGTCAACTGTTAAACGGGGATAGAACAGTAGTTACCTGACAGGGTTATCTGGGGATTGAAAGACATAACCCACTCAAAGTGGCTGGCGTCCTGCCTACAACATAATACGGGCCCAATTAATGTTTGTGGTTATTCTTTTTGTTATCAGCATCGTCCTTATTACTCCAGTGCCCAGACAGTGCCAAGAATGGATGGTCCCCCATCACATGCTCCCTTGCCCCGCAATCCCTTCCAGCCAGCTCACGCTGTATGACCGACAGGCAAGTCAAGCTCGCCATCCCCACCTGGGAAGAGGGAGCGGCCAACAAACTCCACCATCTAACAAAACATTCAAGCGACCCTAAGGGGTTGAAAACTCTTCAAACTGAGAATCACATCCAAGCAAGTTATTTTATGTTATCTAACAACAGTCCAGCCATAATGTCAACCCACGTTCTAATTCTCAGAACGAACAAAGCTTGGATCAAGTTTTGGCAAGTTTTCTGAGACCATCTAGACAGACAGATAGGTAGGTAGATAGATAATATGACACCACAACATGACACTTCCCCTTCGCGTATGACTTTTTGCGGCAGGAGCATAAAGAGGGTCATTTTTCAGAAATACTGGAGGGCCCCATCAATTTTCCAAAGGGCTTCTCGTAATCCTTTGATACACAAATCATTCTGGTTTGAAGCACCTGCCCTGTCAACTGGCCTGATGCTACCACATTCTCATCCACCAAATGCTATGCTTGTAACGAGAGCCGCTCTCCGGCAAAATTTTCATCCACTTGATGAAATCCTGCATCTTTTGCAAGATTTGCAATTCTGCTTTGCCAGCATTTGCATTCTGTTTGCATTGGACTGTTTGATACTTACAGCCTCTGGCCATCTTTGGGGAGGGTGTCCAATAAAGATGTTGGTGCACTGGTGGACAATTATGCCTGTATAAAGTGTGTGTGGGGGGGTATGTGTGTAAGTCATGAGTTTACTGGTAATTATTTTTCACATCATGACAACGTTTGCTTCCCTACACAACTCTGGACACCATGAGACAGACAATGAACTCCCAGTTAAGAGGATCTCCTCAACTTTGTTTTCTAACCCTTGAATACACAGGATATCATGCAGTGTATGCTGCATTTAATCCTCTTGGCTTGAGCTAGACTAACTTTCTGTCCACAAAACATTCTTAACTAAATCCTCCAGACACTTGAGCTCTGACACTAATTTTTTTTTATTGTTTCATATGAATTATTTAGTTCAGACTTGCTGAAATTGTGTAAATGTCCAAAAATTGAGTTGGGTAATATTCTCAGTAATAATTCCTAACAGTTGGATAGCACTGAGCATCAAACGAAGGGTGTTTATAGGCTTGGGGTCTTCATTACATTAGAATTTATTATCCGCTCTAATGCAGTAATGAGGTTATATCTGGAAGCAAAAAGCCATTTATAATATAAAGAAGAATTCATAAGTGGATGGCCACTTATAAAATTAATTCCCATTCAAACCTCGTTTCCCACAAAATTGACACAGTTGATGACCTAGAGGAGATAATTTCAAATCCTTGTCCTCAGTTGCCTCATGTGTCCATTGCAGACAAAACTGGCCCAAACTGAAGATTTGTACGTTACCTAAGATGAAACATGGTAAAGCTTTTCAAAATTAAAGTCAAAAGAAAGGTGTCTGAAAGCAGACCACAGCTGTCTTTGAACGTCAGTTTTTCTTTTCTACCGTGTTGACAGAACAGTCGGACTCGAGGTGGGCTGCCCATTTCCAGCCTCCCTTGCAGCTAGGTGGGAGTATCTAACAATGGGAGTATCTAACAATGGGATGGAGACAAATGTGTGCGATTTCCCAACCATGCCGTTCCAGCCTTCACTGTCTTCTTTCCACCAGCTGAACTACAGGCTTGGTGGTGAAATACCTTGAAAAGTGTCGACAGCGAAAACACCCTAAAGGATGGTGATGAGAAAGAGACAGAAGGAAACCGAGGCCATGAAAACTCCAAGGTTCAGAGTTGCCACACCAGCCAGCACAGTCCCTTACATGCAAAAGAAATATCTACCTCATTTAAGCTACCGTTATTTGGAATTGCTCCTTAAGCAGCTGAACTACATCCTACCTGAGATAGTGTCTTTTCCTTTTACCTGTCACACGATTGAATACACTTGCATTATGCAACTCCACGTGCAAGACAAACAGAGTAGAGACAGTGTCAAGATGTGGCTCAGTATGTGGGTTCTGAAGTCAGGCTAACTTTCTCCAAGTCCAGCTCCACCACTTCCTGACAATGTGATTGATAAGCAAAAGTGATTTAACCTTTCTAAGCCTTGCATTGCTAATCTATAAACTGGGTATAATGAGAGTAGCTACCTCATAGGGTTGACGCAATGCGTTTTAATGGGATAAGGTGGAATGAGTTATTGCACAGAAAGCACTCAGGACCAGGACCTATCAAGCATTCAAAACATGTTAGTTCTTATTATTACAGGGAAAGGCGTTTTCAGAGCTGGAGGAAGCCCCAGTGCTAAGTTCAGTTTGGGGATCTAAAGCGAAGGGGATGCCACTGTGAACTCATTCATCAAGTTTTTACTCATCCATTAAGTGGATTTCTTTCTGAAACATGAACTTACTTTATCTTTGGCAAATTCCCAAATTTTCAGATTAAAAGAAAAAAAATTGGAAGGCCATGATCTCTTACTCACTTTGATTTGGGAGATGGGTGTCAAGAACATAGGTGGTGCCAGGCAACAGTCAGCATCCACAACTTTCCAGGAAAGCAAGGACCACGCAGGCCCCGTTTCCACTTGTGCCAGCCCTGAACCGCCTCCAAATCAGAGGGAACTACGTTTCCCAAGCTCCTTTGCCTTCTAGCTTCCTGCTAGGCTCAGCCAATGGGAGGCACTGATGGAAGACTAGGGGGAGGGGAGAGGAAGAAGCCCAGGGTATTTCTCACTCCACCCACCCATCCTGCTTTGGCAGCAGCAAACTGACCTTGGCCCCACTTGGAGGTCTTGGCTCCTGGGTTCTAGTGACCCAAGCTTCTCTTCTTGTCCCTTTTCCCTAGAGGTAGTAGTGACTTCCTGCGGTTAGTAATCGCTGAGTTGCCTCACCTTCCCATTTGCCTCTTCAGCTCTTCCATCACCTAGGGATTCAATTCCCTGCACTAAATTCTCTCTGTTTGAAGAACTTTTCATGATGTCTGTGTTCAGTCCAGACTCTGACAGATACAACACACTAACTCCAGTGCTGAATACATAGCCTTGTATGTGCAGGGGATTCGATGCACATTTGTCAAATGAATAAATACTGGGAACAGAAAGAGGCTAATATAATCACTCTGAATTTGGTCCTCTGACCACTCTGAGGAGCTGCGAGGCTAAAAGCACCTCTTATGGGGAACTCACCTCTGCTCGCAAAGGCTCTCGGCTGGCTAAACCACTGAATATATCAAACCATTCATCTTTCAAAACCCTAATGATACTCTCCTCCCTCAAAGTTAGTAAATCCTGAACTTCCAAAGGCAGTGAAGAATTTCTTCTGGAGACCTTCTCATTATAGGATGATCCAGCTGAGAGCAGGACAGATGATGGGAGCAGAGGAGAGGATGTAGGGGGAAAAAAAAAAAGCACAACTTCTCTGAGAAGCTGTTTATCTCCAGACAGCTATGACATGACTGGGGATCAGCACAATATTTCAGTATTTGTAAATATCTGTTTGGCCCCAAGAGTTCTCTCCCATGGAAACAGCTAATAAACCAAGCCGCCTGAGTTTATTCCTTCTGCCAAGGCACATTCCAGAGTCTGATTACACTGCTGTTTTATTATGGAAAAGAAGAGAGAGGGAGAGAGAAAGAGAGTGCGAGGGATCACGGAGGTGACGGGAAACTCAGAGTTGAAAGCAGGAACACTAGTCTTTCAGGTTAATGAGGTTTTTCTCTTTAGAGAGTCAGAACAACGAATGAAGACTGGAATCAGCCCCAGCCCTTGACTTGGAGTTCCAGATTGTCTCAGCACATCTGGCCAAGCAAGTGGTCATTTTACCAAGTCGCCAAACAAGACCCGGAAGAGGTAAGGAGAAGGCGCTCTCTCCAAGAAAGAGTCCCCAGACGATTTCAGTGCCGCTACTGTCTGCGGACCACACTTCAAGTGACAAGGTGGTTTTTTCATCTCTCGTCTATGTTTGACAGTCAGGAAGCCCAGGACCCAAGCACTGTGGTGGTTTCCATACGGTCATAGTTAATGCACATACCAATAGGACAGGGGTCCAACCCAAGTTCCACCAAAATACGCCACCTTTCCAAGACAACACATTTCCTCCAAGTGCTCAAATGGGTTCCCTGGAGTTTTCCCGGAGGATTATTTGACTTGTCTTATTAATGATTTGCTTTTTTTTTTTTCTTTAATTTCTCCCAAGCCAACAAGCCCACATCACTTTTTACTTGCAATATCACTATAACTAGAATCACAGACTTTTAGACTTGGAGGTGACTTTGACGTTCAACCCCGTCTATAACAACAACAACGGTATTTGCTATTTATCGAGCACCGCCTGCATGCCGTATGCATTGCCCTACGTCTTTTGCCTAGTTTTTCTCATGAAGCAGCCCTGACTAAAGTGTTGCCCACAATGCTGATCCCACAGCATACTCCACAAACTAAAGATCCTATGGTCCAAAGGAAGTTGCATAACTGTGACCTACTGGATTCTTCTCAGGGGCGATAAAAATCACAAGATGCCTGTGCACATTTGACAGGCTCCGGGAAGTTCTACAGTTCAGAAAACCACTGAAGTGCTTTATACAAAGTTATTTCCCCAACATCTCCATCTATGGAATTCTTATTTCCTGAAACCCAATGAGCACCGGGCCACCACTCTAAACGAGCAAGAAAGCTCCGTCTTGTATTATACATTCCACAGCAAGTTTAACCAGGATGGAGAAGGCATCTAGTATCTTAGAAAGAGCTTTCAACAATCCGTTACTATTGAGGAGCTGCCTAAAGCTTTCTTAACTGGGAAAAAAATGACGGTTGAGAATACCCCACTCTGTTAAGAGATTTAAGATGCTCTAAATGAAGTTTCCAAGTGGATGTATGGAATCTCTTCAAACACATCACTCACTCCTCACCCCCCGTCCAAATCAGCCTCAGATGCCTTATAATTGATATTTAAACAACTACAAAGGTGAAGGCTGACCCCGAGCGTCCTTCCCGCGCTTCCCCACAGTCCATTCGAGATATTATCTGTGAGGAGTAAACAGGCCCGTCCCGAAGCCTCGGCCACCCTGGTGTGATATCACACAGCTGCTCACAGGCTGTGGCTGCAGCTCCCATATTTCTCCCCTCTCCTTACTTAGAACAAGTCCAGCTTCCTGGTGGGGGGCTTCTCTTTGAAGTTCAAGGGAGCGCTGTGGATGGCGTGTGTGGGAAGGAGAGCCCACTCCTCTCTTATGGAGAGCATCTCTTCCATGAGGACCCAATCTTCCAGGAACAAGAGGTACCACTCAGCACCTGAAATAATGAAGGCAGACACAACAGTGACCCACATGGTATTTCCAAAGCACTTACTAGGATCAAGTCTGGTACCAGATACCATCTGGTTCCGGGGCTTACTGGAAGGTAAGAATTGTAATGGTTCCGTTTTTACAGATGGGCAAACTGAGGCTCGGGGAGACTTCGTGACATGTCTGAGGTCCCAGTGCAGGGGAACGGTGGAGTTAAGTTTTCATTTGGTTCAGGACTGATATCTGAGTTCCAAAACTGGGGCGAGAGCAGGTTCCTTTGCCAACCGAGGGGCAAGGAATGGGTTCTCCAGGGGTCCCCCTTACCCTGGAGAACATGGACTTGGTAGCTGTGAGCAGAAGGAAAGCGAGCTCTCACCTGTCCAAGCAGGGGAGGCAGGCGCCGACGAGGGGTGGGGCAGGGGGAGAGGGAGGGAGGGGCTGGGTCCTGGCGGCTGCACGTCCTCGTGGAGCACAAGTTCACTTCACCAGCTCAGGAGAGGGAACCCTGGGGACTGCAGGTGTAGCAGTGAAGACACACAACACAAAGTCAGGACTGACCAAATAAGGTGGAACCTCCAAAAATAATGCAGAGGGAGCCAGACACTTTTGTGATGCATTGTGCACGAACCAGCACATCTTTCTTGAGTGCTCCATGCTACCTGAAGTGACCCAAGAGAGAACAAGGTGGAAGTTGCAGTATACGGCAAACCCTGGTTATTTTCACAGCACCCTACTGCACACAGAGGCCAGCTCCACCCAAGAGCACGAACACCAAAAAGCAAGGACCATCGGGGGGCTGTCCTGGAAGCTGCCTACAGCACACACCTACTAGTGCCACAAACCGTGGTAGGTGACTGAACAATACAGAGCTCCCAGTCTAGTGGGGGGTGACAGCCATCACTTACATAATCACACAAAGAAATATGTGATTATGCAGGGGACTTGGTGCTAAGAGATAAATTACACGATTCTCATAGAGAAGAAGCCCAGCCCTGCTGGGAAGGTGTGGCCAGGGTTTCAGTTTCTGTCACTTATTTTTCTATATGCCTTTGGGCAAGAATTCAGCCTCTTTCAGTGTCATTAGCCTCAGCTGAAAAACGGGGACAACGGGGGACAATGTCAGTGGCTGCAAAACTATCGGACACACCCCACGTTACAAGATGGCTATTTCTAGAATGCATGGTAACACAATTAAAAAGCTTTCAGTGTTTCCAGAGAGTATTTTGGTGCACGCAGGGCTGCTCTCAAGGCTTCCTTTGCTAATTTTGTCATCAGCTTTGTCAGAGCTTTTATGTATTCATTCAACAAACATTTATTGAGCATCTATTACATGCTCTGGCCCCTAATTCCCTCAGTCAGGCACTGGTAATACATTGGTGGAGTTTACGATCTTTGTAGGGCCAGCATATGGGGGAAAGTAAGATTCAGCCAACTTGGCCTAAGTTTTCACTGAGGGTGTCCTGACATCGCAGTAGATCCCAGGTATTGCTCAGCATAGTAGCCAAAACCGGTCAGAAATTCCAGTAACAGAAAAACTGAATAAATCAGCTATTAACACGGAAGCCGGCGGACAAGGGAGCGCGTGGGCAGGGGCATCTCCGGGCAGTGGGTTGGTCCCCTGATCTTCTGCCAACCTGTAGCATCACTGCATCCCCACTTAGTGTCGGCCCTGGCTGCAGTTAATCCCGGTCCCTGCTCTTGTTTCCTCAATTTCTTCCCCACTGAAGCCACCGTGGCCTCCAGAACAGAGTGAGAATAAATTTCAGCTGTTTTATGCCACCCACAATACGGTTCTTTATCACAGCAGCCCCAGGAAACAGACACAATCCACAAAGTTTGGAAAACAACTTCAGATTGATTTCTCACCCAGTGTTTCCATTTTACTGATGGGAAAACAGAGGAGACCCAGAGTGGGGAAGATACGTGCCCAAGGGCACCAAGGAAATGTGTGCCAAAGCCGGGCCTGATCTCCCAGCCCAGGGCTTGGAAGATAACAGTTTTCGTTTTTGCTCCTTGTCATCACCCGGCCCCGGCTGGCCTCAATGCTGTTATCATTTATTATTTCTGCAGGAAAGAAAAGGCTCGGAAACCTGTACGTTTTTCCAGCTCCGCCAGGCGGCCTGTTTTTGCTGGCTTTGCATGAAAACAGCCAGGCCGCTGGCTCGGCAGGGTAACGGGCTGACTCAGGAGGTGATGTGAGTCGTAAGTACAACGACAAACGACTCCGGGAAGGGCGCTGGGCACGGCCTAGCATGTGGGCCAGGACACCGCAGCGTGTCCAGAGCGTCTGTGAGTGCTGTGCGGCCTCCCAAGGCAGCTCGCTGCCAGGGTGCTGCTGAGCCCCGTGCAACCTCCACGGCCTCTGCACCACTCCGTGAAGGGGAGGCAGAGGGGAAGGAGGGGAGGAGGGAGCGTTTCTGCTCCAAGACCTCCGTTTTAGGACACATAATTACTGCCTTTCCAGCCAGGTCTGATTCAAAGGTGCAGAGGTCTCGACCTGCCCCCGAAAACATGAGGGATGACCTGGGTGACAATGGGGGATGGAAGGAAGGGCTGAGTCCCGCAGCCTTTAGGACTGGAACCAGATTGGAGGGGACCAGGGCTATGAGTCAGCCCCTTGGAGGGGGCCCAGGGGGTGGGCCCCCAGGCCAAGCACTGACAATGGCCTCCCCTCACCTCCAGCCATGACGCAGACCTTAAGGAAAAGAGACAGAATGTGCCTTCTGCCCACCCTTGTAGCCTGAGCATCTGGTTCGAGGCACTGGGACACTGCCCTTACTCGGGGCAACCCAGGGGGCCCCTGGGCAGGCCAACGGAGCGCAGCGTGCTCAGGCTGACCCCAGCTTCCAAGTCAGTGGCAGCCAAGCTGCAATCCTAGAACAGAGGCTACTTTGTTGTGGGACACATTCCATTCTCCTCTCTAAACTTCAGATACTGTGTTTGTAAATGGGAGAGAGATGCCTTCCCTGAAGGGTCACGACGCGGAGCCCAGAAGATTTCGTGGTGGACCCTGAAATCAGACCACCAGTGGACCTTGCCGCCACTTGCCAGCTGGGGAAGCTCTGGGATGACTCCAAACTCTCTGTGGCTCAGTCCTCTCATCCCTGACACGCACAGGCAGCGGATGCTGTGTGGACATGCCCGCACCCTCTCCACACCAGTCCCAGGCAGCCCAACCCAATGGCTTCCAACTGCGAGCATCTGCAGTCCTTCGCCAGAGAGGTTTCTTTGAGCCCAGGGACCCACGTGGCTTACACATGGGGTAGGCTAGGAGCGCCAGGAATTAAGACTCCGAGAAGAGCCCTCCACCCACCATGACGGCTAGAGTTGACCCAGAACTACCCCCAACGTCCTTGCTCTCTGGTGAGACAACACAGTGCATCCTGTGCGCCCCTCCTAAAGACCCCATGGAGACGTCGGCCCAGGTGCCCACTGTAGGGACACTGATACTGTCAGGCAAGCCTTGTGGCTTCACCGGCTTCTTCCCTTTGCAGTCTTACTTTCTTACGAAGCATCCTGAGATCTCCCAAATCGACCACTGACACTCAAATCGTGTCCCAGGGTCTTTCTCCAGCAGGATCCTGATCTTAGCGCTGCCTCATACTGCCGTTGTGAGGATTAAATACATGAACAGACTCAAAGTTCTTAGAAGTCATGATAACGCTGGTCTGAGCCTGGAATAAGTTGGCACGTGGCACGTATCAAGCATCCTAGCATAGTTAGCAAACACTAAACCATGGCTGTGTCATTGTACAGATGTGGAAACTGAGGCTCAGAGGTCATAAGTAACCTTCTCAGGGTTGCATTCAGTAATGGGTGGAGCTGACATGGAAACCCTGACTGGTCCAGCTCCTCATAACATCTTTATCAGGAGTAAAGAGAGGCAAGACAGTGGCCATTAGGACAAAGGGTCATGTCCACCCCAAGCCTCTCTTCTCCTTGGTCTACTGAGAACCCGGAAGCTTGAACAAAGACAGCTTTGGCTTCTCAAGCCCGGCAGATAAGGGGCACATAGAAACAAAGCTGTGTCTCTAAGTCCTGGCCATTGACCCTTCCCCCAGCCATCCATCATCCTGAACGGGAATTTTATGCGCCCTATACGCCAATCACCTCTTCAATTACCTCTCGGGAGGAGGGAGAGGCCCAGTGGCATCTGATGTCACATTTGATTTAGGGTAAGTCACACTTAAGAGGGCATGTGAGGTTAAAGAACAGGGAATTCTGGGCCTGTTTATAAATCAACAGGCTTGAGGTTTTCATTATTCACCTTCTAGAGCATGGAAGCAGCGTGACTCACTGGATCATAAAAGAGATCAAATAGCTCTGTTGCTAATAATTCTTCCCCTGACCCATTCTCTGGCACATTTGGTTTGTAAACAGAGTTTTAATGGCATCCCTTGGACATAATAACATCATTTCTTTACAGCACCTTGGCCGCCTCGCCACTCTTGGCTGTAATTGGGTTTAGGTTTAAACCTCCCTCATTTGTGGGAGCTAATGTTGTTTGGTGTTTTAAGGACTACTTAAGGCCAGGGGGATTGCCCTCTGAGAGGGTGGAAGCAGCCCGTTTCAGAGCACAGCACTCTGGCGAGTCTGGCCTGGAAGTCATAGCCTTCCCCTCAAAACCATCCTCAGGACCTCAAACTCTGAGATTCGTCTTTCCTCCCCTGACTCCACATCTCCAGGGAAACGCCTTCCTGCGAGGGTCCTCGGCCACCTCCAAGTTGGTCTCTAAAAGCGTCAGGAGTGTCAAACGAGCGCTTGGCGCCAGATATGGTTTTATGGGTAAAGACAGGATTGTTCATTAACTAACCATCACGCAGAGATGCTCTGGGCTCTGAGGCAATCAAAGGGCAGCTTGGTGATCACGGAGCAGAGCAAGGAAGAGAACGAGAAAAAAAAGAGTTGCCGGATCATTAAAGGGATGGAAAACACATTCTTTTAGGACGGGTTCTCCCCAACTTCAGTCATTTCTGCAACCCTCCACAATTTAAGCCAGATCTGAGCACTCATTGTATTATTATTTGCTTGGTGTTTTCAGTTTTTTGTTTAAATTTCACCTTATACACTTAAACGCTTGCCATAAATAAAAGGTAACCAGAAACAAGAAACACGGGTCCACAATCCCTAATCCCAAAGCCCAGGGCCAGATGTGTTTCAGAAGTCAGAAACTGCCAGACTTTGGAAACAGAACGTGGCGTCTGCAGCCCCAGGACGGCACCTAGGATTAAAAACGCTCATACCTCTGTGTTATCACCTGTCAGCATACACCTTAAATCGGATTTTTAAAAGGCTCTCGTGAATCCCATACCTGTCTGGGTTAGGCATGGCTATTGCATGCCTTCAATTTTCAACAATCTATTTTCAGAGAATTTTGGATTTGGGGATTTCACACACAGGCTTATGAACCTGTACAGCGGGGCAGGATCAGCGGCGCATGTACTCCAGCCGGAGACGGCGGCGAGTGGGAAGTGCAAAGGAGGAAGCCGGGAAGAGCATGTCTCAACATCCCAGTGGAGCCTCTCTCCTAGATGCAACGGGGAAGCTTTAGAAGAGAAACAAAAAGACGAGAACTCACTCAGGATGGATTTCAATGCTGCTTGAGGCCAGGCAGGGACCCCCTCCGTCATGACCAGAAACCTCAAGTTGTGCTTACTGCACAGAACAGGGCAGCGGCCATCCATAAGGGCTGTTCCATAGCACTAGCTGAACAGCATGGTAACAGCGAATGGTTTAGGCTTTCTGAACCATTCTGTCTCTACTGCAATTCTCAGTGCTGCCCTTGTAATGCAAAGGCAGCCACAGACCACGTGTCAACAAATGAGCCTGGCTGGGTGCCAATAAAACTTTATTGATACAAACAAGCCATGGGCCATAGCGTGTGGATCCTTAATCTAACTCAATCTATAACTTTACATGAGGAAAGCCACCTGAGAAAGAAGTCATTTATTTGCTCAAGGAAGAATCAGCAGCAGAGCCAGGACCAGGGACCAGGTCTCCTTTCTACGTTAAGAGGCTGGTACTCTGACGAAATCAAAAAGGAGAGAAAATCTTAGCTGCTGTCTTCAACCCTGGGAATAATTTTAAGGCAAAGACTCTAAGAAGTCACTTTCCACAGCCAAACAAGACGCAGGAGGTTTAAAGGTCAGCCGAGATGGGGAGCAGGGATGGACGTTTAGAACATACTCAGGGCCAAAGATAAAACACTTGAAAGGGCAGCTGAGTAAATCTGAAGTCTCTCTCTGCACATCTTGAGCAGGAAAATCCCCAACTGATCTAGCTGGGGATTTTCCTGCCCCAAATAAAGGTGGTTTCAGGCTTCCTCGTGGCTATAATCTGATCCATTTAGGGAAGGGTGAGAACAAGGGCGGACTTAGTCTGAAAGACCCTGATAAGGAGGATATCTTTTCTCCATTTCATTGAATTCAATAAATACTGACTTGTCTCCAACTATGTCCTAGCCCCTGTGCTGGCCCTGGTGACGATGTAAAAACGTATGAAATATGGCGTCCACCCATACGACACTTACAGTCAAGGAACAGGAGAGCCACTTTTCGTTCTCAGGGAATAAGGTGACAGAGTGGTAACAGTGATCAAGAAAAACTAGTTATTACACTTTCCCAAGAGGGAAGACACCCTTTGAGGTGCCATGTTCATGGCAAAGAAAAGAGAGACGAACGGGGTGGGGGGCAAGTCCTGGGTCACTCCCCAATCAGAACTACACAGGCAAGCAGCTCTTGGTAGCGTCAGTGGCTTCCCCAAAGCATCGTCCTGTCAATGCTGAAGGATGCATGATTGGAGCCTCATCTCCCAATGTCCTTCCAGCCCCCACCAAGAGCTGGTGGCGACAGACAGAGGAATCCGTCATGTCAGTCCAGAGAAGAAGCTTCCGTGAAAAAGATGAGTGAGGGGTAAAAGGAGGGAGATAAGGAGACAGGCAGGACCCCAAGCAGAGAAAGAGTCCCAAGGAGAAGAGAAATAATAGACAAAGAAGAAGGGATGGGAGAGTAGGAAGAGAGAAGAACCTGAGATAAATAGAGGCAGCTCCATGGGAGGCACCAAAGGCATTTATTCCTGTAGAGAAGGCACCAATGGGCTGTAAGTGGGAGACTGGTGTCATTCCATTTATACCAGAGGAAGATCTCTGTCTTCTCAGAAAAGGTGGCAGGTGATGCAGCGAGAGCATCAAAGAGGCTGCTGCCATTGTCTGAAGAGAAAGACAGTGGGTTAGCCTGGGGCAGGGCAGACAGAGATAGAAAGAAAGGGGGCAGAACCGAGAAAGCACGAGTAAGTCAGTCCTTGGACAGTGATGCGCTGCGGGACTTAAAAACGACATCCAGCTTGCAACCCCTGTTCCCGGACCCAGGAACCTGGCGTTTATCGGGATGGGAAGCACAAGAAACAAAGCAAGACTCTAGGAGGAAAAGAAGCCCCACAAGCCACGTTGGATGGGGAAGACAGCAAGAGGAGAAGTGGAAATAAAACAAAGTGCTGGGCACTGGAAGACATACCATCTCATCACCGCCCAACAGTCCTGTGTGGTCAGCACTCTATTCCAATTTTATGGATGAAAAAAAAAAAGCAAATGTCACGGAAGGTAAGCGGCTTGTCCAAAGGCTCACAGCTGTGGATCTAAACCATCTTCCCAACTCCCAAGGCTGGGACCTTATCCCTCTATCAGAAATGCACAAACTGAGAGATACACATTTCCCATGCCTCCAACCCGAGGTGCCACAGACGGGAGGGAGGGAGGAAGGCGTGGGTATAAATGAATCCCAGGTTTCTGTGGACACCAGATGCTAAACACCTGGTCTCTGGCTCTAAATCCAGGTCTTGGCACCAGGTGGGACCCTCTAAACTAGGATCTGCAGGGATTCTGCCTTTCATCATTCCAGGAAGAGGAAAAAGAGAGGCTGTTTCCAGGCTGCCATGCACGGCAGGGCCTGGTTGGCATCTGGGAAAATCAATCTTTCAGGAAGGAAATGAGGCAGGGCAAGCCGGGTTCCCTAGATTATAGCCCTCTCACCTGGGAGCCTTCTGCCAAATGACCCCAGGGAAGAGTCAGTCCCATGAAAGGCAGGCTCCCTCTCCCTGAGTAAAACTCGCTTCTGGGGCACCACGAGTCCCCGGGAGGCTGAGAGAAGCCATTCTCGAGGGAGGCAGAAGCAGCGAGAGGAAACCTGAGGTAGCAGGGCTAATGACAGCTCAGCTCAGCTCCGCAGCGCCTTTCATCTGCACATCGCAAAGCCGCTTACCGCCACCCAATTAATTTCCTCAACACCCACTACACCGCCAGCCCCCAGAGAAGGTGTCATTATCACTCTTTTATGAGCAAGGCAACTAAGAGGTTAGCTGGCTGGCTCAAAGCCACAGAACAGCTGTAAGGCAGAAGCCACATTTGGGGTGATTGCCTTCCTCTGATCACAAGGAACTGGAAAGAAGAGATTCATTTGTTGGAAGGGCCCTGATTACCACTTTTCGTCATTCATTTACTCATCATCCATTCATCCATCCATCCATCCATCACTCCTGCCTTCCATGCATTTATTCGTTCATCCATCCTCCCATTTATTCATCCAATCATCCACCTGTCTCCATTCATTCAATCATTCACTCAGCAAGCACTGACTGACATCCTGCCACGTGCCAGGCACTGTGCAAAATACTGAGGGTTAAAACCATAACCAAGACAAAGCTACCATCTAGTGATTTTCCAAATAATACATTTTTTCCCATTTCTATAGGACTTTGCAGTTTACAAATATGTCCTCCTTTGCAGATTCTGTGAAATAGAGGTTTTTATTTCCATTTCCCAGATGAAGAAACTATGACTTGGCCAGGCCAGGCCACATCGCAGAGCTAAGGTCTGGACCAGCGTTCCTGAAGCCCTCCCACACTCTGAAACATCCCTATTAAGCAGGTCTTCCTAGCTCCTGGGGAAATCTCCACGGGACCAACTTCGATGAGGTGAAGGGGCTCTGCTTATGCAGAAAAAGGGCATCTGACCAAACCCTCTGAGTTGGCTAATGAAATAGACTGATGAAGGTACTGGAGTGGACTTTCATGGGAGCATGGAAATAAAACTTGAGTTATACCATCAAAATGACCAGGGTGTTCAGGTGCACGAGGCGAACCAGCAGGTAAGGCTGGAGGGCAGATGGCATCGTCAGCTGGCTCAGCAATTAGTTTTGCTTCTCATTTTGTTCCTGCTCTCATGGGGTCAGTGATGATGGTCCATTCGTCGACAGCTCTCCCCCACCTTTCACAGGTGGTCCCATCTCCCTCTGCTGCAGTCTTAGCACCAAGACAGTAAATGAGACAAGAGCTTCCTGGTCACTCCAGCCTGTGTGCCACTGAAAAACAGGGCGGGCGTCCCTTGATGGTGTCCTAAGTGTCTAGCAAACCACACACCCGAAGGCGGTCACGTCAAACTTCTCTCCTAGACTGTGAGCTCCTTGGCGAGGGAGCCATGTGTCTTGTTCAGCCCACTTAGGGTCTAACACAGCGCCTGTCACTCAGGAGGCACTCCACCAACAGCTGCTGAACGAATTAATCAGTGAAAGCAACGTCAGAGCATGCAAAGCCCACGTTCTCTCGCAAGAGCGGAATGTATCTACGTGTCCACGTCTTCTCTGATTTAAGAAGTGTCTAGGAGAACTAGCATGCTTACGCTAACCAATCAACCCATCCCCTTCCCTTCAAAGGTATGAACCAGGAATGAGCTTGGTGCATAAAATATAAAAGCAAGAGGATGCAGCCTGGGTAACGATCCATGACTCTTGCCAACTCCCTTCACTATGGAGAGAAATATTGCACATGGATGCCCCAGGCATTTGGTTTTCCATTCTTCTGGACATGCTGGGAGACCCCATTCATTCATTCACTCATGCATCCAACACTGACACTTTCTTGCTCTGACACCACTTCTAAGTTCAATGTGGACACTGTATCTTTTTTCAAGTTTTTTTGGTTTTGTTTTGTTTTTTAAACCAAGGCTCATTTCCTGCTTTCACTGAGATACTCAGTGAGCCCAGAGATACGTGCTACTGAGAAATCTCCTGAGCAAGTCCCAGGGAAGCTTAAAGCATATACTGAAGGAGTAATTACATTACATTCTTTTCTATAGGTATGAAATGTTTCCTGACATAAAAATATATTTTAAAAATGCTCAGCTCATGACGGACACTAAGTCACACTGACAAAAGCTCACACCAACAGTAATAAATACATAGCCTTGTTAGGTTGTGATGAAAACGGCGATTCACGTCTTGTGTCCAAACCTGCAACCCTAGTCTAATCGTAAGAAAGGTATCAAACAGACCCAAATTTAAGGTCATTCTACAAAATGTCCGAGCAGTACTTCTCAGAACCGTCAAGGTCATCAGAAACAAGGAAAGTCCGGAAAACTTGTCACAGCCAAGAGGAGCCTAAGGACGTATGATGACTAAATGCAGTTCGGTGTCCCAGATGGCATGGTGGGACAGAAAGTGGACATTGAGGGGAAAAAACTTAGTGAATGTGAATAAAGGATGGACCTTAGTCATGATAATGTATCAATACCTGTTCATTAGCCACAACAAAGGTATCACACTCACAGAGGACGTTAATAACAGGGGAAACTGGCCGTGGGATATATGGGAACCCTCTGCACCATCTTCACCATTTTTTTGTTAACCTGAAGTGATCCTAAAATGACACATTTATTTAAAGACAATCATCTGTGTGATGGGACTCTGTAATAAAGAGAAGCTGGGGGCGGGGGGATGAGTTTGTTAGTTACAATCCCATACACGCTGTGCCTTTCTGAGACCGGGTGAGCACGACTGTCTAAAATCCATCATCCCCCATCCACCCCACCTACAGGTGGCTACTGAATGTTCCGGTTTCACACTTACTTGGTTTCCAGGATCTTGGGATACCCAACCTACTGCCTGTCACTGCCTCTCCAACGGAGGCACAAGCTGTGTTGGGGTGAAGCTGTCTTAGGGATCTCAGCTCATCCTGCTCTTCCCTTCCTCTTACTCCTCATGCCCCCACCAAGCACCGTGCATCGGCGGAATCCCAGCTCTCAACGTGGAAGGACAGACCACCACCAAGGAACAAGGTGACATTCCCTGTGCAATGACATTGTGACCCGTTCCCTCTGCTGTCACTAGTCGGGCCCAATATGGGGGGGGGGGTGCCTGCCCTGGTAAGAATTTCCTGAGTCAGTGGTCACTGTGGAGGCTGCCAAGTGGGAACCATGAGGGATCCTAAATTAGGCCTGGCAAATGCCTCGGCGTTAATAGCCCTTGGCACTGCCCTCGCACCTTTCATCCAGGGAATCTCAAAGAACTTGTCCAAACGGTAATTAATCTGGCCCACAACACCCAGCTATTATGAAGCCCATTTTACAGATGAAGGGAAAAAAAAACCACCAAGTGATGCCAGTTGAGCAATGAGTTGGTGGCACCATCCCCAACCGAATGGCAGGCTAGGGAAGGAAGAAGGAACTGCAATCCTCACGTGCGCGCGGATATCAACAGTCCGGCTTCTAGTTTCTGGACAATCTGGAGAGTCTCGTTTGGGACACAGAGGACATAGAGGTTTTGGATTCAGACAGATCTGGGTTTGGTGACTGTGACTTGACTGTCCACGTGTTGTGTGACTATGAGGAAGATGCATCACCTCTGTGTACTGCCATCTTCCCAAACGTGAGATAGAGAGCAGAAATTACCTTGCAGGGAACTGGGGGCAGATTCAGAGAACAGCATAGGTTTGGCCAATGGGGGACAAGAGGGAAAGGAGATTCCTGCTGAACTTTGATATCTAGGAGCCACACTTGAGCCTAATGGGGACAGCTGAGGGGCAGAAAGACACAATGCTCCTGGCACAAGGTCTGCAGTGTGGGGCACAAGTGGTAAACCTGAGGGACAGAGTTTGGGGAATGGTTAAGGGAGGTCAGGTAAGGTTTGATCAAGCCTTCAGCCATCAGTAAAGAGGTGGACTCTGGGAACGATGGCGCCAGGAGGAGATTCTAAAGGGCAGCTGTTGGGAGGAGACAGTTCCCGGGGAAGAGGGGCTTTTTATTTTGTACCAGTTCACACAAACACACACACCCCTCAAGCAAGGACCCAAGCAGTCAAAAATAAGAGCAAGTTGGAAGCTTTTCCGCAGAATAGACAAATGCTCGTGCCCTGCAGCTGGTTCCAGATGTTTTCCATCCCAAGAAATCAAAGAGGTGCATGGTGGGCTGAGGCGCCCTCCTCTTGACCACTTTCAACAGTGAACTTTCCACTCCGGCACAGGACCTGAAAAGCAGGCTCCAGCTCTCTCCCACCTGGCTGCGCAGCTCACTGGCCTTCCTCTGGGCAGTCATGACAGCCGCCTCCTCTCTCCCTCACCCCCTGTTTCTGGAGAACCATGCAGATCAGCAGATCCCAGACTCCAGGGAGGAGGGAGGCAGAAATGGGGGAGAGGAAAACACTGTGCCAGTTTCAAAAGAGACCAGGAGGGTAGTTCTCTTGATTACCAGCACCTCTCAAATAACAGATCACAATAAATGATCCTTGAATCACACTGAGTCCTGAACGATCCCTCATTCTTCGACCTTCCCAGGACCGGTGCAAAGACTCTCCCCGGCCAGATCTGGCCTGGATGTTCTGCAGAGCCAGAGGAGTCCTGAAGGGACTGAAAGCAGAAAAGCAAAGCCAAGGCTGAAGGCACCAGGTCAGGAGGAGAAGGCAAATGATGGGGCCAGCTGAGACTGTGAATGAGGGAGCGGGGTGCATGAGAAATAGGAAAGGAGAGAGAGGGGAAAGTTCCCTGATCCATCATACGGGGTAGTTATGAGAACGAAGCAAGACCGTGCCTGCAGCACCCTGAGCACCAGGCCTGCCGGCTACCAGTGGACGCCACGTAAATGCTACTGACTGCTGGAATTGGAGTGGCGGCTTCGTGTCCGGTGGCCACCCCGGCCCGATTGAATCCTCAAGGTACATTAAAAGGGGGCTGAGGATGAAGAGGCAGAGCACACAGGGCTTTTAGAGCAGTGAAAGGATGCTGCAATGACAGACACATGTCCTGATGCATCTGTCCAAAGCCATGGAACGTCCCACACAAGACTGAGCCTCAATGGAGACTCTGGACTCTGGGTGATGATGTGTCAACGGGGGTCCATCTATGATAACAAATGTTCCACTGTGGTGGGGATGTTGATGGTGGGGAGGCCCTGTGTGTGGGGGGCGGGGGGAAGGCAGGGGAGCAGGGGTATCAGGGAACTCTCTGTACTTTCTGCTCTTTTGCTGTGAACCTAAAACTGCTCTGAAAAAATAAAGGTTATTAAATTTTTTTCTTTTTAAAAGGAGGAAACTTGAAATGGAACAGGCAGGATCTGAGTCAGTGAGCTACGCTCACTGAGCACTCAGGAACTGGAAACTTACCTGGGCCAGGTATGGGTCAGGTGTGGATGTACAGAAGTGAACAAGCGGGGGGTGGGGTGGGGCAGGGGGCAGAGAGACACACAGACGTGCACAAATAAATAGGCAGGGTGACTGCACAGAGTGACAACTGCTATAGAGAAAAAAATTAGGCCATGGGGGCAGAGACTGGTGACCAGGTGGGGTGTCAGGGTGGCCAGGGACGGCCTCTGAAGAGGTGATAAGGAGGAGCTAGTGGTGCAAGACCCAGGAAGAGGGTTTCGGGCAGTGGGAACAGCAGGTGCAAAAGTGCTGAGACCAGAACAAGCCCGGAATGGCCAACAGGCGTGGGGGGAGGGGAGGGGAGTCCTGAGTAGTTCCTGACTCAGGTGCTGGTAGCAGCGACCTTGTTCCCATGGCAACCTCAGGGCAGGCTGGTACCCTACTGGGTCTGAGGCGTGAGAGCCGGACCTGGGAGGGTGGGTGGTGCCTCACTGTAAGAACCTGAAGGCCAGGGAACAACTCCGCTTCCAATCTTGGGCACAACGGCTTCCCACGTGGGCAAAGGGTCTAAATTAACACCGTTTGTTGCAGAAGCACAACATGGCACTCTCTCTGTTTTAAAATCTTGAATGACAAAAAAAAAACAGAAAGCTGAATCCCGTGAGCCGGGGTACCGTTTGAGACAGGGCACTGCCGCAAACATGATGTGGCCACTCTGGGGTTCCAAGCAAGATAATGATGCTGGACTCTTTGTTTCACCACTTGGGAAAGTGAGGTAGAAAGGATGATACGATGCCTAGTTACGGATGTAAAAAAAAATTTTTTATAACCTCATTTAAAAGTAAACTCTGCATGCAACACTGCAATCATGCGCCTGTCTCTGGACCAAGGCTAATGAGTAACATGTAGAAATGAACACATTTTTGTCTTTGGGTGTAAGGATTATGCGTGACTTTTTTTTTTTTTTTAATATTGTCACACCATCATTCTAATTTAAAGGAAAAAATGTTTAAACACACTCTGGCAAATCCAAATCTCTCCCCGGAGATGAAACTGCGGCAAGGAGGCCGTTTCACAGCTTGCCTTAATTTTGTTCCATTCTTCTATACCCAAAGGACGGTCTTCATCATTACCTGGCTACAGAATTGAATAGGTGAGAAATCCAAGCTGATAGCAATACATCACTCCCTATTGAACTTCAAAGCTGAGGCCAAACTGCCTATAAAAATAGTTTTCATACCGGGCCTTAATCTCTTTCATACATTTTGCCTTTTTTTTTTTTTTTTTAAGTTTTACCATCCCTTGGGTGAGCACGAGGTGATAGCTTAAACACAGCATGGCCCCCACAAGCCAGAGTTCCCAAAGTGTTAGTTTTGGGTCATCACGAGTCCAAGTCTGAATGTTTTCAGAAAATTTGATCAGAGATATTGCGAACAAGGTTCTAATGAATAAAAGTACACACTCATGAAAACCACAAAAGGGACTTCTCACTAGAAATGTGTGAACAGTATTTATCAACTCCCTACTAAGAACACATCATTGACCCGTATTAAAATGTATTGTTTCCATTTCTACTGTCTTCAGCCCTTAAGGGCGTGCAGCAAAGACTCTAGAAAGAGCCAGGGGTGGGGGCCCTGACTGCAAAACTTCCTTTTTGTAAGTAACGGTCTTTGCTGAGGGTGGGGGGGGTCCATGTTTTGCCAAGTTCTTGATCCTACTGGAACTGATGATGAATGAGAGTGACAGAACATGAGCTTCCGAAACTGAAGAGACATTTTCACTAAAAGAAGAAATCAAGGAGGGGGTGGGGTAGAGCTCAATGGTAGAGCGCATGCTTATTAGCATTCATGAGGTCTTGGGTTCAAGTCCCCCTACCTTAAAAAAAAAAAAAAAAAAAAAAGAGGAAGCCAAGATTTCCATATACAAATGTAGGAACAAGTTGTGAAGAAGGGTAATAATAACAAACAACAATTACACACCTCTGCACAGTGTCTGATGTGATGTGCCAGGACCTACTCTAAGCACTTCCGTATTAATTGGTTTACTTCTTATGAGGAAGTAAATCTTATCTTTTGAGGAAGATACTATCACCTTTTTTCAGTCAAGGAAACTGAAACACAGAGAGGCTGGACAATTTGCCCAAGGCCACGCAGCTACTGAACACAGGAGATGCAGTTCAAACCCACGCAATCTTATTGAACGATTCTTAGAAGGACTCAGTATCCATCTATCACCATTACAACTGATGTGTGCTGCTGGCCACGTCCTGGCTACTGATGCACACGTGAGGCAGGCTACAGACACAAGGGGAGACGTTTTGTCAAATCTGTCTTGTTGACCTCACTGAATGTGACAGAGATAAACTAAGCAGAAATCACGTCTTCATTTCACCGATGAGAAGAGTAACACCCCAAAAAAGGTTCAATTAAGTTGTAGTCCTGCTCGGAAGCTTGTATTCAGCACCCCTAATCCATCTCAACATCACAAGACTTTGGGCCCAAGATCAACGTTATAATGACGTTATAAGGAAATAAATCTTCATTTTCCTGGTTGGACGTGTAGAAAGGAGGCAGGGAAGTGCAAAATAAATTACACTGACTTCAAACTAAGAAAAGGACGGAGCCGGAAAGGGACTCCTTCCCCCAGGGTCATCCATTTCCAGATGCGATCCAAAATGGCGGCTGCCGCCAGCACACCCAGAGGCAGCACGCTCACCCTTCCACTGGCCAGTTGCAAAGGGTCAGGAGAAAAGGGCTGAGAAGGAGGGTCTGGAGACAGCCTTTAAGCAGTGAGTAATTGCTGTGCGGAGTGGGCCGCTCCCCCAGGAAGAAGAGAAAGTTGTAACCCTGAGCAAATTTGAGAAAGAGGGAGACAGGCACTTACAGGAAATAAATGATGTGTTCTTGGGGCGTGAGACAGGCTTATATGAATGGCAGAGACTTCTGCTTTCCGCAGATGCTGCTTTTAGCGGTGGAGAGGGGCTGGAACTAACATGCCCAGAAAAGAGACAGGCTCAAGTTGATGTCCCCTTGTTTTTGAGTCCGTGTCCACTCCCTTGAAAGCACTGTCACTGGCAGAGATGAGCCCAAAGCACTTGGTTTGGAATAAAACCCCCTTCTCCACCTGCCCTGCCAGCTTCCCCTGCTCTTACCCCGTGATTTCCACAGTCATGCAAATCTGCTGTCCCCCCCCCGCCCCGTGAGCCACTTCTTTCTAGTTTTTTCCCCTTTTTACTTGCTGTACCCTCTCTCCACCTCACCTCCACCTGCAATAACGTCTCTCTCCTCTGTCTCATTACTCAAGGAGTGTCTGAGTTGTCACCATATCAAAAAAAAAAAAAAAATCCTTCCGCTATTTCCCTGGGCAAAGTAGTATGCTTTCTCCTCCATCCCCGCCCAGCCCGGCACCCTACGACATCCTCAATTTAGCATATTCGTGTCATCCCATTGCTCTTTGGTCTGTCTCCCCCGCTAGACTGGAGAGTCTGAGGGTAACAGCCCAGCACGGGCGGCGCAGTTAAGAGCACAGACTCTGTGGTCAGACCACCCACACGGCCTCAAACAAGATTCTTAGTTTCTCTAAGCCTTGACTTCCTCGTCTATAAAATGGGGATAATAATAGTGTTTACCCTTACACAGTCGTCGTCAAAATCGATTGAGGGCGTGTATTTTAGGAAAGCATTTAGCACGATGGCTAGCTGCGATTGGTATCAACTTATCTGTGAACCCCATGTCCAGCACTGTGATAAGCCGAAGAAAACACTGAATACGCAATATTAAATAATTAATATCTAAATAAATAATAATCCTTACTAAGTACTCAATAGATTTTAGTACTTAAGAACACTAAGGGCCATTATTCCCTAATTGTTGGCATTTATTTTAGCAGAACACCTTTTGTTATTAAGTTAAATTAAAACTTTTAAAAACAGAGAATTAAGAGCACCAATTCTCTTGACAAAGCCAGAGACCTCAGGAGCCCCTGAACCACTCTCGTCCCAACTTTTTTTTTTTTTTTTTTTTTTGATGTCAGTCCCCCTGGGAAGTTCTACAACAGCTCCTTCTGAATCACCTCGTGCAGTTTTGTGCAAACAGTAACCGGAGCATCCAAAGACATGTCCTAGAGCGGCAGAAATGGTCAGTGAGGTGACAGTCCTGAGAAGAAGTGGAAGGGAGCAAGGGCACGAAATCCAAGGAAGACAAAATCTTGGTACTCACAGCGTAAAAATGGACTGCCCACAACAGACGGAACTGTGACAAACAAAAACAGAAGAGCGCGCAATTGGACACAAAGGAGCATTAAGTACCCCCAGTGACAGCACAGAGCTACCCATCTAGTAAATTGTACGTATATTTTTGAGGACGTTGATTACAAAGAAGTTAAAGAATATATTCCTTGCCGTCGGGGGATTTATAATCCCAAACAAAAGACAGTATCAGTGCACTAAAAGGGCTGTGAAAGGCAAGGTGTTGCTGGGGAAGAGTAATGGACTGAGAGTTGGAAGCCCTGGGTTGGAATCCTGGTTCCATTACTTAATAGCTAGGTCACCTGGGAGAACTGACTTAACCCCTCTGAGCTGCAGTTTCTCCACCAAAGGCTTCAGTGAAAAGCCAATCAAAGCATGCATGGCAACGTGCCTGCTTAGCAAAGTACCCCATTTAAAGTAGACATCAAATAAATGCTTCCACTACTGCTCACTGTGGTTGTAATTAATAAAGCACCAGAACGATGCTTGGCACAAAGCCAGGAGGGTTAAAACACGAAAATGGGCTTTGGTAAAAGGATGTGATATTTCTATGCTTGGAAAAGCCCAGGAAAAGATAGAAAAACATCCACTCTGGATAGCTTAGAGGACTACGGATGCACTGGAATTCACGGACCTCCTGAATACTAAGTGTCCTTAGACCCTGGGTTACAAATCTTTAGATTAAACTTTCATCCCATTAAAGATAAAGAATGGACCACCGAACCTACCCCACGCCCCAGACTAGGATCAAGCACTCCATCTTATCACATGGCTTCCTCTTTCCTTGTCGCTCCTAAGACGTCGTGATTAAACAACCATTCGTGAAATTATTTATTTACTGTACCACACACTAGGCTCTCACTCCCCATGAAGGCCAAGGCCAAGCCTGCCTTATTCCCCATCATCTCCCCAACATCGGGCCCCAATGGCCACATTGCATGCTCTCAATAACGTATTAGCTGAACTAATTAAGTGATCACTTGATGGAGTTTCCAGCTGTGGGTTTCCAGGCTCCCACCCCAACCATCTGACCAGAATTAAGAACATGAACTTGATCCCAGGCAGAGGTTTCCAGACAGCAAAACATGTCGGCAGAAAACCCACCAAGCCAACACTAGCGCTCCCTGGTGTGGCTCCCGGGTCCCACGATCCGCACGTGTTTTGCACATGGAACCCCATTGACGTCAGTGGGAATGTCACGGATGGAACACATGAAGAGGCAGCGTAGACGTGTGCAGCAGGAAGCTGTCAAGTAAAGGTGCTTTGTGACCAGGAGACCAGAGAGCCGAGAGCCTGCTGACGGGTGGTGGTCCCCGGCCGGCCTTCTGGAGCGCCCGGAGGGCCGAGCACTCACTCTGCCGGCTTGGCCCCGCGACGTCGGAAGCTTGGGTTGGGTCCCTCACAGCGGCTCGGCTCCACTCTCCATCCTGCCGCCCCCCTCCTCAGCCCCGGCCCCCGCCCGCCCACCCGTCCCCAGACAAAAACAAAAGACCCATTACGGAGTTATTAGCCTCGTCTCGCGTATCCCGCGGAGGGAGGCAACTGCCAAGCCCACTTCGACTTAAAATGTTTAACAGATTTGCCCACATCTAATTTCTGTCACTGTGTTTACAGTACAAGGAACCCAGAGAAGAAAGCCGTGGAGAAAAGTAGTAGGGTTGGGGTTGTGGGGGGGACAGGGGAGGGGGCAAAAAATAAATGCCAAACGCCTTCAAAGGCGACATTCCTCCTTGTGGTTTGCAAACACTTCCTCTTTCCCCAGCCATCCTGTAATCACGCTCCAGCGTTCACCAGAGGAGTGTTTACATCCAACACCATTACCGGCAGGGGAGACAGGCGAAATTAAGGCCTCTGGTCTCTGTTCTCTGAGGCCCCATTATCTTTTCCCTCCCTTTACCTCCGTTCATCAAACGCCTCCCCTATATGAAGGGGTAAAAGCCTTTAATGGGATTTTGAAGATCTTAAAAGCCAGGCGGTTTGTTTAAAAAGGAAAAAGACCACGGGTGAGACATCGCCTGGGATCCCTGGGTCCACTTCTTGCAAAAGGGAGCAAACTTTGTTCTCTGTTCTTCCCCCTCGGCTGCCAAATCAAGTGTTGGGTTTGAGGTTTGTCTTGGATGGACAAGCAGACCACACAGAGCTGCCAGTGGGCAGCCCTCCTTCCAGCGAGGCTGAGAACTCCCATCCACAGCCCTCCCCGGGCCTGGCACCTTCCCTCCCCCTCCCTCTCTGAGCACTGTGTCCACGGCCCAAGCTGGCACCAACATCCTGGTCGTGGTCAGCAGAACCCAGTGGTGGCGGAGAAAACAACATAAAGGGGCGATGATGACAGTCAAAGTCAGGGGAATTGTTGCATGTTGGCAAATTCAAAAGAGTGGATTTGGGTTTCTTCATTTCCCCAAAGCTGGGAAAACCCCAGTCATACGTGGCCACAAAATTGGGTTAGGATAGAGACTGGGTATTCCAAAGAAATAGTTCTATCTGGTGTTCTCTTTCCATTGCCCTGGGCCAGTTATGCTTCGCTGAATCAGCACTGGACAGCGTGGGTTTGGTGAGCCGGGGCTGTCTCGGGGAGCCATGCTGGGGTGAGAGTGATTTATGAGTTACACTGCACTTGAATGAGACTCTGTGTTGAGCTGTGCTGGGTTGAAGACGTTGGTTTGTGTTGTAACATAGGAGTGGAACATTGGCGTATGATCTTGCCTTGCCATCTATCATTTTGATCCCTGGTGCCATGTTGGCTGTGGCATTATTTCAGAAGACACACTGGTGTGCAACGCGGTGTTTGCTTACGGGCACTGTTGAGTTGGACTATGACGTAGCACTGGAGTGTGGTGTTGTGTTGGGAAAGCAGTGTAGTGAGACCATCCAGCGTGGGTTTTGTTCGCCCACAGAACTGACTCTCCTGGTAATAAAACTCAGGCTCTCCTCCCGAGGTGGCCATGTGTTTCCCCTGCACAAAAGCTGAGGGCTTTTCAGGAAACTTGAGACAGAACTATGTCTCCTGAATTCTCAACGAAGACCTCAAGGTCATCACAGTATAATTACCCACACCGACCACTGGCTGAACACCAAGTCCCAATCCCCCACACTCTTCTGCAAAGTGCAACAGGGTCTTTAATGACCACGTTCCCTGATTTCCCTCATTGCAACAGCCTCCCCTCTAACTAGACGGAGCTTCCAGCCAAATCTCAGGTCTTGCCCCTTCCCCTGTGCACTTCAAAGACATGTCCTGAACTCAGTAGAACTTAGGGTAGAGGTGATCCAGCCAGGAGAGCTAGAGGTGACAGAACGTGCCCTCCTCCTTCCTTCATGAGAACACTGCTCTCTGCACATCCGCAGACACGCTTTCCTCCCTTGTCCAGAGTGACGGCCAGCAAAGAGCCTTATTCTGGGGTAACCGACATTTCCTACATGGTTTTTTTTTTTTTTTTTTTTTTTTAATGGAGCCAAGTTGTTCCACCTCCAAAGAGAATGGCAACAATCACAACAAGAGTCGCCAGCAGGCCTGGCCCGCTCCCAGAGGGCCAGATGCTACACTAAGCACCACACACGCCTCTTCTCATTCCCTCCTCACGGCACCTCTGGGTGGGAAGTATTACTAGCTTTGTTTGGCAGATTCAGTCAACAAATATTTTCAGAGCAACTAGTATGTTCCAGGCACTGTTCTTGGCTCTGGGGGATGCAGCAGTGAACAAAACAGGTGAAAATCTCTGCTGGCCTGTAGACGTAGTCGATGGGGGAGCTGAGTCTCAGAGATGTTAAGACGGCTGCACAAAGCCACACAGCTGTCAACAACAAAGCTCAGGCTCCACCCTGGGATCGCCTGACACCAAAGCCACCGTTGTGCCAACGACATATGCTTCCTTCATAAAAGTCACTAATGTGTCCTTTCAGGATGCACCGACTCACTTTGGTTTTCTGGTTTTCGCTTGTCTTTTTAATATCAGCTGCTCTGTTGTGGATGTCTGTTGCTTGGCCATTGTCCGTCAGATGGAAACGCAAATATCACAGCAGTACGTTCATGGAGGGATGGAGGTTTTGAGTCCAGAAAGAAAGAGCTGATGGAGAGGAAGAGATAGAGTTTCCATCCCTGGTTAGGTGACAGCTGGCTTCTCTGACATCCAAGGGTCGTTGCCAGCGTGTGAGAAGGAACAAGGACGAAATCCTGGCTAGTACAATCCATTCCCAAGCCAGAGAGAACTGTTTTAATGGAAAAGACAGCACTTTATTTTTTAAATTAGGGACAGTTTGCATAGGGGGTCAGGGCTTCCCTTCCCCCTGGTAACGTAGAAAAGAAAGAAGGGTTACATAAGAAAAAAGCCAAGCTTAAGAGACCCAGGTCTAAGTTCGCACTGCATGTTTTCTGGAGGCTGGGCTGGTCATTTTGCCTGAGACTCAGTTTCTTTGTCAGTTAAATGGGAATATTCTTAACACCTAAGTGACAGAGCTATGATGAGTGATAATGAAAATATTTATGGGAAGTGCTTTGCACATCACAAAGAGCCACATGAGCATTAGATAACCTACCAGCCTGGCAGGAACCAACTCTCATCCTAGGAATTACAACATTACCAGCCTAGGAACACTGCCAGGAGAACTGAGGTCTTCAAAGCGGAGAAGATGGTCAAGTTAAGATTGTAGGGGAAAGAAACTGGGGTTCATTTTGACATAAATGATATATTGCAAGTCATGTAGTTGGTCTATACATATGTGTGTATATACGTGTGTTTGTGTGTATGTGTGTGTGTGTGTGCACGCGCACGCTTCATTTTGGGTAACCATATTATCCTCATTTTATGAGTAAATAAATAATGTTTCAGGAGGTAAGCCAGCATTCCCAATGTCACCAGGCAAAAAAAATGGAAACACAGGGATTCACATTTAAAATGGCCACTCTCCAAACCCATATTTTCCCCCCATTTTGTCACCTCATTTGCCCAGAGTACTCCCTAAAAGAAAACCTATTCAACTGGATTTACATTTAAAGGCCTAACCTGTCTTTAGTACCCGTTTCCTCAAGATAAACAGACCCCCCCCCCCCCGCCCCCGCAACCTTACAGAAGCCGCTAAATGCAGTTATTTGGCTGCCTCTGTCTGAGTGGCTTCCCGGAGCAGGGCAATGAATGAAGTGACCCCCTCCTGACCTTCCCTCTCCTCCCGTCCCCTGGCCCTTCCTAACACACACAGGGTCTGCAGGGGACTGCACACACGAGGCACCCTTTGCTGTATCTAGAGTCTGTATCTAGCCTCTCTCAGGAAAGGATGGCATTCTTCACATGACAGCACTCCAATGTGTGCTGTCTGGGCGCCATCCTCAAATTCTGGCTCTGCTTTCATCTCTCTGCTTACGGAAAGGGCTCTCTTTCATCATAGCTTGCTTCTCCCAGACTGTGTCATAGACTCCTGGGTTGAGTGTTCAAAATCTTGCCTCCTCCACTTCCCAGCTGGGTGACCTGGGACAGGTCATCTGACCACCCCTTCATCTCAACACACACCCCCACCCTCCACCCAACTGGCCAAATCAGCAGAACAGTCTTGAAGTTCCTGTCCCTCTAGCTTTAGATCTTAGTTTTATCAACCCAACCTCCCAAAGATTCCTCAGATCCATTCACTTCCCTCCATCCTCACTGCACCAGCTTTCACCATCTCTACCCTTCTCTCGAACTGGGTCTTACTTCTTCCACCCTGGCCTTCTCCATTCCTTCTCCTCACTGCAGACAGAGCAAGCCTCTTAAATACATGAATCCATTCATCATGCCCCCCACCTCCCTTACAAAATTCTTCAGTGGCTCCCTAGTGCTATGACGTCATGGGTCAAAGTGGTGAACCAGGCCAGCTCTGCCATCTGGGTTCCTACCAGCCTCATGATCTCGGCCAGATGGCTCAACTTCTCTGTGCTTTGATTTTGCAATCCGCACCTATGGTTCAGGGTTGTCGCAAAGATTAAATGAGTTAACAAATAAAAACTACTTGGAAAAGTGTCTAGTGTACAGTAAAGACTCAATAAACCCCACCGATTTTATCATCTTCATCACCATCACTGCTACTGTTACTATGTGAATAATAACCCCTTAGCATGGGATACAGGGGTTGGCAAGATCTATTTCCTGCTTACCTATCCAACATCACCTCTGGTCTCATCCCTTACGTTCTAGGCACCAGCCATTCTTAACCTTTTTTTTTTTTTTCATTCAACATAGGGACAATGATTTATGCATAATGATGGTCATCACAGTGATGTTTATAACAATAAAGTTTTTCTAAAGCTAAATATCCATCAACTACAAATGCCTAAGTAGGCGGGAGGGTAATAGCGCAGTGGTAGAGCGCACGCTTAGCATGCACGCGGTCCTGGGCTCAATCCCCAGTACCTCCATTAAAAAAATAAGTAGATAAATAAACCTAATCACCACCCCCTTTCAAAACATCAAGCAAACAGAAGTAAAGTAAATAAATCTTAAAAAATGGTTAAGTAAAATTGTGGTCTAATCAAGTATTTCAAAAACATTTTAAATTATGATGCGAATGAATATTTAATGACAGGAGTAAATGCTTATGAGATGACAGTATGTGAAAAATGACTTCCAATTGTTTCTACAGCATTATCACAAACCCGAAGGAAATAAATCAGTATGTTTACCAGTGGTGATCTCTGTGCTGTTAGATTATAGGTGATCTTTTTTTCTTCACACTTGGCCTATTTTCCAAATTTTATAGAGTCACCATGTTTGCACTTGCATGTGAGGGAGAGGGAGAAAGAGAGCAATTTGCCTCCTTCTCTTGTTTCAAATGTAACTGTTCTGGTATTAAAAGTTAATTTCATCCAAACTCACTCCTCAACCCACACACGTGCAATTGCTACCATTTCCCACCCCACCTCCCCGTCCATGAAAACAGTATTTTCAAATCTGGTCTTAAACAATTGTACTGAAAACTTAAAGAAAAATCAATGCCCCTCCACAAGCTAAAATCACTTTCTAGGCTCCTATCCCAGGATAAAAGAAATCTTGAAATGAGGGGGAAAAAAATTACAATCTGCTCCATTTTAAAATGAAATCCAAAACAGATTCAGTCACAGGGGACAAACACATATTAAACGTTTTTAAGTGGAGGCAAACAAAACACTTTAATCCCAGGATTTTGGAGTGCTCTCCCTATTCTTAGAAATTATTACCTGGTCAACACTCTGCATCTCTCAGGAGCTCAGATATTCCTTAATGTATCGTCTGGTGATAGCAGTGGGATGTGGTATAATGTGTGTACACAGCTTTTTCTCCTGGGTCGACCAGATGTTCTGACAAGTACAAACTTAACTCTGTGTCTCCAAGATGCTGAGTTGAGTAGATGGTAGATGTCTGAACGTGGTTTTGTGTGTGTGTGTTTACAGGCAGAGAAAGAGAGAAAATAAAAGGGCACAGTACACTCACTTTTTTTTTCTTTTCAAAGCAACTTTGGTAACTCCCTGTTCCAGTAAGTTATGACTTCCTCCCAACCTGCTTCCTTGGTGGGAACGGCAGGTTCCCATGCCAACTGAGATGGAGGAAGGAGGAGGGGTGTGAGAGCCATTTGATGGTTTGTCAAGATATGCACTCCGGCACCTCATTCTTTTAAAAATGTTTTTAAATGAAAAAGCTTTGCCGCTTAGACAAAAAAAGGAACTGATATTCTTGCAGAGAGGCAAAGAACCTCATACCAAAGGGGGGCGGGGTAACGGTCACTGATGCATCATTACGAGCCCCTAATGAATGAAAATATTACTCACATTTTCCTGTGATTTTACGCTTGGTTATGAAGCATTTCAAGAGGAGGGACTGAAAGAGACAAACACTGTGGCTGGCATCGTCGCTGTGACGTTTCAAGTAACTGTATTTATGACAGTATTATACAGTCCATATATTTCCCTCTAATGGTGCCAATAAAAAGATGGCATCTTCCCAGCGTCTGCTCCCTGCTCATGTTTAGTATCTTACATTCCTCAAGGGTCTGAATGCTCGCAAGCAAAAGAACTAATTTTTCACAGCATTAGAGGGGAAGGGAAATTGGCTTTCTGTCTTTCGACCACTCAGCTGCTACTTTCCTATTAGCCCTCACAAGGCAAAGTGTTGTTCTTTTTCTTTAAAAAGAAATGTGTTCCACCCCTCCCCACACATGAACATATTATAACAGCTCACATTTTTCAGAGTTCTTCCAACCTACCCAGGACCTGGGTTTTACACCTATCAGTTCAATGGACCTTCAGGACAAGCTTCTGAGACAGGTGCTCTGATTGTGCCCATTTTAGGGAGGCACAGACTGAGGTTCTTAGAGAGTAAGTTCCCCAAGGACACTGAAGATGATCCAGGACTCAAAGTCAATGCCCCAGGCAACACTCTTTCACTTTTCTGTTCTTTTGATTTTCTCTCGCTGTTCATGATGGATAAATATGCCAAGTGGGAGCACAGAACTCAGTCTCGCAGAGCCTTTAACCAGGCACATACTCTTTTGAGGAAGGATGAAAAGGCCAATTACCTTCCCTCAATAACACTTCCATGGATTAGCTGTGTGAACTTGAATAAGTAACTTAACCCTCCTGAACATCAGCTTAATTCGAAGAGACAAATATCATAGCTTAGTATAGACACAGGATGTACGCTTAAGAACTACGATACATTCACTTAAATAATATTCACTCACCCCTTCTTAGGTGGCCAACAAGATGCTAGGTGCTGAGGGAGTAGCCATGAAAAGGATACAGCCCCCGCCCTCTGGAAGCATACAGTCTGGTGCTTGAGGTGAACATGCAAAGAGACCAACACAATTGCCTGTGATGTTAGCACCATATTGTTGTCTTTAAGTTTCTGACAGCACCTGAAGCAGTACAGGCAAAGTAATCTCAAGAGTTATCCAGACATATTTCATCATAAACACTCCCTCCTAAAACCGAAACAAAAATACTTGGAGAAATCCACAGGGCTTTCTACTAGGTGACTTAAGGTATGAACTGTGGACACAGAAATCAAACATACTTTTGGAACATCACAGCAATGAGCAAAGATTATCATGTCAGCGAATGACTACTCCTGTCGATCAATATCTTTTTTTTTATATAAATACATACCTTCATGTCTATGCTCCAATCAGCAAAGTGGAAATGTGGGCAAGCTCACTACATGATGGGCAGTCAGTGAGGAAAAAAAATATTTTCAAGTACTCAGCAAGACTGCACTCTTAAAGACATCCTTAGACCCTCTCTACCTTCAAGTCTCCATGAGTCTCTGGGTGCTTAAAGCGACTTCTCAACCTGGCACTATTGACATGGTGGGCTGGATGATTCTTTGTCCTGGGGAATGTCTTGCGCATTATACAATGTTTAGAAGCATCCATGACCTGCATTCACTAGTTCCCAGTAGCAGAGACCCTCCCACTCCCATGACAATTAATAATGTCTCCAGACATTGCCAAATGTCCCCAGAGCAGAGGGTGCCCCAAATCACCCCTAGTTGACAACCACTGGTCTAACACTAAACGCACGTCTATATTTCAGAGGAGTCAAGATCAACTTCGGAGCTAGCCTGGCCTGGCCCCTTCGAAGATTATCTTTTCTTTCTTCAAATCAGGGATTGGAAGGACATCATCAAATGTTTCTTTCATTCATTCATTCATTCATTCATTCATTCACTCACGTGCCTACTTACTCCCTCGTTCAGCACACACTGGCGGCACGACCCGGTGCAAAACCACTAAGCACATTACAGATGTCCAAGCACACAGAAAACAAACTGTGGTTACCAGGAGGAATGGGCGGTGGAGGGGGACAGATTAGGAGTCTGGAATTAACAGACACATATTAGCATATATAGAACAGATAAACAACAAGGACCTACTGTATAGCACAGCGAACTATATTCAATTTCTTGTAATGAGTCATAATGGAAAAGGAATGTAAATATATATATACATGTGTGTATGTATATATATATACACGTATAACTGAATCACTTTGCTGTCGACCTGACACTAACATTGTAAACTGCCTACATTTCAATAAAAAATAAGAATTAAAAAAAAAGAGATCCAAGCAAATACAATCCAGGACATGATCCAAACTACCGAAGCTCACCAGAACACTTGAGTTCTTACCTTCACCCTGACACTCTCTCTTAAGCCAGTGGCTTCTCCTTAGGACTCAGTTTCATCACCTGGAAGATGGACTTACTGTGTGTTTCCCAAACACCAATCCTTTGGATGCTACCTTCAAAATGCTTGCCCTCCTCACCATCTGCATAATCATTTTTCCTTACTATACTTTTCCTTGAATCAACCCTATTTATTTACTCTCCCAAGGAAATTGTATATCACTGTTATGTCCATAAATCCAGTACCACATCCATAAAGGAAAGGTAACCTTAAAAAAGAAGTACAGTGAAAGCAAACAAAGCTATCACACACTAGCTGTACGCCGCTGTCAGAGGGAGGTTCTAAGCACAGTGCCTGTTTTCTCCATATTACAAAGCGGGGAGCAGAGAGTGGTGGAGAGATGTTAAAAGACACACCAGGATCAAACGGGAACTTTCTCTGGGCCAGTGAGAACTGGAAGAAGCCTGCAAAGGGAAAAACTCTCACGTGGGATTCAGAATCATTTATTTCCAAGTTCTTGGACCATCCTGGACCATCCACGTCTGCTGGCAACATGCACACCACCTTTTGGGAAACACAAGATCAGCTGTGCCAGTCTAGTTCTCAATGCCTTGTTTCACTGGCCTCACCGTGTGGCCGCATGTAAACGACTTACCTACTCTCTGAATCTCAGTTTTCTTATCTATAGAATGGAAACACCATAGCTGACCCTCAAAGCCGTTGCCAACAGTTAATGTATTTAACCTCGCTTTGATTTCCAAGGTTCTCCTTTAGATCTAAAGACCTAGAGGAAAACAATTGCACCCCGATAATCTTTGGGGATGGCCTTTTGAGTCATGCTAAGGACATGGCATAGCAAAACAAAGCAAAACAAAAAGTCTTTAGAGTTGTTTCCCCCCTGCCAAAATTCATATGTTGAATCTTAACTCCCAACGTGATGGTATTTGGAGGTGGGGCTTTGGGGAGGTGAAGAGGTCATGAGGGTGGAGCCCTCATGAATAGGGTTAGTGCCCTTACAAAAGAGACCCCACAGAGCTGCCCAACTCTTCTGGCAGGTGCGGACCCAGACAGAAGATGGCCATCTATGAACTAGGAAACAGGCCCTCACCAGACCCCATATCTGCCAGCACCTTGATCTTGGACTTCCCAGCCTCCAGAACTGTGAGAAATAAATTTCTGTGGCTTAAAACTCACCCAGTCTATGGTATTCTGTGATAGCAGCCTGAATGAACTAAGGTAAAAATTCGCCGCCTTTGAGCCAGATGCTTCCCAGCCAAGCACTTAGGCCCTGAGAGCCTCAGTTTCCTTCCATATAAAATGGAAATCAGAAAGGCTCTCCCGCCTGCCTGCCCCTGTGATTAAAAAAAAAAAAAAAAAAGCACATGGAATAATGCGAATTCTTTGTAAACGGCCAGGTGAGGGGTACACATACCGGTACTGGTTTCCGAGCTACAGGAAATCAACCAACAAACAGCACCTTTCCACGTGTTCTCAACTGCAGGCGGCAGGCAGAGAAGGAACGGCTGAGGGCTGCGGCTGCTGAGGTGAGGTGAGCAGCTACACAAGATGGGTGTTGTAAGGGGGTGCAAATGTTTGGAACTGGGGTAAAAAGTTCTGCAAGTAAACCAGAGGGGCCACGACTTGGAGGTGGAGGGGAGAGGAGAAATGGAAGAAGGTGTCAGGAGTGAGGAAGGGGTGACTTTGCAAATTTGCCCTCTGGCCTCAGGATCCTTGGCACGATCAGCACTTTTGAGGTTCAAGTTTGTTTATTCTTGGCAAAATGCAACCGCCTGTTTCTAAGAGAAAAGTCTTTAAAAGGCTTATAAAATCTACTCAAAAGGCTTTCTGGACATCAAATAGCTCATAAAAAGGAACATTTTGATGAGTTAAGTGTAAATGAATCAGAAACATACGGATTCCATTTTGCTTAATCTGCCCATGGATTTAGGAACGAAGGGGGAAAACTGCTCCAAGCCGAATTCTTTGGGGGGCTTTGTAGCCCCCTAGAACTTTGAAAGCTGTTGGGAACCTTGAAGCAAATCCCATGCAGAACTCTGCTTTGTGCTCCTGAACTGGGGTCTCCAAGAAAGGCCCTGGCTGGAGGATTCATTCTGCATGAGAAAAGGAAGGAAAGGAGTAAACACAGCCCATTCACCAGGGCTGGAAACTCTGCACTTCACAGCAGCTGCCACTTGCAGAGCCCCCTCCCCCCAGGAAGAGGACACATTTGATGTCATCCAAGAGAGGGGATGACACAGAGGATGGCGACACCAAGGAGACGGGGTGCTAATTAATCCCAGCTCCCCCAACGACCAGCTTTGTTGCCCTGGCCACGTTAAAGTAATGTCTTCAGGCCTCAGTTTCCACATCTGTGAAATGGAGCTAGAATCATCCTAAGGGTTAAATTTTAAAATTGTGAAACATCTCATACAGCGCTCAGCACGTAATAAGGAGCCGGTCAAGACTGGCCGTCATTACATGCCAACCCTGTCGAGTGGGCACTGATGTTATCCCCATTTTAAAGTCCTAGAAACTGAGCCCAAGATGATTCAGAGACTCACCCCAGGTCCCAAATTCACTACAGTAGTAGACCCATGACTTCAACCTACAGCCTCAGGATTCCACAACCAGAGGTCTTGTCAGTACACTCCACGATGTCCCCAAAAGACGCAGGAGTTTAGCAGAACCGATCAAACTCCAGACCTGGAATTAATTTCCCAATATAAGGCTGGTGCCGGTGGCTGGAGGTGAGCTCAGACGGGCCCTCCTCCAAGACTCCCAAGGACTCTCTGAAGCCAAGACAGAACTAGCCCCGCACCCTCCATCAGAGGTGTTGAGAGATATTCCTGGCTCCAAAGTTTTGTTTTCTTGGTGTGATGGGTTAATGGAATTACAGGGAAGACGTCGAAGATGAAAGGGGAGAGAGAAATTTGGAATCACGCTACATTTTCCGTTCACTGTCTCTCTGACTGATGCTATGTAATGTGGCTGTAAAAACAGATGAAGCAAAATCTAAAGTAGAGGGGAAAAAAAAAAACAGTCTATGTAAATGCGCCAGGTGGATAATACTTGGCGTGTTGTACATGTTTCTGCACATGATTGTATCAAAGGGGATAATTACAGCATATGGAAAATAGGACATATTGTTTCCATATGAGAGATAAAGAGAGAGTGTTACAAGTGATTAAAGGACTTAAGGGTGTAGAATGTTCTCATAATGAAAAGAACTGCTCATGTCCCAGAATTAGAGTGGTGGTTTTTTTTTTTTTTAGCAAGAATTGCAGAAGTCTTCCTAGTATTCTTCAAAGGGAAAGGCCTCTAAATTCTTTGCGAGTTTGGCTGAACTCAAAAAGTTAAACAGAATCACCCAGGCAGCCTCTCTTCATCTCCTGACTCTAGGATTATCCAGGCAGGTCTTTGCATCTGGCTGCTTCACCCATGGGCCCCAGAGCAAAACAGCTCATGAGGTCAAGAAAGTCTGGAGCCTGACCACAAAAAGACGAACCACCCAAGTGAAAACTGGGCAGGGGACTTCTCCAAAGAAGATACACAAATGGCCAAGGAACCCGTGAAAAGATGCTCCACATTATTAGCTGTGAGGGAAATGCAAATCAAACCCATAATAAGATACCGCTTCACATCCACTAGGATGGTTGTAATTAAGAAAATTAAAAATAGCAAGAGTTGGTGACGATGCGGAGAAATCGGGAGGTTTGCACATTCCTGGAGCCGTCACTGTGGAACGCAGTGTGGCAGCTCATCACGTGACCCAGCAATTCCACTCCTAGGTGTGTACCCAAAGGAACTGAAAGCAGGCATTTGAACAAATTCTTGCTCACCAAGTGTTCACAGTAGCAAAATTCATGGTAGCCAAAAGGTGGAAATGACCCAAGTATCCATCAACGGTTGAATGGATAAACAGAAAGGGGTCTGTCCATGCAATGGACTCTTACCCAGCTACAAGAAGGATGAAGTATGGACACAACCTACAACATGGGTGAACCTCAAAAACACTGCACTAAAGTGAAAGAAGCCAGACACAAAAGGGTACATACTGTATGATTCCATTTACATGAAATGTCCAGAACAGGCAAATCCACAGAGACAGAACAAATTAGTAACTGCCAGGGGTTGGAGATGGGAAGTGGAGAGGGTGTCAAACGGGGCGAAATACTACTTAACGGGATGGGGTTTCTCTTTGGGGTGATGACAGTGTTTTGGAACGAGATGGGGTGGTGGCTGCACGACACTGTGAATAAGTGAACTTAAATATAAAATTTGAAATGGTAAATTGTATAGACAGAGTCAAATCAATCATCTTACAGAGTGCTGTATGTCAAATAGGTCTCAATAAAGCCAGGGGAAAAAATTTTCATGGTTAATCTTATGTTACGTGAATTTCACCCTGATATAAATAAATCAACCCATAAAAAACAAGGGCTGGAGCCTGCTTTCCTTCCCTGCACCTGCCAAGACCAAGGCCAAGCTCTTGGCCTCCGGCTCAATGCCCATAACTGTAGTTCCCCTAGAGTTGGCCTCCCTCGAACTATTCCTCTCCTAGCATTAAGTTGAGTGGGCTCTGATGGTGAGTAACCAAACTGTCTTGCTTCTTGGAAGATTTTAATACTATATAGCTGCCCAAAATATGGAATTTTTTTTTTTTTTGCAACCATTTTTCCTTGTATCTTTTCCTTTGTTATCCTCTAGGAAAATAATTCTGGCCCATAGAAAGAGTGCTGGCCATTCATAGCCTTGTCAGTCTCAGCTGCTGAGCAACCTGGTTTGATTGACAAGGAAGTGAGCATCCATTAAGAATTGTGTGTCCTTACAACTTGGAGGCGACCTGCCTTGATGTTCTTATAGTAATAGATATAGATTCAAATCTTTCTTTGCCCCTTTCTCACTCTGAGCCCCTGGGCAAGACATTATCTCGGCTTCCTCGTCTGTAAGATGGAGACAGCTCTACCTCAGGATGTTGTTGTGAAGTTAACGTGGCATTCGTACAGCAGTTGCTCAAATAATATTCCTTTTCCTTTCCCACTATCCTGGCCTGGTCTGAGAGGTTCAAAATGGGGATTATGATGCCCACCAGGGAACAAGACGGATGTAAAAGGGCATTTAAGGTGTGACATTAGCTTACTGATGGTGTCCATCCTGATAAATCTGGAAATGGATAGGATCTCTCTCTCTCCCTCCACACATGGGAAAACTGCAGCCCAGAGAGGTTCAGAAACTTGACAGATGTCACACAATGAATCAGCCACAGAGCAAGAATTACAAGTCAGGTGTCTGAAGCTCTTAAGCTGCTCACTAGGCACTGGGGTGTGATCTATAGATGAGAATTCAGATGCCTCCCTCCAACTGGGTAGATGCCAACTCCTGCATGACATTCGGCATTATATGCTCCATGGTATAGGCCCCCACAGGGTCACTTATAAGGTCAAAAACAGTATCCTGGCAGACTAGAGAGAACCTTCCAGCTGAGAGTCACCAATTTCCTACATGTCTCTGGTACGCACGAAAAGGAGGATTTTTTTTAATTATTCTTTTTCTGAATATATATATTTCCCAGAGTTTGTTCATTCAACAAGTATGTATTGATTTCTTGCTGTGTGCCAAGTTCTGTTCCAGAAGCCAAGGTCCCTGTGAACAAAAAGCTTACATTCAAGTGGAAAAGACAGGAATTAACAACTCAGAGAAAAACCAAGAGAATTTCAGATTTATAAGTTCTATAAAGACACTAAAATGAGGAAACACTATAAAATGTGCAGGGTAAGCTAATTTTAATTAAGTGAGCAGGAATGTTCTCTCTGAGGAGGGGATACTTGAGTTGAGACTGGAATGCACAGAAGAAGCTGGCAATGAACTGAGGAAAGAGTATCTCAGGCAGCATGAACAGCAAGTGCAAAGGCCCTCAGGTAGGAACAAATCGGACATGTTTAAGAAACAGAGACACTACGTGGCGAGGGCAGAGCAGCCTGGGGGAAGACAGTGATGGGAGGTAAAAGCAGTGAGGCAGAGGCTTGAGGCCAAATCATGCAGAGTCTCACTGAACTTGAATTATATATGAAACATAATCTCTCCATAAACAATTTGACCATGCAGATAAAACAAAAGATTGAAACAGATAAAAGTCACTTGTGATTCCAACATCTAGAGAAAACTGACCAATAATACTTTGGTGCATGTCCTTTTAAACATTTTAGTTCATATGCTATCATATAAATATATGTTCCCACGAGTAGGAGCCTGTAATACATCCATGAAACCGGCCTTTTAATGTATTTTTATTCTGTATTTATTACTTAACGTATCATGAACGTCCTTCTGTGTCAGTTCACTTAGATACAACACAGAGTTCACGTAGACACAGTGCCCGGGACATAGCAGACACTCAACGAATGTTTGTATAAGGAAAGAATGAAAGAAAAGGAAGGAAGGACGGAGGAAGAGAGGGAGGGAACGAGGAGGGGATAATTTTTAACAGCTGCTTCATCTTCCAGTGCGTGATTAGAGCTTAATTTCATAGCTGGTCTCCTCCTGTTGACATTTAGGGTTTTTTTTTTTTTTCCCAGTTTGTTTTTTTTTTTATTGCCATCAATAATGCTGCCATGACATCACCATCTCTATCCTCACATCTCTGGGTATTTCTCCAACTACACCCTCAGGATAATCTCCCAGAGGTGGAATTTCTGGGACAAACGGTGTGTGTGTTTTTAAGGAACTTGCCCTCTGGAAAGATTTATCAATGTGCCCTCCCATGGGCAGTGTTTGAGGATGGTAGGTTTCCGTCACTGACATGAGCAAAATGTCGCTTGGGGCTGGGGGTGGGGCGGGGAATAGTTTAATGAGCACTGCTGGATTTCTAAAAGGTTCACTCAGTCATGTGGGCATCTTTTCCTACCTGGAAAACGGAGAACTCACCTCGCTGAGCCTCCCTTCTCCTTGGCATATTTCCAACATGAAGCAGCTCAGACTTCAAGAAGTGAAACCACTTGCCTGGGGGAACTCGTTTCCATTTCTGGGTTTGGTGTCACCAAAAGCCCTGCCCCAGATCAGATGCTTCCTTCTTGCCGCAAAATTAAGAGGTGCAAAAAGATTCCCAGCGCTGATTGCCAGGCCCTTTCATAAGCCACTGGTTTTAATATTGGTTTGGCAGCTCCAATAATGATTTCTTTTTTTTTTTTTTTAAAGCACAGGACTTGGAGGCAAACTGCAGAATGTGGCCATGAACTTGGCCAGGAACCTGGCCATGAACCCAGCTATGAACCTGGCCACGAACCTGACTATGAATCCAGCTATGAACCTGGCCAGGAACCTGGCCTGAGCTATGATTATTCACAACACTTCACACGTCCTTACCATCTTTTCACCAAGACCCCTTTCCACAGCCGTTACCTGGGTCTCCTCATCCTCCTACAAGGAAAACCTCAAAGTTCCCAAATTAGAGAGGAAAGGAAACGGAAGGCAAGGCATGTCCCATCTACAAATACACAGATTTGATAATACTCAGAAGAATGTAGTCTTTGATTATCTTTCCAAAAAAGATTTCCTTTAAAATCTTTCCATGTAGGAGAAATACTGTCTTTCCCAGTTTAGAGAAGAGGTCCAGGATAGAGTGATGTCTTTGGCCCTGGTCACACCGTGGTCAGCGGCGGAATCTGGAATCAGGACTTCTGGCTGTCTGGTCCATATTGCTAAGAGAACATCTGTTCTCCTATGTGCCTCCAATGTTCTCTTCAATATGACCCTTCCTCTTTAGCTTCGAGGAACTGGGAAAGCAGAGAGCCGACGCATGAATTTGCTGTAGACGTGCCTGGAAAAGCTAGACCCAGGCGGAGAGAACGGAAGGAAAGGTCGAGTCTGCCATTTCCCAATGACCTGTCCTGAAGTAGCACTGGTCTACAAGCAGCTTTCTTCCTTTGCTTTCTGAATGTTTTGCTTTTAAGGTCGCGTCTGTCTGCCACAGACCCAGCAGGAATGTGTGATGGGCGGGGTGTGGTCCATCCCAGCTCCAGGAGACATCTCCACATCCCCTGCACTGCTCTGAGATTCCAGCTGCGCCCTGAGCCTGGCAGAGCTGGGAGGGCTGCCATGGCAAGGACGCAAGGCTCTGGGAAAGACACAGCCCTGTTTTCTTTGGGGGAAGAATGGGGACTTCTAAATTTTAAGCTTTATCTGCAGGGCTCTGCAGGATGCTGGAAGGGTGTGGACACAGAGCGAACACAGCGTCAAGGCTGTGAAGTGCCTATGTATGACCAGGGCCCATAGAAATGCCTAAACACTCCGAATAAATAAATCAAAGCAACCTCCTCCTTCCTGCATTAGAAAAAAAAAGGAAAGAAAAGAAAAGCAAGGAAAAGGCCGCCCTTCAGACCCTCCAGCCCATTAGTCTCAGTTATTTTCCTGCAGTTGGCTTGCCTTGCCCCCCATTCAGAGGCTCCTCCTGCCCATGTATTTACCTGATGTTTATTATCTATACCTGAAAGACCAGAACGCGGGCCTTTGTTATTCGATGCACCTGTAACACACACTCGCTGCTGGAGAGGCTGGGCTGCCTTTTCACTGGCTCTCCCCTCTCAGTCCCCACTCCTCGCCTCACCCCCCATGTAACCAGCCAGCCAATAGGCAACTGCACATGCTAGGAATCAAGCAAAACACACGCGGTCCGCATAACAGAGCACCAGCAAAGAAGAACCCAGGTGAGCGTCCTCTTTACCTAGCCCCGAGGAGGAAGCGAGTGTGCAATGAAATTATCAGAAAATGCCAGAAGAGTCTTTGGAAGTATTCACCACCTTCCTTAAGAGAGCTGCTGTATGTTGTGTCTCTGACCTGGGGACCCTGATAGCTACAGAAATATGACCTGACCAGGTGCCGTGGCTTTGATTTTAGCCTCATTTTATAGATGAAGAAACAGACGTGTGGAGAAATTAAGTAACTTCCCCAAACCTCACAGCAAACAAGTAGCAGGGCCAGGATTGCAAACCAGGTACTCAGACTACAGACAGCCTGTGTCCTGGAGTTCCGTGATCCAACATGGTAGCCGCCAGCCATGGGTGGTTGCTGAACACTGGGAATGTGGCTGGTCCAAACTGAGCTACACTTAGGTGTAAAACACACACCGGATTTTCAAGCCTTAGTTCATCCAAAAAGAATGCAAAATATCTTTTCTACTTTATTTGTATGTATATTTTCTTTCTTACATTGGTTTTTATATTTTTACATTGAATTGAAATGGTATTTTTGTTGTATTAAGTAAGACAGATTAAAATGAAGGTCACCTACCTCTTTTTATTTTACTGATGTGTCTACCAGAAATTTGTAAATTGCATATACAGCTCTCATATTTCCACTGGACGGCGCTGGTCTAGACCCTCGCTACTCAAAGAGTGGTCCCTGGACCAGCAGCACTGGCATCACCTGGGAACATTTGAGAAACGCAGACTCTCAGGCTCCACCCCCAACCTACTGAAGCAGAATTTACACTTTAACAAGATCAGGAGATGAGATATGTGTGCCCTTTAAAGTGTGTGAGGCTTTGCAAGTCCATGGTTTCACCAAGTGGTTTCCACTGGGATCAGTGCGAGGTATGGTTTTATATTTTCTGAAAGGCACAGAGGGTGTTAGGGAGACCCATAATTCAGTTAGTTTGGCAAAGGTCAAACTGAGCAGAATCAAACAGGATTCTTCCCTGCAGGACACACCAGGTCTCTCACAAGGCTGGTGTGCTTGGCGAACTCCCATGAGCAGCACACAGAACACAAGATTCTCCCACGGTGTTCTGAACTTGAGGATGTGACTTCCCCTCTCTGTCTTGGTTCCCTCGTCTGCAAAATCAGGACCATCCTGCTACTGACATTCTCTTAGCCAGCCTAAGAAGTCGATTCTCTTACAGTCCCAGAGGCGGTGTCAGAGGGTCTGAGAGGTTAAGATACCTGCCTCAGGTCACACAGAGGGGAGCTGGGATTGCAACCCAAGTGTTTAACCCACGTTCTCATTGATCTCATCTCCACCGGCCCCTCCCTCCTTGGAGGCAGCCCCCAGATGTGCCTGTTCACAATGACAGCTGACATTTAATAAGCCCTTACTACGTGCTGGGCTCCGGCACTAGGACTTCGGCATGTATCCCATCTCACTGGACCCCCACAATAACCCCAAGAGGTAGCTATCTTCACACTCATTTTTGGCGATGAGAAAACTGAGGCACGGAGAGGCAGGGCACATCCCCTAGGCACACTGTTTCTAAGCAGGATTGGAATCTAGGAAGTCTCGCTCCTGGTCACCCCCTTTAAACCTCTATGCCACCTGCCTCCAGTGGTCCCTACCAGAGTGACAGCTGAGCCTCTTCTAAACTCTTGAACTCTTAGACGAGATGTGGTGGAAAGAGCTGGATTCTAGCCCCAGCCCCACCACTTCCCAGCCAGGCGAGGCACGGTCCCTCCTGGATGACAGCCTCTCCATCCACTACGTGAGAACCTCGTTATCTCATCAGGGTTTCACCACTAGCTTTTGCAACATCCTCGAAGCCAGAGAGGGAGAGGACGGCTTCCTACCCCTGCCTCACCCAGGGCCACTCCTGGTTGTTCTGTTTTAGATATTGTGTTACCAACCTTGTTTGCTGGGAGGGAAAAAACAACGCTGGAAAACCACTAAATGAGGATATTCAAGCTCCGATTGCCTGCAAGGCGAGTGGAGAAGACAGGGAGAAGGTGGTGGTTTGGAGATGGAGCCAAAAGGGAGGGGGCTGAGATCTGTTTCTGGGCCATCCATCCAAGTCAAACACCAAGCGAGTCTGTGTTTGGAGCAATGAGAAGATGGGAACATGGTTCAACCAGGAGGAGGTGAGGAGGGGGCCAAAGATAGTGGCATCCGGACAGAGGGACCTACGAGCAGAGGAGAAACCAGAACCGTGAACCATGCCATGAGTCAGCTCACAGCATCCTCAGCCTCAGCTAGCCAGCCCTCCTTCCATGCCCACCACCCCATTTAGCAGATGATAAAAGTGAGCCCCAGAGAAGATACATGACCTCCCAAGGTCACTCCTCCTTTCTTGTATCCACTCTACATATACTCAAGGGGCACTATCCAGGTTCTCAGAGGTCCCAGAAGACTTGGGTCCCTTCTGTATTTAGAAGCTCTTAAGAACATTCACAGATGAAGAAAGGTCAGGACAGGATCACACACAAACCAGGGTGTGATGTAACGTTTACATGTAACAAATTAACATACTGAACGCCACCCCAGGAGCAACAAAGCGGATGTCCTTGTGCTATTCATGGAGCAATTCAACGACGTATTAAAAAGTAAAACGATGTTCACATATCGACAGGGGATGTGTTCCAAGCACAGGGCACAAGTCAAGAGTTGTGTGACAAATGCTACCTCCTTTCAACGCTGTTGGGACATTTCTATGTGTGGATACACGGCCGCCTGGGGAGAACCTCAAACATCTAAATTTGCAACCTTTCATGAACTTGAGGCTGAGATGAAATGACCTCTCGGGCATCTACTTTAAACCAAGCCTGGCTGCACAGGGAGAACACGGGGAACAGGGCAGGCTTCTGGGCTCACTGAGCACCCAGTCTATGGGGGAGGCTCACAGGTACCACTCAGCAGAGGTGATCAAGGATGCTGTGATTGCGGGGCGGGGGTTGGGGGGAGACAGACGCTGTGCTGGACCGGCAACAGCAAACCAGACGAAGAGGCAACTCCCAGCCCAGAAGGCCTCCCTGCACACAACGCAGGCATCCTGGAGAAGCTGCTTCTGCCCCCCTGATGGGCTCCGAGCTCCCGACGCCCTGTGGCCTCATGCTCCCAGCGTCTGAAAGCATGACGAGCTGCAGGACCCAAGGGAGAGACCTATGGGGAGGCCAGCCCTGACAGTTTTGCAGCCCCGTGACTCAGCGACCATCTTGCCAAGACACAGGCTTCCTCCCTGAGGACCGGGACCCCCGCGCACCCCACGTCAACAGAGTCAGAACATATTAGAGCGAAGTTTTGCTCCCCAGAGCCTCTTGTCTCAGCAAAGCCAACTAATTCAGATTTAACCTCCTTCCTAATAGGCCGAGTTGCCGAGCCTTCTAATTAATGCCACATGTTTCCCTCAGCTGTCATCCTGAATAAATGTTTACAAAGCTATTAACGTACTGTATTTGTAAACCAGGACGGCTCAGGCTTTGGGGAGTCATGTGGTATGCATTTTCTCCTCAGAGATGGAAAAGGCTTAGCAATAATAAATACATTGTTTTGCAGGGATGGGAGCAAGGCGTTGCCTGAAAAAAAAAATTTATTGTGAGCTTCCTGAGACAGCATGGCTGTGTGTACGTGAGGGATCGACGCTTTTCACGAGTTCAGAAGAGCTGCGAGGGCCCAGATTGGGGGCCTGGAGTGGAAGAACTCCAGGGGCAGAAGAAAGCACTGGTGTGAGATCCAGAGACTTGGACTCTGTTTTCAGCTGCTTGGCTCACCAGCCTTGTGGCATTGGGCCAGTCACTGCTCCAGAACTCAGTGTTTCCATCTGGGAAATGGGAGGTGGGGTTCTCCAAGAATTTACCATCTTGGATCCAGGACTCTAGTCTGACTTCCCCTCTGTGCTGACCTTCAGGGGACACCTGGAATGGTCTTGCGTAAGCTCTTCAAAGGGACCCCGTGACCCTAAAGATAAAGTCCTAACATCCTAACATCATGTCCTCCACTTACTCCTCCAGCATCATTTCCGCTCAGAGCTGCTTAAGGCTCCAGCCATGCTAAACGGACTGTCACTTTCCCACAAGGAGCCCCGCCGAGTCTCCCGTCTCAGCCTTTGCCTATGCTGGGTTCTCTACCAGGGGGTCCCGCTTCCCCTCCATCCCCTTTTACCTGGCCTATTTCTACACATTGTCCAGGCCTCCACTGACGTCTCTCTTTCCCTTGGAAAGCTTTCTGGAACTCTCAGTCCCCTCACAAAGGCACACACAGCACCCAGAAGGTCCCCTGCCCTAGCGTGGCCCTGTAACTGCTTCTTTATGGGCCCGCCCATAACGCACAAGTGTCCGCTCCGAAAGAGCAAGGACGGTGCCCATTTTATTCAACACTGTGTCCCCGGTGCCTCACAGACGGGGAGGACTTCCAATCAGGGTTGCCGATGAGTGTGAACTGAAAGGTGATGGGGGTAAGTTTCCAGCCCAAAGGATAATGCAGGGATCTTTCAAACGCTTTCCAGCTCTGGGACTTTGGCCCAGAGATATGTCATCTTGTAATGTTCCTTCCAGTCCTCCCCAGATTCACAGCGATGGGCTCAGAGAAGTTAAGTATCTTACAGATATAGCCTGGAGCAGGATTTGAACCCAAGACCTTTAGTCTCTAAAAGCCCAAACTTTAAACAGCTATGTTATTCGGTCCCCCTAGGAGTGCCACCAGCAGCAGGGCCACCGCCACCACCCCTGCCCACCCACCCACTCACCTAACTCTGGCCTGATACCCCACACTTGCTGATACAATTGTCTTCAACACCATACTGTTTCTTTTCCACATATTTGTCATGCCAGTTACCTGAGACATGTTCACCAGAATCCCGGTGTAAGTGACAGAAAGTCAAGTCAAACTGACATTAATCAAAGTGGGGAAGCAGAGGGACAGTATTTCTCCTACCAAACCACCAGGGATACCCAGAATCAAGGACTCAGACCCAGCTATCCTCTGTCAATGCTTTCTTTCTTTCTTTAATTTTTTTATTTTGGGGGGGAGGTAATTAGGTGTGTGTTTTTTTTTTAAATGGAGGTACTGGGGATTGAACCCAGGACCTCATGCATGCTAAGCATGCACTCTACCACTGAGCTATATCCTCCCCTCTCAATGCTTTCTTTCAAAGCCAGCTCCCACCAGAAAGCTGGAATTGCAGCTGCACTTGAATGAACAACAAAATCTACCCTACCAGCCCCAATGGAAAAATCCTAGGGAAGCAATTTGATTGGGCAAGCCTGAGTCACATGCTCATGCATGGACCAATCACTGTGGCTGGGAGGCAGGGTGCAATGCAATGATTGGCTGTTCCATCCAGAACCCGTATTTGTTTGGAGATCATAACCCAGGTCCTGGGCTCATGCTGGGGTACAGCCCTTTGCTCTCTTGAGGTTCATCGTTTGATGAAGAAGAGATGCAAGTCAATACACAACTAAAGCCCAATGCACACCAGCTACCACAGAGGAAAGCAAAAAGGGGCGTTGTTTCCAAGTGAACTTTGTAGAGCACCGTCCAGGGGAAGGGGCAAAAGAAAAGCAGGGGGGTGGGGATCTACAGAGCAATGAAAGACTGGATGCGTTTGGGTTTCCTCGCCACGGCATCAAGAGCGCCGAGGACAGAGCCTGGCACATAGTGGGTGATCAGTATTAGCCGAAGGGATGAGTTCATGAATCAGAGCAGTGTGTCTTGGCTAAGAATATGAACCTTGCTTTATCACAAGGTTCAAGAGTCAGACCAGCATGGTTTCAAATCTCAATCCCAGCACATCCAAGTCGTGCAATTTAAGGAAGTCACTTCATCCACTGGAAGCCCGGATTCAGCCTCTACAAGTGGGAAATAACATACCTGCCTCCTGCTGTTGAGAATGGAATTAAATAACCTTTCCCAAACACCTGCGATGCTGCTGGGACACCAGAACTGTCACATTTGTGGCAGAAAATGGGTGATGCTCTTTCTACAGATGCCCCACTCCCTTCTCATCGGGCAATACAGCTTGAATGGTCATTAAATAGCAGTTTTACGTATTTACTTATTTCAGTTCAACATTTGGAGCACAAGCAGCAAAAAAAACGAAGACAAAGATTTTTGCAAGAGCTAGTGTCCGTTATAACAAAACACGATCTCCCTACAGCTACTCGGTGATGAATTGAAAATGGCTTGAACTGGGTTCCTTCCAAGCAGCAGAAACCATTGCTGCCGACCTCACGGCTTTTCCAAGGGAGAGCTGGCCCTAGTGTGAAATACCAACCCGGCTGAAAAAGCAACACTTCCATAATTGTTGCCGATGTCCTATAACAAAAAACCCAAGGAACATTCGGGGTCCCCTGACACTTGTGCTAAGCACTACACACGCCCAGGATTTGGCTCTAGGAAGCCAAGAGCGCGAGTTTTTCACAGATATTGGCAACCACCTGAAGGTAACAGCAGCAGCCAGGCCAAAAAGGATGTTGAAACTATTCTGAGGGTTCTATAAATCCACATTAAATTCCCCCCCCCCTTTTTTTTTTGGATCTATCCTATCTCCCCTGCCTCCCCTACCCACCTCCTGTTCCTCCCGGTCTCTGTAGCCCTCCCTCTTCTATGACAATGGAAGGAAAATATTTATCCCTGCACGTGAGCATTAACCACACAGAGCTCATCCCCGAACAAACGGAGAGACACGTTACTCCCGATACGGCTTTGGAGAACATCCTTCTCTTACACTCCTCCTGGTCCCGCTAAGGAAACTGTCTCTGGAATGTGTCTTCTGGCTCGCCTGGGTTCAGGATTCCTGAGCTACAGGCTCAGCGAGGTGTTCTTCTGGCTTCATGAAGACCCCGTACTTCACATCCAGCCTTCCGAGTCCTGGGTGCCCCTTGAAGGTTGCTAAGAAGGAGGCTCCCAAAGTCCTTTGCTCCAGGAACCTGGGCTGAGCTGGCCGAGGGGTCCTATTAAAACAGCATATTCCATAGTCTGGACTGAGGCCAGCTTCACGGGAGTGTGACTATCCTGCACTCAGAAGGGCCCCGAGCTTGGTTTAATGCTCTGCCATCACTGTCTTGAATTTCTTAACTTTTGAAGGAGTGGCCTGGCGTTTTCAATTATGCACTGAGCCCACAAATTATGTGGCCAATCCTGCCTGAGACACTTACCACTCACTGTACAGGAGATGATTTTAGGTGCTACAGAGTCAAGGCTTTTCTCCATTTAAGTCATTACATACACATTTCTGTATGTGTTAGGACAAGCATGGAATTAGGTCGACACACCCCTGCTTTGGGGACTTACTTAGGAGGGGGTTCAATTTATTTATGGAAAAAAAATGAGCCTAAAGAAAAATAGGAAGTGAATTAACTGCACATGCTACTCAAATGTGGCAATACAAATAAATAAAAGGGAAAGAAGCAAGTGAATAAGGCAAATTTGAGAATTGCCAATTTAAAGAACTCCCAAAGATTTCTCACGACCACCTCCACCAGCAAACCTCTGATCCAAAACTATTCCCTTCACCAACTAGCCACAGTGCCTGGAGATCTCGCACTGCTGCCTCGCAGAAGGTAGTCTAATTCACTGTGTGCCTTTAGGCAAGCCCCTCCATCCTCCGAGCCTCAGTTTGTCCATCTTTAAAATGGGCCAGTTCTCTCACCCTGGGAATCTTGAGGTGTCCTGAGTTAAACCAATGGTTTGAAAATGCTGGCCCCCACACCGGCTACACCTGAACCACTGGAGGAGGTCATAAAAAACACCTGTCCCCGGACTACAGCCTTGGAGATTCTGATTCAGCAGGTCAAGAGCAGAGCCTGGGGATAACTTTAACCAACCTCCTCAGTGATTCTGATCAGCATCCCATTTGGAGAACCACTAAGCTGAATGATTGAAAATTGTGCATTCTCTTTCTGGCTTACTTCACTTAGAACGACATTCTCCAGGGACATCCATGTTGCTGCAAATGGAGTTATGTTGTCATTTTTATGGCTGAATAGTATTCCACTGTATAAATATACCACATCTTCTTTATCCAGTCATCTGTTGATGGACATTTAAGCTGTTTCCATGTCTTCTCTATTGTAAATGGTGCTGCTATGAACATTGGGGTGCAGGTGTCTTTTTGAAGTAGGGTTCCTTCTGGATATATGCCCAGGAGCGGGATTCCTGGATCATGTGGTAAGTCTATTCCTAGTCTTTTGAGGGATCTCCATACTGTTTTCCACAGTGGCTACACCAAACTGCATTCCCACCAGCAGTGTAGGAGGGAAAATGTCATATTAAGTGAAGTAAGCCAGAAAGAGAAAGAAAAATACCATGTGAGATTGCTCATATGTGGAATCTAAAAATAAATAAATAAATAAATAACAGAAACAGACTCATAGACGTAGAATACAAACTTGTAGTTGCCAGCAGGGAAGTGGGTGGGAAGGGACAGACTGGGAGTTCGAAATTTGTAGATACTGACAGGCATATGTAGAACAGAAAACAAGATTATACTGCATAGCACAGGGAAATATACACAAGATCTTGTGGTAGCTCACAGCAAAAAAGAATGTGACAATGAATATATTGTATGTTCATATATAACTGAAAAATTGTGCTCTACACTGGAAATTGACACAACATTGTAAACTGACTATAACTCAATTTAAAAAATGTAAAAAATAATTAATTAAAAATTTTAAAAAAAGAAAATCATGCATTAATTATTCAACAAACATGGGCCAAATGTCTCCTCTGGGCTTTGCCCAGTTCAGGGTAACAGAGAATTATAAGATCTCAGCCCTCTGAACTTGAGATAACATCAACTTCCTATGTGCCAGTTCCTATCAGAGATGCGTACAAATCTTTAATATCACATACATACGTTAGTATGTATGTTAACTGTGACACATTGGATTTCCTGAAAAATGACCACAGCATATTGCCAGTCCCACATGCCCTTCCAGAACTTTGCCACTCTGCCATAAACTAATGGAGTCTTTCTGCCCCTCCTTGAAACTGGGCAGAATTTTGTGATGTCACTGATGAGCAGAAAGCAGCAGCAGTGACCCTCTGTGGCCTCCAAGTGAGGTCACAAAAGGCAATGAGGATTTATTCCACCTGACCTCTCTCTGGGGGTGCTCATCCTTGGAACCTCACCGCCATCTTGTAAGGAAGTCAAGTGGTCACATGGAGGTGCCATGTGGAGGTGTTCTGGCTGTCTGACCCAACAGAGGCCTCACTTGTCGCCAGACATGAGAGTGGGCAAGCCTCCTGATATTACAGCGCCCAGCCTTTCAGCTGGGCGACTGCTCCAGCTGTCACGAAGCAGAACACAGAGGTCGTCCCCACTGAGCCCTACCCAAGTTGCAGATTTACGAGAAAATTAATATAACTCCCTGTTTTAACCCACTAAGATTCAGGGTGGTTTGTTACACAGCAATAGATAACATAACATGAGCCCATGGAAGCTCCACGACCCTCCAAAAAATGTACCATGTCCCCCTCTTGACAGATGAGAAAACAGGCTTAGCGAGGCAAAGCCACTTGTCCCACTTCACACAGATAACAAGCAACACACAGCCAGAACTCGAGCCAGAGCCTGTCCAACCTCAGAATCTACACTGTTTGCTGACGTGGTGGCCAGCAAGTCAGTCTAAAGAGTGTAGAGTGTTTGAGTTGGGGGGATTAGCAGAGGAGATAGGCCAAGAAATAAATGAGCTTAGAGAAAGAGCAGGGCAAGCCGGGGAAAAAAAATAAGCAGACTGGCCATTGGACTTAAAATCATTCAAGGTCAACCTCTAACTGGGTCAGGGTCAGCGAGGGATGCTCCCTGCTAGGGAATCCATTGCTAGAGGGGAATCCATTGCTTGGCACTCAGCACCCAGGTCGGAGGGCTCTTTTCATCTTCTCACCTCTTCCTTCAACAGGGAAGGGGGTCTCATCTTTGAAATCCTGCTTCCTCCTGCCCTCCCCATTCCCAAGTGTTCTCCCCCAAACACGCAGCGCCCGACTGACACAGATGAGATGCCAAGGAAGCAGCTACTAGAGAAGAACATTCTAGTTACACTCCATTTCTCTCTCCCTCTTTCTTGAAAGATGGGGCCCATCCACATTTGGACTGAGAAAATGAGAGTTTCTCATATTCTGGGCAATACTTCTTTCTGGTTTTCACTCTTCCTCATGTCCCCTGCAACACCCTTGGGAGATGTTTCGTAAAGATAATCATGATTTATTAAATGCCAGGCACTGAGTTAAGGGCTTGACATCTAGGATTATATCTGCTCCACTTCAGAATGGGCCGTGGTGGAGACTGAATGGCCCATGGCACATAAAACAGTCCCCGGCCAGACACTCAGAAGATAACTTTATTGACCACCTGAGGCTTTGCCAATAATAATAATTCACTATGACGATTGCTTAGCACAACCACCCTATATGCTAATACCGCCTCCTTTTAGGTCCTATTACATGCCTATTTCACGATGAGGAAACTGAGACACTGACAGCATTGGTCCACGGTCACACGTCTTACCAATGGCAGAGGCAGGGCTGAAGTCCATGCTTGGAAGCAAGGTGGCTCCTTGCCCATTTGCTCCCAGGCGCCCCCCATGCCCCCAGCCCCCACCGCACCTTCCCTCTCATCTCCTGGCTTCCATGATGGCATTCTTTGCCCTGCGACACACCAGATCCCCAGCACGATCCCAAGCCCTTTGCACTTCTTCGACCAACAGCCTCGTAATACTATTACTGCTGATGGCTTTTCATTCCCGATGCCAAACCTGATTTGGAGTTCACAAGGCTGAGGGTTTCAATCCAGGCCCTGTGGACAGGCTCCGGGAGGCCTAAGTGACTGGAGCTCACAGACAATCTAATTGCTATTGACATTTGTGTCTGATTGTTTATCAAGGAGGAGCTGTCTTGTAGGCCAAGTCATTCTATTAAACCCCCGCCCCCTTTCAGCCTCCCCACTCAAGACAAAACACGTAGGCACCATCAGGGTCAGGGTAATCAATTGTAGTATCACTCTACATCTATCAGAGTCACTTTTGTGGGCTTGGGTTTAGGGGCGGATGGGAGAAGAAGGAAATGGGGAGATGAAGGAGTGGATGAAAATTATTCTGCATTGAATCTGAAATGGACGCATTTATGCAAACAGAAAAGAACAGATTGCATTACAAAAGATATCCATCTATCTATCATCTACCTATTAATAGATAAATGTCTACTTGTATTTCTCCATTTATAGATAGATAGATAGATGGATAGATAGACAGAGATAATTATATCTCTGGACCCCCACCACTTGGGAGGGTAATTATTAAGAGGCATGTCACTTATCAATTCATTCTGCTTGGTTGAAGCCCAGTGTCCCAGGATCGTGTCCCATTTTATCCCAAAGCATCCTTGATCATAATCAATCCCAGAAGCTGATGCTTTACCTTGCCCCATCCCCCTAAAAAGCAGCTGTCATTCTTGTCATAAACCTTTCCCTCGTTTTAATTCTGTTTTTCTACCATCTCCCATTGGCCACACCTCCCTCTTTGGGGTTATCTCGAGAAAGCTGAAACTATTAGCCTCTGCCAAGTGTTGGCTCCATCTGACTTCAAGGGCTTTCACAATTCCTCTTCACTTCCAAGAATGTGTGAAGACTGACGTCGGACAAAGGTCACTTTGCAAGGAGTGGTAAAAGTTTCGCACTGAGCCATCTCTATTTTCTTGGACTCTGAACAATGACACAGTCTTTCAGAATGACTGGCACATTAGTTGGTTACCATGATGAACCTCACCTACTCAGCAACAGCACTGAGCTAACTCACAGAGATCAGGGCTCTTTTTTGCATAAAAAGGAAAAAAAATGGCACATTAAAACCAACAATGAGTGCTACACACTATCAGAATGACAAAAATTTAAAAGACTGATGGTCCCAAGGGCTGGTGAAGATGTGGGATGACTAAAGCCCTCCTGCCTCATTGATGGCTGTGGTGGGCTGAGTTGCGCCCCCCAGAATTCATACACTGAAGCCCTAACTCTCAGCAACTCAGAATGTGACTGTATTTGAAGACAGGTTCTTGAGAAAGGTGACTGAGCTGAAATGAGGTCATTAGGATGGGTGCTAATCCAGCATGACCGGTGTCCTTACAAGAAGAGGAAATTGGACACAGACGTGCAGAAGGAAGACCACGTAAAGTCCCAGTGAGAAGAGAGCCCTCTGTACACCAAGGGAAAAGGAGGCTTCAGAAGAAACCAGCCCTGCCAACGTCATGCTCTTGGACTTCCAGCCTCCAGAATCATGAAGCAATAAATTTCTGTTGTTTAAGCCCCCGCGGTCTGTGGCCCTTTGTTATGGTGGCCGTAACAAACTAACACAACGAGGATGCAAAATGGTACAGCCAATTTAGAGAACAGTTTACCACTGATTATAAATCTGACCATATACTAACAACGTAACCCAGAAATTCCATTCCTCGGTATTTACCCAAGAGAAATTAAAACATGTTCACACAAAACCCTAAATTATGTTATGTAATAACATAATTATTTACAACAGGCAAAACTATTCAAATAACCCAAATGTCCATCAACTGATGAATGATGAAACAAATTGTGTTCTATCCATACAATGGAATACTACACAGCAAGAAAAAAGGAACAAATCATTGACACATACCAAAATGTTGGTGAATCTTCAAAAGCATTCATTCTATTAAGTAGAAGAAGCCAGACACCAAAAATTATGGAATATAATTTCCATTTATATGACCTACTGGAAAAGTCAGATCTAAACAAATGGAAAACAGATCTGTGGTTACTAGAGGCTAGAGGTGGGAGAAGGGAACTGATTACAAAAGAACACAAGGGAACATTCTTCAGCAACAGAAATGTTCTAGTTCCTGATTACAGTGATGGATTCATGTCAAATTCATCAAAATGTATTCTAAAAAGGGTACATTTTACTGCATATTAATTATATTTATATTTTAATAAACTTCATTTAAAAATAATGAGCTATCCTTCTTTGCCTAAGGGGTACATTTTTTTTTTTAATTAATAACCTCCATTGTTGGTGAAGATGCAAGAAAACAATCACTTCCATGCACTCCTACTGGGTGTTTAAACTAGGAATGTCCTTCTGGAAAGCCAACTGGCAGGTCTCTATCAAAATGGGAAATATACAGTTTTTTGACCCTGCATTTTCACTTCTAGGAATACATCCTGGAAAAACTACTTGCATTATTATGAATATGTTCACAGCAGTGTTGTTTATAATGGCCCAACATAAGAAGCAACCCACAGGAAAAAAAAAAAAAAAGGCCATCACAGAAACTCAAAGAAATACACCCAACTGTTGATGTCATTACCTCAAGGGTGGGGAAGAGGAGGCAGGGGTGAGGGTTAAAGAAGGCGCACGTTTTTCCAATATTCTTCTATATTATTTCAATCCTTTATACAGAGAATGGATTCATACATTGTGTCATATTTTTTTAACCCTGGGGCCAGGACTCCCATTTTTTAAAATATTTTACTTATTGTTGCATTATTTAATTTTGTTTCAATTTTGGCGGGGGTAGGGGAGGTAATTACACTTATTTATTTTTAGAGGAGGTAGTGGGGATTGAACCCAGGACCTCATGCATGCTAAGCATGCGCTCTACCATTTGAGCTACACCCTCCCCCAGGACTTTCATTTTAATAGTTAATAAAATGCAATCGTGTCTCACTCCATCATCCGCGTAAAGTATCTCTTTCCCTGCTCTCTCTCTTCTTTGACTTACACACGGATTGTTCCACAAAAATTAGTTGAGATGCGTACAGACAGCTCATTTCTTCTAGCAGACTCTAGGCAAAGAAATTCTTTTTTTATAAAACACTAGGTGCTAGGTTCTACTCGTTACCAAAATAATGACAACAATTAAAAGGAATCAGGAATCAGCCTTAGGTGCAGACCTGAAGATCCAGAGTTGGTGAAGGTTTTCTCTGAATTGGCCCAATGACAAGAACAAAATTGGGAAAAAAAAAAAAAAGGACAGATGAAGCCATCGTGAGCCATTTACACCAGGGAGGAGGGATCAGAAACGCTTAGGGGAGGAACAGACGGATTGATGTTAGGTCCAGGTTTCCCTGACCTTAGAGGGTAAATATAAAACGAATCAACTTCAATTACAGTGAAAAAACACCGAGTTCCTTTGAACGAGGCTATGATCGGGGACTTTGACTCTGCAAATACCTGGTGTGCTTGCAACACTCAGCCTCCAAGGCCGCCCTAGGAGCAGGTGCAGCTTGGGCTGACCAGTTCTGGGCTTCCTCCGCATCCCACTCCTAGAATTGCTGAATTCACCAACCTTGATGAAACCAGAAATTTGCTTGAGTTATGGGAACGGAGGATGGAAAGCAGGTGAAGTCCCTGAGTTATCATCGTTCCCTGCCGCCGTTTCTCCTCCCCAAAGAGAGACTTACATCTCCCCTTGAGGGCCCTTTGAATTTTTCCAAGTTGAAGCTTCTAGGAATGATGATCTCATTGGACTACTTCTTAGTAAGTTTCAAGCTGGAAACTTTCAAGCTGGAAGTGGAAAATCCAGGAATGAGGGGAAAACCTGTTTACTATGAAAGTCCCTAACACAGGGCCATTTGGCATCTTCGTGTCTTTGCCAAACCCTGTGATTATTTTCCCATTTCATGTGGTGAGAAGGGATCCCATTAAATTAGGGACCAGCAAACTTCTCCTGTAAAGGGTCAGACAGGAAATATTTCAGGCTTTGTGAGCCCTATGGCCTCTGTCACAACAACTCAGCTCTGCCATCTAAGTGTAGAATCAGCCATGGACAATACGTAAAGCAATGGGTGTGACGTATTCTAATGACACTGAAATTTGAATTTCATATGAATTTCCTGTGTCACAAAGTATTTCCCCTTCTGCCTTTTTTTTTTTTTTTTTTTTTTCAAGCTTTACAAAAACAGGTGGTCTGAACTGGGCTCATGGGACCTCGTTTGCCAGCCTCTTCACTAAATCATCTAAATTGTCATTTCTGTTTTAGGTTAAAATATATATTTCTATTTTCAAACCTCCCTCTTACTACATAGTGTCTTAAAAGATACACGGATAGATAGGTAGAAAATTGATGACTGCTAGGTCAATAAATAGAAATTTTTTTAAGCAAAAGAAATGGTTGCTGTCCATTTAGGATATCAGAATAGAAGCCCCTTGAGGGCTGTGCTTGGCACAATACACAGTTACTAAGTTTTTCCCAGATAAATGAACAAATAAAAGTCAAAGAAAGGAGACCTGAGTTCCCATCCTAAAAATACTAGCAACATTCCTTTCTCCGAGCTCTAAGTGTTCCAGAAGAAAGGTAGAGGGGAGGTGTAAAAACTGAAGGCTTAAGTAAGGTTAAGGAAATAAAAATAAATCACAGGCAGTTTCTCGGACAGAGGTACACTGCAACATCAGAGCTGAAACTCAACAACAGACCAAGATGAAAGTTTGGAAAAATTATCACAAAAGGAAGGATATGTTTAGATTGGCCTTACTAAAAGGAGAGGTCCACGCTGGGTGAGAGAAAGAGAGCTAAATCAAGAGAAATAAGATGCCAGATGATATTAGCTAGGTATTTAAGCCCAACTATGGTAGCTTAAACACTTTTTCACTTTCTCTCTTATAAAAGAATCCCTGAAGTGGACAATCAGGGAAATATGACAATTCCAACCAAATTTTCAGGGAGGTAGAGGCAGGCTCCTTCTATCTTTGTCCTCCATCTCCAAGTTACCTCACAGTTTAAAGGAGCTGCTGGAGCTCCAGCCATTACATAAACATTCCAGATTGCAGATGCAGAAATGGGGTGAGGGGGACCAGGGGAAGGGTACACTTATCAACTGAGTCAACTTTCTCAGTCAGTCTTCCCAAGGCATCACAAACATTTCCACTTACCCATCAAGGGTTGAAACTTAATCATACGAACATATTTAGCTGCAAGGGAAGCACCGAAACATAGCTTTTTGATTCGTGCATTGCTATTTAGGTAAAATTGGTGGTCTATTTCTAAGGAAACAGAAGAGAAAGGATATTGCAAAGGCAACTAGCCCTATCTTTCTTAGCAGTTTATGAATTCACTGATAAATAAACATTTATATGATTACCAATCTTACCAAACAAGGTTATAGCAGAGAACAATGTAAGTCTCTGTTCTCAAGGAGCTTAAAGAAAGAAGAGAGGCATTAAACAGAATCACGGAAAATTAATTTTTCTAAAGTACAGGTTGCTAAGGGAGCATATAAACTGGGTGACCTAACCCAGGGGTTGACAAACCATCTTCAAAGGGTCAGGTAGTAAATGTTTCAGCTTTCTGTGCCACGTGGTCTCTACTTCAACTCCTGAACTCTGCCATTACAGTAAGCACAAAAACAGCCATAGGAGACATGTAAATGGGTGGACAGAGTTGTGCACCAATAAAACTTTATTTACAAAAGCACACAGTGGGCCAAACGTGCCCCACGGGGACCCCTGATCTAGGTCCATGTGAGAGGTCAGATCGTGCTGAAGGGGTGCTTCATTAAGAGGAGACATGCAAGATGATCAGAAGTTCATTATGAAGAAAGCAGCAGGACTGACCTAGGGTCGTTCCAGGGAAGGGGTCCAGCATTTCAAAGACTGAGTTGCAAGAGAGGGCAAAGTATTCACAGTATTTAAAGGAATCCAAACAGGATGGAGGAAAACAAGGAAGAAAGTTATAAAAGTTGAAAAGGCAGGAGGCTGAAAACCGGGCTTCCAGGAGGATCTGTGCTTTACTGTAAGGACAGTATCGAGGGACCGAGGGCTTTCAATAAGAAGTGACATGATTAGACCTGTGTATTTGAAGTTAACTCTGGCGTGGGATAGAGTGACGATACCAGAGGGGTCAAAGATAGAGGTGAGACAGCATCCGAGCAGACAAAGCTAGAAATAAAATCCAACATCATTAAGGGTTGGTGAACCGAACTCACAACACTTCTGGCACCAAATGTGTGAGTTTTTCCCTCACAGCAACCAATTCTCCAATGTGGGGTCCTACAATTCATTTCAATTCAGAACCTGTGTCAATACTCCCCAGGCTTAAGAGTTCAGTCCCCCAAGACGGCCCTCACTTCAGTCACAAGTACTGGGTCCCCGAGGTACCACACACATATCTGACTCGGCTGCCAACTGGGAGTTCCCACAACCCGTCTCCCCCATGTTCGGTAGTTGGCTAAAATGGCTCAGAGAACTCAGGAAAACAGCAAACTTAGGTTTACTGGTTTATTATGAAGACACCTCAGGAGCAGCCAAATGGAAGAGGTGCACAGGGCAAGGTTTGGGGTGGGGTTGGGGTCCAGGGAGCCCCCATGCCCTCTCCAGGCACACCACCCTCCCAGACCTCCATCTGGTTCACCAACCTGGAAGTTCTCCAAGCCTTGTTCTTTGGGGAATTTTATGGAGGTGAATTACAAAGACATGCTTGGAGTTCAAGGTTTTAGGGGGCAAGAGCCACCCATTCTCCCTGCTCAGCTCTGCAGTAAACCTTTCTCTGCTCAAAAAAAGGGCATGCTTGATTTAACCACTGGCCATTGGTGACTAGCTCCATCCCCAGCCTCCCTCCCCTCCCCAGAGGTCGAGAGGCGGCGAGCTGAACGCTCCAATCCTCTAATTATGTCTTGGTCTTTCTGGCGAGCAACCTTCGTTCTGAAGGTCTACTTATCTCATTAGATACAAATGAGACAATCACCACTCCAGAGATTCCAAGGGTTTTAGGAGTTGTGCCCCAAGAACTGGAGAACCGGAACACATATTTATTTCCTATTATATCACAGTTGGCAAATAAGTGGACACCCGAGGGTATCTCATAAACTTCTGATGGGAGGGGAAAACTGGTCCAACCACTTCCGAAAACTGGGAGTTTCTATTAAAGCTGCATCCCCTTCTACCTTCAGAGCCTAAGCCTCTACTCCTAGGTAGGTGCCCAAGAAAAATGCAAAGATACACATATGCAAACATCCATAGTCACCCTATTTGAAACAGCCAAAAACTGGAAATAATCTAGACATCCAGCCAAGTAGGATGGATAAATAGTGTTACCCTTATACAATACTGTAAAATGCAACATTGACAGGGACCAGTCTACAACTACGTGTGGTAACGTAGGCGACTTTCACAAACATGAGATGTGCTGAAAGAAGCCAGACACAGGAGGGGACAGTCAATTCAACTATGATGCGACCTATGCATACCTAAAAATCACTCCCCTACGCAAAACTGCTCAGTAAAAACCACAGGGCTTATGGGGAAATGGGGTGAGAGAGACAACACTAAGAAGAACAGGAAACTAGTAAAAATGGTAAAACAGTTTTACAAACGTTAAGTGTTTTTCTTTCATTCATAAATACTACAATAAATACGGCACTTTGGAAGAATCCTGAAGTTTGCTCATGGAAGTGGCATCAGAGGGTCTGCAGCCTGTGGGTTCTTGTGGAGTGATGGAAGGGGGTTGTCTGAAACAGGAAAGTCGTAACACCAGGTGTGGATGAATGTGGCTCATTACAGACAGTCAACAGAGGAGGGAGCAAATGCTTGGGGTGAGTGCATTTTGTGTATTCTTCTGCTGGGGGCAGTTTTCCACCTTTATTTGGTGCTTCACCCAACAAAATCACACGTAAGTCAATGCAAAACATTGACGCACACGCTGTTCTCTCCTATATTAATCACGCTGCAACAAATGTGCAAGTTCAAAACAAGCGTTATAGCAGAATCGACTGTACCTGTTGGATGATTCCACTTTGTATAAACTTTAAAACCAAGTAAAGCCCTATCTGTGTGTGAGTCAGGAGAGTGGTTACCCTTGGATGGAGTAAGGCCACGACCAAGAAGGGCAATGAGGAGGCTCCGAGGGAGCTGGGGATGTTCTGTTTCTGGGTGTCAGTTTCATTTTATGAAAACGTTACCGAGCTGTGATCGTCACCATACTTGCACTTTGCTATATGTATGTCAAACTACAATAAGACATTTACTATGGATGGATGGATGGATGGATGGATGGATGGATGGATGGATGGATGAATCAATAAGAGAATCTAAACAAAGCAGCAAGAAAAGACGACTAAGTGAGAAACTGTCCTCATCTTCTCATGGAAGACAATGGTGGCCCAGACCAGGGTGTAAGCAGAGTGGATGGAAATGCTGCCTAGAATGTAGATGCCATGATGTGACTGATGGAGGAAAACTGAGAGGTTAATAAGAGTCCAGGGTAACCCCCAAGTTCCTCTCCGGGATGAGGGACCAGACCAACCTCGAGAAGGGAAGCACCCATTTTAGACAAATCTCTTAGTGCTTCATACCCGTCCGATTTCCCTGCAACTTTGGACAGAACTGATCAACTTGGGAGCAAGCTCACTACATCACTACCGAACACGCCGATACTTCATCGGGTCCCCGGAAATCTGCCGCCTTTTTTGAAACAGAATAGTGATCAATTTATGTAATTTTTATGGACATAACTTCATGATTTCACTGAGCAAGGACCACAGTGAGAGAAGTGGGGTTTAATGGGATCTTGGCATCTTTTGCTAGAACAGAGAGAATGTTCGTAAGTGTGCCAAACTTCCAGGCAAGGTGACATCCGTTTGTACTCCTCTCTCCACCTTTAGAAAGTCATCACCCTGCCTGACCCGTCCCCATATGGTAACTGGTCTGGATGGTAAAGTCTTAAAGTTGGAGACTTATAAAGGAGGACAGGAAATCAAAACCACCTCTGTTTCACAGTTTGTGATGACGATACTGCTCCACGGTTTCGAGTTTAGAAAGAGGTCTTTTGTTTTGTTTTTTTTTTTTAATTAGTTTTTAACAGCATCTGCTCTTATTTTCTATACTGAGAAAAACTCTGCAAAGATTCAAGCTCAGCCTCTTACTTAATCATCTTCTTGATGGGAGGAATAAATGACTTTGGAGTCAACGTGCCCGGAGCATCCAAACTCTTTCTCAGCTGGTGCATTTCGAGTCTGAGTAACTAAAACTCGCAAACTCCCTGGGGGCCCAGGACTTATCTTTCGTTATCTCCTGTAAAGGGCTGAACAGACTGCGGGTATTCAACAAGTAATAAATAACGCTGTATTATATATCAATACCAAGTGCAGTCTGGTTGGGAAAAGCCGATTCTGATAAAATCAAGGCCCACGCATCACCCAAGCCTTGGATTTCATCCAAATGTGACCTCGTGGGAAGACTTTTTGAAAATTGAGAGGAGGGATGCGCATGTTGCCTTGAATTTCCTGTCCATATTCATGCCCCTTAGAACTGGAAGAGGAGGGTTTTCTGTAACAGCAGAAGGATCTTTTTTCTTTCTACATATTGCTGATGATTCCCTAGGTCTGACAGCTAATTGGTCTTCAATTAACAGCTACTGAATAAATAATAATAGCTAATATGTATGAAGTACTTATTTTGCGTCAGACACCATGATAAGGCTTTACAGGAAGTGTCTCATTCAACCACCACATCAATACAGGGGGTAGGTTCTATTACTAGCCCCATTTTACAGATGGGAAAACAGAGGTTCAGAGAAGTTTAGTCACCTGCTCAAGGTCACTCAGCTAGTGAATGGTACAGCAGGATTGTAACTCCAGCTCAGAACCACTCCACTGTACTATCTCTGTAAATCAAATGTCTCATCAATTGAATATACCAATTTTTGTGCCTGAGTTTAGCAAAAAAAAAAAAAAAAATTCCTGAAACTCAAGAGTTTAAAAAAAAAAATCTAGCCAAATGATTCTAATGAGCGCTTAAGTCTCAGAGGAAGTGGTAGATATTCATGTATCTCAGTTGCTTTGCCCTGAACATAACCAACTCCTTAATGTCTCAGAAACTTGGAATTGGGCGTTAAACTTCAAAGATTAGTTAGTTCAATCTCTTACCCAACAGCAGACTCCCTCCCATGGAAAGGTGCCGCCTCTGTTTACATGCCTCCAGGGACGGGAGGCTCACTACCTCAAGGACCTTAAAGCACTGCCCAAGGGGGAGGTTGCTCTTTCCCCACCTTTTAGACCTAAACAAGAAACTGAACCCTCCAGAGCCTAATGCTAAGGGAAATAAGTCAGATAGAGAAAGACAAATACCACGTGGTATCACTTACATGCAGAATCTAACAAAGCCAAACTCACAAAAATAGAGTTGAGTGGTCTTTGCTCGCAGCTGGTGGGTGAGGGAAAAGGGGAGATGTTGGTCCAATGGTACAAACTCCCAGCGATACGATGAGTAAGTCCTGAGGACCCAGTGGACAACATTGTGACCAGAGCTGACAGTACTGTCTTACACTCTTGAAGGTTGTTAAGAGACTAGATCTTAAGTGTTATGACCAGACATCAAAAAGAGGTAACCAGCTGAGGGGATGGAGGTGCTCACTGACCTGAGTGTGGCAATCATTCCACAACATTTACGTGCCTCAAATCATCACCTCGTACACCTTAAACTAATGCGTGTTCTAATGTCAATAATATCTCAGTAAAGCTGGGAAATAATAAAGCAAAATAAAATAAAATAAATCAACACACAGCACATAGATTAACATATACAAATCATCAGACAGACAATAGACAGAAAGACAGACACCCAGACAGCCACGCAGACATTTGTACAGACACATGCATGGACCCACACACGCAGAGACACACACAAAGACACACAGGAAGCAACAGCAATCCCACAACTATGGCTCTGTTACCTTGCATGCAGCCAGCCTCCAACCCTCCGCACCCCAGAGCCTCCCCCTCGCCCGACAACCCCCAAGTTCGGAAAGTTGGGCCGGGGAGGCGGTTTGATTGGCTGAGACCCCTTCGGTGGTTTTATTTTTCCGAGTGCGGTTTTGAAGAGACATGGGAAGTAATGAGAGGAAATAATTTTGTTCACTGTTGAACAACCAGAGGACACCGTGGCAATGTGTCTAACAGATGTGTGTGTGGGGAGAGGGTTTCTAGGCATGATGCTGTGCTCCGTTCTCTCTCCAAAGATGGGGAATTCAAATTGGCATTTTTTTTTTTAAGGGAAGGAAGCAGGAGGAGAGCTTGAACCCACTCCAGGGGTGCATTAAGTTGGACAGCCCCGAAGCACTGGTTTCTCCAGAGAAGAATCACTGGATGCAGGCTGATGTTAATTCCTCGATTTATATAATATCACGGAGTCGGGTTTTCTCTCCCCTTGACCCCCAAAGAACACAAAAACTTTGGACAAAATGAAAATCACTTTATGGTGTCATCCAGATGAAAGCGGAATTCTGGCTGCCTTTGGCTCAAGAATGTGGTATCAGACCTGTCCGGGCTTCCTATAAAATCCAGCCTCGGTGTCCCTTCCGTGACAGCCCCCCCCCCCCCGCCCTCGCTGCCTGCTAAATGTCCTCGCCTTCCAATGCAGTCTTCCAGCTCTGATGTTTTAGGTCAAGGATGCTTTATCTTATCTCTGGTCTTTCAGCTCAGACCTCACTAAAGAGGCTTCTGCCAGGAGCCAAGGTCATGCTCTTTCTCCCTGGAGAAGCCAACAGCTTCCTTTAGTCCACAGGCGTCAGCTTAACCGAAGATCACAACTGGCTGCGTGCGAGCTGCGTCCAGCCCCTAGACCTGTTTTATTTGGCTCGCAGAATGTTGGCTCAGACAGATATATTTTTTAAAAATTGAACCATTTGCCAACATTGAAAAATCAGATGGTTTCACAGAAGAATTCTAGTTTTGCAGCTTTTCTTGAAAACTTGAAAGTTCTGGCAACACTCGGCCTGCACTCCTACAAGGTTATCTTGGCTGGAGCTAGAGTGGCGGGTGGTCCCTTGAGACAGGATGCTGCATTTTGCCGCAGTCCCCACCACTCCCTATTGTCTCCTTACACTGTGTCTCAGTGACCCTTGCTCTTTATCACTGATCTCTGACTGTTGTTTTACTTACAGAAGAATTGAAGGGATGGTAACATAGGTCCTGTACCCACTTCTCTTTCAAAAGTAGAGAAATGAAGGATCATGATGGTGTAATAACAAAATAAAAGCTTAACACTTTACTTGGGATAGTCTAAGCTCATTATATGACTTAATGCATTTAATCCTCTCAGTTCTCTAAGAGTTGGTAAATGGATGTTATTTTGTTGGTACTGGTGATATTGCTGTTGTTAATTACCATTTTAGAGAATGAGAAACTAAGAGAAATTAAGGTAATCAAGGCAGGCCATGTTTCTCAGGGAATATGGTGCCTATTTCTTTGTGGAAATGAAACTATCCTATATACCATTTTAAACCTCTCGCATTTGTCCTTTCAGATCCACCCTTGCCCACCCTACTCTCTGCCCCTGGAGATGGATCCTTATGCATCTGTATGGGTTCCTTCTTTGGCTTCAAGTTGGACTTGGTCAACAGGAGAAATAGGGAGGAAATACGGGTATGAATGAGCCTGGGGTATGCATTCCCCAGCTCCCTCCCTGCAGGGTCAAAGAGTCATTGCAAGTTGGCTGAGTCCCTCTACCCAAGGTCAGGGCTCCAGTTCAGGTCCTCTCCATAGGATCGCCCTCTTCAGTAACTTCTCCTTCAGCCCAGGGGAGGTAAGTGCTCCCACGTGTTACTAGTCTCAGGGTACATCACTACTCCTCTTGGTTTATCTTCTACCTCATGAGTTCCCCCTTCATCCTTCTCAGACATCTGTAAACAGTCCCTTGAGTAACCTCCCATCCGATGACCCAGTCGGAGAGTGCCACCTGTTTCCTGCCAGGATCCCATCTGATACATCTTTGATCAGCTCCATTCAATTGTTTTGCTTTGTTTTAATTTTTTCACTTTAATTTTTAACTTTTTTTTTTTTCCCTTAATGGAGGCACTGGGGATTGAACTCAGGACTCCATGCATGCCAACCATGAGCTCTACCACGGAGCTGTACGTACCCTACACTCCCCAGTTTCATTCATCTGTGCTCCCTGCCTAGGCCTAGGACATATTTGAGTTTGACGTCCCTACACTAGACTTAGATTTTATAGAGCACACAGAAGGGGCCCAGTAAGCTTACCTGTGGCTCTCAGGAAACTATTTTTCGTCTACCACCAGAATTGGTAAGACCATCTTTGACTTAAAAAAAGAGCAATGTCTAGAATCATATCCTTGGGTTGAGAGATCATATGGGGTAAAGAAAAGAGCAGTGGAATCGGAGGAAGGAGCCCTGGGTTTTAGGCAGAATGCTCCCTTTCAGAAACACGGTCGCTCCGTAGACGCGGGGAGAAGGCGTGGCGGCCAGCTGGGACTACCCCAGACGCGGTCATGCAGTGCGGCCACAGGGTCTTTCCAAGCCCTGCGCCAGGAGGAAAGCATCTTGCCCAGATTACTGTCTTTCTACTCTGTTTCCCTGTTCAATACCCATCCCCGCCTCCCCTTAAGCCTTGGACAAATCTCCCTTACGCCCCCGAAATTTCCAGTTGTGCATCTCTGGCATGAATGTTTGTTTTTCAACAAAACTTCATTTAAACACTGTCTATGTGGGAGAGGAATGAGCGCCTATTTTAACAGAAAAAGCCATCAATATTGTTAATAAACAGCATGTTATTTGGCATCACTGGACCCTACAAGTCCCACCGGTCACTTGGCATTTCTATAGAAATATGTTTCTGGGTAACCCCACCGCCCCTGGCCAGGCCTCACTCACCAGCCTCTGAGATTAACGTTAACAATAATCCCATCGTCAAGCAGTGGATGAGATCAGGACTGTGTAAAGGAGCCCTTGGAAATGGAATCCTTCCTCGGCCAGAAGCAGAAAGCACGGGACCATGACTTCTCTCATTCTTTACTGTATGTTTGCTAAAGGCCCTCTCGTCGCCAAGCCCAGACCTGGGTCCCGGAGCTGCAGAGGGCAAGTGAGAGAGAGTCTCCTGGTTCTCTGGGGGCCCATGTTCTGGATGGCACCCACACCCCCAAGACCCTGCCTTGATGAAATTTCCAAAGTGCAGGGGAATCCCAGACAGAATGACCTCCCACAGTGATCTGTCCCCCAGCCTCGGCGCGGGGGCTAGGCAGACATGGGAGAAGAGGTGCTAGCAGCAGTGGGAACAGCACGTACAAATGCAGAGGTGGGAACAGCAAGTGCGCCCAGACGTCTACAAGAGGTTCCATATTGCTGACGGGCAGGTGTTCTCAAGGTCAGGTCCGTCATCCACCCACATTAGAACACAAGCTCGCTGAGGGTAAGGATCCTCTTGCTTTGTTCATGACTACGATGGCTGACACACACTAACTAGCTGCTCAATACATGTTTGTTAAATGAATGTATCCGCACATCTACTGAGAACTTTCTAGGCGATATATTCTAGTAGGGAGTTCACACTGGACAGAACACAGGTCCAGCTCTCCAGGTGTTCACAGGCTGGGGGAGAGGGTTATAGGTAAGGAAATGGATAATTATGACACAATGTGATAAATACTGAAATATGGGAGCTGCTGGGATGGACATTGGGTGAATGAAGTAAGAACCCTGGAGGCAGTGACATCTCAGCAGAATTAACCAGGGATGGGGGGACAGGGATGGACACTCAAGGCAGTGGGAACAGCCCATGCAAAGGCCTGGAGGTGAGAAAAAGCAGGATAGGATGGACGGATGGAGACAGACGGCCACCGGAGTACACATGTCACAGAGAACGGTCATCCAGCCAAGGCACAGAAGATAGATCGACTGATGGACAGATGGACCAAGACTGACAATAAAAGTTCAATCACTATTAAGAGGTCAACTCCAATAACCAAATCAAGAGCCATCAACCTGGCCCCCAGGTGTTCTTGCTTGATAAGGACACATCACCTTTATTAATTACCAGCCACTGGGCTCAGGCGCTTACTTTTCAGCCCTAAGATGTGGGTCCCACTTTTATCCCCATCGTACAGGTGAGCCAACTAAAGTGACTCCCAAACAGGAAGGTTCAGAGGACCCAGCCACACAGACAACTGAGATCTGAACCCAGGACCACGAGAGCAATGGAGGCATCTTGTGGCCAGAGAGGGCAGGCAAAGAAAGATGAAGAGGGGTGAACTGAGGAGGGCGACAAGGAAACTGGGTTCCTTTACCCACCTGCAGGTCTTTCTGGCTCATCAGATGCAAACGAAGCCTGGGATGGAACCAGCACAGGTAATTAAGATGGAATGAAGGTGGGGATGGGGGAACAATGAGGCGCATTCTCCACCACCTGGGGCATGGTGGTTGCCATGGAGCCCAGTCAAGGTGATGCGGCCAGAGATCAAAGGCCTCCCCGTGATTTTCTTCTCTGTTGGAGTTTTAGGATCAACTGTTGTTAAGTCCTGAAGAATGAGAGAACACAGCTCGTTGTCCCAGCTGGAGGACAGACAGTTTCTCAGACCTGCTTCTGAAGCTGGGATGTAAGATGTGGCCGAGTGGGGACTATTTGCGTCCTTCAGTGATTCTTTTCTGTTACCTTTAATTTTCCTTACACCAAGCTTGTTGTCAAAAACTCCAGCGATGGCTACGAAACAGATATGCATTAAAAGGAAAATTCTCTTCCACCCAGTGGAAGCCTCTGATAATTTACTCTTTCTAAAAAGAGACCCAAGAAATTGAAAGCTTTGCTTGTTCCCTGGGACATCTGGGTCTATCTTTGGACAAGGGGAGGAAGGAATCTTCACTGTATATCCTTTGATACGTTTAGATTTATTTTTAAACTTAAAAATATCAATAAACTAAATAAAATAATAAATAGAATTTTTTAACTAAGATAATACACACAAAATTAACGACCTCTGAAATAGGTGGTTATGTCTTTTACAGAATGCTTTTCTCTTTGTATATAGAAACAGAGATATGCAGCGTACACAGTTGTTCAACAGTGAAAATCTATCTCATCCTTGTTAAAGGTTTGGTGAAACTCCGTAAGAGCATGATCTATTTAATCCATTTCCTTTTCTGTAAAAGCGAGACTGAAACGCTGCTATTCCAGTTTCATGTTTCCACCAGGGTCATTCCAAACGGAAAAGGACCAAAGTAGCTCCCTCACGATTTCAACCCAGGTCAACTCAAAGCCTGAACATTTGGACAACTGAGTCAGGCAGGCTTATAACCTGGTGCACCGACGCAGGAGCTCCATAATCAGTCCCCTTGGGCTCAAACCCAGGCTCAACCCTTTACCATCATGGGGTCTCAGGCTAAATCTCAATGTTCTTATCTTTGAAAAAGGCACTGGAGTGCTTACTTCATAGAGCATTCCTTGAGAAGTACATAAAAAAAATCCACACACAGGACCTCGGCTGTTGCCTGGAGGAGAGAATTTAAGTGCCCGGAAAAATGATCAGCATCAGTGTCATGATCATTATCACGTGACTTCCTTTAGGATGACCATGAGCCCCCTCTTCTCCAGCCACTCACTCAACACATGTCAACTGAGTGCCTAGGACGTGTCCAGCCGGGGTCCACCCTGCCCAGGGAGAAAGGCACACATCAAAGGGAAAACTTCAGCCAGCTCTGGCTCCAGAGCCCAGGATTTCAAGTTACACCTCTGATCTGGGGCTGCCCTAAATCGGCAGGGCCCTTCCAAAGAGAAAAGGGGAAAAAATAATAGTAATGATAAACTCACCTAGGGTTCAAAGCCAGAACACAGTACTTGTTTGCAGATTCTATGCTCAAGAGGTTTCCGTGCATCATCTCATTTCATTGTCAAAATAAGCCGAAAGGCATGAAGTGTCAAGATCTACAGGATACTGAGGAGCCATCAGAGGCTCAGAGAGGTCAAGGGGCTTCCCTGAGGCCACACAGCTAGTAAACAGCCAGACCAGGAGTCAGACCATAAAGAGCATGCTCCAGAGCACTCTGCCGCCCACAAGTCAAAGAGCAAAGACCCCTCACCCCTGGGGAGGATCTGGACTTCCCTTCTCTAAGTCCTGGCAAAGGCCACCGCACAAAGCACGTGCAGGAACAACAGAAGACCAAAAGTCCAGTGGTTAGCTTCCGCCTGGGTGTGCTCTGGGGCAGCGCACACAGGCGGCAGGACGAGGGGACACAGAAACCCGAATCACTCAGCATGCGGCCTGGGACACAATGGATGACATTGTAGGTGGAGGCAGCTGAACCTGAGTGCGCCGGGGCGCTGGCCACATCTCTCTCATTGGACCTGAAAGCCACATTCCTACAGTTTCCCCAGGTTGCAGCGAATTCCTCCGGCTTACGAAGCAGGTACGACCCATCTTTTTGATATAAAAACAAGAGGCTGTGTGCCTGGGCCAGGCTGAGACCTAACAGAAAATAAAAAAGTCAGCAACACAAAGGCTATCACCTCAAACACACATCTGGAAAGCATTTTCTATTGATAGAAAAATGAATGTGTGGATAATGCATATGGGGATTTATGAATCTGGTGTATTAATCACAGAGGTCACAGCGAGAAAGAACCATTCTTACCCCAAAGCCAGCCCCCTGGATGCGCTTTCGGATGACTCTGGGGCTGACCTAACCGAGGCCAGTGCTTCAAACACACACCCTCTTCTCCACCAATCATGACTCCAAAACCCAACCAGGCTGAATACTGACTCGTTTTCTCTGCTGTCTTGGAGCGAGACCATTCGAAAATAGAATACGCTTGTGAGATCTGCTGATTCTGGTCCCTTCTAATGAGAGCTCTTACTTGACCGAAAGCCAGATTTCTTGGAAAACTGTGTTTTGGAAGAGAGCTGGTTGGTTTGCACAGCTTCATTAAGACAGGCAGTAACACAAGGAGTGGGTGGTAGGAGAGAGGGGTTTGGGCTATGAAGTCACAAGTCAAACAAAATCATTGTTGAGTCTTTTCCTAGACGTTCCTCGGATCTAGGATAGAGGGTGACGGTAGCAAACTGATGGGCTCTTGCAGCCCATCACTCTGTTTAAATAATATTATGCTCCATTTGCTGGACAGCCAGAGCATCAAGTGAAAAATGATGAGATGTCTGAGATAGTCTTTAACTACTGGGTGATGTAGGAGAAATTCAGTTAGGTGGACGCACGGTGTCTTTCAGAACAGCTTTAAGCATTGAAATTCAGTGGAGCTAACTGGCATGTGCATGTCTCAAGTAGCAGACTCTGGAGCTGGGAGCAAGAGAGTTAATAGGATCATCGTGAGGATGCCTGAAATTTACTTTGGGAGGGTGGCAGGGGCAAGGAGATACAGACCTTCAAAAAATGTACAGTCATTCTTCAGACTAAAAAGCCAATGCTCACTGAAAGGCTAGGTAACCTACCACAGATGTTAAGGCACCATGAACAAAAACAAACTCATGGTCACACAGACAGAAAGGGATTTTTCCATCAAGCTGCTTCTCACATGAGTAACTTTATTTGGTTTGTTCTTGGGCAAAGAGCAGCAAGGAGCTATTTAAGAAAGGTTGGTTATTGTATCAGTTAGGATGGACCAGGTTGTGCTACAGTAACAAAGAATCCCCAAGTATCTGTGGATTACATCAATAAAGTTTTATTTCTTGTTTTATCTATGTTTTCTTTTGAAATTAGCTGGGAAATCCGTTTGGCATCATCCACTTTTGGGGACCCAGGCTGAGGCAGGAAGTAAGAAGTCAGAAGCCACTATCAAAAACATTACAGGTCAGCAGTGACCCATCACAGACATCACATCACGTGCTTTTTAATGGCCAATGCAAGTCCCATGGCCACTTTACAGGACTGAGAAAGCATCCTACCATTTGCTCAAGAAGAAGGAGCATGAAAAATACTTGGTGGGCAACACTATTTTTTAAAAAACAACAATAACAGATGATTTTTTCAAGAAGATGACCTGGTAAGACCCTAAGAATCATGCCTAGCACTTACATACCGTTTTACAGTTTATGAAGCACTTTTACCAATACCGCATTTTACACCTCAAAGCACTTTTTCAACATGGCAATTTTTTTTGTTTGTTTAAAGGAAGAAAACCTCACTAAAGCCAGCTCAATTAAAATATGTATCATTTATTCATTCAAGAAATATATTTCAAGCACCTACTAGGTGCCAGTAATCGTTCCAGGTGCGAGGGATAAAGACACATGAAGTCCTGTCGTCTTGGAGGTTATAATTTAGTAAGAAAGACATATGATAAGCCAATAAATAAATAAAAAACAGAGTATCATTGTGATGGACACACTCTACGTTACCCCGTCCACGATTCCTGCCTCCCGAAGTTTACAGTTCTGTATAATTCCCTCCCCTCCAGTGTGAGAGGGACTCATGACTTGTTTCTAACTAATAAGAGACTACAGCAGTGGTGGAATGTTATTTCTGCGACCTTACAGCAGATCGTCTTGCTAGCTGACTCACTCTGAAGTGAGCCTGCTGGCCTGATGGAGCAGGCATCTGCGCAAGTCAACTGCAGGCAGCCTCCAGGAGCCGAGAGTGACCTCCAGCTGACACTGAGCGAGAAGCGGGGGCCCTCACTCTTATGACTACAAGGAAATGTCTTACTCCAATAATCTTAGAGAGCCTGGAGGCAGATCCTTACCCAGTCGAGCCCTCAGATGAGAATGCAGTCCGGCCAACACTTGAATGGCCTTAAGACCTTAACCAGAAGACTTAGACTCCTGACTCTAAGAAACTGAGATAATAAATGTATGTTGTTTTAAGCCACTATGTTAGTGGTCTTTTTTTTTTTTTTAATACAGCAATAAAAAATTAGCACCATCACTACAGATAGTAATAAATGCTATGAAGAAGAACTAAAGGTAAAGGAATAGAGTGCGGGTGGAGAGTGCTTTTGTGGAGTGGTCCAGAGATGGCCTCTCTGATTAGGTGACATCTGAGCACAGATCATTAAGAAGCTATGTGGAAAATCTGAGGGAACAGTGTTAGGAGGAAAGAGAATGGCAAACACATGGTTTCATTAAGGAAGAGGAGAGCTGGTGTATTTGATGAACAGCAAGGAGGCAAAAGCGGCTGGAGCCAGCGGTCAAGGGAAGGGTGGCAGGAGCCAATGAGTCAGTGGTAGGATCATCCAGGGCTTTGTGGTTCACAGTGAAGACTCTGGATTTTATACTGAGTGTATTGGGAGGCAATTAGGAGGATACAATAAGGTTCATGTTTTTAAAGAGACTTCTCTGGCCACTATGCTGAGAAAAGACTGAAAAGGAGGAAAGATGGGAGGTGTGGAGACCAGACAGGAGGCTGTGGTCATTGCCTCTGTGAAGCACTGGAGGCCTGGACTAGGGTGCAGCAGAGATGAAGAGAAGCCGTCTGAGTCAAGGTTTTCTAAAACATTCCATGCCGAATGAGGTCTAAAGAGGGCAGTTTTCTAGGGCATCTCATGGAAACCATGAGTAGGATATTTAGTGGGGCCTTGGGGAATACTGGGGGCATTGGTGTCCGCTTTTTGGCCTCATAAAATACAGCTGCTATGAACATGTGTATACAAGTCTTCCTTCTCACACACGCCTTCATCTCTCCTGGGCAAAAACCTAGGAGCAGAATGGCTAGGTTTACATAAGGTAGCTGTGTGTTTAACTCTTTAAGAAACTCCCACCCTGTTTTTCAAAGTGGCTGCGCCATTTTACATCCACCCCTGGCCCCGCCAGCAGCATATGACAGTTCCAGTTCCTCCACATCCTCACTAACACTTGGCATGGTTAGTATTTTTCACTCATTCATATTTAAGGACTCAATATATAACTGATGGAAGAGGGGGCTGGGGAAGAGAAAAGTATTTCTTCTGCCATCCCAGAGGCCCAAAGCCATGGACCACGAGGGCTAAGATCTGTTGAATTTAAGGAATTTCAGGATACCTAACCTGGTGTATCAGGACAATGCTAGCTGCTGTAACAAATAAAGGGGAAATGCTGGTGGCTTAACGCAATGGGATGTATCTTCTGTTCACATACAGGTCCAGGGTGGGTATTTCTCCACAGGTTGCTTCAGAAACCCAAGCACATTGCATCCTGTGTGTCTACCACCCCTCAGTCCCCTGCAGTCCTTCACTGCACAGAGGAAAAGAGTGAAGCCATTCCATTGCTTTCTAAAGTCTCTGGTCCAGGAAGGACACACAGTTGCTCCTACTGCATGGGTAAGAGCCAGTTTCCGGGCCCTACCTGGTTGCAGAGGGGCAGGAACAATCAGCCCTCCTAGTCACCTCCAAGTGACAACTCCTCTCTACAAAAATGACAGGAAGTCACAGATTTTTGTGAGACACCTGACCATCTCTGCTAGACCCACACCTGCCACATCCCAGCCCCAGGAGGACTGAGAAGCAACCGTTCTTCTGGACTCCAGGAGCCAAGCTCACCCAGAATCAGCCAGACACCGCACATTGCAGGCATAGCTTTCCCATGACTACACTCACAGGTCTGCCCAGCCACTTCCTGCTGGCTCCCCCAAGACTTCTCAGTTCTCCCAAACAATTTTAGGGGCTCAACCACAACAATTTTACAACTCTTGACACAACCAGCTCTTGGGGCCAAAACTTTGTGTTAGTGTTTTCTGTTCACAGGAAAGTGGGTGGGTTTACGTCAAGTCCCTACAAGGTTGGGAATGAATTCGTGTTTTGGTAAGCGCATTGCGGGGGAAGTCCTTCCAGAGGCAGGGATTTCCAGATTCCCTGAAAAGGTGAAGCTAACTAATAATAAAATGCAGTCCTGTACTGTGCTGAGCCCTCGATGTGTACCTTTGATATTTTTTTGCAGTAATGCTGCATCGCTACACCAATTTCATGGGTATATGACAAAGCCTAGTAAATTGACTTTTCCAGTGGTCACTTGGCCACTAGCAGCGCCAATTTCTGACCCAAAGCCACCTCTTGCTTCTCTCTGCTCTGACTCTTTCTCTAAGTAAACAAGTATCCTGGGCATCTTCTCAGCCTGCTTGGAAGACGTGGTCAGGCTCTCTGTTTGCCAATGAACTTGTCAGGGTCTTTGGGAAACTTTGATGTCCTACTTCTTCAGTCTCTGGTCAATATTTCACCTGGAAGGTGGAGGGAGAACCTGAGAGTGGCCACAATACAAGCATTTGAAGTGGGTATGACATCGGTGGGGCCGAGGAGGAACTGAAACTATCCTGAGTGATACCTCAAAGGGTTGCAGGGCGTGAGGAATCCTCTTCTAGATCCTGAAAGGGCCCCGAGTACATCCCAGCTGGAAGAAGTTTGGGATACATGTGGCCACTGCTGGCCTGACTCAACAATGTCCCCAAAGGAGGGACACCCTGGGGATAAACCCTCTGAAATTCAATGAAGGATGATGCAAGGACCCAAGGAGGTGCCATAGACACCCCAGACACTCTAGGAGTCAAAGGGAGATACTCACTCTGATGCCACCTTCAGTTATTCTCAAAATCCATTAGATGGTAAGATCCATGCATTTCAGGAACTACCACCCTAATCGTTTCCTTCAATAGAGTGGGTGCTTAATAAGTGCTGACTGAGTAAAAGAAAAAAAAAATGTTCAAAAATGTATGAGTAGAACTCAGCAGCCAGCTGAGGACTGACAGCTCCTATGTGGAAAGTAATAGTAATAGACAGCAGTTTTAGGGACCTACCATGTTTCAGATACTATGCTTCATGCTTTACATGCACTAGTTCATTTAATATTCTAATAACACTGTGAAGGGGGGACTATCACTGAATATACTTTACAAATGAAGAAACTGGTGATCCAGCAGGTGAAGTCATGTGCTCAAGGTCACATAGCTAGTAAGTGGCAGAACTTCCTAGGATATGAATTCAAAGCTGCCTGTCATCCAAACCTCTGCCACTTGGGTTTATAACTGAGTGAATGGAATCTTACTTAAATCCCTGTATTCCTGCCTGTGACTTGAAAAGTGGTTTGTAACGAACAGACACTCAGGGGAAAGAAATCTCAACAGACATCAACACCAAAGAGAGTAAATAGGCGGGATGGGGGCTGCCACTCCTCCCTCTCATGCACATGGCAGACATTGCTAATGGATCACCGTATGCTTTTTAGTTGCATTCAGTTTGAACCTCATATCCCTCGCAGATACATCAGTGAGGGTCTCCACTCCATCTGATCAGAGTTTGCTTTTGCATAATTTAAAAAGCCAGCCATGAGCCTCATTGTTGTTCGTTTAAAGGTAATGTGCCTTTTTTTTTTTTTCCTGACTGCTTTTAAGATCGTCTCTCTGTCATTAGTTTTCAGAAGTTTCATTATGCTGTCCCTCAGCGTGGTCGCTTGTACTTCATTGGCTTTGGCTTCATAGAGCGTCTCAAATGGATGGTTTAATGTCCTTCTCAGTTTTGGAAAATTCTCATCCAGCATTTCTTCAAACATTGCTCCTGCCCCATTCTCTCTTCTCTGTTCTAGGGTTCCAATTATACGTATCTTAGACCATCTCCTGGTTTCTACAGGTCTGTTAACACTCTTTCCTGTATTGCTCATCGTTAGTTTTCTGTGCTCCAACCCTGCATACTGATTTTCCACTGATCTCTCTCTTAGTTTACTAGCCCTCTCTTCAGCTGAATCTAATCAACTATTAGAAAGATCTATGCAATTATTATTTCAAATATTACATTTTTTTCAGATCTAGAATTTCCCTTTGAGTTTTCCTTTTACAGATTTCAGAACTCTTTTGAAATCTGGTATCTTTTTATCAATTTTTAAAATACATTTATATACATATTTTTATATACAGCTACTAAAGTCCCGAATGGATAATTTCCCCACTTCAATCATATGAATCATATGAGTGTGTAGGCTTATCTGATAACTTCATTATCTTAATTACCTGTGGGTTTGTGTTTATTGTTTGGGTGTTTTTCCCTCTTGATTTTGGTCATTGGGTACTTTTTTTGCATGCTTTATAATTGGGGGTTGTATGGTGGACATCATGTGTAAAAAAACGGTTGAGGTTCTGGCTAATATTAACTTCCCGCAGAGAAGGTAGAAGGCAAATAAACCACAAGAAAACAAGCTTGATTCTACAGAGGGTTGGTTTTAGACTTTGTTGGGTTTGTCTAATTCAGTTTTTCTCTTTGTCTTAAGCTGTGGCATTTCCTCACAGTTCCGGACCCTCCTGAAAGTCAGGTGTGTTTAGTGGGTCTCCTTCACCTTGGCAGATACTGAACCCCAACATCTGTCTCCCCAAAGCACAATGTCTACTGCTGTCTGTGCTCAGTGCTTCAACGTCCCAGATGCTTCTGTCTTCTGGGTTTCTGGAAGTCTTGCTCCATATTTACACAGCTTGGAAGTCAGCAACCGTCTCAAGGAGAAACTGCACACACAATTTTGGGTTCACGTCTCTGTGGTTCCCTCCTTTCCACAATATGCCTCTCACGTTCCAGCCACTTTGGAAGCTCCAAAGTCCAACCTCCGTCTCCTCGGCCCAGCAAGATGGCCAGTTTTTGCTCATCATCTATTCCCCTCTACCATGAATGAACCAGCCTTTATTGAAAAAGCTGGGATACATTAAAGATCTTCTCTCTAGCATCTTATGCCCACAAATTCTATCTTGTGCCAGTATATTCCAATTCTTATAAACAACTGTTTCATGTACCTATGTCCAGCTTTTCTCAGTGTTTCTGGATGAGAGTTATTTTAATACAAGCTACACTGGAACTGGCTTTTTCCCTGAAGTCTTTCCATGCCTGGTTTGAATCCATCCCTATACTGTAATGGTCATGAACCCAGACTCTGGAGTTAGGCTGCCCGAATTCAAATCCCACTTCTGATAACTTCCAGCTCTGAGTCTGAGATTAATCACTTAGCCTCTCTGTTTCCTCATCTGTAAGATCAGAAGAAAAACAGTTCCTATCTCGTGGAATTGTGAGGGTTAAGTAGGACAATGCACTTCCAGCATGTGGGGCATTGTCTAACACATGGTGAAGAATTTATGTACGTGTCTTTATTGTTATCATTTCTCTAGGAGATGGGAAAGCAAGACCCACCTTGATACGTAACAAGTTAAAGGCAGAACTTAAGGCTCAAGTCTCCTAACTTTCTGTCCAAACATATGGAAACACATTGGCATGGAGATAGTATCTGCAAGAATATGAATTCCCTGGAACACCCATCAATATTATCAGTATAGAGCAGTTCACCTCTTTGGTAACCTTTCTCCAAGAGAGTAGAGTGTTGATGGTATGGGAAATCAAATAGGGAAATTCTGCTTGAGAAAAGATAAAGGAAAAGTCTGGTGCATAGGAGTGAGGACTACGAAGGGACTCTGATTAGCCAGGCAGAGCAAAGGCCAGTTTCTCATCTCGTTCCTATTTTGCCACGGCCTCCATTAGGAGAGTTCATTTCCCTCGACTTTGTAAAGTTTACACTTAAGCCTCACTTAGACCTGGAACCCTGGGAGAAAGATGGGTCCCAGTGGGTTCCCGTTTCTGTCCAAGCTCCCAAGTGCCCAGGTCCCCAAAGTGCTCTGAAAATGGAAGAGAGCCAGCCTCTAAGACTGTCTGTCCAATTTCCCATCTGATTCCACTCCTCTGCCCACCAAAAGAGAACCAGGAGGCCTCCGGCCAGAAACTCGGAGGCTGCCAATTCAAGCCTGGCAGCACTCGCGGCTCGCTCCGTGGTCCTGGGAAAATGACGGGACTCCTCTGCACACTCATTCTCTATTGCCAGAAGAGAGACAATAAAACCCGCTTCCCAGAGAGCCAAGGGAATTAATTACTTGCGCGTTTATTAAGTGCTTTGAAGATGAAATGTGTGAAGTGTTCACTTTTTCCCTGACTTGCCCTCAGGTTTTCCTAAGCAGGACAGGGAGTCACTAACAGCCATGTCCACAGCTTGCATGGAAAGTTCAGGACACTTCCTAAGGGCACAAGTAACATATTAACTCTCCCTTGAGTTTCAGCCTGTGTAGCAGCAGGGGTGAAGTGGGTTTGCAGAAACTCTCCCAGCTTGGCTGAAATTCTCCTCCAACAGCAGGTTGGAAACTTTCACAGAGCTGCTTCCATCGCTTTGTTCACTTATTCAACAAATATTTATCAAACACCTTCTATGTGCCAGGGATTCTTTGGGGCCCGGGGAACACAGCAATAGACAAAACACCAAAAATCCCTTCATTCTAGAATTTCCACTGGGAAGTCGTGGAGGCAGGAACAGGGAGCACACAATAAACGAAAAAGAAAAGTAATACAGAGTCTGTGAGATGGTGAAAAGTGTTCAGAAGGAAAGTAAGTGAGAGGTAGGGAGGAGTGGCCGTTTGATGAAGGGCAGTCAGGGAAGATGACATCTGAGCGAAAGCTGGGAGGGAGGGAGGGAGCTGGGGGATACTCAGGGGCAGAGCAATCCAGGGATCAGGAACACCACGCAGGAAGGTGCTGAGTTTATCTAAAGTAGAGGAAACTGGGGGAAGAGTAGAGGGGAGATAAAGACAGATGGGCAACGTGGGAGGGGACTGGTGCAGGTCACGGAAGGCCTGAGAGGTCATTAATACTTTAGCTTTTATGTGAGTGTAGTTAATAAACTCAGTGGAGGTGGGTGGGTGGATGGATGCAGGGGTGGATGGGATGGAAGGATGGATGAATGGATGGGTAGATGTGTGGATGGATGATGGATGGATGAATGGATAGGTAGATGTGTGGAAGGATGATGGATGGATGGATTGGATGGATGAATGAATGAATGGGTAGATGTGCAGATAGATGATGGATGGATAGATGGATGTCCTTGCCAGAGCAGTCAAGATTCTTGGTTGCAAACAACTAACCCTAATTAAGGCAGAAAATAAAGTGTTTGAGATACTGGGTAACTAAGAATCTATAAGAAAAATTTGAGATGAAAAGTGACATTATTGTGCAGGGCGTCTTCCATTTGGTCCTCTGGATCCACTCTTTCTTTCTCCATCCTGCTCTGTGCCCAGAACACTGACCTATATGGGCCAACGCAATGTTTTCTCTAGCTCTGGCATGAGATCAGAGGGAGGAAGGAGTATGTTGACAAAGTATTTATCCTCTGGTCTCCTCCCTGCCATGTCATCACAGGTTGACTGTGTCCCTCTACCCAAGGCCACAGCTGTTGTCAGGAGGCCTCTCCACACACTGTCTCTGGATTCTAAAAACTGCTCCCCTCCTCTCACCCCCACAGGCAGTATTATGTCCAGCTCCAGAGTACTGAACCATTCCTTTTCCTAGACACAGTCCATGCTTTTGTTCATCGGTCCTTTGTGAAATGCTCCTCAAATTCCCTCATTTGAATATGGCATCTGTCTGTTGCTGCGTCCTGCTCCTGTCCACTTACTCTCCTTGGCATATGCCTAGCGCCCGGCTCAGTGTCTGCTGTGTTACAGAAACAGATGGGTAACTGATGGATGCATGGATGCATGGCCCTAACAAGAGTGGTCAGGATTCCTGGTTCCAGACAACTAACTCCAATGGAGGCAGAAAACGAACATTCAGGACAGTGGATCACTCAGAGAATCTGCAAGAAGAATAGTGGGGCAAGGAACAAGGGAGGCGAGGAGCCTGGAACCCCAAACAATGCTTCAGCACCACAAGAGCCAAGTTAGGACGCCCCAGCTCTCGTCACCACCACCACTGCCCACTGCCCCTGGGATAAACGCTAAATACTTTCCATGGACTCCAAGACTTCCATCTTGAGCAGAATATCGAATTGGCCCAACACTAGTTTCTTGACATATCCTAGTTTCTAGGGAATGGGGGGAGGGTATCTGCTCCCCTTGGCTCATGTAGGAGACAGGGACTGTCTCCCACCTATTTTGGAATTTCTCCTGAAGAAAGATATGTAGATGGTAAACAGCAAAAAAAAAAAAAAAAGAAAGAAAAAAAAACACACACATACACCATAGTGAATAACTAGTCCTGAACTTGGCTCACCAAACATCACTTAACAAGCGGTTTTATGAACAAACAGCCCTATGAAGAAGATACGACATAAGGCTCTCTAACCCTCAACGAGCTTTCTTACTGGTGGATGAGAAAGAATAAAGACAGAAGAAATAGGTATTAGAGATTTAAATAGACCTGAGAAGGCAGAGTTTCCAAAAGTGGACATCCATTAAATGAGTGCCTTCTGATACTCTGTGATGGGGAAAAATGGTCCATGATCAATACTGCATTCTTGACACCCCCTTAGAGATTCATAGTAAGCATGGGTGTATTAAAGGCTCTGAAAAGTCTGGCAGAATTTTTAAAATCTTCTGGGTTTTCTTTAATTCCAAACTGCTTCACCATGGAATCATTTTTCATACAGCAGCCTGGGGGCCTTAGCGGTTTGTGAAAGGAACGCTCTTATCAGATGTTGGGAGACCGTGGGGATAACGCGGATGGGGTGATGGAGTGGAGCCCTACTGGAGAACACTTCATTTTTGGAACGTGATCTTTCACTGTCATGGGGGGAACAGGGGAGCCAGAACCACAGCCTGAGAAGATCTGGGTTGACAACGACACTCATATTTGAGATGCAAAGAGGGAGACAGGAGATTCTGGAACACGGGTATGTCAGGTAACGGTCACTTTCCTTGTTGGACCTTGTTCACTGCCATTGGTGATGACTTTAGGGGGCCTGGGGAGAGACTGAGATTCCCCAAAGCCAGTCTACACCCTGTGGAAAACGCAGACAAAAGACTCAACCGGTGGGAGTTCAGTCCAACTGAACTCAAACTCAAAGAACATTCTAGACAAATCCAGGGCATCTCAAAACCAGAGTCCTGTAGCATTTCAGAACTCTCTCGTCACTGACTTCTGGCTGTCCCACCGATGGAGAAACAGGGACTTAAAATTAAACAGCACTCCCTGACTACAGGATCTCCGAGTTTTTAATTCACAAGTGATCTTTGCCCATCTTCAGTGAGGAAACCGAGGATGCACTATATCCCTGATTTATGAGACCAACAACCTCCTCCCTTTTTTTAATGAAGCATCTTCCAGAATAAGCACTCCATACAATCCACTTTTGAAAACCAATGATGACCCAATTCCCTCAACTTTACAGATGGAGCAACTGAGACCCAGGGAAGGAACTTAAACCTGCCTAAAGTCAAACATTACGCGGACAGGAGACCAGAACCCAGGAATCGCGTCTCTTTCCACCATGCTGCGCGGTGAAGAGGCCTCTGTTCAACGGCCTTGGAGATCAGCGCCAAGAAATGAAAGACAAAGAAGGTTGTTTTTTTATTATCATCATCATCATATGCTTATGGATTAGGGCCTGCAAAGTGCACCCCCCAGAAATGTGTTTTTTGAAAGACAATGGAATTTGGAAAAGTTGCCAACCCTTGTCTAAAAGAACCCAGCATAGAAGGGAGAGAAGAAACAGTTGTGAGCAGATGGCTACTGAGATTAGACAAGTGTGGATCCCCACTCGGGTGGAATGATTAATGTTTTATGAAGGCTGGAGATCACCAATTAGTTTTTTAAATAGATCCATCTCCTCCCCTTGCCCACCGACTCCCTTCCTAAGGCCTTTAGCACAAAGCTTCAGCTTCTTTCCCCCGGGGCCACTGACATCAACACCTTCCCTGCCCAAGGGCTCCCACTCAAGTTCACATCAGATGATGTCACTCCACAAGACCGCCAAAGCAAATGCCAAGTTCCTCACTAAAAGAATATGGGCCCAGCTGAGATTTCAAGGCACATCTCCCATCACTCATCCCCTCCTGCCTGACATGAGGACCTTCTCACCACCTCCTAAACCCCATCCACTTTCAGAGCTCCCCCTGTGCCTTTAGAAATGCTTTACGATCTGCCCAGAATGCGTGCCTCTGTCTTCAGTGGGAGAACTCCTCATCCGTCGCAGCCCATCTCAGATGCTTCCTCCTCCTTGAAGTCACTCCTCTGGCAATGAGTCCACCCGTACCTAGTGAGGCCTCCATTATATTTACTCGTTCATGAGGCCAGGGACTCATTAAATACCTGCTACGTGCAGGTCACTGTTCCAGGTGTGGGGGATACAGAGGTGAACGGTCCCTAATCCCATGAAATTTCAAATTTACTGGAGGGAAGAAGCTCAATCAACAGGTAAGCAATTAAAGAAGCTATTTCAAACTCTTTAAAAAAAAAAAAAAAAGCCCTCTGCCATCATGTTGTATGCAGACAATGTAAGTACAAAAAAAGCACAATTAGCTGCCTAACTGCGCCGCCTCCCCCAGGCGGGCCTGAGAAGGAGCCGATTTGGGGGCCAGGCTCCGGGTTAATTTGTGGCAGTGCCTGGGGTAAGTCCCTCGCTCCTCTGGTGCCCCAGTTCCTCCCCTGGGGCAGAAAATATCAAGGTTAACAATGTGGTCTCCAAACCACAGGCTGGGTGGAGCTGGGGCCCAGGATCATGATTATTAAGCTCTGCCTGATGCCAGGATGAAAGGCAGTCTATAAAAACACCGGTACTATTAGGGCAGAGGCGGGTCAAGTCCAGGCTACCGCCGGTGGCTGGAGAAGGCCTGGGAGTTCTTCTACATGAAAGTGTCACTGCAGAGGTGAGCTGGGATCAATCAGTACTGTCATTAGTCCTCCGTTTGCCAGCTTGCTGGGTGTTCCCCAGGAGGACAGCTTAGAAGCATCCTCCAGTGCATCTTAGAGAAAAATCTCATGGTCCTAACCCCAAAAAGCCCCAGCTCCGGCCCACTATTCTGATTCCTCTGGATTAGCAGGAATTGTAGACCTACTACGTGCCAAGCACTTCCCCCATGAGGTGTGCAATAGACCGTTACAGCAACAACCCTGAAGGTTCAGTGCTCTTGACTGGTGGGTTCTCGACTGGTGGGTTCAAGAAACAGAAGCCCAGGTCGGGGCAGTGGTGGGGGTGGTTAACCAAGCCAAATTCACATGGCAAGTCTCAAGTTCCTTCCCCCACGTTCCACACTTTCGGGGGCTTTCCTCACATACCATCTCCTGAGCAGTGCTGATCCTTGAGTGGCAGCTGAGGCCAAGAAAGAGCAGAAAAACCACCACTTAGGAACCTTATCCTCTTATGTTTTTTCCTCCCCTCTTGCTCTCTCTGATGGATTCATCTCCTCTGTTTCTCCAAGGGCCTTCTGGTTTCTGCCGCCTGCGGAGACATCCCACATCTTTCTCAAGATCACAAGGTGACAGGATCTTACCAGCCCTCAGAGAAACAGCACTTTTGAGGGTGCGAGGGCTGGGAAGAACGTGTCTGTGTACAGACTCAGGGAACACTGCGGAGTTCCAACTTGAATTGTCCTCAATTCACCTGTCAGATGCCCCAAGGCTGCCATGGCTACTGGGAACACCCTACATTAAGAGCCGTGCTGCCTGGGGTTGGAAGGAGGCCCTCCCATCTCTTGAGAACCATAACTCAGTTTTCTCATCTGTAGAGGGGGAACAACTAACTTCCTTAAGACTGAGAGCAAGAGAAACAACAAGGGCCTCCTAGACAGCACAGGGAACTATATTCAATTCCTTGCAATAACATATAATGGAAAAGAATCTGAAAAGAAAAAATATATACGTATGTACACATGTAGCTGAATCACTTTGCTGTACACCTAAAACTAACATTGTAAATCAACTACACTTCAATTAAAAAAATTTTTTTTAAAAAAAAGCATGAGAAAATGCTTATTTCTCTTTGTAATTTTTTAATTGCCTCAAGCTGGAGGTATTCAGCTATGGCTGATCAATTCACTCATTTATTCAATAAATATTTTATTTTGAGCCCCTACAGTATGCCCAGAGCGGCTTTAGGCCCTGGAGATAAAGTCGAGAGTAAGACACATTAAGTATCTGTGTCCAGAGAATCCCCAGCTCCCTCCAGATTCTCCAAGAGTTCTATGAACCAAAAAGCTGCAGTAAATCCCTTCTGACCCACAGCCATTATGGGTCCCTCCTGCCTCTATCTCCCCATCTGTAAAATGGGATTAATGACAACCCCCAAGGATAGCATCAGATTAATAAATGAAGAGACCAAGGTGCTTTGAGCTCCCTGAAAAAGGGAGGGGCCGGGAGCTGTGGGGGCAGAGATGCGTCTGCTGCCAGCGAGAAGGCGGCTTTCCTTCACATTCCCGGGAGCCCACCGAGTCTGAAAGGACTCTCTGGTCCCCTGGAGCGAGGCCTGAACAGACTCTGCAAAGGGGCAAGGTCCCAGAGTTATGGACTGAAGGCGGAGAGAGGGTGATGTACACGCATTTACCTCCGGGTCACTGATTCCAACGCAGCCTGGCAGATCTCAACCGAAAGTTACTGCCATCTGCTCCATGACCTCAATCCATTTGCTAACGTGCACATTGCAACTGGCAGCCCCAGCGGGCAGGCTGGCACTGACCGCGGCTGAAAATGGGTCACTCCCAAGAGTCCCAAGGGCTGGCCTGGGCCCTGGATTGGGGTTGGGAGTGAGCAGGGAGGGGCCTGGAACTTTCCATCTGAAACAATAGCTGTAAGAGTGGCATGGGTGAAGGTCTCATCCACCAGGATGCTTTGGAGAGGCCACTGTCATTGCCCCACTCGCGGGAACTGGACGTCAGACAAATCACAGCAAAGCGTGATGCGGCCTAGGGCTCATTTCACAGGACAATAAAAACTGTTTATTAAGGACCGACCATGTGCCAAGCACATGGAACTGGGTTCATTACCCGAATCACCTCATGCAACTGTCAGCCCAAATCCAGGAGCTACGTATTCTTACTTTCAACTGACAGATGAGAAAACCGAGGCTCAGAGAGGCAAAGATATTGCCCAAAGCCACACAGCCATAGGTGGTGGGCTAGGATTTGAACTCAAGAAGTTTAGTGGGTACAGAGTTTCACTTTGGTGTGATTTTAAAAAGTTCTGGAAAGGGATGGTTGCCCAATTATGTGAATGCACTTAATGCCATGTAAAAATAATTTAAACGGTAAATTTTGCTATGTGCATTTGACTACAGTTTAACTAATTCATCAAAGATATCATTCCCAAGTGAAAAAAAGAGGTAAAATGTACTTTCCCTTGGGACCTGGAAAGTCCACTTTGAGATATAATAATGAACAAGTGGAAATAACATACATGATCATCCACAGGGGAAGAACTAAATGGGACGTATTCATCCCACACAGCACTACAGAGCAGCAAAAACACAACCGGTCTGTATTACTAATATGAAAAATCTCTTAGGAATGTTGTTAAGCAAAAAAGAAAAAAAAAAGCAGACATCTCTATACAGTATGAATCAATGTATGCAAACACACATATACACTCAGAAAGCACCATTTATTTTCTGCAAGTTGTGCTTGTTTTGAAAACATAAATTTGCTCCATCATGATTGATGTATTTGGGAACAATCTGAGCATAACCGAATTTTGTGTTTGCTCATGCATGGTTTCATCCACAAGAAACACTGGGTCAACGCAGAAAATTGCACCCAGCTGAACTGACCACACAGGAACACACGAAACAAACACCCCCCACCCCCCCACCCCCACCTCCAACCCCTTCCAGCTGCCTCGGTGCACCGTGGGTGCTGGAGCCACACCCATCCACACCTGAGCTACCACTTTCTGATTTCAGACAGCCTCCTTCTACCCATCCACAAGAATTCACAACCTGCAACCCTCCTGGCATCACTTCCACAAGGGAAGTTCAGGACTCTGCCAGAGTCAAGATCATAGTTGTTACAGCATTTAAGTCCTTCCTAACCATTTAACATGTGTAAAACTGCACTATCGTTCTTATAAGCGTCCTTTTTTTTTTTTTAACGTGTTACTGACAAGGTTTTTGAGTGTGGCCCCCTTCCCTTATTCTTTTCATAAGCCCTGCGGTTTGTACTGCGAGATTTTGCACAGTGCCGTAACTTTAGGAATACACATGCTACGTTATAGCAGAACTGACTGTATGTACATTTTTTTCTAATATAAACACACATATACATATGTGTATGTGGATAAATTAAGTCAAAATTGATAAATCGATAACAGTGAGCTTATCACTGGGGTGGGGAAGTCGGAGGAAGTGGTTAGAAGGATGTGACTTTTCTATGTATAGGTTTGTTTTGTTTTGTTTTGTTTTTGACAAGAAATGTCATTAATTTTAATTGTGTAGCTAAAATTTTTCATTTAAAGAAAAGGGATTCACTGTTTCTACACCCATGATCATAACACCACCACACACAAGAGCCAAGAGGTGGAAGCAACCCAGATGTCTACTGATGGAGAAACGGATAAACAAAATGGGGTCTATCCATACAATGGAATAGGATTCTGCCTTAAAAAGAAGGAAATCCTGTCACATGCTACATGGATGAACCTTGAGGACGTTATGCTCTGTGAAACAAGCCAGACACAAAAGGACAAATACTGTCTGACTCCACTTCTGTGAGCTTCCTAGTGTTATCACATTCAGAGAGAAAGCAGAAAGGTGGCTAGCAGGGGTCAAAGGGAGTTAGTGTTTAATGAACACCAAGTTTCAGTTTTGCAAGATGAAAAGAGTTTTCAAGATCTATGGCACAAGAAGGTGAATATACTTAAAACTACTGAAAATGATTAAGATGGTAAATTTTATGTGTTTTTTTTAACACCATTACATTAAAAAAATCCACATTGACAAACCAATATACTACATGAAAAGCTGCACTGATAAAGCTACACAGAAAGATATGGAATGGCCCATTTCCTGAAGCTTCTAGAACAATGCTCAGTCCCTGCAAAAGAACGTAAAAGGAGCTGGTTGACTCTGGTTCATCCGCTCACAGGGCTGGCTGGCTGATTGATTGGCGGAGGCATGATGCCCCACCCAGGGGCTTAATTTGAGCCTGGAGTCAGGAGGGCGCCATAAATAACGCGTTAACCACCGACTCCTCGACTCCTCACAGCGCCAGGCATCCAGCAAAGTGCTGCGTGGCTTTGTCCCTCCAGATCTGCTGTGAAACCAGATCCTGCCTGTCATCCACCAAGACGGTGCCCAGAAAATCTACGACCAGGCACACAAGCGGAGAAGCACCGGGGCTGCGGGTCAGCCAGGGCTTCCAGACTCTGTCCCCCTCGCCACCCGCAGATGCCCTCGGTGGCCCTGCCAGCTGCTCCCAGAGAGGCCCAGGGATGAAATGGCACTCCTGCGTGTGTGCGCTGCACAGCGGGGGGACGCAAAAGGCCTGCGCCCACACCCCAGAGGCAGGTGTTCCGCAAGCCTCCCACGCAGGCCTGCCAAAGTCGTCCCCCCTGCCTTCCCGGGGCCCTGAGTGATCCTCAGACGTGCCCTGGGCGACAGCCACTGCTTTCAGCAGCAATCAAACTAATGGCCCGCATCTGCCCACCCTGATGAGCGGGTGGGTCGAGGTGACAGCACTGCCAAGCATTCGTGCTCCCAGCATCTCTGAGCCGTCAGAGGAAGGAAAGAGCACTCTAGCCAGCTCCGTCCCTGCCAAGCGGGCTGGGAAGTGTTGTCTCCTCACTCAGAAACGCCCTTCCCACCTCTTGGCCCTCCTGACTCTCAGGCACTCTTCAAGATTCAGTGAATGCCTCCTCCTCCAGGAAGCCTTCCATGATCGCAGCTCTCCTGCCTCTGCTCTGCCCCATGCCGGGCCAGACAGAAGCCCTTTCAGGCGTATCCCCCCGTACCCAGCCCCCTGCTTGGCACAGAGGAGACTGGTTAACGGATGCTAAACAAGAATGGGAAGGAAGATGAGGTCTTCTCAGGGCTGAGAGTCAAGAGTAGGAGGATCTTAAAGCCAGAAGATATTTTAGTGGGACCTATGGGCATCACCATTTTCTACGCTGCTTACCCTTTCTTGAGAATCTGATCAAAAGCCATTTCCTTAAAGGCACATGTTCATTCACACTCATACACAAAATGTTCAGGGACCATTCTGACAAAGTTGAACACAGTTACCACGCGATCCAGCAATTCCACCCCAAGTTACAGACCCAAGGGACATGAAGGTACACGTCCACGCAAAAACGTGCGTGTAAATGTCCGTAGCTGCATTATTCACGCTAGCCAGCAGGTGGAAATAACCCAAACCTCCACCAACGGATGAACGCATAAACAAAATGCAGTGTATACATACAACAGAATGTTATTCAGTCCTAAAAAGAAATAAAAGTACTGATACGTACTTCATCGTGGATGAAGCTCAAAAAACATGATGCTGAGTGCAAGAAGCCAACCACAAAAGGCCACATATGGTAGGAGTCCATTTGCGTGAAATGACCAGAATCGGTAAATCCACAGAGATGGAGAGCAGACAGGTATTGGCCAGGGGCTGGGGGGAGGGGCATGACTGCTTGAAAATATTTGCTCTTAAATACTCAGGAAAAAAATATTTGGAACTAGACAGAGGTGGTGGTTGCAAAACACTGTGGATGGACTAAAGGCTACTGCATTGTTTTAAAATGGTTAATTTTATGTTACGTGAATCTTCCCTCAATTAAAAAAAAAAAAAATCCAGGGACCTTCAAGTTCATTCCTATAGGCATCTTCTCTTCCAGACCCCCAAATGAAGGACCCAGAGTAACATCATTCTTTTTCTTTCATGGTTGGAGATATGAAAGTCCAGAGAGGAAACAGAAGTTGCTTCTGCTCTTAGATCTGGAACTGGGGGTCCCTGACTCCCCATCCACTGCTCTTTCCGCGTCTCTCCAAGATGTTTCTCACGCCCTGCTCACCTCTCAGACACCTGTGTTCCCTGAATGTTTTCTTTCTCTAAACCTCAGTTTCTCCCTATATACAACTGGAAGTTTGGCCAAGACATATTTATTATATGTCTGATGGTAGTATCTGGATGAGCAGTAATTCATTTTTATTCTAACAGTTGTCGTTTTTAACAAGCACAGGAAAAAAAAATACACTGAGCAAATCAAACCATAAGTAATAGAGACTAAAGGATGTGTGTATAAATGTTTCCCCCTTTTTCTTAACTTTCCATTAATGCTTGTTTTTCTTTTCAAAAAGAAAAAAGAAAAAAAGCTCACATTTGACACACAGAAGCCAGAGGGCTTGAAACTGCCCGTATCCTTTATTGGTAAGGAAACTCATGTTGGCTAGCCTTAAAATAGATTTTTTTTTTTCAAGTGAGTCAGTTTAGAGGAAAATATTAAGAAAATAATCCTACAGGTGGTGTAATCATGGAAAAAAGGGCTAAGAACGAACGTGACTAATTACAGTTCAAGACTGGCTGAATGGCAGCTGTGACATTCTACGACCCCATGACAAGCTCTGGGCGTCCCCTGCTCCTGGCATGGTTGTTTAGGGTTTCGGCCTCAAACACATCAGTCGAGACTGACAACGAGGCAGGTGGGGCCCTGAGAGGCCTTCTCTCTGGCAAACATGCGAAGCTTTGTCTCCGAATCGCTCCATGCTCCTTACTCTGGGTGATCCGCAACCTTGGGACCCATCACTGACCTGCCCACTTCCCCCTGTTGGCCCCTCTTCTTGCCTCCCAGGATACCTGGACCATAAAGCCGTCCTTCAACGCCAAGCAGTGGGCCAGCTGCCCCGCTGAGAGGGAACTTTAACGGAAGGGTATAGGTGTATCCTATTCTGGGGGATGTCTACATTTAAACCGTGTCCCCAGAAAGGTCTTTAATTGAAGCCCCGGGGCATACCTCTCTGATGGTGGAATTTGAGGCCATGTGACAGGTGGTACGGGGAGACATTTTTGAACTGCGGGGGCCTTGCCAACATCTTCCAAGCACACCCCCGAGGCAGCTGCCGTCTTGTCCCACATTTGGACAAGCACGTGGTCCCTTTCCTGGACAAATTCATCTGGTGGGAGGGGGGCAAGTTCAGCCTGGCTGAGCTGGCTGACAGCTCCCAAGTCCTCCGCAAGTTACCCTGCCACACACCCTCTCCCCTCCACACGTTCAACCAAGCTCTTGATGGAGCTGAAAGAACACAGACCTTGGAGCCAGAAAGACCTGAGTTGAAGTTCTGGCTCTCACTCCCCAGCTGTGTGGCTCAGGGTTCAGCCCTTCACCTCTCTGAGCCTCCGGACTGCCTCACCTCCAACACGAGGTGAGTCATCCCAACTTTGCAGGTTACGCTTAGCACATAGTAGGTGCTCGGTCAGCAGTTAAGTATTATTTTAAGGAAAATATGAATTCTTTTTTAGACAGAGCCCCTTGAACTGAATGGCTTGGGAACTAAAAATAGACACAGACCAACAAAATATAATCTGTGTGTGTATGTATGTGTGTGGGGGGGTGCTGAGCGACAGGAAAAAAATTAATGGATGGACTGGAAAACAGAAAAGAACATCTCTCTCAATACTTGTTTGTACTTTGGGGGACTGAACCAGCCAACAGTATTACTTACTCCAGAAATTAAATTCAAAGCTATGCATCATGTAGCCCAGGGCCCAGGTCACCTCTCCCCCGAGGACATCCCCGCCTCCGCCCCTGACCACAAACAGGGGCACCTCTCTGTCCCGCCTCTGAATTCAGTTTGCAAAAGAGCCCAAGTGAGAAGCGAAAAGGAGGGCAACTTCAGAACAGGCTGTTAGATTTAGCCAAGCAACTGGTCTCCCCCCGTCGCTAATTAAGTTAATCCGGTGGGTTTGTCTTTTCTTTTTCTTGCCTGATTTCCTCCCACGGAATCAGCCTGGACATTAGAGAAGAATGTGCCTGGTAACACCACCACGCAGGCCTTCCCTTCAGCTGACAAAATGCATTAGCGCCAGAGGGGAGGAGACGTCTCCCCCGTCTCCCCCGCAAAAGGCACGCACGACACGAGTCATAAAAACCCTGTTTTGTTCTCAGCTGACCAGCCAGTGCATGTGCCCGGGTAAGGAGATAGACTTTCTGCAGGGCTCCCCCTCCCTCTCCCCCAGCATCTCCACCACCCGCCCCCTTCTCATGTTTGGGCCGTTTTGATCTGTCATAACATTGTGTCTGTTTATCCGAAATATTTCCCCTCAAAACGCTTGTTTCTTCAACCTGACTGACATGTTGATACAGCTCCTGACAGCTGAGTGACTCCGATTGAAATAAAATGTAAAGTAAACACATTTGCATACAGTTTACATACGGCCTGGGTCTGAGGAAGGAGAGGAAGTAAGGAGATTGAAATCGGAATTTCTTATCTTGCATCGCCTGGCCTTGGGGTCCCTCCCTTTTCTTTTTTCCAGCTCTCTGCTCCTGGAATGCCCCAGGACGTCAGGCATGGGCCCGCCATCGGGGTTGGAAAAACTTCCTCGGGAGTTCTTCCTCGGTGGGTACGTTTGAAGGCCTTCGCAATTTTCTTTGGAAATGTCTTCTCCGATGTTTCTCCAGATCTGAGGGTCACAGTCCGAGTGAATGTGAACAAGGGAGTTCTGGGCGTTTTGGGTGGCAACCCTCCCTTCTTTGAAGCTGTTTCTCTAAAATGAGGGAGTTGCACTGACAATGATCTTCCATGTATTCCTTCTCAGATATTCACAAATGCCACTCTTAGTCCTTAAGATGGCCTGTCACACCCTGAGCCTCACTTCTTATCTCCCCCTACGTCCTTAGGAAATGGACTTCTGACTTCTTCCTGTCTCAGCCTGGGTCCCTAAATGTGGATTTCCCAGCTAATTGCAAAAGAAAACATAGATGAAGCAAGAAATAAACCTTGGCTGATGTAATCCACAGATACTTTGGGATTATTTGTTACTGTAGCACAACCTGGACCATCCTGACTGATACAACAACCAACCTTTCTTAAACAGCTCCTTGCTGTGCTTTACCCCAGAACAAACCAAATAAAGTTGCTCATATGAGAACTCTACCTAACTCCTCACTCCTTCTCTGCTGTCACAAAGGAAATCATAAAGTAGCACTCAGAACATCCAGGGATAGCCAATGCCTCCAGCATAAGCCTGTGGCAAACACCATTAACTGAGTATAGCACCTTTTCTCACGAAGCCTCACACAGCCTCAGAATCCTACTCAACACAGCCCTCCAAGTACCTGCTACAATGATCAGAACTGACTCTCAAGACGCCACTTGTCAAAGGGGAAAGGGTGGGAAGGGATAAATTAGGGGTTGGGGATTAAAAGATACACACTACTATATATAAAATAGATAAACAACAAGGACCTACTGGAGAGTACAGGGAGCTATTATCAATTTCTTGTAATAACATATAATGGAAAAGAATCTGAAGAGAAAAACTATATATGTATGTATGTATAACTGAATCACTTTGCTGTACACCTGAAACTAACATTGTAAATCAACTTCACTTGAATTAAAAAAAAAAAATGCCATTTGTTTCCAGTCTCTCATCTCACCTAGTGTTTCTCAAAGTGGGGTTCCTGGAACAGAGGTGACTGTTGAGCAGGGAACCTGTTAGAAATGCAAATTCTCAGGTCCCCTCAGAGACCAACTGAGTCAGACACCTGGCGGGTGTGGCCAGTAACACCAGCCTGCACTGGATCACAAGAGCCACAATGGGAATATTTACATGGACACTGGCGAAACATCAGGGCTTCTCCTCCACTACCCCCACATCAATCACAGGAAGCCTGGGATTAAGCATTTACCAGCCCACCATTGGATGGAGCCCAGAAATTTGTGTTTTAAAATGTTCTGCAAGTGATTCTGAAGCACACAAACGCTCAGCAACCAATGCCCTGGGGGTGGGGGTGGGGAAAGGTCAGCGGGTAGAATGCGCAAGAAGTCCTGGGTTCAATCCCCAGTACCTCCATCAACAAAATCCAAAAAACTGGCATAAAAAAGAACCACCGCTCTACATAAAAAAAAAAAAAAAAAAAAAAAAAAAAAATCAGTGACCCTCAACTGGAATTATCTGGGCAGCTTTTAAAAATATACTCATGTTAGGGCCCCGACATCTCAAACCAGTGAGATCTGAATCTTGGGGGCAGGACCCTTGGGAATTTCTCATGCGCAGTCAAGTTTGAGATCCACCAGCCCAAACCGTGCTTCTCAAGCTTTAACACGTGTGTGCAACTCCTGGGGATCCTGTCGAAAGAGCAGGTTCCGATTCCCCAGGCAGCTCGTGCTGTTAGGGCCGAGGACCGCACTTCAAGTAGCCAGGCTGTAAACCCCCCCTTCTACTGCCCCTGCTCCCGGCAGTCATCCTCCCCAGAGCCCATCTACAGATGCACCTGGATCCTTCACCCTCATCAGGACAGCCCGGGACGACCACAGAGCAGGTTTGACTCACCTGCCCACCATGTGGGCGCATCTCAAAATGGGTATGTACATAGCTTGTAAAGAAAGTCCTTTTCCAGGACCCAAACTGCCCTCCAGGTGATCAGAGCCACAGTCACACCACGCCTGGAGGTTGGCAGAGGTTGGCATGGGGCAGGCGGCCACCCTGCGGATGCAAAGCCTGGTCAACTAACCCTCCCTGCCCCACCCCGCTTCCTGCTTCTCTTCCAAGGCCCTCTGCTCATAGGTGGGGCCGGGTGGCAGGGAATTTTTTCTACACTCTGCCCACTCTCCAGGGACCAGCTTGCAAGCAGGATGGACAGCCAGTAGCTGGTCTTACCATCACACCACTGGCCGGAAACCTCTCTCCTAGGAAAGGAAGGTGAGGGCAGCCTCAGACCCTGTGAGCGACACCAGATGAGAAGGCAGAGAAGGGAGGTCTGAGGAAGCATTCTAAAATTATTTAATCATGCCATCAGGAATGTGTCAAGCGGTCTGTGCCTGTCACACCTCCTGGCCTTTTCCCGTGCTGTTCCCCGCGCCCAAGACGCCTTCCCAATTCTTCTCCTACACCAAAATCACCATCCTCATCCTCATCCTACCAAACAGGAACCAAGCATCTTAAATGGGCCACAGACTGGGCTGAGAATTTTACACGGATTAGCTCACAGCCATGCCACCAGGGATTACCGTTGGCCCTTTATAACAGATCAGGAAGCAGGGGCTTGGTGAGGAAAAGCAGCTGCCCAAAGCTGCATCACAAGGCTCAGAGCCAGGATCTAAACCCAGGTCAACTGGATTCAAGGGTCAATGCACTTACTAGAGCCCTAGAAGATAGTCCAAGCATTCTCTCTTCTAAGATTTTTTTCCAGGGTTATTCACTCGCAAACACACGGGCCCTCCTATGTGCTCCCACAGCCCAGTGTGTGTTCTCTCTCTCACGGCCCTTGCTGCACGACCTTACTTTGCACCTCAGGGCCGTTGCACTTGCGGTTCCTTCCACTTGGAATGGAATGTTCTTCTCCAGTGAGACTTAGGGCTTCACCTCATCCAAGTTGGTATTCAGTTTCCTAGGGTTGCTGTAACAAATGACTACAAACTTAGTGGCTTAAAACACCACCAGAAAACTATTCTTCGAGGAAAGAAAAAGAACCAGACGCACAGAGAGAAATGAAGACATGAGGCCACATGGTCGTAAAGAGACAAAGTAACATCTGATCCTGAACTGCAGTTCCTCATTCTGATCTGTTCTCACCTTGCTACACAGCCTCAGTTTGTTGGGGATTTTGTTTCTTATAAATAAAAAACCCTGATTAAGACGTTAATGATTATCTCTGGAGTAGGCTGGATAAATCTTACTTATGTCTGCCCAGGAATCTTTTCCATCCCATTTCTTCTGGCCCCTTGACTGTCTATTGGACACATTCTCCTCCAGGCCTGGTCCATCATAGGCCTGATCCACACAATGATAGTAACTGGCAAGGAAGGTCACATGACATGCCTAAAAGGGGGCCGGTCAGAGCCCTTCCCTGCGATTCACACACCGATGCTGGGAAGAAGACTCCTTCTCTTCCCATGAGGATCAAGGAGCTGTCTGAAGACACTGGAGGCCATTTCTCCCACCACATGGGTGCGGTCTACACTGGGAGCCTGAGAAAATGACCCAGGCAGAGACAAACACAAGCGAGAGAGGAAGAGGGGAAGGCAGAAAAAGAAAAGGGGGAAATTAATTCTGATTTCAATTCTAGGTCCTGATTCCTGCCTTTCTTCTTCCCATGATGTAAGGTATCCTAGTCTCCTTTCAGGGATGAAAATGGTTAAATCCTTTTTCAGGACTTAACGCTGATGGAATCTGCATTTCTATTCATTCAAACAGGTATATTCGTACACAAACGTTCATAGCAGCATTACTCATGGTAGGTAAAAGGTGGAAACCCTCCCCCCCCAGTGTTCATGGACAGATGAATGGATAAACAAAATGTGGTATTTATGTACAACAGAACACGTACAACGGAATACACACACCAGGGAAGGAGAAATTCTGACACCTGCTACAACATGGATGAACCTTGATGTTATGCTAAGTGAAATTAGCTGGTCACAAAAGGGCACCTACTGTATGATTCCACTTGCAGGACGGACCTAGTGCTGTCAAGTTCACAGAGACAAAGGAGAAGCACGATGGCCGTCAGGGGCTGAGGGGAGGGAGGAGTGGGGAGTTCGTGTTTAATGGGAACAGGCTTTCAGTTCCAGATGACTGACAAAGTTCTGGAGATGGTTGCCCAACAACAGAAATGTACTTAATGCTACTAAACTACACATTTATAAATAATGAAAATGGTAAGTTGATGTTATGTATACTTGACCACCATTTTTTTAAGTAAGAAAAAAAATTCCACACATACATCCATCCATGATCCACTGAACTCCTAACACCAAATGCCCTCCTGGCAGTCCCCCCCACTATGGCTCACCCCATGGGCAGAGTGGAGGGAGAGGCAAATGAGGCCCCCTCCGTGGCTGGCCCCCAAGACCCGCATCTTCCAAGAGCACTCTGGGTTCAGCCAAGCCCCAAGCCCATTTCGCCTGCAGCCCTCCATTCCGGCCATAATGAAATTACGCGTGCGCGCTTACAGGGAAAGGGAGCGGGTATGGTTCTCATTTATTTGCGCTCAGCGCCTCAGAACCCAGTGGGGTAGTCGCTGTTTGATGTCGGAGGCACCCCGCAAGGCCTCTGCATCATCAGCCTCCATTTCCCTCAGTAACAAGAAACCAAGGTTCACTCGGACTAAATTGTCTTGAAAGTCGGAGCAGAGAAGGGGTTCCAAACATGCAGCTTGCCAAAGAAATGCATTCCCTCATGCAAAGTAGGCATGAAGTAAGGATCTGGTTCCTGGGACCCCAGGGCTTCCCACGGAATTCAGAAATTCAGACTTCTCCCCCAGATCTCAGGAGCACTGTGGTACAGAGTCATTTAGGAAGAGAACACACAGAAAGGACCTTGACCAAGAACTTACTATGATGTCTGGGACCTGACAGGTGTTTGCTCCATAAAACCCCATTTTCCTGCTGGGGAAACGAAGCTCGGAGAGGTAAACAGAATGGATTAAGGCGTTAAGTGGAGCTTCAACTTGGATCGGGCTGATGCCAGCGTCTATGTTATCTCAGCTTAAGCACCTGTTGGAGTAACTGTGGCTGTCACAAATCACCCCCAGCCTGTCACGTAAAACCACCACCATTTCGTGATGTTTGCAGATTCTACGAGTCAGAAATTTAGAAAAGGTAGAGCAGGTTATTATGAGTTGAAATGTGTCCCCCCAACAAAGAGATATGTGGAGGCCTTCACCCCCAGTATCTCAGAAAGTGACCTGATTTGGAAATAGGGTCTTTACAGAGATCATCAGATTAACATGAGGTCGTTAGGGACATCTTATCAATAGGACTGCTGTCCTTATAAAAACAGGAAATTTGGTACACTATTGGTGGGATAGTAAATTGGTACATCCAGTATGGAAAACGATATGGAGGGTCCTCAAAAGTTAAAAATAGAACTACCAGATGGTCCAGCAATCTCACCTCTGGGTATTGACACAAAGAAAACAAACACTCTAATTTGAAGAGATATATGCACACCAATGTTTGTTGAAGCACTATTTACAATAGCCAAGCTATGGAAGCAACCTAAGTGTCTGCTGTCAGATGACTGGATAAAGAAGACATGGGCTATATATACACAATAGAATATTACGCAGCCATAAGAGAAATTAAATCTTGCCATTTGTGACCGACATGGATAAATCCAGAGGGAACCACGCTAAGTGAAATAAGTCAGAGAAAGAAAAATACCATAAGGTCTCGCTTCTAGGCGAAGTCTAAGAAACAAAAAAACAAATCAATACCCAATGACTCGGCAGCAGTCTTAAGAATGCAAGTGTTCTTTCCTGCTGCCACTTGGGAAGAAGGCCCAGGCAGCGTGGGGACAGGCTGGGATCTTCCCGGCGGGTGTCATTCTGCGTGGCTCCACTTCAAAAGCGGATTTCCCCCCAAGGGGCCCTCTTTTCATCACTGCTCCTGAGACTAAAAGGTGTCCCTTTATTGCATCAAGCGCCCAGGCTCCAAGGCCAACGGGCACGAGGGCTGGGCCGCCCCGCCCAGCCGTGACCTTACGGAATGCCCTTTCGCCGAGGTGGGAGCTGGCAGAGCAGGCCCAGGGCACAGGGTTAGGCCCTGATAACCTGAGATCAAAGCAGCCTGTCAGCAGTGTCAGCTGAGAGGCCGCCAAGACAAGCGACGCAGGCAGCTTTATCTCCCGGCTGGCCCGGGAGCCGGGGCGGGCAAAGCACCACGGTTCCCGGAAACTATTTCTGGAAGGGCCAGGAGGGAGCCGACGGTGCCCTTACTCGCGGCCCGCAGGCTCGGGGTCTGTCTGCTGCAATCTCGCTCACCCCGCGTGGTTTCCTCCGTCCCACGTTTTAGTTCTTTCCTGCTCTTTCGGCCCCAGTTTTCCATTCTCGTACGTCCACATGCACACACGCAATAAAGATCGTTTTCTCTGCCCGCAATTCCTGCTCTCACTTTCCCTCGTTCACACACAGAAGACGGCGTTGCCCTCGCCTCCCTGCCAACACACACACAGCTGCCTCTTTCCCTCCTGGCCTCTTCCATTCCCGCGCATAACCAGTTCTCTCCCACCTTTCTTTACACCCATGTGCTTCCTCACACGTGCACACGCACACACTCACACCTGCCTGGGTTCCAATCTCCAAACTCTCTTAAACCAGAATCCAAAGACAGCTGCCAATTAAAACAATAAAAAACTCCTCGCCTTCCTTTCAGTTATTATGAACTCTGGGACCATTTCCACCAGCTGATGCCTGGATTTTTTTTTTTTTTTTTTTTTTCCCTTTCCCCTTCAAGGTGTTGACCTCTTTGTTTGCAGCTGGAAGAAACCCAGCCACTGTTCTTGCTCCAGCTGTGGCCTCTGTCAGCTGGGCGGCCCACAGGTGGCCGGTTTCAAACACGTCAACTGTAGCCCAGTTATCTCGGCGCTTTTTAAAAGGAAAAGGGGAGGGGGTGATGTCTACCCTCCCAATATATTATGAGCAATTCCAGAAACTTCCGCACACCGAAAGTTTGAATTTCCCTCTCTACGCTTAAACTCATACTTGGTCTCTTCCCCAGGGCCCCAGCCTGGCTGCAGGAAGACAGAGAGAGAGGGACGTTGATGTGCTTGCTACTTTCTGCCCTAAGCATCTGTAGGCTTCAGAATGCCATCAGGGCAGCTGGGCTGGTAGAATGGGAGACATAGCAGGAAGGGGAGACAATTGTTCGGGGAGTCCCGCCACTGCCCCAAGACAAACGGAGGGAAAGATGCATCTACCGAGCCCCTGCTGTGCGCTGGGTACCTTGCCAACCTGTGCTGGGAGATGTTGTCCTTTGAGAGGCGGTGGGTCCCGCCCTCAGCACAGCGCCAGACGCACACTAAACACTCAATACTTGGAAAATATGTTTCTCTCTCTCTCCCACTTATTTTTTTTTTTTAAACCATCTTCCCAACCCTCTTGGATGGCTATCCACATTTGGTAAATGAGGAAAATGAAGCTCAGAGGGGTTGGGTGACAACCGCTTAAAACACAGCCTGTAAATCGGCCCGCGTCTCCCTCTCCTCTTTCTGCCCACCAGGTAGCAACACGGTGCACTGGGGGAAACCGTGTTACATCCTTTTGCTTTTTCCACAGAAGGATGCAAACTCCTAGTTTTGGAAATGGGTTTTTCCTAGCTTCTTTCAGACCTGGTTAAATCCAAATTTCCGAGTATAGACCCTGAAAGGGCTCGCACAGATGCCTAGGACCCAATCACCCGGGTTGTAGAGCAAAAGCAAACTGCACCAAGAGCAAGAACAGAGGAGCTGTATGATTTTTACCTACCCTCCTCAGGGTAACAACTTCTCCATGTTGCTTTGGGGAGACGAGCCTTCTTTTACTGGAATATAATCATAGCGGAGCGGTCCGGCATGACGTCACTACCGGAGGGCGGAGCCTAGGGCCCAAGCTCAGCCAATCAGACGCTCCCCCCAGGAATTCACACCTGAAACTGCTTCTGAAGTTCGCAGCCCCTTGATGGTCTTCAGCTGAGTCTATTAATTCCTGCTACCCGGCGCCCCTAGCTCCTGTGTTTTCAGAGACTTTGTACCCCCCCCCCCATATCCTTCCAGTAAATTCCTTCTTTGCTTAAGTTAATGAAAGTCACTTTGGGTGCTTGCAGAGAACTCTAAGTGCTACAGGAAGGCACGCAGCCAAACTCACCCAGCAAGGCAGTGGCGGAGAGACTGGAATCTTCTGAATCCCAGTTCATTCCTTCCTCTAGTGCCTGGAAGGATCTGAGTGGCTTGATTCTTTCACCCTCCACATTGCGTAACAGCTCTGAGCCTCAATTTCCATAACTGAAAAAAAAATGGGAATATTAATTAGATCAAACGCTATGAAACTGCAAGTTTTACAGCTCAAAAAGGTGGGGGGGGGGGCAAATATATTGGCAATATCATACTAAACGTGTCCAGATCCTAATTCCAATTCATTGGGAGGCAGGTTTCCCCACACCACCAAGCAATTCTCTGACACCAGCTGGGTGTCCTACGATTTAACTCAATTCTACGCAGAGACAGGGTCAAATTCCACAGGTTGAGGGCTCAATCCCACAAGACTCCCCGCCCCTCCCCCTGCTTCAGGTTGTTACTTGGGCTTCTGATGGACCGGCTACAAACTGGGGGTTCCAACAACCCCCTCCAGCTCAGAATCCTAATCTCAAATCCAGGTTGTCACCTGTACTTTTGACCAATTGGCTATAAATCAGAGGTTCCCGCCTCCCCCTCTATGGGTTCGCTTAATTTGCTAGAGCAGCTCACAGAACTCAGGAAAACCCTTTACTCACTAGATTATCAGTTTATCCTAAAAGCATGTAACTCAGGAATAACCAGACGGGAGAGATGCGCAGGGCAAGGCATGTGAGGGGAGGCCTGAGGCTTTCGCGCTCTCAGGAGGCACCCTCCTTCCCAAATCTCCATGGGTTTGCCGCGCCAAAAGCTCTTGGAACCTTCTTCTCTTTAGGTTTTTATGGAGGCTTCACCACACAGGCATAATTCATTAAATCATTGGCATCTCACTTCACTCTCTAGCCCCTCCCCACTGCCCTGGAAGTTGGTGGGTGGGACAGAAAGTTCCAACCCTCTAATCACTAGGTTGGTCCTCCAGGCAATCAGCCCCCATCCTTAGGTGCTTCTGAAAGTCACCTTATTCACATAACAAAAGACACCTGTATTGCTCACATCACTGCGGAAATTCCAAAGGTTTTAGGCAAACCGGGAGGAAGACCAGATACATATTTCTTATCATAAATCAGAATATCAGTCACCTATGCCCCACCTTGCCTCACTGCGTGCTCATTCTCAATGGTGTGCAGCTCCTCTCTGAGATCTTTGTCAGAACTGTGGGAATGCAAGGACTTCTGTAGCTCAAAAGGCCAGGAGTGAATTCCAGCCTCAGGCAGGGCCGGAGCCTTTGAGAACCTCCCTCCCTCTCCCTCCGGGTCTCCAGCTTCACATCTCACTTAGATGACTTCCTTCCACACACTCACGCCTCAAGGTGGCAAAGAAGACCCTCAGAAGCTCCAAGCGGACGCCCTCCCAACTGAACCACCCCAGCCAGGAAGGTGTCCCAATTTCTCAGCCATCCTTTTGAGTCCCAGGAATGAATCTCACTGGTTTAGGTCAGTCACATGGCCACCCATGGGCCAATCACTTTAGCCAGGAGTCAGAATGCTCAGATTGGTCAGGCCTTGGTCATGCGCCCACCGTCCTGGGCCTCGGGGATGAGGGTCAGTTTCGCCCAAATTGTCTGGACCCAGAGCAGAGGAGGAGCAGTTTCCAAAGGAAAAAACAGGGGCTGGGAGGGAGGCCAGACCTTGAGGCGTAAAAATTGTAGAAGCCCACGGCCTGTGTCCTGCTGGTTCACAGTGGCATAGCTGCACAGTTGAACGCCCAGATCTGGGTTGTACACACCTGCGTCTGAAGCTGCCTCCATCACTTTCCAGAACCCGGGCAAACGGGCATCTTGTTGACCATCAGTTTCCTCATCTGTAAAGTGGGTAGAAAACTAGTATCAACTCACAGATTTATAAAGATTAGAAAAAATGTAATAAATAGAATAGGACATTTATCACAAAGAAGGTGCTAATAACACAGCTAATAATACTGGTCCTTTGAGAAATCTCAGTTCTCAATGCCCATAAATATCCCAGTTCCTGGCTTCTGGATGAGATTCTCTTGTTTTCCTCTGTCCTGTTTTTTCCTCAGTTATTTGCCACTTTGCCTTTTTTTCCTCCTTGCAAAGATTAAACACACACACACAGACATACACGAGTCCAGCCCAAATAACCCACTCACATAAAACAGAGGAGGAAGTAAAGATCTGTGGAATTCATTTAAATTTAACTATGAGCAACCAGAGACTCGTGTGGTGGAAAACATGCAAAAGGCTTGAAGGAGGAAAGAGGATATTAACACTGTAATTTTCCCAATCATATCGAGACATCTCTTTCAGCCCTAATGACAGGATGCATAGCACATTTGTCAAAAACTGCTACATCTCCAAGCAGAAACCTAATAAATTGAGTTTCTGCTCAGTGACAGGGTAGTCTGAGGTCGCTGTTGGTTTTGTTCCTTTTTTTTTTTTTTTTTTTTTTGCCTTTTTCTCTCCAGGGCAGTTTGTTTGTGTTACCATCTTTGTGGGTTTTCCACCTTGTTCTTCCTTCCACGTGAGTTGGACAGGACCTGAGTCTGCATGGACCAGAAAAGTCCACGGTAAAGCTTCCAGCGGCCCCACGCAGGCCAAGACTGGTTAGGCAGAGAAAGGCTGTGATTTGGTGTCCTACGTGGTCTCTGGTTGAACTGACTTTGGCCAGTGGTGGGCAAAGGGATGATGAAATCTATGGCCAACAAGTGAGAGGAGGACCAATTTCAGGGATATGTCTGGGCACTTCCTTGGGTCTTAAGAACCTAACTTGGAAGCCAGTCTACGATGATTTTCAGTCATGAGCTTGTTCCTGGAATTTCCACTGATATCAGCAGAGCCCCAACAGTGGAAGCTCAGCACCATCAGGGAGCTCTCTGCTGGATAACTTACCCACCTGCCTTCAGGTGTGGCTCTCCTTCCTGCTCTCCAGGGCAACACGAGGGCACCAGCCTCAGAGACACAAGGGACAGCCGGGCTTGGAGGTGCAACGAACACACTAAAACCTCACATCCTTGGATGGATGGGGCATTCAAGAGTGGAAAATCTGAAACTGAGTCAGAGGAGCTTGGATCAATTAGATGCAAGGAAGAGACAGCTGAGGAACTCTTTAAAATATTTTCCAAGCCAGTGGCAGGAGATGAGCTTGGAGAGGGAGATGCGGGCCAGATCTGGAAGGATGTGGGTAGCACTCTGTGAGCATGTGGGGGCCCCTGAAGGGCTGAGAGCAGAACAGTGATGATCAGAGCTGCATTTCAGAGGCTCGCTCCGGCTGCGGGGTAAAGAATGGATGGGGGGAGGGGAGAGTGGAAACAGCTGTCAGAAGGCTCCTGTGGAAATCTAGAGAAGAGAGGGAGGTGGCCTGAGCCAAGACATTGGGTAGAGAATGCAGACAAGTCGACAGCTCCAAGAACTATTCAAGAAATCAGGTTAGAAAGGAAGACCGTCTTAGACAAGAAAGACAAAGGCTGTGCACTTAAAAAGTTTCACCCTAAGGAGAGTTAGTCTAAACTATTTCCCCTACCTTTTGTTCATCTAACAGAAGGGCACGTTGAAATCTTTTTTTTTTCCTTTTAAATTGTGCTCCTGGACCAACTGTGTCTCCAAGTGTCACCTGTTAACATTTTTGTGCGTAGTGCTTAAGCTAGCAGGTTCTGAAATCAGGCCGCCTGGGTGCGGTTATACTATTTAGAGTCTTCATTAGAAGCAGGTACATCTAATAGCTCTCTTTGATGATCTACTCAGTAGGGGAGAAGAATTAAAGGGGTGAGATTCTCCATTTAGCACGCCAATGTCCTGCCCTAAATTAAAAAGGATGTGATCTTAATGCAGCCCTTGGCAGTGGAGTCAGAAAAGCAAAGCTGTGACAGAGAGATGTTGTTCTGTGCAGACAAGAGAAAAAATATTTTCAGGAACCTAAAGCTTAGGGCTAATCTTGAAGAACCACCGAATGGTCCCCTGCCCGCCAGCAAAGGGCACACTTCTTTGCCAGCATGTCCTCAAATACCACCTAATCAACAATACAAGTTGCTAAGATCGTTCCTCCCATGGATCTTCCCCAAACAGGCCGTCCTAAGGCTGAGCAGGGCAGAGATAAAGGGGTAACCATGGTGGGTAAACTCACCATCCTGTTATCAATTAAGAGCTCACCACTCAATCCAGACCCCAAATGGAAACGTTCTACACGGACATGGACTGCCCTTCATGAGTAAGGTGACGGACCATCCCAGTTTGTCTGGGACTTCCAGTGCTAAAATGGGGAGACTCCTAGGCGAACTAGGACGAGATGGTCACCCTGCACCTGAGCCCCACTTGGAGCTCATGTCACCATTTTCAACGGTGATTTCAGAAAACCATATTGACCAAAGTGGGGTCCATTTTATTGGGAAGGAAAAGAAAATCAGTTTGCTCCACTGTATGTGTTCCGCCCACTGTTTCCAATGGAAAGGAAACTGGGAGAGCCACAGTGGTGAGCGCAGGCTCTGAAATCAGACGCAATGGGTTCAAATCCTTGCTGTCCTCTGTACAATGGGAACGTTCCTAATTCATGCCTCCGAACTAAGAAAATGTGTGGAAAGAGCTGGACCCAGTGTCTGGCTTGTAATAAGTATTCGAAACCATGAGCTGTTTTTTTATTATTAGAACTTTCCATCTAACCCCACCCCAAGCCCAATCCTCTTGATGGAAAGCTACTTAGAGCTTTTAATCTCTCTCTTGGCATTTCCCATTTGACATAAGCTTTGAGGAGCTTCTGTAACTCAGCCCCCTTCCCGGGGGCCTTAACTGATAGGGTCCATTTACCAGGTTCCTCTTTGCAAATTTGTAACTGAGACGATTTGGAAAACCTTTGACTGAAGTGACCAACGTGACTGAATGTGAAAGAAAAGCCTGACCATCGTGCCTTTCCCTAAGGACAGGGTTATCTCTAAGGGAAGGGAGGTTTCTCAGCTCTGAAGATGTTTGTTAACTGAGATAATGTGTATAAAAAGCTTAACGTGGTGGTCCAAACAGGGCCACCGCCACGTAATTCTCTCTTCCTCGAACAATTGCAGTAGCCTCCTAGTTTGGCTACTGCTTCTGCCTTTTTGCCCAAGAATGTTTTCCACCCCACAGCCGGAGGGAGGGGTCTTTTAAATGTAAGGCAGCTAAAAGCTAGAAACTGCCCTGGTTATCCATCAACAGGAGAAAGGATACACTGTGGTATATCCCTGCAAAGAAATACTACCCCACAATTAAAAAAAAAAATGTACTGGTCCAAGTTACAGCATGGGTCTCAAACATACTACGCCGAGTGAAAGAAAAAAGCCTCACACAAAACTATACCCTGCACAATTCCATTTATATAAAGTTCTGGATCAGGCAAAACGAACATATGGTGAGAAAAATCAGAACAGAAGTCCCAGGGGGCAGGGAAGGAGGGAGGGGTGCAGTGATAACGGTCTCTATCTTGATAGGGGTGTGGGCTGCACAAGTATGTCAGAAATTGTCAAAATTCGAAGAATGATACACTTAAGATTTGTGAATGTGACTGTATGTAAATTTCCCCTCTAAAAACAAATATTGAACTCTGGTCAGTGATATGCATGCCAAGGGGTGGGGATGGGATAATCTCACATCTGCAAGCTTACTTCTGAAATGCAACAGAACAGTAAGATGCAGTGATAAGTTGGAGAGAGGGAGGAATAAATTGAGTAGATGGGTGATGAAGCGGAACGTGGTGTGGAATCCACTCGGTGGGCATGTGGAGGCTCTCTCTATAACTTCTCCACTTTTCTATATGCTTGAAGTTTTTCATAATAAAAAAATGGAGGAAGGGGTGCGGAGGGAGAGTAGAAAGGGAGATAGGTCACTCCTTTGTGAAACAGCTTCCCCTTTTATTCAGATGCAAAGCCAAAGCATTTGGGCTCCTCCCCACTCCCAACTCTCTAGTTTCATCCCCTGCCACCTTCTAAACCACATCCTTTTCAATGGTGATGGAAGCCTCCCAGATCACTTTACTTCCAGCCGTGGTGGCCCCCTTGGTTGTCCGCAAACATAACAACCATGTTCTGGTCTCAAAGCCTTTACACTTCTGTTCCTTCTGCCTGGAACACTGTTCCCCCGGATTTCACAAGCTCGATTCCCTGACTTCTTCGGTCTCTGCCCCGACGCCACCTCCTGAACTTCCTTCCTCCCATCACTGTCCGGCCCTTTGCCTGCTTTAGGTGTCCTGGTTTTTCTCACCTGCAGCTACAATACTCATTTGTTTACTGTCCATCTCCCCTCCCAGCGGCAGAGGCACTTTGCCTTGTTCCTTGTGGTGCGTCCACACCTGGAAGACCGCAGCTCTCAACCGAAACTTGTTCAATGAACACGTCTATGAACAAGTGAGATGCTGACACTAACAACAGTCATCTGAACTGGGTCCTTGGTCAGCGCTGGCTCTGTGCTAAACCACGGACTTCCACGGTCTCAAATAGCCTAGTGCTATTTTTATAACTGAGAAAAATTGGAGTTTAGAAGATTAATTTATCCTAAGACAGGGGTCAGGGCTGGGAAAGTCCAACCCAGTTCTTTGGTTTCAAAGCCCAGAATCTTTCTGCCTTGCCACCAGGCAGGGAGGGCCTAGAGGAGGGAGTGGAATGGGAGAGAAGGTGTCAGCATGTCACCAGGGCTGCCCTAACTGCAGATATAAAGACCCAGGTGCCCACACATCCAGGGACATCAGACTCTCCATCATCAAACTTTCAATGACACCTGGTGCCCTTAGTCCCCGGTCTACCACGGTCAGCTGGGCTGACCAGCATTATTCCTGGGCTTCCAACTTGATCAGCTCTTCTACATCATGGTCTGTGTTAAAAAGCTGCCCTCAGGAAACCCTCCTACACTGTTGGTGGGAATGTCATTTGGTGCAGCCATTATGGAAAACAGTATGGAGGTTCCTTGAAAAACTAAAAACAGACTTACTCTATGATCCAGCAGTCCCACTCCTGGGCATATATCCAGAGGAAGCTCTAATCTGAAAAGATACATGCACCCCAGTGTTCATAGCAGCACTATATACAATAGCCAAGACATGGAAGCAACCTACATGTCCATCAACAGATGACTGGATAAAGAAGTTGTGGTGCATATATATACAATGGAATACTACCCAGCCATAAAAAAGAATAAAACAATGCCATCTGCAGCAACATGGATGGACCTGCAGATCGTCATTCTAAGTGAAGTAAGCCAGAAAGACAAATACCATATGATATCACTCATATGTGGAACCTTTAAAAAAATGACACAAATGAACTTATTTATAAAACAGAAACAGACTCACAGACATAAAAAACAAACTTATGGTTACCAGGGGGTAAAGGGGATGGGAAGGGATAAATTGGGAGCTCAAGATTTGCAGGTACTAACTACTATATATAAAATAAATAAACAAGTTTCTTCTGTATAGCACAGGGAACTATATTCAATATCTTGCAGTAACATATAATGAAAAAGAATATGAAAAGGAACATATATATATATACATATGGATGACTGAAACATTGTGCTGTACACCAGAAATTAACACAACATTGTAAACTGACTATGCTTCAACTTAAAAATAAAACAATAATTTTTTAAACTGCCTTTCAGTAGCAAAGATGACCTTAACCCCCACATCCAACATCTTTCTTCTGTGTTTCCTCTTATATACAGGCTCTATCTATTGACCTAACACAGAGCGATTTTTTTTCTGCATGCTGAAAAATATTAGTTCTCTCCATGATTAACTAGTCTATATCTGATCATCAAGTTTAACATATAGGGGAAAAAATGTCAAGGATGTTTGCAATTATTCATATATGATCAGTCAGTGGCTGGGCATTCAGGAAGTGAGAGGCACATCGCTTGTTGCTACACGTGTATACTGAGCACCTATTATGTGCCAGGCATGTTATCAGACCCTAGGGGATGAGGAAGGTGGGGAATGAGGATGTCTCCTGCAGCGCTCAGTCAGTTACTGTGTGACCTTGGCCAAGTTACTCAAGCACTCTGAACCTCAGCTGCCCCACCTGAAAAGTAGAGATAACTGTACCTTCTTGAAAATGCTGTTATTGTAAGAAACACAGGAGACAAGGTGTAAAACAGGGTCAAACACAGGGGCCACAACACAAGAGCCCAGGAAAAACATGCTAGTTTTGTGCCCACATCTCCCTCCCCTGCTCCCTCCCACTTCAAAGAGACCCTGAGACATACTTGGGGAAATCTGATGTCCGGGCAGACCTGGTTAAGTGCTCTGAGTGAGGAACTGACCACAGACTAGTATTTAATTCAAAGGATACTCACAAAGGAGGTAGTTCTGTCCCCACATTACAGATAGGAAAACTAACGTTCAGAGAGCAGAAGTAACTTGGCCAAGATCATGCAGTTTTTAAGTTTTAGACGCCTCCTAGTTCTTGCCTCGTTCATCTCACGGTAGAGAGAGATGGATTCCAACCAGCTGCGGAAATCCAAGAAGGCTGCCTGAAGGAGACGGCCATTTCAAGAGTCTATCTTCACAGCATGAGTATGTTTCTCTCTACTACCAAACTCGGAATTCCTCTGGGATTCTGCATCCTGGATTCCATAACCCAGAGTTTTGCCACTTTCGTTCCAGTTTTGGCTTTAGCCCAAGTGGGCATCAGCACAAAGTCTCCTCCTCTGAACACAAGTCAAACATTCAGATTCCCAGAGACCTCCGCCTGACACCACCCACCTCCTTCCCCATGGTCCCCACTTCTAAAGAGATTTGAGAAAGCCGCTGCCCTCTTGGAGAACTCCTCCCCACTGGCTGGTTGTATCCGACCTCCTTTTTGTCATTTGGTGATAGGGTTCTTTAAAAAACGGGGGGGAAGAGGGGGAAATCCAGCAAATACTAAGACAGCATCCTCAGGTTGGAGGACCCACCCGGCTACAATTTAAAATACACATGTTCTGATTAATTACAATTACCTGTTTGTTTTCTCTTCCTTCCACATCCCCTAGCTGTGTATACAGTGAGAAGGATAGGGCTGGGCCTGTCAGGGTATTTTGTTTTTTTTTTTTTTTTTTGGTTTTTTTTTTTTCCCTCTGCTGTGTTTATCCACCCAAGAAAGTATTTTAAGTACTTTGTTTCCATTATGCTATTCTGAGCCCATTACTTGGTGGGGTGATTAAAGATTGCTTTTGGCAAGAGAAGAGAAAGCAAAGTGTTTGTTACTTCCATGACAGCTAGCCTTTCCCAGGCGGTCTTCAAAGGGGAAAACATAAACACATGGCATTCAGAATACATATTGGCTTCATACTGGGAGCCACAGAGAACGCCTGGCCCTTCACCTTTGCCTGGAATCCGAGCAGCTGGGTCAGGAGTCACGAAAAGGGCTCTGGCTAGGCCATCTTGGAGGCGACCAACTTCTCTGGGGTCTTCTGTCTTCCTGCTCACCTGTGTGGTCCTTCATCCTTTCCCGTTGGCTGGGGTCATCTTGGTTACTTCTCCACCCTTCCACTCATATTTGGATCTAGCCACGGACAAGACAGATGAGTTCTCCACTTACACGGGGCTTAAAGTTCTGGCGTGGTCCACAGACCTTAATCACAGAATCCCACAGGTATGTTTCCGAGAGGTGGTAAGTTTCACGATGGGGGAGTCCAGAGCATGTAATGGGCATGGGACTAGGAATCTGAAATTTTCCTGGGGTCCAGGAAGACTTCCTTGCATGTGCAAATCTGAAAGATACGCAGGAGTTGGGAGGGAAGGGGTCTTTTCAGCAAAGGCAGTGAGGAGAGAACACAGCCTTTTCAGAGAAGGAAAAGAAGGCAAGGTGGCTGGAATCCAGAGGACAAGGGCAAGGTGATGTAAACAGGTCAGAGAGGTCTTTGGAGCCCCGCCCCCTGAGTATCACCATGTAGCAGGTGCTAAATACCAGGCAGTGAAACTAGAAATAGAAGGAGGAAGTGTCACAGGTGAATAGAAGGAGCCAATCCCTGCTTTCTTATCTTAATAGCTGGGAGGCCCTTGGGCAAGATATTTTATGTGGTAAGCCTCCATTTCCTCATCTGTCAAATGGGTATCATTAACCCTACTTCACAGGACCAACAGTACCTAGTTGGAACTTATCTTTAATGAGCTGCACTTTCCTTGTTTCACTTAGTATCTCAGGGGGGATGTGCACAAAGTTAAAAAAAAACCTCCTTACCCATCTCTGATTGACTGCTCACTTGAATGAAGGCCCAAGACCTGCTGGCCAGGGGACCTCACTCATCCTCCATCCCTCCAGTCAGATGGCATCTCTTTGAAGTCAGCAGCTGATCTCTCCCCAGCATCTTGGGGACCTTCGTATCTCCCTGGCCTATCTCCTAAACTGTTGTGACAAGCCGATGAGATAAAGGGTGGGTGAGGTCTTTAGAGGATTCCTGTTCCCCTCCCTGGGCTGGGGAGGAAATCTGCTTTGGCCTAGATAGGGTTACAAGCTGCACGAAAGCATTTTCCCTGAACTCACACCCTTAAGTCAAGGGCCTCTCGAATTCAAAATGGCACCGGCAGGTTCAGGCTTGTCCAGAGCGCTTAAAAAGTCTAGGAATCTCTCTCTTCTGGAGCCAAGTGGGCAGCTTCAGAAACTCTGACTGCTTGGGCAAAGTGAAAGCAAAGGCTGGGGCAGCCCACGTGCTTCCTCTGCTCCACGACCTCCTGAGTGTTGGCTCCACGCTGGGTGCTTTTCTACGCACCCCTCGTCATTTCATCATCTCCACCATCCCATGGGAGAGGCATGAGCCTGTCCACGGCAGACAGAGTCGATCAACTGGGAAGTTCAGTGGCTTGCCCGGAGCCTCAGTTATGAGATGGAAAAAACAGAACTCCTGATTCTGAATACACCCAGTTCTTTAGCCTTCAATGGTGTCTTGATGGTGGTCCTCCCTCCATCCAAAAATTAGATTATATGGGACCCAAGGAGGAACTGGAAGGATGCTCAGGTGGGTGGGGGCCTCCAGGTCGGGGTGGAGGTGGGGTCTCTGCTTTGAATGTTGAATTTGGATTTCCAGGGAGACTCCCGGCGACCAAGAGATCACTGACATCCTCCATCGTTTTGGTCCTTTTCCAATCCCGACCCCTCTGCTGGCCTCACTACAGTTCTCGAAGGTACGATCACAATCATGGTCATCATCACTGCCCCATTTACTAAGCACTTTCTAACTGCTAGAGGCTAAGCCAAGCCATATATACTTCACAGATGAGGAAAAAGTCAGGCTCAGAGGAGGAGAAGTTCACCCAAGGTCACAGCTAGTAAGTGGCAAAGTCAAGTCTGAAACTGGGTCTGGCTGACCCCCAAGCTCTCAACCATCCACACAGCGCCCACTCTTCTGCCTTCACCCTTGGACAAAGGTAAAAAAACGGCACCAAAATCCAGTGAAATCTTTATAGGTATGTATATGTGTAACTGAATTGCTTTGCTGTACTCCTAAAACTAACATTGTAAATGGACCACACTTCAATAAAAAATAAGCATTATATATATAAAAAAAACTCCAGTGAAACCCTGTCCTGACTAACCCTGAAGCCCAAACCTGGCTTGCACGTCTCTCTCGCAAGCTCCACCCCCAGGCCTCAGTTTCCCCACCTGTGCAATAATAGGGAGCTGAGTTAGGTGAGCCCCTAGGTTGTACTCAAGTCCTGACAACGGCAGTTCAGCCCAGATGCAGCATCCCCTATGCCTTCCACCCCATCCCAGTCCTGAATCCTCCTGAGAACCTGTCTTCATAGGGAAGATAAGTGAGGGCTTCAAACTCGCCCTGTTCCTCTCGCTGACTTCCAAGGAGGTGGGGAAGATGCCTTAAGTCCGAGCTGGGCTCCTTCGGGCCCCACAGCCACATTCCCTGGGCTTCCCCTCAGGCTACTCCCATTCTGGGAGCTTAACTGGGCCTTTCTCATGCCTGGAATTCTCCCTGAGAGTCTAGCTCCTGAGGCTGGAAACAGAGCCCTGCCCTCCGGGAATTTAGCCCCATCTTGACTGTAAGCTTTGAGAAGAGGCGGACACAAGTCTTTAGAGCCAGAGAGAGCTGGATTCACATCCCCGTGCTGCCGTGAACTAGCTGCACTGTCTTCGTCCCTGTGGGAGACACTTAGGGACTCGGTGTTTATGAAGTTCCTACTGTGTGTTAGGAACTGTGCTACAGGGCACAGTGCTGACTAGAGAAACAAGATCCCTGCCACCTTGAAACTTGCCTTCTAGTCGGAAGAGTGGGGAGAGGGGAGGTAAATAGTGAACAACTACATGTGAGATTTTCAAAGGTAATTAAAACAAGGTAAAAGGATAGGAAATGGTGGGGGACCACTTTCAATGTGCAGTAAAGGTCTTCCTAAGGAGAGGACACTTGAGGGGAGACTTGATCACAGAGATTGTAGCATAAAGGGCCAAGGAAAGAGCATGCAGGCAGAGGGAGCAGTGAGGACCCTGCTGTGCTTCAAGGTCAGAATTAAGGTTGATGTGGCAGAAGGGGAGTGAACTCAGGGGAAAGGAATTCAAGGCAAGGTTGGAGGATGCCAGGTGCCAGGTCACAGAAGGCTCTGCAGGTCAGAGAACAGTCTGAATTTTATTTCAGGGCTGTGGGGAGCCACTGGAGAATTTTTCCCCCCACTCTTTTACAAAAGAAACTGTTGGAAGAATTTGTCACTCTCCCGAAGCGGCTTACCATTCTGCATTCCCACTGGGCATTCCGGTTGCTCCACATCTTTGTCAACACTTGGCATGGTGACTCTTTTTCATTTTAGCCAGTGTTCAGTGTGTAATATCTTGTTATTATTTTCATTTTTATTTTCCTGATGGCTGATGGTGTTGAGTACTTTTTTATGTGCTTTTCAACTGTTCACATACCTCCTTTGTTTTTGCCCATTTTTAAATTGGGTCATTTGTCTTCTTACTAGTGAGTCATAGGACTTCTTTTAATATTCTGGATACATATCCTTTGTCAGATTAAGATTTACAGATATCTTCCCCCAGACTATGGTTTGCCTTTTCATTTTCTCAACAGGGTCTTTCAAAGAGCAGAAGTTTCACATCTTAATAAAGTCCAATTTATCACTGACTTTTATTTTATGGTTTATGCTTTTTACGTCCTAACTAAGAAATCTTTGCCTAGTCCAACATCACAAAGATTTCCTAGTGTGCTCTCTTCTGTCTTCTACAGTTTCAGCTCTTAGGTTTAGTTTTATCTTATATTGTTTACATTAGGTTAAAAAGTTAAACATACACTTGCCATACATCTCAGCAATTCAACACTTAGATACCCACCTAAGGAAAAGAATTATACGTCCACAAAAAGACTTACACGCAAATGTTCATTTCAGCGTGTTATTCACAACAGGCCAAAACTGCCAACGACTCAAATGCCCATCGACAGGTGAATGGATATACTGTCGGACACCCAGGTAATGGAATCCTACCCACCTGCAAAAAGGAGCCAACCAAACGAACCACTGATCCATGCAACAACACAAATGGATCTGCAAAACACGACCTGAGCAAAAGAAACCAGACCAAAAAAAAAAAAAAAGGAGTCCACAGTGGGATGATGTAATTAATATAAAACTCTAGAAATGATCAAGTTTATCTACAGTGACAGAAAGCAGATCAACAGTCACCCAGGGCCAGAGCCTGTGGGTGGAGGAGGGCAGCTGACTTGGAAGGGGCAGGAGGGAACTTCGGAGGTGAAGAAGAATGTTCTGTATCTTCGACTGTGGTGGTGGTTACGTGGATGTGTGCACTTATCAAAACACACTGAACTGTACACTTGAAGTGGGTGCCTTTTATTTTGTGTAAATTATACATCAATAAAGTGGGATGTTAAAAAATAAAGTAAGAGCAAAACAGATGCTGATGGAGAAGATGTCCAGAGAGTCTAGGCCCAAGTGTGCAAGGGCCCGGACTGGCAAACATACCTCCACTGTCCTCTCCCATGTCCCCGGCAAACATTACTAATGGATCACAATACTCTTTCTCACTGATCTCAGGCTCAACACAGGGCTCCTCCAGCCAGTCTCCACCAATCAATCCAAGCCAACACCTGACCTGTAGTCTAAACACATGTGATCTGTGGCCCTACGTCCCCTTTTAGTAGGCAAGGAGAATGGGGCTAGAGAGGGAACTGGTTTCCCAATACCACATGCAAGTTCACGTGAGAGCAGGGACAGGAGCTCTCCTCCCCCAGCTTAGCACTGTTCTCCCAACCCCTCCTGGCCTCTGGAGATGAGCCCCTCATGCTGTGCGGTCGGCCCACCCTCAGGATGTCTGGAGAAAAGTACACTTGTGAAATGAGACCAGGTGACTCATGGAAGGCTCTGAAGACAATAACAACTTAGGATGGCCCAGGGGACTGTCTTTCCTTTTTAAAAGTTGTTCAGAGACAACTCCAGCCTTCATCTCTTTCCTGTGAGTCTAGCCAACTACCTGCATGCCACGTGTTCCCCACCACCACAGAAATTCAGTACCCAGGAACGTGGGCTGCAGACCCTCTAAGGATGAGCAGAATTTCCAAACTGAAAAGTGGAAGACCCTCCAAGACACACGTCAAAGTGCAACACCCCACTTTCTCCTTTTTCAAAAAGTACTTTTAAAAAAATTTTTTTGCAATAATTGTAGATTGACAGGCAAGTTGCAAAGATGGTACCAGAGTCCCCGTTGACTCAGGGGGATGGTTTCCCCTAATGTTACTATCTTGCCTTACCATGGGATGTTCCTCGAAATGAAGAAACCAACATGGGGACATTATCATTCACTGAACTCCAGATCTAATTCAGGTTTCACTCATTTTTCTGTTCCAGGACCCAGTCCAGGAGGCCCCGTTGCTTTGAGCGTTTTCCCTTTTTGATAAATCCCCTCCCTGGCTTTCTCTCTTTCTGATGCCAGCGAACTCCCCCTGGCACCCAGAAACGGATGTCTGCTTACTGTTTCACTCTGCTCTGATTCATTGTACGGATTAGGGTTTGGGGGGAAAGCGCGTCTGATTATTTCTAATATTGTAAATGACCCTTCTTCAGCACATTCATTTTTCCTCTGTTTTGAAGTCTAGTTCACATCATCAAAATGGCCACTGGCACTTCCTGAAAAACTTGGCAGAGCATTTTACAGTATTTCTAAAAATAAAAAAAAAAGTTCTGCTTTTTTTTTTTTTCCGGCCCCCCCTACCCCCAACCTCAAACTTCGTTTGTTCTTTTATGACTAAGGATATTTATCTCCTGCCTGCTTTGGAAGTTTATGGGCAGCTTTTCCTTTGAATTCCAGGCCAAGGTCAGTAGCCTTTCAGTTGTGATGTCACAGTGCGTTGCCTTGGTTACCGCTGTGACATCATCGGACAAACCTGGGGGCCCGATGGGGTGGCGGAGGAGAGAGGGTCTTTGAAACAAACTCTTTCATCTGCAGCTCGTGAGGAAACTGCCCCCGGCTTTTGGAAAAAGCTTTGAGATATTGTCAGACGTTAAAGGGAGCAGTTAATAAGATGATTTACTAACCCCCCTCAACAAAATGCCACAGACCCCGAAAAGTCAGGCCACAATCAAAGGCTGCAGACTTCTGAAGGGGAAAAAGCTAAAGGAATAAATGCATTCCTAGAAGCCAGAACCCTGTATTTGTAAAAAGACCATCAGTTAGCCACAAGAACACACACACACACACGCGTGCACACATATGTGCACCCATGCACATACGCACATACAAACTATCGACGAAATTGCCTCGAGACGGAATGCATTTCATGAGGTGTCTCTTGGTCTTTAATCTAATCTAATCTGTCTCTCCCTCAGCATAAAAGCGAAAGCAAAGAAAGGAATTACAAGCCAGGAATGCTGGGCTTAAAAGGCTTTTTAATAAAAGGAGAAAAGAAAAAGAACAAAAGCAGAGTGAACGCTCAGCAGACAGTTTCCATGCCATTAAAACAGCATCTTAAAAAATGTTCATCTTTTTTTTTCCCTTAGGGTCAGGGGAAGGGGGGAAGAATGTGTTTTTATTGTGAACATGTGTCAAGAGGACGCCGTCGCATAAACTCGGGACCCACAATAAGCATATTTGTGTAGTAATTAATGTGAGATCAGAGACGCACATTTTGCCAAAAGGCCATTGTCAGCATGGGACGTATTATGTGGGTCAATAATCGAGTTTTCCAAGTGCGTGTACACCCCGCTCGGTGTAATTAAACACTGTGTCATCTAACGACAAAGCAAGAGTGATTCTCCAGTGGGATTATACCTAAAACACAGTTTTTCTTCTTGGCAAATGTTTTAAGGAAATTCTGCACAGGAGGAATGTCAAGACATCTGTAATTAGATCTTGGGGAAAAGGGTGGAAGGCTGGAGGCCAGTTTTTATTTTGTCTCTCCAAGAAACCCCATGTAATTCCTAGCTGTCGAGGGCCTTATCCATGAGTCCTTGAGTCGTCTGTCTTTGCCTGCACTGTCTCCTAGGATGCCAAGTACCCCTCGGAAAGCTTACTGCGGCAGCTGTGAAGGTACAAACTGTGACGGCTCCAAAAGGTCTTGGGCCAGGACCGGTGAGATTCTGTTTCTGAGGGTTTCTGCTTTGTTATGGGCCTGGAGGTCTTATGAAGAAAGCAGGATGGAGTGTGTTTTGGGTGGGCCCCCAGGCTGCGATTTGAAAGATATTTGTAGGGACAGGAAAATGAGCAAGAAGAACCCATTCATTTAAAATTTCACAGGGAGGTGCATGCGTCCTGGGGTGGGGCTGCATACCCCCATCCTGGTCTGATGGTGGACGTGGGTCTGCGTCTGTCTCCAGTTTTATATGTTGCGTTTGAACATGCTTCCACATGCCTGTGGGTCTTAGGCACATGTTGCAAGCATGTGATGCCTCTCTGTGCATGAGATGGGAGGCTGGGAGTGGGGGAGGTCGCTGAGTCTGTTGCAATGTGTCTCTCAGTGGCTCCTATGTGTCGCCATACGCATGGGGTCCTCTATACCAGCGACATGTTCTGCATTCATTATCCATCACACCCCTCTTTTCTAGCCAACCCACTATCTGCAGGCCTCTCAGCTCTTTATCACCCAAATATGATCTTAGGGTGTTCGAAAGGCGAAACACATCATAAATCTCAGGACTGGCTAGAACCTGGAGAGTTAAAAAGAAAGTGGGGAAGGGGAGGGAGGTGGGAGGAGGAGGGGGTGGTGAAGGGGCATTTTGATGAAGCACTTCTCCCCGACTCCGACGTAGAAGTAATTTTCTCCTGGCACTGAGTGGGCTCAATCCGAGTGTTTGGGGTTTCTCCTCCGGCCCGACCAACCCCCCTTCTCCATGCTAACAGGCGAGAGCAGATGTGCCCCACTTTATAAATGCTGACCAGCTGGGAAGGCTGCAGCGAGCGTCCACACGGCTTTTCCCAAATGCTGATGCCCAGGGAGGCCTCTGGGGAGAAGACTGGGGGTCCCTCAGACACATCTTGCGGCCTGCTTGTTTCCAGAAACTTCCTTGGGGTTCCCTGAAAGGGGAGTGTTCAAGAAAACAGAGTCGGCCTATAGCCTTTGTTTTTGGCATCCCCGGAGCTGTGTTGGTTCCTCGCGTCCTGCAATGCCTGAAGGATGGTAAGATAACCTAGGGCCCCCTGGACTGAGATGCAGCCGGTGTGGGTGACCCAGATTCAGGGAAGAAGTGCAAGGCCACGCCTTTCCTTTCAATGGGTGAAAAGGGGGGAGCTTGAGCCTTGCACACGTAGGGGATTTTTTTTTTCCCCTCCCGAAGATGAAAAGGGCCATTTGTTTTCAGAAGTCTCAGCCCGGCCTCTTGGTTCATGTCACATGTCAGTTTGCAGCGTGCTCCCCTCCGTAGGGCTGCTTGGGGAACACAAAGGCAGGAAATTCAGGCCCGGTGACATCTCTGTTGGGAGGGGAGGGTGTAAGCGAGTGTGTAGAGGCCGACAACGTGTTCTCCTCAATCAGGTCATTGCCTTGTAGAGTTACTGTTCTGCTTTAGAAACAGCTGGAGGAATTCTTGAAGAATCGTTTAAATAAAGCTGCTCATAAACCATCCACTGCAGGATTTGGGAAGGAGATGAAACCTGTCTCATTTGGATTTTTTTTTTAATTTTTAAGACGGTTTTCTCTGATTCTCTAAACATGTGCATTTAATGTAAGTTTCCCCCTCAACACATGCACACACAACTTTTGATTCAGGTATAAAATAACGTAGAGAAAAGCATATAAGAGTACCCAGCATCCAGATTAAAAAGGAAAAAAAAAAAAAAAAAAAAGACGTCCCCAGAATTCCCATAGCGCCCCTTTCCAATTTCTTTCTGTCTCCTGCTCCCAAAGGGGCAGGCACCGTCCTATGTAGCTCCACCCTCTTTTGCACTTTGTATAAATAGAATCCCCCAGTATTACACTTTAGTATCTGGCTCCTTTGGTTCAACATGGAGTGTGTAAGACTCGCCCCTGTTGCTCTGGGAATCAGCAGGTCAGTCATCTTCCACCGAGAGCGATTTGACGGCTGTGTTGTGCCTGGGGACATTGTTGATTGTCAGCTGGTGGGTCCAGGCCAGGGACGCTGCTCAATAGCCCACAATGCACAGGACAGCCGCCCACCACGGGGGAGCATCTGGCCCAGGAATGCCAACAGAGACGAGGTCACACACCCCAGTCTAGGCCTACCCTTCTCGTGCCTGTCCTTTGATTCCTCAGAAAAGCCATTTTTAAAGCTTCCTGGATACTAACCCAGGCCCAGCAGCGTTAGCCTAAACTAAACTCCAAGTTCAAAGCTTCGACTCAAAGGCGGGTTCACTGACCTCTAGTTCTCGGGCCAAGGTGGGGGCAGGGCAGGTAGTGAGGGATGGGGGGTGGAGACCAGCTTGACACAGAAAGGGTCGTCCCCAGTGATTTCTTAATCTTGCCTGGTGACAAATTTCACCTTAGAAGGTCTTAGCCAGCCACCCATGCTTCCTTGGCAAGCAGGGGAAGGAAATGACAGAGAAGTTCTTACGAACAGGGCCACACTGATGTACACAGACATAAACAGACAACCGCACACGTCCAAACACATACCCCCCACAGCTCTGAGCACAGACACGCACACACGCACGTGCGCAGACACAACCCACCAGCAGCCCCACGGCTCAGACAGAGGAACACAGTAAGACTGAGGTTGTTCTTAAAGGGACCCCTCTCCTAGTCTGGCTGCCTAGAGAAATAGTTAAGACTATGAGGGAACCTAGCCCAGGCAGGGACCACATCTATCCATCCTTCGGGTTTTGGGTAGGTTTCTCAACCTCCGCACCACTGCAGTCTTGAACTGGAGAATTCCTTGTTACAGAAGCTGTCTTGTGCATCTCAAGATGTTTCGCGGCCTCTCTGGCTTCTGCTGAGTAGAGGCACCCCACGCTGTGACCACCAAAGCACGGCTAGATATGGCCCAATGTCCCGTGGGGACGCTGCCCCTGGTTGAGAACCCCTGACGTAGCCCAGTGCTGGATTCACAGAAGCAGCCTCCAAATGAAAGGTTTGTTGACTGAATGAGTGACCCACTCTCATTCTTTCCTGAAAATAAGTGAACACTTGTAAAACAAACTCAGCTGACCTCTCCTCCCCGGCAACCACTCTGGAGTTAAAAACACAGACAAACAGAGATGGCCCTGGGCCCCACCTACACCAGGGACCCTCATCTCCGAGGCTCAGGCCTGGGCAGGACAGTGAGGGATTCTGCTGGGCTGGGGACCTTCGTTGCCATCCTGACAGCCCTTGAAGAAGTGGCCCCTAGAGGGACGTCTACGCCACACGTGCCCTGCTGTTTGACTGAGGGACATTAATGCACTTTTCCGGGCCCTGATTGGGTTTTAATTGTGTTTGGGAGACTGCGCTCCCCACACACCAGCTGAATTCGCTGTCGCATTCAGAATTGTTTTCACTTCTCCCTCCTCTTTTCTCTGGTACGTTCGCGGAGCCTCAGTCGGTGGGGGCAGGGAGGGGCAATCTGGACCAGAAAGGACATCTGTGGAATTTTCCACCCATTAGCCCATCTGAGGTTTCCTTTGAGCTCTAAACTTTCCAAGGACACATGGGTCTGTGGACAGGCTGGGAAGTGGGCCTTCAGGCAGACGTAGGTGTGGGCTAAGGTATCTACTGTTTGCACGTAGAAGACAGTACTTAAAGATTACACATTCATTCAACGAACATTCTCCAAATGCCAGGCACTGAGGCTGCTGAGATAAAAGATGTTTCTTGTCTTCGAGTAGCAAGAGAAAGAGAAAGAGAAACAGCTCATTTGGCATTGATTAAGTGCCCGGCACTGTTTTTTCCACTTTGTAAATATTCACTGAAAGAATCCTCAAAATAAGCCTCTGAGGTAGGTCCGACTGTTACTCCCAACTTACTTACAAGTGAGGAAATTGAGGCTCAATTCAGTAAAGGGACTTGGCCAACAGGACATGGTTCTTAAGTGGCAGAGCCAGGACTTCAGCAGTCTAGCAGAGATTCTCAGCTAGGGACAAGGTAGGCCCACAGGGGACACTGAGCAACGTCTGGAGACATTGGTGGTCACAGCCTGGGGACAGGGGAGCTATGGCATTTGAGAGTGGAGGCCAGGAATGCTGCCAAACCTCATACGATGCCCTGGGAAGCCCCCACAACTAAGAACCATCACCCCACATGGCAACAGCCCTGGGTTAGAGGGTTGACGTTCTGTCCACTGAGCTACTGCCCAGGGCTGTGTTTAGGGGGCCCTAGGAACACACTTAGCCAATCAGAGGAGCCCTGACAAGCGCTCTTCAATGGACCCAGGGCAAGCATTTCTAAGTGAGGACACAGCCATTGAAATGGATAAGTGTGTCACCACACTGGCTTGAGTCCAAACCTTCACTGTGCCCTTTTAAGTTAGTGGACCTTGGGTGAGTGACAGCCTCACCCCCTCAACTGTTAACCTGAGAATATTAACCCTTCTCTCAAAGAGATGTCGTGATCATTCGATGAGCCAACTGGACATAAAGAACCCCATACGGTGCCGAACACATCACAAGCACTCAGTGCCTGCAAGCTACTCTCGGGCAGAATAGAGGAGGCTACATCCCAGGCAGGTGGAGTGGATCTAAGGGCTGCTTCAGGTCAGGGAGACACTGCATGTAAAGGTCTTTGATGAACACCAAGTGCGAGCTGGCAGCATATCAGTCGCTACCTTCAAAACCTGGATTGACCCCAAAGTCCACTGAGGTTTATGAGAGGTTCTGCTAAAAGGCTAAAGGCTGGACCGGCTGACCTCTCAAAACCAGGATGACCCTACTCTAGGAGGAATCACCCAACTTTGCCAATAATATTTACCCAGTCGACTTGCCCATGACCACCTGTGTGTTTAGTCCAATAGCTCCCAGCCTCCCAGCAAGGAGTCAGTTTCTCCCTCAGTAAATTGCTTAGGTCGCACTTAATCGGCTGCTAATGATCTCTTAGCCAGAAATGATCTCATTTCTTCTTATTAATACAGTAAATGCATAATTTCAATTACAGAACAGGCTCCTTAGTCCATAAGCCTGGGTTCAATCCTGGCCCTACATCATACTTTCTGTGTTTTCTTGGACAGATCATCCAACTTTTCTGTCCTCACTTTTCCATCTGTAAAATAGGGTTTAATTCTCTCTACCACCACCCCTCTGGCACTCTTAAAACCCATCCTCAAATTCGTTGACACTCATTGCACCCAAATATGGGTCCGTGTCCCTTCCCTTTGAATTCCGGTGGTCTGTGACTGTTTCAGGCAAGAATCCAAGGCAGAAATCATGCTGTGTACCTGTAAGATGGGTCACAAAAGGTGATTCAGCTTCTGACTTGTCTGCTGGAACACTTGGCCTTCACGCCCTAAGCCACCACATCAAGGCTACCCCGAGGCAGCCGTGGCGGGAGGAAGCCCAGGCCACATGCAAGGGCCCATGGAGACACTCTGATTTGCAATCTGAATCTTCAAGACATCCCAGCTTCAATCCTTCAGATGAAGTAAAAGAGCTTTCAGGCAGTTCTAGTCTCCAGCCGTCCAGTCACCACCCGTCAGAGGGCCTTCCCATCCGAGGCCTCTGCATAGTCCTTACAGAGCAGAGACAAGCTACTCCCACTGAATCTTAGCCTAATTCCTAACAACAGAATCTGTGAGTTGTTTTAAGCTGCTAAATATAGCGGTAAGTTGTTACACAGCACTAATAACCACTACATTGCATCAAATGAGAGTTGCAAGAATTAAGTTAGTTGTTATATGTCAAATGCTCTCCCTCAGGGCCATGGCCCAGAACAGGCTCTCAAAGAAAGCTAATGCTCTTCCTTCTTTATATTTCTGTCTTTATGACCATTCATTTTCCACCTCAGTTTTCTTTGACAAACACTGGGAGAATAGCTTCTTCTACCAAGTTCCATCCTGCCTAGACCATGGATTCACTCTGGTAACAAAATCATGAAACGATCATAGTGGATCTAGATCTGGCTTTAAGCTGCAGATTCACAACAAGCCTGATCATAACCTCTCCACACAACTTCAGACTTCACCTATCTCATGATCTTTGGGGTTGCAGAACAAAAAGAAAACCCTCCCAGTGGAGAAAAGGGAACCCTCCTACACCGCTGGTGGGAATGGAGCTTGGTGTAGTCATGATGGAAAACAGTATGGAGATCCCTTAAAAAACTGAAAATAGACTTACCCTATGATCCAGCAATCCCACTCCTGGGCATATATCCAGAGGGAACTCTAATTTGAAAAGACACATGCACCCCAATGTTCACAGCAGCACTATTTACAACAGCCAAGACATGGAAGCAACCTACATGTCCATCAACAGATGACTGGATAAAAAAGTTGTGGTATATTTATACAATGGAGTACTACTCAGCCATAAAAAGAATGAAACAATGCCATTTGCAGCAACATGGATGGAGCTGGAGATGGTCATACTAAGTGAAGTAAGCCAGAAAGAGAAAGAACAATACAATATGATATCATTTATATGTGGAATCTAAAAATAAAAGACACAAATGAACTTATTTACAAAATAGAAACAGATTCATAGACACAGAAAACAAACTTATGGTTACCAGAGGAAAAGGGGAAGGTGGAGAAATAAATTGGGAGTTCAGGATTTGTAGATACTAACTACTACATATAAAATAGATAAACAACAAGGTCCTACTGTACAGCACAGGAAACTACACTCAATGTCTTGTAATAGCCTATAATGGAAAAGAATATGAAAAGGAATACACACACACACACACACACACACATATACACACACACACACACACACACATATATATAACTGAATCACTCTGCTGTACACCAGAAATTAACACAACATTATAAATGGACTACACTTCAATTTGAAAAAGAAAGAAAAAAAAACCCTCCCAAGAGAAAGTGGACTGTGGTACAACTCAAAGGTGTGCCATGATATTTGTCACAAAGCAGAGTTCTCAAAGATGCAGCATCTTGATGCCACAGAGCACCTCCTCCTGGGAGAAGTATCCAAAATCAAGAGTTAGCCACAGGCCAGCGAAGAAATGCACCCTGGGAGAATCTCACTCAGGCCATTCTTTGTCAGCTCTGCTTCTATCAGATCTATGGAATCACTAGGGTTGAAAAAGATGCCCCACTGCCCTCCCTCTCTTTGAGTTTCACAAGCATAAATTAGGCCAAGCCCCTCGCTGGAGGCTGGGAATTCAGAGAAGGCATTCCTGGCCCTGGCACTGAGGAGCCCAGCACTGAACCCATTCTCACATGAACCAATCCTCCCGATAACCCAGAACTTTACAGAATAGAAAGCATTTTGCCAACATAGGCAAAGCTGAGTGCAAAGTCAAGCCCAGCACGCGGGACTCTAAATGTGTCTCCCAAACCAAGAAGCTAGACAAGAATGAGAAGAATTGGGAGCAGGGACTGGAGATCAGAAGAGTCAGGTGAGATACAGGAAGTTGGAGTGAGTGGGGTCAGGGATGGGTAAGTGGAGTGGGCCTAGCTATTGGCGAAAATGATTTAGATGCTCTAGCTAAACCACTGGTTAACTGACCTAACATCTTCTTCCTTCCTGCCTCCTATAATAGGGTCTAAAAAAGAAAGATTCACTTTCCTGGCCTCTTGATAGCGAAAACAGTCCACACTGCACAGTTTGGGCCATTAAAATGTAAGCAGGGTTCGGCTGGGAGGATTTAAGGGAGACTTTCAATTTCTTATCAAGGAGAAAGGCTAAAGAGGAAAGTCTTTCAGTGCCACTCCTTTCTCCGTCCTGTCTTAATGCAGACGTGATGGCTGGAGCTAACACAGCCATTTTTGAACATGAAGAAGGCAGGTGCAGGAATAAAAAGCCAAATGCTATAGACAGCAGAGTGATCAAAGACAAAGCCAGATCCTGAAGACCTCAGAGGGCTCCTGGATCAACACCAGCAGCAGCCCACCTCTGGGCTACCTACTCATCAGGTGAGAAAAAAACCAACAAAACAACCAAACAAACAAAAACTCTACTTGTTTAAACTACTGTTAGTTGGGCTTCTTGCTACTAAAAGTCTCCTTAGGGGCTTTGAGTTTGTCTTGCTACATAGAGTTGCTGGTGGGAGTAGAGCACCTTTGCTTGATGGGCTGTGGGTGGGACACACATCCCACTGCATAAAGTGTTAGCAACACATCAACTAATCCAGGAGAAGAGCTCTTTGTGAACAAACGGAAATAATCTAACTGCCCAGAGGCAGGGGATGTGTTAGCTAAACCGCTGCGCATCCTTCTAATGGAACACAACTCCACCCCTGAGAAATAGTGATGTAGAGACAAATTTATTGACATGGAGAGGCTCATTCTATGTTGTTAAGACTTTTAAGAGCAGGTTACCCAATATTACGGAAAAAGATCTCTAGAAAGATGTTCACCTGAGGGTAAATAGTGGTTGCAATCCGAGTTTTTGTTGGTGATGGTTTTGTTATTTTTTTATATTATTTAAATATGTTACAACATAGATCTATAATTTTTGCTAATAAAAACTGTCATTAGCAGCACATGCAACATCTTTTTTTCACTGAAAATGCACATGCCATACACAAAAGACTAGAAAGATACGCGGTAAAATATGAATGCTGAGCCCCATGTGGTAGGATTACAGGTAGTTCTTTCCTTATCTGCCTTTTCTACTTTTTTCACTAACGAATATATATGACTTGTTTGATTTTTCAAGGTTTGTTTTCGAACAGCTACTCCTCTCGTTCGATTTGCCAAAGCCTCAAAACCTCCCCCTTGGGAAATCATTTAATCCAGTCAAGATCTTCTTGTCCTGGCCACAAACTCTGGGCCTGGGGCACTGTGATTTTCAGTAACTAGAAGGATGTAAAATTAGGGGAGGGCTGAGTCCCTCATTTCTGGTCATTGTCAACTTTACGAAGCTAGAAGCCCAAGGAACTCCCTGAATTGCTTAATCCAGCCAGTTACTAGTGCAAGTAAACCCCAAGGCACAGGACAGAGTGATAAGAGGGAAATCCCACCTTCTGATATCAGAGATAAGAAATTCTCCTTCCCTCCTCCTTAAAGATAAATCACGCTGACCCACCCTCCTTGGAACCTTTCTTGGAAGAAGAGCCATTAAAACTATGGCAGACCGAAGCATCTGCCGAAGGATGACGGAATGACATAATGACGGGAAAATATACGGTCAGTTGAGCAGAGGTGGCTGTCAGTCTGGGGGCTCTCCAGAGTTCAAGCATGCCCGGAAAAGAGCTCAACAACGCAATGGCTCCCCCGGGAGAAAGAGATCTCCCTCCAAATCCAGCCTGTCACCTCACATCGGCGAACAGGAATGCCCCGGGGGGGCAGGAATTGGTTTCTCTGCGCCTTGAAAGAGCCAAGGATGGAAGGAGGAAGGCCAGAGGGGTGGACAGAGAGGACTCCTCTAATGATTTAGGGCTCTGGGTCTTCCCTGCAAAGTCCTTCCGGTGCCCGGAAAAGTCAGCCCAGAGAGGGGCAACCATGGAAAACGAAACTCCCCAGGCTTGGAGTGGGAAAGACTGTCGAGGGGCCAGTTGCCGCTGTCGTGTGGAACTCACACACTGGCCCCGAACATGCGTGACCTCTGGTTCACATCCGCACCACTGACCACAAAGCAGCAGCTCATGGTACCCTGCCCAGGCCCCCTCTTCCAGGGAGGATTCAAAGCTACTCGCTTCATGGCTGGTGTGGCTTCCATTAACCCAGAGGTTGGTTCTGCGGACTTCTCCAAAAGTTGAGCATCAAACGTAATGAATCACGAGAAACCAATGGCTCAGGCCAGCCCAGTGACCTTTAAAGCAAGATAATATTGCTCAAAAATGAACATAGTTGTGGAACCATTAGGACAAACAGCATGAGTTCAAGGGCCCTTCAATTCTGACCACAGACAACAGAGATGGAACTCCCCTGGTCCCCTCCCCAGCTTCCTCCGGCCCCCACCTCCTTGCTGGGCTAAGCGCCCTGCTTTCCATTGTCTCCCAGATAAACTGCGAGAAGGATGCCACACTGTAGGGTGGGGAAGTGCAACTGCTTAAGAGAGTATTTTCCATAATGAGATCCTCGTCCACCCAAGGATGTACAGCATCAAAGGCAATGAAATGTTCATCTTGGTTTCCTGCCCATGGCTACGGACCCAAGTAACTATCAGTCCCCCCTCCCCAGAATCCACCGGGGTTCAGAAATACACTGGACCATCCAAAAGATGGTGTGTGTGTGTGTGTGTGTGTGGACATGTGCATTCACCCCCTTATTTTCTCATTATTCAGCTTCTGCATTGCCCAAAGTTTTGCATGGAAACAGATACAGGGTATTTTGAAATCTAGACCAAATCCTCACTTCAAGAAATCAGATCAGTTTCAGGCAGTGCCTGGGTTCAGCGAGAGGCCACTTTACCCAGAAACGTAAACCAATTCCAGCCAGGGCTAGGTGAATACTCACCAGACAGACGTACTGGCCCCACGTAGGCTCAGCTCACACACACACACTGGAACGTGCACCCCCCACACACATACACGCACGCACACACACATGCACGCACGCACACACTCATTTTGTGCTCAGCTGTCATAAAACTTAAGACACTTATATGGGGGTGAAAGGTCAGGAGGGGGGAAACATTATTTTCTGTTATTAATTACACCTTATCCAGTCTACATGTGCTGCATTCGTCTCAGATAAAGTTACAGTTCTATTTTATTAGGAAGCCTCCAGGATCATGTAGAGGGGGAATTTTGGATTGAGACAAAGGAAATCACAAGATGGGGTGCAAGGGGGAGGTGGGCAGGGAGAGCTCATTTGTTCCCCTGCTCAGAAGCCAAGCCAGCCTCCTTCTAGGCCACTTCCAGGACTGAATCTGCACATTCTTGAAATAGCTCACTCTGCAAATGTTAAATGAGCCCGGTCCCCAAATCGAGTCAGTCCTGAGCGGGCTGTGGGTTTCCTGAAGGAAAGGAGAGGAGGTGAAAGGGAGGGAGGAAGGTGACCACGCCAGCCTGGCTGCTGCTGGGTTCACAGACAGAAGTGAGGCCAGCCAAGCGGGGAGCTTGGAAGTTCAAGTCCACATCCGGGTCATCCCTGCCCATTCCGCCATGGGCAGTGGCTGGAGGGAATTCCCTCCTTGCTGGGAGCCGCCACGAGTGGGAAGAGAGGGCGGAGATGGAGTGCTGGTTGGTTAGGCAGCTGGAGGGCCTTGATCTTTGAGCCCTTCAGCCTTGTCTGGCAAGAAGAGAAGTCTGGAGTGTCCACCACGGGAGGGGAGGAACCAAGACTCCCCAGCACATGGAGGGGACAGTGGCAGCGTGAAAATGAGACTGACCAGAAAAGACCCAGGAGGACAGAATCTGGATTTAAATCCCAGTCCAACTCCTTCCCTGGGCAAGTTATTTGCTTTCCCTGAACCTCAGTTTCCCCTACTTGGAAACTAGAGGAACTCACATCAATAATGACACAGATCACACCACTGTCACTAACGGCGGTGATTACATTAGCAGGGCTGTGCCGATCATCAGGAGAACCCGCCCCTCCCACGACACTGGGGCCATAACATAATGGGAGGCACATCAGAGCCATAAATCACCGTGCAGATATAATTTATTGTTATTAATATGATCTGCCCTGTCCTTCCCCAGCCCCCCGGCCTGCCAGGAGAGTCTGTGCTCTGTCATCATGCACTTGAAGACAGGTTGCTTTGTCCCTTCTCTCCTCTTGTTTCTAATCACAATGTTCTAATTCTCCAGCTGAGGTTGAATTCAATTCTCGGCCGGAGCTCAATGCCATATATTAACCCCTGTCCGGGATAGCAATCTGGCTTCTGTCTCCTGGAGCCGCCATGTGCCCCGTGCGTGCTCGGCACAGGCGCTGGGTTCATCTGAGCACCGGTGCGGGCGTTTCTAGCCCATGGCAACCCAGTGAGCGGGATTTCTGTGATCCCCATTTTACTGATGAGACGACGAAGTCCCTACAAAGGCAGCTTGATTTCATCTCGAATGTCTTGCTCCAAACCGGCACGTACTTCTTGCCTCCTGAACACTTAACATCATTTCATCGGGTCTTCGGACAACTGCCTGTTACTAAAATGTTCATTTCACACACAAGGGAACTGAGACTTGAGAACTGGGGTCCCTGAGGGGAGCAGACCCCTGCTGTCTCGGGTTCAATGAAGCATTCGCCAACCCTCAATTCTGATTTCAAGAAACATGCAAGAGGAAGAAGAGGGGGAGAGAGGGAGGGAGGAGGTGGCCTGTGGTTGGAAAGTCTCTATCTGCCCATCAGAATGTTTCCCGGGGGTTCCGCCAGGAATTCAGGCCTGTGGGCCCCACTGGGAGTCCTGCCAATGAATCCAGGGCCCTGGTTCCCTTTGATCTTTCCCACCGTCCATACCTCCCCTGATGTAATCCTGCCTTGCAGCCCTGATGTCTAATTTGTGATATCCCAGCAGTGTCCCTGAGGGCACCAGGCCAGCCAGGGACTTTGAAGGCCTGCGACACTGATAGGGAATTCCATGTTCTGGGAAAGAATCAGGGTCCCAAGAACCCAGCAGCAACTACTCCAAACCATGACATTTCCAGCATCGTGTCTGCCCGCTCATTTGCTCTGTTTCTTCCTCCGTCATCTTTCTCCTGTGGGACTGTGTCTGAGGGTCTCTTTCTCTTTGCAGGTACAGCCTGGCATTTCTGACCTCTGTGGCTCCCTTCCTCTGTATTTCAGGGGCAGGTTGGGGGGGTGGTTAATTCTCTCTGTCTCTCTTGCTTTTTTTCTCTCTTCTCCGTCCCTTTCTCTCCTGTGTTTCTCTCTCTCTCTCTGTCTCTCATCTCCCTTTGTCTCTCTTTGGGCTTTTCCCAACTCTGCTTCTCTTTCTCCCCATGCAATCTGCCTGCCGCCTTCCCTGTCTCCCAGGGCACCAGGAAAGCCCAGTCATTCCACAAAACAACTGAACAGAGGCAAGACCAGCAGCCACGGAAACGTGCCTCAGGTAGGGGAGATCCCCCCCCAACCCAGAGCCACAAACAGGGTGTGGGTGAACCTGTGCAAAGCCTCGGTCACCTTCTGTCCATCACTGAGGAGGAGTCTGGGGTCACAGAGGACCCAGGTCATTTCAAGTCTCCAAATGCGTTGTTGGGAGACAAAATGCTGCTGATGGGGGGAAACCTAGGAGGTTTGTTACGTGGGGGTGAACAGCCTCCCCTCTCCCTGAGAACCTTCCAGATGTGCTAATCAATTTCCCATTCGTTCTTCCAGCAATGCTGGGGGCCACCAAGCCCACCCTTACAGGCTGACCTCCATTGCCAGTTCCCCACCAGTTATGACAGCCAAAAATGTCCCCTTGGCTAAATCTTGGAGTTCATCTATACTGTGAAGCTGTGAACCAAATGATCCACACACACACGATGCACCAGGGTCTCCCTGCTACAGAACTGTTCCACCTCCAACACATTGTTACACATCCGGTGTCTACCAAACACCCAGCATTTGCTGAGTTATTTCACTAACCCTCCTTCTTTTAATTTAAACTTCTCAACAGACCAGTGAATATCACTAATCCTCTTACTATACACTGAGATCTTAGAAAAGTGAGTTTTGGACAAACACAGTGACTTGTCCAAGGTCACGTGGCCAGTAGGCTGGGAGCCTGGCCGAGCTTCTATTTTCACATGTAAGAAAGACAGCGGGAAACCAGCCTGAGCTCTGAGCTGATCTGATTTTTTTGCTGACCCTCCTCTGCCTGGGTGATTGCATCAGAGCTGGGTTTTGCTTCCACTCCAAGCATGTTTGATCATTTAGCTTCCAGAACCCATCCCAGTGCAGCAACAGAATTTCTCTTCTCCAGAAAACTGCTTTATTTATTTATTTATTTTTTTAATTTTGGCTTGAGAAATACTATGTATCTCCTCCACGGAGGGGCAGGAGGCATTCGGGATATTTAGCTTTGGGAAGGCACATTTGGCATCCGGGATTGTTTTCTGCCTTATTAAACTTTTCAGAAACTGTATCTCTTTTAAACAGCCTGTGGGGGCTCTCCCCCAACCAAGCCCCCTCCCTCCAAAGGACCCTCTCCATCGGCCCACAAGTTTCCTCTTCCCATCTGTCAGAGGCCGAAGCCAAAACACGTCCCGGGAAAAGCCGGAGAGGAAGGGGCGAGGCGGGGAGAGAAATGTCTAATCATCACAAAACCTTTGAAACGTATCTTGAGCAAATCGAGTTTGTCTAAAACGCGTCCAGCATTTAACATTTAATAGGAGCTGATCAACTTAATGCACCACATGCCGTGGGTAAGCGGATCCTTCCCCTTTAAGGGTCTGTTGACGTTAGGTGAAGGAGAAAAACAGTTGTTATGATTCAGAAACTCAGGATGAACCCAATTAATCAATGCTGAGATGATTTGAATCATGTGGCAAATGCTTGGTCACCTCTCTGATATCCTATCCCCGTCCCCAGGAAGATGCAGACATGATTGATGTCACCTGTGACCACCACATCCCCAGGCAAGACCCCCCCAAACCTGGCAGACAGAGAAACAAATTAGATCCAAAGGCCCGGGATCAGTTTCAGAGGGGACAGGCCTCCGGCTGGGGAGGGGGTCGTCTCTGGGGGGTGCCTGGCCTGGCCTGTCTGTCACAGGCGGGCAGAAGATAGAGGCCAGACCATATGGGGGCTGGGAGGGGAGGCGGGCCCGGGCTCAGGGATGGGGTGGCCAGGGCCTCCAACGCGTCTCAGAACCCTGAGCACGCCCGTATCTTGGAGGGCTTTAAAAAAATTTTTTTTTTAGTGTAAAAATAATTGCTCAAGCTTCCCCTGCCTCTTAGAGTTACATTCACGCGTGTCTGCCCCGGGCCTTGGCTGGGAGGAAATGGGTCTGAGAGGGAGAGGGTGGTGATCAGAGTTCTTTTGATTGCTTTGAAAGTCTCTGCCTGTTACACACTTACTTACACACACACACACACACACACACGCCATCGCCTTTTCCCTGGCAGCCTCTGTGACTGCCCTCAGTGATACCAACCTCCAGCCGCGTCAGCTCCACATCCTCACTGTCACCACTTTTTATATCAGCCTCCCCTGCCTACCTCCTCCCCTAGGAGAGAATGGACGGCAGGGTGGGGGCCTCTTCTGTGGTCCTGGACGCCTTGGTTTCTAAGAACAAACCCTAGAATTCCCTAGGGCATGACTCCTGCCTATGCACATGTGCGCGTGCACACACAGACACACACACACACAAACACACACGTTGTTTTTACCCCTACTCCAAATAGCTTCTAGAGCTTATAAACCACGCAGTAGGCCTGGCTGGCTCTTTCCTTCCTTTCCTGTCTCCTGATTCATTCTTTTTTGTTCTTTCCTCTCTTTAGTGTCTCTTCCCCCGCCTTCCTCTCCTAACCACTCTACTTTCATTCATTCCACGAACATTTCCAGAGCTCTGTGGGGGCTTCCAGGAAGAAGGAGATAAGGTTCCGACCTTCTGAGTGTGCAGGAAAGATAAGCAGAATGAGAGAGCAGGGATTTCCCCACGTCCTCATTTTCTCACCTTCTCCCCAAAGGCTGTGCTGCAGCTACACTGTCAATGCCTTCAGTCCTGTTTCTCAGTTCCTACCACAGAGTCTTTCCCAACACCAGCCTTCCACCCGGAGCACTGGCCCGGAATCCCTGTGGATAATTCCCTTTTCCATCAAGCGTAGCCCTGAGATGCCTCCCCACAATGTCTTCCTGAACCTTCCAAGCATCATCCAGCTCTTCCTCCTCTGAAGTCACTGGAAATACAGGCTGTCCCCCTAGCATCCAGGCCCTAGCACAGGGCCCAGCACCCAATGGGTGCTCTAAACATCTGCTGAATGACAGAATGAAGAGGGCTGCACCCACTTTCCACTGGACTTCACCTGGCCGACTATACAGTGTGCTCATTTATAAAAAATAATTACACCTGGCCTCCTTCCAGAAAGGCTGTTTACAATGCAGATTCCTGAAAAGGCAGATTCCATAGCTCAGGGGTGGGGCCCTGGACTCTGCATTTTAACAACCATCTCAGGGGACTCCGATGCATGCATTCCACCGACCACTTTCTGAGAAGCACTATTGTGGATAATGGGGAGCCACTGAGGGTATAGGAGTGAGAGCATGACTCTGCAGGGCTTAAAGAAGGTCCTGTTGGCTGCAGTCGAGAAGATGAAGCAGCAGACCCCGGGGGGTGGATGGGAGAGATGAGTTAAGAGACGGAAGTTTCAGAACTCTCTTGAGAGCTTAGAGGCAGAAATTTCTTAAAGGGGGGTTTAGAAGACTTAGGGCACGCTTATTTGGGGTATTTTAGGAGAACTAATGGGGATTTCCAGAAGGCTCCCCAGGTTTCACCTCTTCCTGGGAGGAAAAGCCATTCAAATCAAGAAATTGGCAGGTCACAAGTTTAGAATTTGCCGAATTCATGGGAAAAGAGTAAGTTCGAGAAAGGACAGATGGGCCCCCTTTCCTTCTTCATTTCCTCCCCTTCCATTTCTGAAAGCCCCTCCATGGCCCCCAAATCTCCCATGGCAGCGGCACCCCCGCCCCAACTTGTAGAGTCTGGAGGGACCAGACTCCAGGCTCCTACCCTCCCAGGGTTCTCAAAAGAGCATCTGGCCACAGACCCAGGGCTCTGGCCAGCGGCATCTGTTTGCAATGTTTGACTCAGTAGTTTTATTTCTGCTCGGCGGTATAATATAAACTATCCTGTTACACGGCAGACAGGCTGGGCGCAGAGCCGGCCTCTCTGCAGTCCTGCAGCGGGACCAGGGCGAGCCGACGGGCTTGGGCAAGGACCCTAAAGCAGTCAGAGGAAACGGCTGCTCCCTGGAAAGTTCTGCACAGCGCGGGCCTCTGCTGGTTGAATCCAAGGGCAGCTCCTGGCTGACCCCTGGAATCTACACCACCGACAACCCCCATGCACACAGACGCACACACATCACCCCACATTTTGCCCATTTCCGGAGGCTGCAGAGATAGGTCAGGCCCCTCTGCTCCAAGGGTGGATGTTAGTTAAAAGCTTGACTTCTGGAGTCGACCTGCCTGGGCGTGAATTCTGGCCACGATATTTTGGGCAAAAGCTTTCACCTTCCCTGGCCTCAGTTTCTTCATCTGTACAATGGGATTCACAACAATTCCTCCCATGTCGCGGGGCTGTTTTGAGCCTTCCATCAGGTAGTATCTGCAGAGCACTTAGTGCAGCCCCTGGTGTTGGGGGCACTCAATAAACACTGGCTGTTACTCCAGTCATCTCGTGAAATGAAATCAAAAGAAAGGCTGGCAGGCACTGGAAGCCACAGCTGGGTTTGGTCACTACCCTCAGCCTATATGGAAAGAAATGCATGCCCTCCCAGGATGCTGGGGCAGAAACCAAAGGAATCCAACCTTTTCCCCACTCCTCACAGGCTCCCCTTTGGGGTAGAGGTTGGGGTATCCAATCTGGGAGTAAGGGACAATCTCCTATGCCTGACTCCCCAAAGAAACAGACATGGGGGGCAGTTCTGAGACTTGATGCAGGGACAGGACCCCTGGGCCACAGAATTCTCATACCAACAAGAAGGCTTTGGGGATGGAGAAAGGAAGAATCTATCATCTGGGAGGCTCCAAGGTCACCCCAAACTCACCTGCGTTAAGGTGAATGCTATGAGCCCTGACTCCAGAGGGGAGGGGGGTCGAACCTCTCTAACATGCCACAGACCTTGACGCTGAACATTTCCAAAAACAGAGGGCCAGTCCCCGTGCCCGGTGACCCTGCAGCCCCCTTGGTACCCCCGCCCATAGTGGGAGATGGAGATCCCCTGCACTCCCTTGTGTTCTATCCTTACTGCCTGGTCTCGCACTTCGCATGTGGAAGATTCACAACAAATATTGGATGTGTGTGTTCACACGTGTGTGCTGCAGTGAATGACCTGTGTGTGTGTGTGTCTGCTGGACTTGTGTGAGGGTGTGCGCACACATACGTGATGAAAATGCTTGTATCTTGAGGTTGTATGAGCCTGTGCACACACGTGTGTGCACACAAGCGTGTCTCTGCAGCTGGATGTAAATTCCCTTAAGGCCCTGATGAGTGTCCATCGGGGGTCCAGCCTGAGGGCAGACAGCTGTGGGCAGCACACCTTCGGGTGCCCACTCCAGGGGTGGCAGGATGACACTTAAAAATCAAAGCTGGGGTGCGCTGGGGTCGGGAGGTCACTAAAAACCACTTACAGAAGCCACTTTATCTGGAAGGCAAACTAACCCCATTACAAACTGTGGCCAAAGTCCCTTACGTCGGGGGCTGGGGGAGGAGGCTAAATGTCCCCTGACCCAGGACTAGTTGGGTTAAGACAGCCAAGGACCCACAGCACAGAGAACCTGAGATCCTTCCTGCCAAAATGGATTTGCATCGATTTGGTTTTCTGTCCACTGTCAGCAGCAAACCACATTGACTGGCTCTGCCATCTTACATATCTCTGCTCACTTCCTCTGTTTCTCTGTCTCTCTGTGTCTCTGTGTCTCTTTCTCTGGGTCTGTTTGTTTCTCCTTCACCCAATGTCTTTCTGTCTCTGTCAATTCGGGATCTTTATTTTCTCTCCATTTTCTCTCCATCCCCACTCCCTTTTCCAGTTTAGGCTTCCTTCCCTGTCTTTCTGAGTCTACTTCTCTCTGTCTCTCCCTCCCTGAGTCTCTCTGTCTCTGTCTTCTCTCTCCCGGTGTCTCTCTGTGTGCCTCCGTATCTGTCTGTTCCTCCCTCCATCCTTCCACGTCCCAGCCGGCCACCATCTCTCTTTTCTGTGTTTCTCTCTCTCCCGATTTCTCTCCATCGATCTCTGACCTGGGTCTCTCTTCCTGTGGGTTTGAGTCTCCGCACCTCCCTCCGTCCCCGCCCCGCTCCGCCCCCTCCCCATGCTTTCCCCACCCCCGCCGCCCCCGCCGCCAGCCCCACCGCGAGGGCCTGTGGATCGTCACTCAGCGGCCCTGCCTGATCCAACGCGGGCCCCTTTGTTCGCAGCTCCCTCCTCCCACACTCCCCCCACCCCCGCAACGCCCTCCAGGCCCTGCTTTCCCTGCCTCCTCTCCAGGCCCTGCAAGCTGGGCCCTCTCTCAGCCCACAATGTGGGAAAATGCACAAGTGGGCCTAGGTGCACCCCAGCCTGGGAGGCTGAGGCTGAGGGTCAGAGCTGGACCACCGGGACACCACCGCAGGGGCCATTAAGGAGACACCCCACCACCACTTCCTCCACTCCAGGATCCCTCCCCCTTGCGGCAAGGTGCTGCGAAGGGCAAGTTCCAAGCCTCATCACTGACTCCATCCCTGACTCCAGAGTGGCCTTGGCCAAGGCAGTGCTCCTCTCTGGATCTGTAAAATAATGCCCAAAGCCTCATCGGACCCTAACCAGAGGCACAGTGGTTTTTATCGACGGCTGTCTGCCCCATCCCTCCAGCCCCGAGTCAGGGGCCTGGGCCCCATTGTAGCTGATACATTGACTGGAAGCTCTGTGCCAGGGAGGCTCCAACCAGCCGGGCCCTCAGGCCACCTCCACCTGCCACCCTGGGCACTAGCTCCTACCTTGGCACACTTTATCCTCCCATCTCCTGGGGTAGAACAGGAAAGCCTGGGATTTCTGTAATGAAAAGCTGCACTCCCCCACGGAGTCACCAGGCACATCAGCCCCAAAGTACACATCAGCCAGCACATCTCTGGAGCTGTTGATCACAGTGTAAGGGATACCCCTTCACTGCAGGAACAACCCACTTCTGGGGACTGTTCTGTGTCCCAGGTGTCTTTGGGCGTCTGTGAGCATATCAAGGATGGTCCAGCTCAGCGTCACATTTAGGGCAGGAAGACGGGAATTTTCTCCTCTGGGTCACAACGCCTGCTTCCCCCAACCTCCTCTCTCTGCTCTCTCTCCTTCTCTGTCTCTGGGCCGCTCACTGGCTGAGCGCTTTGGGCAAGTGCCCTCACCTCTCTGACTCTCAATGTTATACTGTAAATTGCAACACAGGGGGGCTAGGAAAAGGGCAGCCCTTAAATAATAGCAAGAAGAAGAAAGGGAAGAGGAAGAAGTTGAGGGTCGGCTGAGTGGAGGTGCGCCATGTCTATTTGGGCCTAAAATCGGTACTCACATAAGTCGCCCTGGTTGGATGTATGTACAGGCATTAGCACCAGAGCATCTGTGTCTTAGAGACCCCCTAGGCCAAGCCTAATGACTCCAGCCAAGACCTTCACCCTCCAGCCTCCCACCTTGGGCTCAGTGCATGACCAGGAGGCCTCAGAGGAATCCCAGTGATGGGGTTATAATGCACTTCTCATGTAGAAACTTGGTCCCATCCCTGGGCTGGGACCAAGCAGCCTTTGGGGTGCCTGCCAGAGAAAGGGCACTTCTTCAGCGATCCAGGGAGCCTCCCACTGCCACCCACCCTCCAGAAGTCTGGGGAGCCTGATTTCGTAGAACCATGGGATTGTGACCTCATTCTACTTGACTCTGAATCTGCTTTTAGGTTGCGGCCTAATGAGTGTCTAAGAACATTATCAGTCACTAATGGCTTAGCAATTAAAGATGCTAACCACTGCTTCCACCATAATTTTGCAGTTGGAGTAAATGAGGCCCAGAGAGGTCTTCATTTAAGAACAAAGTCACACATCGAGGACAAAAGGAAAACCAAGGTCTGTCCCTGTGCTCTCAGGCCCCTTCCTTGCTTCCTTCCTCAGGGCTGTGGCAAGTACCCCGGCCTGGGAGGGAGATGGTGAGCTCCAGACCACTGGGTTCCATCTTTGTTTTCCCTCCTTCCTCACCAGGCCTGCCTCCCCATCTGAATGGATAGCGGCTGGACTGACTGTCCTGAGATCCTCTCATTCTGTTTTGCAGCTTGTATCAGAGAAAATCAGAATCCACTTCCACCAGAATGTGCCAAATTTACACAAAGGGAGCCCCCACTGACAGCCTCCTCCCTACTGGAGTTCTGAACCCATGACTTTACTGGCTCCGTGACTATAAACAAATGGCTTAACCTCTCTGTGCCTTTTAAAGGGAATAACTGAAAAGTCGCTACCCATCGGGCTATACACGTAAGAAAAGAACCATGCATCGTACACTAAGTGCTCAATAAAGGATGTCTGCTAGTATTTTTACTCTGATTATCAAAACCTGGTCTCTGTTCCCCCCACCTTCAATTTCAAGACCCACCAGTTTACCCTCAGTCTCCATCACCGGCACAGCCCCTGGACTAAGAAGAGGTAAAGTGAGAGACAGAGGGTGGACAGCCGTCAGCCTGTAGACAGGTGTCCCTGGCTAGCTGCCCAGAGCCAAGGCTATACATCCCAGTGGTAGCCTCCTTTGAAGTCACCGCCTTATGTAACCCCCTTGTCCCACCTCCATCTTCCTGTTTGTCCCCAGAGCGACCTCGGGGAGGTCAGTACGCCCGGGAGTTCTTCCATGTGACTCAGGGGAGAGCTTGGAAATGCTCTCCCAGAGGCATGATACTGGTGGTTAGGAGCACCTATGCCTGAGTTCAAATCCCAACTACAGCTTTTCCTTGCTGTGTGAGTTTGGGCTGGTTACAACTTCTCTGTGCCTCAATTTTACTGTCATGGAGAAAGTACATAATTCATAGAGTCACTGTGAGAAACACTTGTGAGAAAGAAGTAAACAGCTTAGAACAGTGTCTGGCACATAGTAGGTGCTTAACAAAGGAAGGGCAGTTGTTACAAGTATTTAATAAGCCACAAGTACTGATAATTGTTATGAGGAATATTTGCTCAAAATTGGATTTTAATCCCAACAGCGTGGCTGAGAAACTGACCTCATGGCTCAGCCTCAGTTTTCCTCATCTGTAAAATGGGGATAACACCTCCTTGCCAGGAAACCAGCTGAAAATGTGAAGGAGGCAATCAATGGAGAGAAGAGTGCAAGTTTACATCACCACAGCCCTAACCCTTGTGCACCTCCACTATCTTCCTTCCCAAGACTTCAAATGTAGATTAGGGAATGTTTACACACACACACACACACACACACACACACACAATCCTTAAGTAGAGAGGCCAGGGGGGCAGCTGTTTGAATGATTGCCCTCCCCTCCTCCAATTCGTCCTATGGTCTAAGGGCATCTGCTGAAGGGCTCCAATCCACTGGACCTTTCTGGGCAACCGCCTCCGCCTGCCCTCGCGAGTGTAGACCGAGCTTTCGCGGGGACCGGAGAGAGGAAGAATGTTTGTGCAGCCTTCAAACGACTTGGCAGCCTACAAGAGGGAAAAGGCCGCTCCGGGGAGAGTTCAAATTGAAATTACACGGAGGGAAGAACGTGCAGATCAGCTCTGAAGCTCATAAAACAGAGCGAGGTGACTGAGAAGAACAAACACGCCTCCAGAAGGAAAATGGAAAAGTTCGTAAAACTGCGCTCTTCAAAGCCTGGCCGGGGGCGTGGGGGAGGGGACGGGCGGGGGCCGCCGGGCAGGGCCGCTGCCCCTGGGCTGTTCAGATGCCGCGTCTGGGAGGGGGAAATTGGCCCAGTCTCCATCTCCTCCAACCGGGAGGTCAGCACCCCTTCTGGTTCCCTCCTCCAACGAGCCTGGCCCGCTGGAAACGAGAGGGGGTGGGGAGGCTGGTCCGAGCTCAGACCCAAGCAGGCAGGCCTTGGATCTTGGGGAAGACCCTTCCATCTGGATGTGGCGGGCAGGGACATCATAATAGCTCTGTCCTGAAAGGTAGGCAGGCGCTAGATCGGTGGCGCATTGGATATTCACTGGAGGTCGGCGCATTGTTCGGGTTTCACTCAAAGAGCACTTGGAAAGCCAGCCGAACCCCCCCCCCGAGTCGTCATAATAGCCCCCTCCGAACCCTCCTCCCGCTCCCCATCATCGTACTTTCCTTTCGGCTTGGGAGAAGGCCGAGGTCGACTCCGAACCCGACGCGGTGCGCCCTGGGCTCTGCGCTCCTGTTCTGGGAAAGCCCTGCGCCCCCGCGGGGTCCCCGCAGAAGCGCCCCGGCTCCCCTGGGCAGGGTCCCCACGCTCAGCCTCCTGGGAAGTTCATTAGCCACAGACACCCGTGTTACTCGCCAGGTAATTTTAGCAAAAAGCCTGGACGTGAACCTCACGCCCCGCTTGCGCTGCCCGACGGCACCGGCACCGTTAACCTCACCGCCGCAGCTCCCGAATCCAGGCAGCGCCTCGCCGCCGGCGGGTGCCCCAGCCGACGAGGGAGGAACTCTCCATAGCCACTTACTAGAGCACAAAGCCGGAAACTGGTCCTGATGCGGGACCTTGGAGCTTCCCGGGTTCTTCTACAGCTTCCAGCCTCAGTTGTGCCTCAGGGATCCCCAAGATCCGGGAAACTGAATCTCGGAGAGGTTACGGTGCCCCCCCCCCCCCAGTCAGGCTACCTGGACGAGAAGCAGAGTGAACCCCGGGTTTACTCGTTTCACATCGAGGCTGGGCGCAGCCTGAGACGCCTTTCTGACCTCCCCGAACTGGGGTCGAGCGCAGGTGCCGCGGAGGGATTCGCCCTCTGACCTCCGAGGCCGCGTCGGGGAGACGGCCGGTGATTTTCCCTTGTCGTCATCCTCACCCGGCTGGGGCTAATTTTCCGACCCCCACTCCGCTCCTCTCCTCCTTTCCACCGCCACCCACCCCCCCATAGAGCTTCCGACAATGTCTTGGTCAAAGTCTCACAACTAGCAAGGGAAATGAAACCTGCCTCCTCACTCCTGAGCCTGTATTCTTTCTCTCAGTGGCTCTAGAAACTTCGCGAGCATCCCAGTCACCTGGAAGGCTTGTTCAAACCAGATTGCCGGACCTACTGCGGTGGAGCCGGAGAACTTGCATTTCTAACAGGTTTCCCGATGCTGCTGGTCCCCAAATACGTTTTGAGAACAGCTTCTCTATGTGCTGCATGGATGCTAAATTCCTCCGTGCGTAACAGAGATACCGTGCGCCCTCCTAGACTAAAATCCCCGTAAAGGCGAGGAAGCCAGTCTTCGCTATGCATTCCCAGCACCTACCACAAGACTCTGCATACAGTAAGTGACTCATAAGTGTTTGGGCTTAATCATCATTCCTGCAGATGTCACCTTTAACAGATGTGTACTACGTGTCTGGTGCTTTTCTGGGAGCGCTAGGTGTGGCAGTTCACTTAATGCCAGCAACACTCTAGGAAGGTAAGTCACTATCTCTGTTTTACTGATGCCAAAACAGAGCCTCCAAATGGGGATGCCAGGCCCTGAGATGGAGAGAGAGGAGACTCACGGAAAGCCTTCTTGGAAGCCAAGGTTTCCCAAGAATCAGCCACCTGTGTCTTCCTCTCTGCTAACCTGGTGAACCCGTCTTAAAGGGATGGTCAGGGAGAGACCGGCTCTCCCAGCAGGTAATGGTAAAAAATGGGCAGCCTCGCCATCAAGGGAAGACCTGAGCCTCCAGGACGGTCACATTCTAGAAGGTGTGCCCCTCACACCCCTAACACCTGCCTTGCAGTGCTTTGGCCCATCCGTCCATGTGCCTGAGACTGGGGAATACCCAGGGCCGGCAGGGGCGTGGGAGTCCACTTTCTGCCCTGGAATGCACCGCAGCCCACCCCCCACCAACCTTTCCGAAATTTCCAGAACCTGGCACCAGTGCTTAGGGGTTCTCAGACTCTGGAGGGTTCCACAATTTAGGGTCAAGAGGGCTACCTATCCAGCCAATGGAGGAGGGGTGGAGGATCTTGGCCTTCCAGGCAGGGCCATAGCCACACCTGGAAGAAAACTGTCACCTAGGTGGCAGAGGGTCAGGGAAGAAGCCGAGGGCACCCCCATCTTATACCCTCCAGGTAGTTGTGGGGCCCATGCTTCTGTGTTCAAACTAGTTTGTCCCTGAGTTCTGCACACAGCTCGGTGTGCCTGGCCCATGTCGTAAAAAGATTTACAAGATGATGTTAAACTGGCAGTAAAAACAATTAACTTTAATGGCACCTCGGGTGGGTGGCTGGGTGGGACGGAGGGAGGGCCCAGGCTTCCTCCTTGCCTGACCAGGAAGCCAGGTGAGAGAGAGGACCTGCTGTCAAGGCAGCCCTTGGGGTTCAGAGGTTCAAGGTTAAATCAGAGTAGAGGGCTGAGCAGGGGAGCCAGAGGAGAGGCGTTCAAGTCCCACTTGCGGGCTCTTAGCTGAGTGATCCTGCACACGTGTCTGAATCACTCTGACATTCAGTGTTCTCATCTAGTAAATGGGAATCTGTTGAATGGGGATGTGTGAAAAAGTCTACTCAAATATGAATTGTAAAAACAATAAATAATAAAAATAAAAGTCTCCCTCTCTGGGTTGTGAGGATAGCAAATGATATTTATTTGGAAGTGCCTCCCATGTGCCTGAAATATATAATATACATTTATAAACATGCATTTAAAAAACATATATAAATATAATATGCATTTATTAAGCATATGTGTGAGTGTGCATGTTTAGTAAATGCTAGTTTCTGGAGGACCCAGGCTCCCCGGGTAGAAAATGAAGTGGAGACCAGTCTATTGCAGAGGCCAGAACTCCCTGGCTCAGAGTCCTGACCTAGCCAGCATCACTTACATGTAAGTTTCCTGCTAAAATTGACCTGCTTGTCCAGCCAGTGACCTCGGAAGCAACCCCATGCTCAGGCAGGCTGCAGCCCCAGGCTTTGAAACTGACCTGGATTTCTGGAAAGCTGGCAAGGAAATGAGAGTGCCCCGGGGGCAGGGGCAGGGTCTCTGCCTCCCTTGTGCCCTGGTCCAGTCCGGAAAGCTCTAATTCTGTAGGTCTCCTTGGCCTGGAGACAATTAACTGTCCATTTCAGAGATACCTCTGTGTCTGTGTGTGGCCCTCTCGGCCAACCAAGACCAGACAGAGATGCCCCAGTAGGGGTCAGCCCATGGGAAGAAACTACCCATTGGTGTGTATTTCTTCTTTGGGGAATCAGTGGGGAAATGGGAGAGGAAAGTTAGGCTCATTCTCCATCCTCCTCTCCCAGGGGCCAGCTCTCCATGCTGCAGGAGATGCTGGCCCTGCCTGAGACCTGCACCCCTCTCTAGAACCTCTTCAGGCCCCACCCGTGAGCCCCCGGCTCTGCTCCTTTCTGGGCCAGCCACCTAAGGTCGCATCAACAGACTCAACTTAGCTCTGGAATGAAACCACTGTCATTAGCCCCAAGGAAGCCATTTGACATCAGAGCATGCACTCTACCTTTTTCACCTCTGGGTACCCAAAGGCAATTCAGTGCATAGTTGCATTTATTTTGTACCCTTCTCCCCCAGCAGATATATTTTCCCCTGCTTATTTCAGGCAGTTAAAAAGTGTAAAAGTTGGAATGATCCAGAGTTAGGTGATGTGATGGTTAATTTTATGAGTCAACTTTTAAAAAGTGTAAAAGTTGGAATGATCCAGAGTTAGGTGATGTGATGGTTAATTTTATGAGTCATCCCATAGGCTAAGGGATGCCTGGAGAGCTGGTAAAAAAATTACGTATGGGTGTGTCTATGAGGGTGTCTCTGGAAGAGATTAACATTTGAATCAGTAGGCCCAGTAAAGCTGATGTCCCTCACTGGTATGGGGTCGGGATGAGCTTCATCCAATCCACTGAGAGTCTGAATAGAACTAAAGGTGGAAGAAGGGAAAATTTGCTCTTTGCTTGAATGGGGACATCTGTCTTCTCCTGTCCTTGGGCATCAATTCTCCTGGTTCTTGGACCATTGGACTGGGACTGGGACTTACTTCATTGGCCCTCAATTCTCAGACCTTTGGGCTTGGACTGAATGACACTACCAGCTTTCCTGGTCTCCAGCTTACATCAGATCATGGGACTTCCCTGCATTCATAACTGCACATGCTAATTTCCATAATAAATCTCTTCTGTATCTCTCAATATATCCTATTGGTTCTGTTTCTCTCGAGAACCCTGACTAGCACAGATGGACAGACTACTAACCATGTCAGGAAAAGCTCAGTGGTACAAACTTGGCTACAAATCCTGGTGCTGCTACTTGGCACTCTTGGGACCTTGGACTTACACTTCACCTCTCCGAGCTTAGTCAGTATACCTATAAATGGTTCAAATCTGGCTCTACCACGTACTAGCCAGCTACATCCAGTTGGTGACTTAACTTCTCTAGGCCTCAGTTTCCTCATCTGTAAAATGGAGATAATAATAGTACCCATCTCATAGGATTGTTACAGGGATCAAGTGAGTCGATACATGCAACATGCTTATAACAGGGCCTGGCACCAAAATGTAGACATGAACACCAGCCAAAGGTAATCTGGGAGTGAATGTGCTCATACAGATAACAGAGGGCCAGGCCTGTAGGCCCATTGGACTCAAGAGGTTAGCACTGTGCAGCTCCTATTTACAATAGCCAAGTCATGAAAGCAACCTAAATGCCATCAACAGATGACTGGATAAAGAAGTTGTGTTGTATCTATACAATGGAATACTACTCAGCCATAAAAAAGAATAAAATAATGCCACTTGCAGCAACATGGATGGACCTGGAGATGGTCATACTAAGTGAAGTAAGTCAGAAAGGGAAAGAAAAATACCACATGATATCACTTATATGTGGAATCTAAGAAAACGGCACAAATGAACTTAGGTACAAAACTGAAACAGACTCACAGACATATAAAACAAACTTATGGTTACCAGGGGGTGAACAGGGGGTGGGGGAAAGAATTGGGAATTTGGGATTTGCAGATACTAACTGCTATATATAAAATAAATATGCATCAAGGTCTTACTATATAGCACAGGGAACTATATTCAATATCTTGTAAGTAGCTTATAATGAAAAAGAATATGAAAAGGAATATATATGTGTATAATGAGCAACTATGCTGTACACCAGAAATTAACACAACATTGTAAACTGACTATACTTCAATTTAAGAAATGAAAGAAAGAAGGGAAGAAAGAAAACAGAGCTGGGCAACTCAGACAGAGGCTGGGAGTGCAGATGGGCACCCTAAGATCCTTAACACCCAGATTACTACTCCCTCTTACCATACCCAGAAAAACCCCAACCAGTGCTTCATCAAGATTTCATGTCCAAAAGGAACCCCACACAATACACACACCCCGCCACCATCAACTTCTCTTTCCATTCCAATCAAAGAAATTAATTTCCAGAAAGCAAGGCTGCCAACAGCAGAAATAAATCACAACCAGGCAGAAGATGAACATTATCCAAAGAGAAACAATTTAGCAAAAATCTCTCCCCGCCAACGCCCCCTCCAAACCAATAACAATTCGATTATTCAGCCATCACTATAAATGATGAAGCAGCCGCATGGCATCCCTGAGTGGGAAGGAGGAAAGCTCTGGGAAAGGAGATGAAAACCAGCCAGGGAGACATAACTGAGAAGCAAAAGGAGGGGGGTGCCCCTCCTCGGGCCTGGGGGAAGGAATAACAGCGCTCATCCTCGTGGTCATTGGCATAAGTGTTACGTGATGCTCTTACGTCTATTACTGCCTCTGACCCTCCGAGAAAGCCTCAGAGGTCAACTGTGGCGCTCAGAAAAGCATCAGGTGTGATGGAAAGAGCTCCCAATTTGGAAGGAGGAGAAGTTGATTTGTTCATTTATTCCACAACTGTTTTGAAAGCCTGTTATGTAGTCAGTGCAAGACCAGGTTCTGGGGACACATCAATGAAGAAAGTAAACCAAAAAAATCTATGGAGCTTAGATTTTTGATATGAAGAGAAATATAACGTCAAAAATAAACCCAGGGAGTAAGGGCATTAAATGCTTCTTAAAAGGCAAGAAAGGCTATGATTAAAAAAAAAAAGAGAGAGGCAAGAAGGATGAGGAGGAAGAGGGCTGCAGTTCTGGGTAGGGTGGACAGCAAAGGACTCGGTGAGAAGGGAGTATATGACCAAAGGCTGCAAAGATATGGAGTGAGTCCCATAACAGTTTGGGGAAAGAGCCTTGCTGGGGAAGGAAACAGCCATGTCCAAGGGTGGAGGTGGGAGCGTGCCTACAGGTCCTAGGACCAGCAAGGAGGTCAGTGTAGCAGAAGCTGGGCAAGCAAGGAGAAAGGGAGTCGTAGATAAGGAGGTCAGAGAGGGAAGATGGGGCCCAATTAGACCAGTGTAAGGACTTTGGTGTTTACTGCAAATGAGATGGGATCCATGGGGGCATCTGGAGCAGAGGAGGGAACTGATCTGATCTAGGCTTTAGGAGGATCCCTCCAGCTGTGGTTGAGAACAGCCTGTAGCAGGGAAGCTAGCCAAGAGGCTACTGTGGCAACCCAGGTGAGGATGACAGTGGCTTAAACCTCAGTGGTAGAAGTAGATGTGGGAAGACACGGTTGAGCTATGAATATATTTTTGAAGCTTCATCCAATAGGACCTCTGCCTGCCATATCCCAACACCTAGAACAGTGTCTGGCACCTGGTAGGCTTTCAATAAATAGTTGTGGAATGAATACATTGGGCAGTTGGAGAAGCTCTCTTGAAGGAGATGTGCTAAAAAGCTGAAGTTTAAAGGATGATTAAGACACAAATAAGGAAAAGGGGGTTGGGGATCCAGGCTGGGGGTGGCCCCAGTGATTCTTGCCTCCTGGCATTCACACCACATGTAGTCTCCTCTCACATCAGATATGGCCAACCTGCATAACAAAAAGGATATTGCAGAAGGGATGGAGTATGACTTCTAAGGGTAGGTCATAAAAGACACTTGTAACTTCTACCATGCTCCCTCTTGAATCTCTCACTCAGGAGGAAGCTGACTTGTCATAAAGACACAGCCCCTAGAGAGACCCATATGGAGGGAAACTGAGGCCCCCAGCCAACAGCCAGTACCAGTTTATCACCAGTGTGAATGAGCCATCTTGGAGTTGGATCCTCCAGCCCCAGCCAAGCCTTCAGGTGACTGCAGCCCCAGTCAACATCATAGCTGCAGCTTCATGAGATCTTGAGCCAGATCTGTCCAGCCAAGACATGCTCAGATTTCTGACCCAGAGAATCATGTGCGATCACAAAAGCTTATTGTTGTTTTAAGCTTTAAGTTTGGGATACTTTATTATGCAGCAGTAGCTAACTGATACAATGCCTAGAGTTCAGGAAAAAAGACCAGGATGGCTTAACCTTATCCATATGAGAAAAAGAAGCAAGAGATAAGGACCAAGAGCTTAGCAAAAACCAAATCATAGAAAGCCTTACTAGGCACATGGAGGGGTTCAAATTTTAATTTAATTGCTCTGGGAAGTTATGAGAATTTGGGGTAGGGGGAGTCACATGACCTAGATTTACACTTGCAAGATATTTGTGGCTGGTATAGTGATAACAAAGAGGAGAGAAGCAGAAGGAGAAATCAGGAAACCACAGGGAATCCAATTCCACCACTTACTAGTTGCATGATCTGCAGCAAGTTTACATCTAAACCTCAGTCTCTTCATCCATTAAATGGGTATCATGGTCGCTGGAGTTGTTAACAAAGATTATGAGATGATGTATGTCAAGTGCTTCCCAGGGTGCCTGGCTGGCAGTTTGTGCTCTGCAAATCTCAATTCATCCCCCACTCCCCGCCCCTCCTGCAAAAACAAGTTCCATTAGGTACCCCCCAACCCATCAAATCTGTGTTCTAGTCCCAGGAACTAACTACAGCACAGTCAAGGCCAGGCATCACCACCACACTGTGTTCCTTCTAAGTGCCCGGCACCACGCCAACCTCTTTCCCTATGCTGTCTCATCCGTCCTCCCCGTCACGCTCTGAGGCCAGTAATTACTGTCACCGCGTTAACCTCAGCCTCTGCGCTCTCAGATTCCCATGACGTCACATCGCAAAGCAGGTCTCAGCTGTCACTTCTAGTCCCCTAGGAAAGAGGCCACAGATATGCAGGTGGCCCAAGGGACTGCAAGAACTGAAGGAAATCCTGGTCTAAGATACAGAATTCTGGCCCTGGAACTGGACACTGGACAAAGAAGAGCCTGCCCCAGTGACCTGTCTGAGCTGAAGCCCCACATGATCCCACTCCGGTGTCCCAGCTGGACTCACCAGTCTAGCCAGAGGCAGTGGAGCACCGTGGTGAAGTGCACAGCATCTGGAACATTCTGCCTGGGTTCACAGCCCGGCTGTGCCTACTCGCTAGCATGTATGACTCGGGGGAAGCTGTGCAATTTCTCAATGCCTCATTTTCCCCATCTGTAAAATGGGGATAATGGCCACACCTCCTTTATAGGGCGGATCTAAGGATCAAGTTCTTTGTATATGCAAGAGGCTTAGACCTTGACAGCCACAGCTCTGCTGATAAGCTGGCCTCCCCTCACCAGAATGAGAAATCTCTGTGAAGCACAGATTATCCAGGGTAGAGGAAAGGAAGGAAGTATCGAGAAAGCGAACTTCCCTTTCGCAGGAAACACAGGCTGGGTACGGATATGCGCTGTACCCAACCTGTGTCAGTGAGTCAAGGACGAGAAAGGAGGTTGGCAGCCCAGAAACATGGCATGGGTGACAGCCAGGAGAGACCCAGCTCTAGACCTTATTGTGGTCCTAACGGGTTTCCTTTTTCCCGCATGCTGGTTTTCTTGCACGCTCACTGCTGGTGTTCACACTGCGATGTTGCAGTGCTGCTAAAGCCAAGAGGAGGTTCATGTGCATTCGTGCCCCACGGGGGACACGGGACAGGCTTCAAATGAAATCATCATTGTTGGAGGTCACTAGGTCACAAAGAGTTAATTATCATCAATTTCACAAAGCTCAACCTCATCTAATTTTGGAACTAAAATAATAATCGTAATTCTAAAGAGTTTGTTATGGGCTGAAGCGTGTGTCCCACTACCCCTTCCCTGACCACCACCAAATTCATAAAGTCCTAACCCCCGGGGGTGGCAGAATGTGGCTGTATTTGGAGAAGGACCTTTAAAGAGGTGATTAAGTTAAATGAGGTCTTTAGGGTGGGTCTTAATCCAATCTGACTGGTGTCCTCTGAGGAAGAAGAGGGGAGGACACCAAGGTGTGCTGCCAACCTCTAAGCCAAGAAGAGAGGTCTCGTAGGAAACCAACTCAGCCACACTTTGATCTTGGACTTCCAGCCTCCAGAACCGTGAGAAAATAAGTATCTGTTGTTTAAGGCCCCTAAGTTTGTGGTATTTCATTATGGCAACCCAAGCAAACTAATACAATTTTTTAAAAATAGACTATTCCAAAAAAAGACGGCTACAGTTCCAAGGAGTAATTCCTATGATATTCGCCAGTCTCAAGCATCACTTCCTGTTCTCTGTGGTCCCTCACGCCTCCTGGTTCCTCCACTGCTCAATCCGTGGAGAACTGGCCCATCTCAAATAGGAAGAGGACACCCAGATCTCATCCTTAGTCCCCTGGAGTGTAAGGAGTGCGACTTGGTGTTGGCGATTATCTTGCCACAGGCACGTTCAAATCCAAAGAGCAGGGTCCTGGCCTCCCGTGGCTTTGCCTCCCTTCCCTTAGCACATCCTAGGCAGTCATTAAAGGGTCTACCCCAGCCCAGCAAAAACCTGGGCTTCCCTCTTGGTCCTGCCACTTCCTAGCTGGGTGGCCTTGGGCAAGTTACATCTCTAAGCCCCTGCTTCTTGATCAGCACAGAAGGCATGGAAATACCCATCTCCTAGAGCTCTGTGACAGTTAGAAACCGAATCTATCAAGAGATCGTCATAGTGCACAGCACGTAGAAAGGATCCAGTGACGTATGGATTCCATTATTTTTTTTTATTGAGTTATAGTCAGTTTACAATGTTGTGTCAATTTCTGGTGTACAGCACAATTTTTCAGTCATACATGAATATACATATATTCATTGTCACATTCTTTTTCCACCATGAGCTACTACAAGATCTTGTATATATTTCCCTGTGCTATACAGTATAAACTTGTTTATCTATTCTGTATATACCTGCCAGTATCTACAAATCTCAAACTCGAGTCTGTCCCGTCCCACCCCACTCCCCTCCATTATGCTTCGTTTTGTGTTTATCCAACTTGGGGAAGGGATATCCACGTTGGGGCCTTTCTCTGATCTACATTGTCCATCCTCTGTGACAGAAGAAGAAGGAAGAGGAGGAGGATATAACGGAGAAGAAAAAGAAGTACCCGTCTCTGTGCGCTTAATAGGCACCTGGCACTGTTCTCCGTGCTACACTTCGAACTTCTTACTCAGTTCTCATTATAATCCTCCATTTTACAGGTGAGAAGACTGAGACTCAGAGAGGATGACATGACATCCTCAAAGTCATGCAGCTGGGAAATGATAAAATCAACAAATTACGCGAATAAACACTACCTTTAAAATCAGACTCACGTTAAAGGGGGGCTGGAGGGGGCTGGACAACGCACACGCTCCAAATTCCTCTCCAAGTGCGACAGGGACACACTTGAGCCTATCTGGGCGCTGACAGGTGGAGAGAGTGTTTCGTGCAGGGCTCGGGGAGCACGCAGCAGCTCCAGGAAATTCCCAGCACACCTAGTGAAAAGTACCCAAGAGTCCCCTTTCTTTGAGGAAAACAAGTGTCAAGGTCATTGGATGTGTTCCCCCCGCCGCCGGAGGGGATGGGGCCACGTCTGTGCTTTTTCTCTACCCCTTACCCCTCCACACACAAAGAGATCCATGCACCATCTTCTCCGCTGCTCCTGGTACCCAGGGAGTGGCCCTTGCAGATGCATCCCCATCCCCTGGCCTCTGGCTTCCGACCGGGCTCCGCTGATAGGCAGCAGGCAGATAGGAGGGAGAGGGGATTAAGAGGTCCTGTCGGGGTATCTGTTCCCTGCCCCTCCCTGAAAGCCACCCACCATCCTGCCTTGACTGGAGCCCATGCTGGGGAGCTTAGCTCCATGGTTCCAGCCCTCACTGGCTTCATGTGCCCCCTCATGGTCCTTGTAGCCCTAAGGGTAGTGATGGCTCCCACTGTCACTGGCCCCAGAGAGCTTCAACATCACTTGTTGGCTTCCTTAACCCTGATCACCTCCCTAAAAATAGCCCTTGTATTCATTACAAAATATAAAATAGGTAAACAAGGACCTGTGCATAGCACAGGGAACTATATTCAATTTCTTGTAATAGCATATAATGGAAAAGAATCTGAAAAGAAAATATGTATGTATGTACATGTATAACTGAATCACTTTCCTGTACACCTGAGACTGACATTGTAAATCAATGAAAAAAATGAAAAAAAACTACAATGAAAAAAAATTTTTTTTTTTAAAGAAAGAAAGTATTAAACTCCTCCTGGTTGAATCATCTGGGATAAATTCTTCTGTTTCCTACAAGGACTTTGCCTGATCTAAAGTCAGGGGTGGAACCAAACAGAAAAGATCCTGGTTTCTTTTTGTCTTTTAATTTTTATTTAATTTTTAAAACTGAGGTATAGTTGACACACAATATTATAGAATTTTCAGGTGTACAACATAGTGAATCACAATTTTTAAAGGTTATGCCTCATTTTTAGTTGTTATAATATATTGGCTTTATTCCTGTAGGATTTTTTTATTAAAGTATAATTGATTGCCACTATTTATCTACTTTATATATGGTAGTATGCATCTGCTAATCTCATACTCTCAATTTATCCCTCCCCTTCTTCCCCTTTGGTAATCATTAGATTGTTTTCTATGTTTGTGAGTCTGTTTCTGTTTTGTAAATAAGTTCATCTGTACTATTTTTTTAGATTACACATATAAGTGATATCATATAATACTTGTCTTTCTCTATCTGACTGACTTCATGTAGTATGATAATCTCCAGGTCCATCTGTGTTACTGCAAATGGCATTATTTCATTCTTTTTTATGGCTGAGTAATATTCCATTGTGTATATATAAAGCACATTTTTGTTATCCAGTCATCTGTTGATGGACATGTAGGTGGCTTCCATGTCTTGGCTACTATAAACAGCTCTGCTATGAACATCAGGGTGCATGTAACTTTTAAAATTAGAGCTTTTGTCTTTTCTAGATATACGCCCAGGAGTGGAATTGCTGGAAAAAATATCCTGCCTTCTGTCTCTCCAAAACCAGCTTCAGGCAAAGGTAAAACAGAAAGAGTCAGAAGACCTTACATGGCCACAGACTCCAGCTCTCTTCCTACAAGCTCAAACCAGTGTAAAGAATGGACTAAGTCTGGTCATTGTATCTGGAAAGACTTTGGTTCAAATCCTGACTCCATCACAGCCTGGCTATTGAGGTCTTGGACATGCCATTTAACTTCCCCGAGCCTCAGTTTGCTCATCTGTAGCATGGGAATAATGTCCACCTCATAGGACTGTTGAGTGGACAGGACAGCAGATGGAAAGCGAATCACACAATACCTAGCACCATAGTAGGTGCTCAAGAAATTCTTGGTCTCCTTCTCATCTCTCTTCTCTGACTTCCCTCTTCCTTTACCTAAATTTCTCTCCTTAACCCAATCAATAAGGAGGTAAGGGATTTAAAAATCATCATATCCACACATTAGGATTGCTTCACGGCTCACGAAGAACTTCCATGACTGCCATTTCATCCCTGCAGGCAAGTCAAAACTCTTAGAGGTGAAAGCAGCTTACAAGTGCCTCCAGCCAGCTGGATCCAGAGCCGAAGACATCAGCACTTGGATCAAAAAGGCCAAAGAATCAGGATTTCTAGGAACCAGAAAACCTCCATTAGTCACTCTGTCAATTACTCACTGCTCTGAAACAAATCACCCCAAATGTAGTGGCTTCGAAGAACCAGGGCATGTTATTTCTGGTGGGTGAGCAGGGGATGAAGAGTCTGAGGGATGAGTTACCCCTGACAGCCTCTTCCATATATCTGGAGCTTGGCAGCAACAGCTGAAGGCTGGGGCCTGTCTCTTCACCTGTGTTCTCGAAAGTCAAGAGTCAAGCCAGAGCATCTTCCCACAGCACGTGGACCACAACAGGGTGAGGACAGAACTCTTTGAAGACCCAGCCTCAGAAGGCATGCGGCATCATGTTCACCACATCCTATCGGCCACAGCGAGTCACGGGATTAGCTCAGGTCCAAGGGGAGGGGAAACAGTCCCCGCCTCTCAGGAGGAGGGGCAAAAGCACAGTGCAAAGGACTGTGGGGGGAATTTTTGCAGCTGTCCTCGAAATCCACCAATCCATCTTCCTGTCCAATGAGGCTGGCAGCCAGCTTTGCTGTCCTTCACTGGTAGCTTCAGTTCACTGCAAAGTTTCATCTCAGTTTTATGCACCTCTAAAGGCCATGATGAATTCATCGCTATGTCTCATATAGACAGCGTGGCAACATTCAGCCTCTGGTCTAACCTAAATCCATCCTCAGCATCACACAGCAAACTGGATATTTCTCTGTAACTTAGGGGGAGGTTAAACTTCCAAGCAAATAGGCTTTTGAGACAGGAACCCTACCGTCTGTTACACCCAGCTCTCTTCATTTGTAGATCAGGAAACCACCGCCCAGAGAGGTTGAGCGATTTCCCTTAGATTGCACAGAGAAAGAGAAATTGCACCCAGACCTCCGTGTCTAATCTCTTTCTCTCCCTTTAAGGACTTGATACTCAGGAAATCACAGTTCTACCTCTGTTCCTTCCACAGAGAGCCTATTTCCCCCATCTGGCTGGTGAAGTTGGTCCTCACCTCCCCCTACACCTTTCTCCCAGGTGTGCCGTGATCACTAATGAGTTAATGTCTCTAAGAGCCTACAGAACCTCGCGTAAGTTATAATTACAGAGAATTACCATCCGTAGTCTTCTGGGAAGGATTTTGTCAGGGAGGAGGTAAATAAATTATATCCTGTGGTTCTCCCTTCCCACGGGCTGATTAACTCTTCCCAAGAACACTCCCTGGTGATTGAGGTGATGGAGCCCCTCTGCCAACCCAGCCTCCCACAATTCCAGGCCCCCTTCTATCTCCAAAGACTCCCTGGACTGCTCTCAGCCTAGAAACCCATCTCCTCTCCCATCCGATTCTTCTCAGGATGAATTCAAACCTTGTTGGCAGCCCACGTGGATCCCTTCCAGCTCCAGCCCCAGGTGAGCAGCAGGGTTCTAAGAGTTAATCACCCTCTGTAGAATTCCTGGGTAAATACCATCCAGGCTGCCAGATTTATTGCTTTTTAATGTCTCCCGTGTGGTTCCATTAGCCCTTCCTTCTGGTACCTCTATCTTTTCCACCTGACTTCGCCCCACCCATACTCCATCACCCCAGGTTATGGATTTTCCCATTAACTCCTGCACTGAGGCCCAGGCATTAAAAAAAAAAAATCATTGGGCTCCCCCACCACCCCACACCCCTCCCCCCACCCTGGCATTGACTTATTTTCTTAGATCCGTCTTATCTTTTCCCGAGCATCTCCCAGCTTCTCTCATTTTCTCCCACAAGCTGCCAATCTCTCTTCTCCCACTTCTGAGAACTTCTCAGGAGAGCCGTGACCTTTGGTTAAATTGACCTCTAACTAGGCTGAGTCATCACCTCCTGCCTCGAACCCCATTTTTTTTGTTTCAATTTAGCCAGCACATGCTCTGAGCTACCATTCCTAACCTAGTTCCCACCAGTTCCACGGCTGGCCACTGCGCTCCAGTGTGTAAAACCGTCCATGATTTGCCTTTATTCGAGAACACTGTCCTGACTGCTCAGCTCAGCATTCCATATCTCTGATCAGTGCCATGAAGGGTATATATTAGAGAGTTTATACCTAACCCGAGCGGTCAGAGATGGCTTCTCAAGAGAAGTGAGCTTTGAGCTGAGATTTGAAGGATGAGTAGGAGGTACTCAGGTGATAAGGAGAGGACCACCACCCAGGCAGCAGCATCCTGGGGCCAGTAGCAGAGGAAGTGGTGACAAGAAGGAGTGGTGAAAATCAGGGTATCTTGTCTCAGTCAGCTACTGCTGTGAAACAAGCAACCACAAGACCTCAGCAGCAATCACGAAGAAACATTGATTTCTCATGTGTTTTCCGGTTGGCTGATCTTGGCTGGGCTCAGCTAGGCATCCCTGTTTCAAGCTGCCAGCCTGACAGGGCTTAACTCCCAAATGCAAGTAGGCATCCATTCTACTCCATGTGTTTTCACTCTGGGTGGGAGCCAGGCTGAAGGGGCCACAGCTATTCAGGGAGAGCTCTTCAATCGGTGGTAATAGACTCACAAGAGGACAAGTGGAGACATGCGTGCAATGCCTGGGGTCAGAATTGGCCACTGTCATTTCTGCCCACTTTTGATTCACTGAGGCAGGTCACATGACCAAGCCCAAAGCCCAAGGCCAGGGAGACCACCAAGACGCCAGGCAAAGGGCATGGATACAGGGGTGTGATGGCTCGAGGTTCACTAATTCAATTGACCACAAGGCAAGAGCAGAAAAAAATGACTGAGAACTTGGGACAAATTGAGCTGGAGAAAACCTCACAGGTCTATTGAAAATTTTTTACGTTTCTCTTAAGAACAATGGAAAACTACTGGAAATATATACAGCATGGTGGTGAATAATGATTTGATTTGGATCCTAAAGTCATCCTCTGGCTGCCGTAAGCAAGCAGATTGGATGGACAAGGGCAAGAAATGATGAAAATCCCACATGCCCTATAGCTTTCAATTCTGCGTGTGTTTGAATGTGCGTGAGCGTGTGTTTCTGCCTCCACACTGACACACCCAGTTCATCCCCGGAAACTGTGGCCCTCTAGGATTTATCTTTCCACACATCTGAAGAGCAGCTTATCTGTACATTGACTGGAACAGCAACAATTCTATTGCTCCATCTCTCAGGCTCCCTCAGATTCACACTTTCACAGCAGCTCGGAGAGCAGGGGGATCCCTGAAGGTTTTACAAATACCAGTTCATTTCACTCCCAAGAGGTGTCTCCCTCATTGTTGTAGCTGCCATCGTAACAAGTCCAGCTTCCAAACATTCTGCACTTTAAGTCTGGTGAGGGTTTTATCCCCGGGCCTCTGGCGATAGGGCAGGAGGCTTCAGCCCCTTTGATAGATACTGAGGGTCAAAGAGGCGACCTAACTGACTTGTTTGCAGTACGAGGACTAGATGACTCTGAAGCCAGTTATTTACACTTAAAAACCATAGCTAGCTTTTCAGCCAGCTTGCCTGTCTGACCTCGTCGTGATATTCCAGTCAGTCGGTCCAGCCTCTGTTTTTCTAGGACTGTTGGACCGGGTAGGGCAGTGGCTATCCTAAGAGGTAGCTTCAAAAACGGGTCTCTACCCAAGTCCTGGGCTTCCTCCAAACATTCCTGGTTTCCCTCACTCAAGGGAAACATCCATCTTAAGGGTAATCAGCCAGAAAAACCTGTTTGCCAGCAAAGTTTCACCATTTTTCACAGAGACACAGAGGGAGAGGGGTCGTGTAATGTGAACAGCCGTCAGCCGGAGTAGCAGGGAATACAATCTGACTTTCTTCCATCACGGCGGAACCACACATCAGACTCCATGGCTTAAGTCTGCCCTAGGCCACCATAGGGGAGAAACACGGGGGAGACACAGGATCACGCATTGTCGAACTCAAGAAACAAGGCCAGCACAGCAGGACCGCAAGTTTGCAAGGCCAGGGTGAAAACTCAAGCTGTTTCTCCCTTGTCAGCCTTTTGGAATGAGAGGGGAAGATTTACTGCTAGCATCCTCGGCTGATAGCCTTTTACAGCCATTGCAAATGGATTTGAGACAGCAGAGAAGTAGGCTGAACTGACCACGGAGGGACTGTTGGAGGCTCGTTTTAAGACCGATCCAATGTCACGGGCACCACAAAGTGGCACTCCTTGCCACCACAGAGCACGAAGGATTCAGCCGGAACCTTCAGGGGGCCAACGCTCTTACACACATAGCCAAATGACTGAGGGTTTCAAGACATAAATGTTTTCAGGATACTTGCTTAGCCTGGCAGTTTCTGTCCACTTAGCAAGACCTGCCTGCCATGTCGGCAAAAGTCCTGAGGTCCAGTTGATGGGGGGCTGCATTTATTATTGATAAAGGCAGAGGAAAAATGGCTCGTGTCTGGCTAACACCTGGCCCAACAGATTTACGGTTTCTGTAGCGGATATTTGTAATTGACCCCTCGCCGCCATGTGCTACCATTTCCTCGTGGAGTGCCCATTTTTGTCTACCTTAAAGTCTCTCTTTTTTGATCAGGACGGTTCCTTATATGTTGGATGAAAAAATAAATTATTAAAAGGCATTCCACATATATTAATTTATTTAAAAAGTAATGCTTAAAAACACATTCTGGCATGAATAATACATCTCAAAAAAAAAGAAAGTGATGCATCTGTCAAAACTATACATGGGGGGCAGGGTATAGCTCAAGGGTAGACTGCATGCTTAGCAGGTGCAAGGTCCTGGGTTCAATCCCCAGTACCTGCATTAAAAAAATAATAAAACAAATAAACCTAATTACCCTCCCCCTCCACCATCCTGGAAACCGTTCCTTATTAAAAAAAAAACTATATATACACTTTTATATACACACACACACATATATATATATGTATATTAATATACTTAGAAAGATACATGTTGTTCTCTGTGGTCACTTATGAGGACAGGAAGTAAGAGAGTTATAGGAGAAAGAATTACATTTTACTCTACCATTTTATACCTCTTAGATTTGATACCTGAGGGGGAGGGTATAGCTTAGTGGTAGAGCACATGCTTTGCATGCAAGAGGTCCTGGGTTCAATCCCCAGTACCTCCACTAAAAATAAATAAATAAATAAATAAATAAATAAAATAAGTAAATAAATAAGCTTAATTACCTCCCCCCCAAAAAATCAAAATATTAACATAAATAAAAAATTTAAAAAGATTTAATACCCTGTTCAGAGACACCTAACCTATTCAAAAGGAAACAATACTTTTATTTCAACTCTATGTATGGGGGGAGGAAGTGATTATTACTAGAATGGTTACTCAGTTTTTCTGTAGATCTCAGATTGCTACCAAGAACATATTTAATTTTTTTATCAGGAAAAAAAAAACCCCAAAACAAAAAACATGTGCTTCTTTGCTCCTTTGTTAATGGGTCATGCATCCGTAGGTTACACAATTTCAAAGAGTTTACAACTGAAAGTAGGTTCGCCTCCAGTTCTGGTTTCCAAGTTCAGTTCCCCAGAGGAAACCAGTGTCTCTAGATAAATAATAGGTCGTTGTTGTTGTTTTTGAGAACATGAGTCCAGTGTGTCAGTTTGGGAAACAGGGTGATCAGACGTGTATATGAAAAGGGGTGGAGGTGTGTGAGGAGGTGAGGACTGGGCAGAGGGAGCACATGATAGCACTTTGAATACTTGAAGGTAGTCTGAGCCTGCAGCTCTGCACACGGGGCGCGCCCCCACCACCACCACTAGTGCGCCCCCAGGCTCAGCTCTGCAGACACCAACCCCCCGTGGCTCTGGAACCCAGGACAAAGGCAATGGGGGCGGGGGGGGGGTGCGCAGAGGGCTTCGCCTGGGAGGGAACCCGAGACTGAACAGTCCACACTGTCTTCCTTCTGTTTTTTTTTTTTTCCCTTCCCTCTCTATAAACAAGTGATTAATGCCTTGCAAAAAGGCACAGACACACCTTCCCTGCAGCAAGCAAGCCGCTGCCGGATTCGCCAGCCTTAATACTGCTGTTAACACTCCTCAGGGGGAGGGGTGAAGAGTCAGTCCCTTCCTTCGAGAAGCAGACCTGTGGGCAATGTGGTTTGTTTAAAGTCTCTCTGCTGAGCAATCGACCTCCCCTTTGCTCTGATGGAACGAGTACTTTAAAATTTTAAAAGGAAAAAAACAAAAACAAAAAACTCCCCTTTCTCTAAAGCAGCTTCTGGTTTGTTAACCTCTTTGCGCAGGACGCTCCCAAGTGGACCCGACTGTGGCAGAATCTTCCTTTCCTTCTCGAAGGGCCGGTGAACTGTCGGGGGATCCGATGGTTCAGCCTTTTCAGAGTTTCCCAGGCACCATTTCCCATTTGGTTTGCAAGCAGCATCCTGACTGAATTAAGAAATAGCTTCCTGATGAAGTCGTATACACTCCCCGGATTTTGAGCGGACTGACCACTTGAGTGCAGGAAGAATTTCCAGGCACATTTAATTTTCAGTGTCATCTCTTCTGGTTTCCATTTTAGCGCAGTTCAATTATGTATACTATGTCACATTCAACAGGTATACTGTTTATAATTGTGAATATATGAACGTGTATGTATAGATATTGGACAGTGTCTTCTCAAATCTTAGTGTTTAATGATGTGGTGTCCTCTCAAGGAATTTGGTGGGAGAGGGTATAGCTCAGGGGTAGAGCATATGCTTAGCATGCACAAGGTCCTAGGTTCAATCCACAGTACCTCCATTTAAAAAAGAAAGAAGGAAGGAAGGAAAGAAAGAGAAAAATCTCCTTCTAACCACAAGGTTTATAGGAAATACAGGGGACAGAGAAACATAATAAATGACACTAAAGGGATGCAAATGGCAAGAGCTAGGATGATTCCATGATTTCCACTTACAATTTTTTTTAGGGTGAAAAAAAGTGGGAAGTGGATGTAAGAGATAAATAATGAAACACAATGTAGACACACAGTCTGCATCTCAACTGGAACAAGCCAATGGTAATAATATAAGAAGAATGGAGGTGATCCGGGAACATCAGATACTAACTGGACATATTTCCTAAGATTACGGAAACATTGCTTTCGGGGGGTGGGTGATAACAGTCTTGAGGCTGTTGTTTTGTTTTGTTTGTCTTTTGGAGATACACACTGACGTATTTACCAATGAAATGTATGGTGTCTGAATTTGCATTAAAACAATCCACTGAGAGTATAAATGAAACAAGATGGGCCATGAGTTGATAATTATTGAAGCTGAATAGTGGATCTATGAGAGTTCCTTCTACCAGTCTCTCTACTTTTATGTGGGAAATGTTTTATTAAAAAATTTTTTTTGGAGACCACTAGCCTAGACCATGAAAACCATGTTGTCCTTACTCTGGGCCAAATGGTGCCAAGGAGCAGGATGGCTGAGGAGAAGTGAAGAAATCTAATATTAATTGGGCACCAATTCTGTGCCAAGCATTAGAATGCATTCTCTCTCCTGAGTGATCTTGTCTTTCCAGATGAAAGAAAAACTGAGACCTGGGTTCCAATTGTAACTCTACCTAGGTAGACCTTGGTGAGTCACTTAACCTCTCTGAGCCTCACCCTCCCCGACAGTAAAATAGGGACGAAAATAAGAACTCCCTTTGAGTTAATGAAGTTGAGCTGGAGTGATGGAGACAATGGACAGAGCGTGCCCAGCTCAGGATCCAGGATCCAGCAGATATTCAAGCACAGGTGGGTCTCCTGCCCCCGCCTCCTCTCTCACACCTCTCCTGTTATCCCCATGGCTTTTTTCCACCTCCCCCAGGTCCTGGCTGAAATGCCACCTTCTCAGTGAAGCCTCCTCTGACCACCCTTTAAAATTAAACCCCACCACCCCCCATTCATGTCTCCCTTTTCTGATTTATTTTTTTCCCTGTAGCTCATCACCATCTAACATTTATTTTTCCCGTTTATTTTGTTTCTCACTATCCTCTCCCCCATTAGAAAGTCCCTGGGGACCATCACTTTCCTGTGCTGCTTGGCTCGCTGCTATGTCCTTGGCCCCGAGGCACATGATAGGCCCTTGGCAAAGATTTGCTGAATGAGTGAATGAATGAGTTGAATGAAGGAATATTAGATCCGGTCACAGTACCTTTAAATAACACAAGCAAAGAACAGGGTATAGGTCTTGCACACTGGTCCATAATACCTTGGTCCTTATTTTCCCAGGACACCAGAATTCCACGAGGTTACCCTGCTCTAAGCTACACTCGATTTCTCTGAAGGTGTTCTGACAGTTTCCAGCTTTCTTCTTTCTGGTTATCCTCTAAAAAAGGCCTCCAAGGGCCTGTCCCAGTAGCTCAGAGTCCTTTAAGCTGTACTTCACCAAGGACAGTGAGGGCTAATGTCCTGGGGCCATTTGCAACTTCCCTTCCCTGGGCACAGATGTTTGCCTAAGTGCTTTGTTTCAAGGCAGAAAATGCATCAGCTCCCCATATCTTAACCTTTATGAGGGGGTTACCCAGTGCTAATTAAGATAGGACTTGTCCACAAATCCTTTGGGGCAAAAGAGCTGTGCAGGTATTATGGTAAAGGTGGAGAAGATAAAAGCAAGGCTCCATCCTTTATCTAGGTGGGAAAGCTGAGCTTTTGGTAGGGCCAGAGCTTCCCCAAACATCATCCTGGGGCGTGGCTGTGTTAGGATGGAGGTACTGATGGGTACTCTGGGGAGAACTTTCCCCTCTCTGAGCCAGACCGTCCCAAGCCAGACCTCGCATCCCTCTGGGCCTATTGAGAAATAGCCCTTGAAATATTGATAATGGCTTTCCCCCCTGCCCTAGCTTGTGGTATCTGCAGATTGCACCAGCATTCAAAGCTGTGCCTGTTTCCCGTAAGAACCTTCCTCAGTCCCTACAGAGACCAAGAGCCCAATGCATTCCCTCTACACTGAGGGGTCCTTACCCTGGGGTCTGTACAGGGGTGTCCACGGACAGAATTCGGGGATCTATGAACCTGGATGACTTGCAGTGAAATCAGGATTTCATATGGGTGACAACTCACAGGAGGACGTGCAGTGACTGTGACTCAGTCACCAACAGAATCACAGGTATTTTCATATCGTGTTACAGGTGTGATGGAGATCCCTAAATGTTGTTCAGCTCATCCTGACTTCAAAGGTACAATATCAGAGCCACGGCTAGACTGTGGGACACAATGCATTTGTAAGGAGCCTATATGTTACTTTGCTTCTGTATTTGTAATAAGTTTTCATGTGAAATTGTAACCCTGTGTCTTGCAAAAAAAGATTATTCTCAGGTGGTATCCACAGACTTCAGGAGATTGCTCAAAGGGTCCAACAGCCCAAAAAGGTGGTGAAACTTTTCCCGGTGATGGAGAAAGTGAAGAGAGGGCTTGAGCCACAATTCTGAGACTAAGGGAGCAGCAGAGCCAAGAAACCCAAAATCCAAAATCAGGACACAGGGTCCTGGATGCTGCAATACATTAAAAAGCTCTAGGTAAGCACTCCCTAGAGCAGTGCCCCCCAAAATGTCAAAAGGGGTATAAGGGTGGGAGCTGAACGTGCCTTTATATGGACCTAAACCCCCAGGGAGAAAACAGTTCCCACTTCACTTCTCTCTCAGACCTTCCTTCTAAGTCCATCTCAGGTGAGCGCCAACATACTGGTCTTGACTCCCCTTCTAACCCCAGCCTTCCAGCATCTTCAAAGAGAGCCTGGACCTCCAGCTCACAGCCTTGGAACGTTGCTTGGTTTCCACCACTCACCATTTTCTCGTTTCCTTGTACTTCCGGGAAGTGAGTTTGATTTGCAGGACCAAGATAAAGATTTCATTTTCGACAGATTAGGTGTTTTGAAAAAGTAAAGAGATGACTAAAATATACTTTAAGGAAATCATTCTGAAGTGATACCAAGATGGATAGAACATGAAGTGCTGTATTACCATCTCCCTCCCCAGCCACTCCCAGTTCTACCAATAAGGGAATCGAAGCCAGACACTTGCCCAGGGCCTGCTCTCAGGCAAAGTGCCCAGCTCTCCCCCTGTGGCTTCTCTGGCAGCCAGTGGCCTGCAATCCACTCCCTCTCAGCCTCCTAGACCTCTGTGGGGCCGAGGGGAGAAAGTCAGGGACTCAAAGTTCCCAGCATGGGTGTCAAACATGCCTTCTGAGTGCCCTGGCTCCAGGCTCCCCCGTCCTGAAGGGCCCAGCTGAGTGGGCCTTTCATCGGCCTCTGAGAGGTGGCAACGAGTGTCAGGGCAGAATGCCTGCTGCCCACTGCCCCCACTTCTGCAGACCAGCCAGAGCGCTGGGAGGACTGGAAGCAAGATTCCAGAGGCATCTGGATATTATCAGTGGCTCAACTGTCTGGCCAGTGGGCTGGGGCGGGGCTGGTGGCAGGGGGCAGACACTGGCTGGAGGGGAGAGTCAGGAATCCCACACAGATTCCTGGGGCCAGACCCAGCTCCTGGGGGGAGGGAGGAGGGAGGAGGGAGGAGGGAGGAGGGTGGCCACTGCACCCTGCACCCTGCCCGGCCCTCATTAGGCGGTAGCACCAAAGGGATCTAAAAGTCAAATGATGATATTTGTCTGACAGGGGAAACAGACGGAGGGAGGGGAGGTTGGTGGGGGGAGGGATGGGGGCAGCCCTGGAGGACAGCAACAGGGAAGGGGGGGTGGGAGGGGGTGGGCAGAGCTTGCCCTCTGGTCCACTTGAAGATTCCTGCTTCAAAACTGACCCTGATGGCTTCCAGACAAGTCGGCACCAAGGGTCATTTCTGGAGGCTGTAAGTGTTGTTGATGGCAGCTGTAAGGACAGGTGTAAATCTGTCCCTGCATTCCTCCCTGCTCCCCCTCCCAGCTTTCTGCACCTGAAGGAGGTCCCATTTATTACTACAAACCTGCTCAGGAGGCCTAAACACACACACACCACACATCCACAGACGCACGCATATGCACAGTTAACACTTGGCCTGCCCTGTGGGTACAATTTTTTTTTTTAGTGCTCTTTTAAAGCAAACTCTATCAGCTGTTTGTTAAAGCAAAGCAAACACAAGCCTCGCAAGAAGAAAAAGCAGCAGCAGCAGGAGGAGGAGGAAGAAGAAAAGGAAAAGAAATCCTTTTCTTTGCTACCATTAAAATGTCCTTTTAAAATACCTTTCTCAGCAGACTGGGAGGCCAGTAAGGGAGGAGGCAGAGCAAGAGGGAAGAAGGTGAACTGTGGTTTATTTGAACCAGTGGGAGTGATGAGTCGGGGAGGGGGATCTTCACTCTCATCGGGCTCCTCCTCATCACTCACCAGCCTCCCCTGGCTGAACAAAGAGCTGCTTTCCCAGGAGTACCTGGGGATGTTCCCCACCACGCCCGCCCGTCGCTCTCCAGGGAGAGCGTCCAAGAAATTGCACGCACAGCCCCTCTCCGTCGCGCCAGATGCACTCTGGGAACCTGGAGGACTCTGGCGGAATGTGTCCTCTTCTTGGCCAACTCGACCCTACCACCCAAACCTTCCTTGTAGGTTTGAGCGGCTGTGCACTGGGGGAGGGGGAGAGGCTTCTAAGCCAAGCTGATGGCAAACAGAGAAATGCAGTGTCTTTTCCTGCACTGACTTGGAAGCTCTCAGCCACACACTCCCCCCCACCCCCCCCACCCCAAAGGCCTTGTAGGGGGCCCCTGGAAACCCCTAATGAATGATAACTTATCTCCTAAATTGCTGGTATCTGATGCTCTGTATGGTTTTGAAAACCATATTCCCTGGGGGCTGGAGGCAACTTCGGGAACTGGTCGGCTGGAGTAGCTCAATCATGATTTAATGGAGGCATTCATACTGCGCGAGATAATCTGCTAGCATGTTAAGTAATACAGCGGGCGCGGGGGCGGGCGGGCCGGGGGAGGGGCTGCGGCGGGGCTGCCCCAGGCCTCGCCGGTGGGGGCTGTCATCTCCCCGCCGGCTCTCTTCTGTCGCCTTGGGGGCATTCGTTTTGCATGCGCTTTCCTTCTGTCCCACTTTTTCTTCTGTTGTCTCTACTTTGTGCCCCCAGTTGCTTCTCATTTTGTCTCCTGTGTTTCTCTCACTTGGCCTGTCCTAGTCTCTCCAGGTGTGAAAGGGTCTCTGTCCATCTCTCAGTGTCCGTCTGTCTCCCTCCCTCGGTGTACTCCTTCCTCCCTTCTCCCCAAGCGTCCCCCCGTCTCTCTGGCTCTCACTCTCTCTCTGCGCACTCCCTGTCATTGTCCTTTTCCACCTCTCCATCTTCCCTTTCCCATCTCCCCCCTCCCCCACCGGGCTCTAGGGCTGGCTGGGAAGGGTCCCAAAGGACTGAGGCAGGGGATGGTGTTTCCTGCTGCCAACTAGGAGTCTGGGCCCGGGAGTAGGGCCCTCACAGCTACACACAACTGTGCTGAGAGTCAGGAGGCGTCCAAAACCCTCCCCAGAAGCCTGAAATCCCTTCGAGCCCGGGTCCCACGCAGTCCCCTCTTCATTTATAGACCCTCACTGGGCTCCGCCCAAACACGCTCCAGGCGCCCAATCATGTTCCTTCACTTTCCACAAGTGTGTTCCCTCCATTGATTTGAGAAACCTACCCCCGCCCCGCGCCCACCAGGTCAGGAGATGGAGATAGCCTGGGGCAGGTGGGGGAGGGGTGGAAGAGGCACTGGATCCCAAGTCAGGACACCTGGTCTCAGAGTCCACCTGAGACCCTAACTCCAGTGCAAGGGGAGGAAGGGGGCACTTTCTCTGTGGGTCACTTGCAGTTCTGAGGTCCTGGGATTCCGGAAAGGAGCCCATGGTGGCATTAAGCCTAGGGGAGGGGGCTTGAGGAAGGATCCCATTGCGCTATCAACTTGGGAAGCGGACAAGGGGCAGAGCTTCAGGTGGAGCTGGGAACAGAGCTGGGTAAGAGATCAATGCTAATAGGAGCTAGATAGTCTTTTAAGGAAAAAAAATGTTCTTAAAGATACTCTAAATATATATAGTATATATTTTTAGTATAGCTGTGATATACTAAGTATATACTTAAAGTAGATACATACATAGTATATACTAAGCATATTCTAAGAGTACACATTATATGTAGTTATATCATATATATGTATCTATATCTATATAAATACATAGATATATGGAGAGAGAGAGAGATTAGGGTGCCCAGACAGCTAATGCTTAATGATCACTTACTATGTGCCAGGGGTTAGACTGGGTGATGTACACACATGATCTCATTTACTCCTTGCCATGGTTCACTGTGGCAGGGCCTCTTACCTTCATTTTTCAGAGGGGGCATCTGAGGCTCAGAAGGGTGAAAATCCCCCGTTAAATGTGCCAACCCTTTGCTGGAACACTGCTTGTCGCGAGGCTGCAAATGTACCAAGGCCAGCAGCAATCCCAGTGGATCAGGCAGGCACGAGAGGCACCAGCCCTGCACACACCCGAGCGTGCACCTGCTAGCTGGGACCTAGCCTGTCCTGGCCTCCAGGTAGCCGGGCACACCCACCCACCAGGCCAACGGAGCTCCAACAGGCTGTAGGTCGCGCTTGGGGGAGACTGGGATCGTTAAGGTGGATAAAGTCCGTGGAAAGGGGGAAGGGGCCGTGGTTCCAGTCCTGCCACCACCCAATCTGTTGGCCATTCCTCCTCTTCCAGTTGTTTCGTCCGTCTCTGCTCCGATCTGAAAAGGGCAGGGAAACTGAGGCCCAAAGCAGTTTGTGCCAAGCCCGTGCGCGAAGCTCGCCAAGTTCTTGCGTGCGCGCCTGGCAGGGATGTGGCGAGCGGAAACCACAGACCCAGGGCCTCCTGCTTGCGGCAGGAAGCAGAGCTAAGCGCGGCGCAGGCACCTCGGGGCCTTGAGCGAAGTCAAAGTCGGTCAAGCGGGCAAAGAAAGAAAGAAAAAAAGCGGTTCTGGGCTGCTATTTGGAACTCAGGCATTCATCGAATCAACCGCTGGAGTCTCTCCTAGGACCTCGTGGATGCGGCTTGGGGAGGGGCTGGGTGGTGGAGTCGGCAGAGCAAGGAGGGCATGGAATGGAATCTAATATGCTTCTGCAGCTCGGATCCTGGCTGGCGGTTGGCGACAGACAGATGTCAACCCAGCTCCAAGCTGTGAGATGTGGGCAGCTACCTGGATAACTGGAAGAAAGTGGAAGAGAGTCTGACCTCAACTTCCGAGTCAGGATTCCAGAGGGGAATGAGGAGAGACAAAAAGCCTGGTGGGTGGGAGGCCAAAACAGAGACAGAGCTAGGAAGACAAAGAAAGACATGAAAGAAATAGAGTCCAAGAGAGATTCGGGCCTTAGTGCCAAGCTGGAGGAGACAAGGTGATTCTGGTGACCCTTTTGCTGTACATAAATATATTCGGTGCCAAGCCAGGCCAGCAGGACCTCTGAGGACCCCCTGAGCTCTTCATGTGATCAAGGGGCAGGCACCGAATGCCTGGTTGAAGGTGAAACCCTCAGCCTTGCCTCCCCTTTGCTGTGTGACTTCAGGAAAATCACTCCACTTCTCTGAGTCACCAGCTCCATCCCTTTTTAGCTCAGAAAAGAGCACTGGACACATGGCACAAAAAGGCCTTGAAATAACTGAGTTTACTATTTGTAACTCCTCTCCCTCCCCTCCAACAGAGCTGCTTTGGATGAAAACCCTGGGATCTTCCTTGCCTGGGTTGCTGCAGAGTGACTGGAGGAGGTGATGGAGAGCAAAGTAAGGCAGGCACACCACAGGTGCTCAATAGTTGCTTATGTGTTGCAGGTGTGCCTCAATTCTAAGTCCTCATCGCGTGGGGACACAGGTTATGGGTTACCAGACCCTTTCAAAGCAGAGCATTATCTCAGAAGGTTCTCCTAACCGCAGTCAGGAGCCAGGATCCAAGGGGAGTCAAGGATGGAGAGTCTTGCACCCAGGACCATACAGCAGGCCTCAGGGCTCCAAAGCCAGTGCTCATTTCCACCTTGTATCCCCAAGTCAGGGATTCTCAACATCCCCTAGCACCGCCCCCAAACCACCCAGCCCCAGATCCTGCCAGACTGAGGCTGGGACTTTAGAGGGAGACGCCGGGATGGAGAGCTTGGAGAGACGCAGCAGGGAAAGGGGGTGGGAAACCCTGAGCAAAGTTCAGGGAGCCTGAGAGAATCGGAGGGATGGGACGGCCGAAACCAAAAAGGGAAAAGAGAAGCGAGACGAAAGAGACAGAAAAAGGGAAAGAGACGAGGGAAGCTAGAGCCCGCGGGAGCGCGCGAGCCCGCTCCGGGACGCAGGGTGCCAGGCGCCGGGCGCAGGACCGCCCGAGGCGCCCAAGCTGTGTTCCCCGCGGCGCCCCACCCGGCCCAAGGGGAGCGCCCACCGACCAATTTGGCTTGCACAAAACCCGCGCCCCAGGAGCCTTTGCCAGGCCGCTGGGGCTTGATTCATTTCTTGACTAATTAACTGGAAGCTCCGTCGCCCCTTCTTTCAGGGCCCAATTAATTCGCCGCGGGCGGTGGGGCGGGGGCCATGCGGCCGAGGCGCCCGCCTGGAGCCCCTTTGTGAAGGGCTGTCTGGACCATATTGATTCCACGTACACACACACACACACACACACACCCTCCTCCTTCCTTCGTACAAAAAAAAGGGGTCTTGAAAGCTCTGGATTTCCCAGTTTAAAAAGGTTTGTCAGATTCCAACCTCTCCCCCCACCCCCCTTATATCTGCTTCCAGAAGGAAAGGACCAACGCATCAAGGCAGTTTCCAGATCTGCCTGGAAAAGGGTTAAATGGAATGTCTCCTCCCTAAAGGGCAAAAGTAAAGGAAATGCATCTCTGCTGTATACCTACTGTGTGTGCACACCTACTGCCTTGCCTTGTCGTTAAAAGCCAGACAATGAGTTACAGATTCCCCAGTTTGAATCTCAGCTCCAGAAAAGACTAGCTTTGGGACCTCGGGCAAGTCCGTATTTCTCAGCATGACTCAGTTTCCTCACCTGGGAAATGGAGGTCACTGAGAAGGCGCCTGCCTCCTCGGATTTTTTTTTAATTAAATTAAATTTTTTTAGGGGGGGAGGTAACTAGGTTTACTTATTTTATAATGGAGGGACTGGGGATTGAACCCTGGACCTCGTGCATGCTAAGCACGCACTCTACCACTGAACTATACCCTCCCCCTCCTCGGACAGTTTTATTTAATGAGCTGACATGAGGAAACATTATCATCCTCGTTGGGTTTTTCACAAATATTCTTTCCAATAAATAGCATTTCGTAACAAACCCATTTCTTAGGTGAATAACGGAGGGCTAAGGAGAGCAGACCGGCTGCACAGAGACGCGGGTGTGTGATTTCAAGGCGAGAAGCGCCAGAACGAAATTTACAAGAGCTTTGAGAGCGCTTGGTGGGCTGGGTGGGGTGGGGCTCCCGACCTGGTGTTCCCAGAGGCTCCCCCGGAGTGAGGCTTGAGGCTTTTTCCCCCGCCCACTACCTCCATCCTCTTCCATCTTCTGTAGTTCAGTAACGACATCGGGGAGCGAGAAACCCTAAATCCCTGGGTTTGGGGGGAACCCAGCGCACAGCAATGAAGGCGATTTCCGCGTGGTCGTGGAGGACCCCATTGATTGTATTGACCTCGCGATGGGTCAGCTCGTCTCCTCCATCGATCAACCCAACGAAGTCTAGGACGAAAATATAGACGGAAGGAAATCACAGCCGTCTTTGTAAAGCTGGTGGGAAGTGGCCTCGCGGCTGCGGGATGACACGCGAGTGACCCAAGTCCGTCCCACCCCCACGTAGGGAGTCTGGGAAACGAGCTTCTCACCCCACTCCCCTTTATTCGATCATTGGTTCATTTTTTAGTTTGTTCTATTTTTAAAACAAACACACAAAAACAAACAAGAATTAAGTTTGTTCAATCAACCAACATTTGATGAACGCTCTGCTCATGCCAGGCTGAGCTGGGCATTGGGGTACAAATGAAGGGAGGGGTCTGCACAGAAACTGTAAAAACCTTGGCGGGGGCAGAAGTTTCTTTGCTGTCACTTTTTAGCAATGTGAACTTAGGCAAGACTCTCTAGCTATCTGTCCCAGTTTCCTGTCTGTAAAGTGTGGGAGTGCTGCTTGGTCGTAAGCAAGGTGTACTCGTTGAGTGGAAGGAAAAAAAAAAACAAAACCCAGATAGGGGAGTCTAGAGGTTAGATCCCTCTTCACAGCCCTAAGGTCGGATCTAGGACTAGCAGATCTGGGAACGGCCTTTGCGCAACCGTAGCGGGATATAGACTTCTGTTCCCCCTAAGAAGGGCTTCATGGTGACCTGGCCGGCAGTCAGTAGCACCACCAGGATTTCCAGGGCTCCCAGACGCTGCCTCTTCCCGGGAATGAAAGTCGCCCAGTCTTCCCTCTGCCCAGTGCGCAGAAGAGCTGGGCACTGGACTTTAATTCAGCCTTCCTGCCCTAAGACCTTGAACTTAAGCCCTCACCCATACCACCCTTCCTGGCCTCAACTTTCCTCATCTTTAAAATGGGAATTATTTACTTTTTCTTTTAAACTGCAGTGAAGAACGCTGAGGCCCATAAGCATCAAGCTGGCGAGGACCCATCTCTTTGCCCACAAACTCCAGAGCTTAACAGGGTACCCAGACAGAGAAGCCTCTCAGTCAGTACTTGTGGATGTCTAAGTGAATGCTTCTATCCATTACACCAGATTTCTCTTCCCACTACCATCTTTTCACCGTCCCACTTTATATATCAGAATCTCTCTGGGGGAGCAGCTAAAAATTTGATGCTTTTTTAAAAATGCGCTTTGGAAGTGGTCATTTGTTTTTCATATACACAGAGAATCCCTTCTAGTGCCTTCTTTCCCCTTTTTCATTCACTTTCATTCCTGTATTGAAAGATTATTTACTGAGCACTACTGATTATCAAGCACTGTGATCGGAGGTGGAGATATAATGAGTCCCCCTCCTCCAGAAGCTTACATAGTAGAGAACTAATATTAGGCACTCTTACCCAGACCATGTAGCTGATTAACTTCTTTGCTTAAGGTTGATTTTTTTCCCTTTCTAGCTCTTTGAGTAACTTTTGACAAGATTGCAACGTCTAACGCCATGCCTGGTACATAGTAAGTGCCCAGTAAGTGTTGCATGAACTTATTCTTGCCAAAATTGTGGTGCTCAGATCCTCTTTTGGCTGCAGAGCAGCCAGTCTGAGCTCTCATTTGCCTTCAGAGAGACACTCCCAGATGAGGTCTCAGGCAGGTCTGGCAATGTGCAGTGCCGAGTCCCCAAGGAGCCCGAGAGCAGCATGCACCCTAGCCCTGAGAGTCCCAATGCCAGGCACAATTCTGGCTGGTAAAGCCAGCCACTCCAATTCGATGGTGCATACTTGGGCTGGGGGAGCATCAGATTGGCCTTTGCAAAAAAGAGAGGGGATAGTGAGGTTCTGCAAATCGTGAGCCCTTTTCTAATCTCCATACCTATCTGGCTGGTCTCCTTTCCAGACCACTCCCTTCCCTACCTACACACACACACACACACACACACACACACACACACACACACACACACACACACCCCTTTCCCGATAAACAGGAGCTTGTGCAGGTGGCACCTAAAATGAGGCACTAGTTCACCCTGAGAACCATCTTTCCCCGCATCTTAGTTCTTGCCCAGTCTCCCACGGTCCAACTTCCAGATCCGACAGACTCTGGGGGACCCTCTCCCACCCCAGCCTCCAGGAACAGCTCCAGCCTCCTGGTACATCTGGAGCTGCCACTCCACTGCTGTAGTTCAAAACTGAGGTTCCAACCCCCTGTGTCAGTGGAGATTCGCTCAGGCTTGCAGGGTACACAGAGGATGACTGTCCGCCAGCCTCCTCTCCCTCCAGCGCCATCCAGCGGCGAGACGGCAAGGTCACCCTGGACAGAGGTTCCTGGCGAGTCTCTACTGAAAACAAGGTGTGGAGGTTTCCAAGTGGGAAGCGGTCTCTTCTTCCATCCATTCCCCGTAGCCCTGAAATTAGGGCACACCTATGTTCTACACCTCCCCACGTTCTCCCCGCATTGCTTACGGCTGATTCAGGTTCATCCAACGTTCAATCCCCCCACCCCTCCTTTTATTTATGCCCAGGATATGCACTGGACAGGGAAGTTTTTTAGAGGAAGAAAAAGAGAAAAGAAAGAAAAAAGAAAAAAAATAATGTCTGCACCACCACTGCTTGGAAACTTCCTCGTGGCAGCTCGGGGGTTTTGTCCCGAGCTCGTTTGAGTCTTTCTCTCTTTTTGCTGTGAACATGTTAAGTCCTGTCTCCCTAATTCTATACCTATGACCTTATACTGGTTGGAGCCAGGCGCCTTGATTCCCTGCCCTTGCATGCAACCCAGGCTGGAAAGACTCCTTCCCCGAGATCCTCGTGGGTGTCAGTCCCCTAGTGATGGGTGTCCAGAGGAACAACTCACCCTGGACCGAATCTTACATGCAGTGGGAGAAAAACACCACTCTTCATACACCCGCAATGTTATCGCTAATTTTTTGGAAAAGCGCCTGTGTACACACATACTACATATATTATTGTGCGGGTTAGTGCAAGACTAAAAACACTGAACAACAGTTGGGGTGGGGGGGGCATATTCTCCAATTCCCTGCTAATTTGTAACAGACAGACTTTATTGCTAAGAGAGAAAGGGAGTAACTGTGTAGCTGCAAAACAAATTTAACTGTCTCTATTGATCAAATGGGAGTCTGCCTGTGAGGTGTGATTGCAATGTATTTTTAAATCTGAGATTTAATTTCGCATTTGGGGCTATCTGGAAGGTCCATATGTACACACTTGTATCCACATAGAACATTGTAGAAACACATGCATATCCTATTATGTTTAAATAGTGCAATGGAATATAGCCTTGAAATGGGGCCGGTACACTGCCCAGCCAGCTCTCCAAACTTTAGGAAGATCTAAACTGAAGCTGTCAAAAGTGTCGAGGCTCTGCTCTCTGAAAGCCAGGCCCCCCTCTTTTCCAGATTCAATTTGGGGCAATGTTCTGATATTCCAACTAAAGGGAATTTCCTGTTTTTTTTTCTTACCCCTCCCTTACCCAATGTCTACAACTAAAAAACTTTATAATAATTCAACTCCAACATCCCTGTTATATAGAAATCTGTCTCATCCCCGCCCACAAAAAAGAATTCATAACCCACACTCAAAAGGCCTTTCACTGACTTCAACAATTCTCAATTCTAGACGGAGAAATGAAATAGAGGAGTCTGTCTTGGTTATCCCCGCATTAATACACGGACATAAAAGTGAGTGCAACATCATATTTTAACTTGTCTAATAGAAAAATCCTAACTGCTGCACCGTCCTTCCTGCCCACCCCCCACCCAATCTCTCTAAAGAACTAGAGTCATGCAGGGGTGGGGTGGGGGAGCTAGGGGTGGAGGTGGGTGGGTGAAATGAAGTCGTTTGGAATGGAAAAAAAAAAAAGCAAGGCATTATTTACACCTGCAAACTTTGGATGGCTGTATTCGGCCCCAATTGGCTTAATTGTAAATCTATTCCGCATGGCCCCAACTCCTGGACGGAGCGTCTGGGTTTAATAACGCGCCCTGGCACCCCAGCAGGGCCGGGCTGAATAAGACAGAATCCCCGCCCCACCCCTACTCAGCTCAGAGGTAATTAGAGCAGCCCCTCCCCCGCCCCCCAACCCACCCCCAACTACCCAAATCCTGCTTGAGGTACCAGAAGACCAGACTCAGACATGTGGGGAACTCATATTTTACCGTCTAAAGACAGAAGTTATTTCAAAAGCAAATACACCCTCCAAGTCAGAAGTGGGGGCGGGATGGCGCTCCCCCCACCCCCGACCCTGCCATGCGTTTGCCTTGCATGGGCGGCGAGTGGGAAAGAGAGGCGTCTACACTGGAAGCCAGAGACAGACTCAAACTCCCTAGGCTGGCAGCGTAGGGCTGACCTGTTTATAGAACTTGCTGCTAAGAAAACATGTAAAAACACACCCCAGCGGTGGGAGAGGAGATGGCTCCCTCCACCCCTCCCTCCCTCCTCCTGAAGAAAATCTTCCTGGTTCAGACTGGTTTTCTCCCAGGAGGCTACCTCCTTGTAATTGTTTTCCCATCACTTTTGAGGGACAGAGAATGCAATATTCCTCTTTTATTTTTGGTACCCAACCCCCGACCCCGCCAAGGTCTTTACTCTCCACCCCGCGATGAGTCCTTTGCAGCCGGAGAGGAGCGGGAGATAGGACTCATCAATGCTGCAAAAAGACCCATCGGACGTTGGGGAGGGGGTGGTGAGGGGGCTCCTAACTGGAATCCCTGAGATCTTAGTTTTAGAGGGAAGACGCGAGTTCCGCGGGCTGGGCCGGCCGCACTCCCGCCCGGGAAGCCGGCCTCGCCTCGCCCCGCCCCGGCAGCCGCCGACGGAAGGCAGGTAACCGGCGCGGGGAGCCGGCGCCCGCGGACGCGGGTTCCCGGACCTGGCGGGACCTTGTCGCGACCGAAGGCCGGGGCAGCCCAGCCTGTCAGAGACCCCACTGCTTCCCCGCGGGCCCCTGAGGGCGCTGGGCACCTCCCCATCCGAGCGCTGGCCCCCTCCATCCTCAGGGGTGCGGGTGTAATCCGAGGCCGAGAGCATCTTTGGTTCCGCGCTGGGTGAGGCCTGGAGCCGCACCAAGGCACGTCCACAGCTTCCGTATTTGGAACCGGGGTAAGGGGGTGGGGTGGGGGGGGTGAGTAGGTTAAACTCCCTGGGTCAGAAACCATCCCCTAAAGGACCTTATGGGGAGCCTTGGGTTGTTACGGTCTCCCACCTTCTTCCTGGGACCCAAAGTTTTCCTTCCCCAAGCGAAAGGCGGAAAGCCAGGGGGCAGGTTGGTTCCTAGGTCCGGAAGGCCTCTCCTCTCTGCCTGCCCGCCCGCTCTACCCCCTAACCCCAAGGATTTTTAATATTTGGCTTGGAGGTGAAATGAACCGAGGCCTGGGCGCCAGCAAAAGCAACGCTTAGGAAAAGCTCTCTCACAATTCCAAACATTCCCTCTTTCTATGTATGTGTGTCTCTGCCTCCCTCTCTCTTCTTCCTCTAAAACATAAATACAAATTGAAAAAAAAAAAAAGGGAAACTTTTCTAGCCCCCATGTATTCCGAACCCAAACTGGAGACTTTGAAAGGCTTCTGGTGTCTCAGAGGTCCCAACTTTCACCCAAGCCTTCAGCTCAGGTTGGTAGCCGGAGGACTGGACGTCTGTCCCTCCAGTTCACAGGGTTCGCTCCCTGGATAGTCTACAGGACTCCGGCAGGGCTCGCATAGTATTTGGAGGCAGGGATGGTTGGGTTGGGAGCAAGGTATCTCCAACTTGAAATGGCCTCTTAATTTACTTTACCAAGACAGAAGAAGAGGCTCCCCAGATCAGGTAATGAAGACACAGAGGTGCAGCGACCCCTGCCCAGTTATCTGAGCGGCCATGGTACAGGGTCAGTGATCACAGGAGGCAGACGGGGTGGGAGAAGAGCTGGTGCTTGATTCCAAATTGTTTGGCTGGGGAGTTGGCAGCTGTCTGAGGACAGCCAGGCTAGGCCTGGAGTCAGGATTCTGCACCCACAGCCCAAATCCTGGCCTTGGCAGCAGGTTTTCAAGTCCCCTACCTGCCAGGCATGCCAGAGGGGCAGATGAAATCCCCTCCCAGCTGCCCTGGGTCTTGGGACTAAAAAAGGTTACATTTTCCATAGGCTTGTACAAGGGGGAAGGGATTTTTTAAAATCAGTTTTCAACGTGACAGTGAAGCCTGGACCTTTAAATGCACCCCCAGTCCAATCCCTGAAGCCTCATGCCCACATGGGCAAGGAAAATCCCTTCCCAAAGCCATCGCTCCCCCAGGGACATCTACTTCTCTTGGGGGCTTCACTGGATATGAAAGAATCTCTATGAGTGACAGCTCCTTCCCTATCTCCTCAGCCTATTGGATTTGGGAGGCATGAGAACATTACCTTTGGGAACACAGGCAGACTGGCAAAGAAGAGTGGCGAGGCTTCGAGAAAGAAAGGGAAAGAGAAGAGGAAACACTACCCCCACACACACAACTTTGGTGCTCACTGGTCCCTTTCATTTATCTCCTGCCTTCCGTCTCTGCTCCCACCCTCTTTAATTGAAACCCAGTACGGGAAATAGTAATGGATATTGTGCTCAAATTGAGAAAACGTGTCTGTGGCTACCAGGGGCCAGTTAGTTCAGCAGATTTGGAGGAGCTGATCTTTCTTTGCCCCGTCAACCTCCCTGACAGTAGCGGTCATTTGATTTGCCATGCACTCTGACTTACAGATCTCCCTGCTCCCGCGGGGCAAGACCCCACTGCTCCCACGCCCCTGGCACCTAAAAACAACACCAGTAATAATGGACAGAAACAGAAACAGGAAACCGTGGAATTAAGGGCTTCTGTTCAGAAAGCACCCTCAATCTGCAGCTGGAGATTGGAAAATATATCATTATAATCCCCTCCACCCTTTCTAAGCATTCTGTCCCCGAGATTCCACCCCCACCTGGGACAAATCACTGACGGGCCATTTACACCTTTACCTGTCTCCAGCTGAGAATCTGGGAAGAGGACGTTGAAGGAAGATCAGCCGTGGTCGTGGTCGGTGGTGCCCAAGGCCGATGTCAGCTCTGCCCCTGTGCCTTGCTGATTCTGGGTCAGATAACATGAGAGAGAAAAATTCCCAGTCTCTTCCTAGTGAATTCATTTCTGCTGGACTAAGAAATGTCCATTGCATGATCTTGGTTTTTTCTTTAAGTAATTGTGCAAAACACACAAAGAGAGCATTGAAAATGTAGATTGGTTTGAAATTAGGAAACCACAATTAGTTCCTTTTCCTGACCGAGAGGAAAAAACCCTTCACAGATGGATAAGAGGCACTCTCCCCAGACACACATACTTCCTTCATCCTTCCCTTCCTTGCTTCCCTTCCAACTTCTCTAAATCACTAGCCGTTTACAAATTTGTCATTTTGCAGGGCGATCAGCTTTGATGAAAGGTGGGTGCTAATAAGAATAATGCAGAGGGTGAAATCTTTTCATTTTGCCTCTGCCAAAAACCTATTTACATTAAAAGAAGGTATGATAAGCATGGATTAAGTGTATAACGAATGATGCTCTAGAAACTGCGTAAACCAACTGGCGCCAAAGTGAGCCTCTGTACTAAAAATACTGCTTCCCCAAGCTAGACAACTTTGACAATCTTCTCTCTCTCTCACATGCTTCAGACTCTTGCACTGAATCGCCCTGATCAATAATTTAGAGGGCTGTCAGAGGACAGGAAAATGTGCCTTACAGGAAAGCCCTGTGCTGCTGGGGCGAGACAGAGGCTAGGAGCTGGGGCTTTAGGGTCCAACATGCTGTCCTTTACCCTGGGCTCCAGGGTTGGAAAGGGGGTGGGTGCGAGAGGGAGAAGAAGAGAGAGGATGTGAAATCAGAGCATTGGAACAGGGTGAGAGCCAGCTCTGGGGGAAAAGGGTGACTTTGGAGATACCAAAAGCAGAAAGTGATACTTCCAACCTACACAAATGGGCCCAACACTTTTCTATCTCTCAAGTCACCTTATCTTCCTAGCCAAGGGTGTGGGTGGGTGGGTGGGGGGAGGTGTTTGCTTGAACTTCAGGAAGAGGTATCTCCTGCTTGTCATGGTTCCTGGAAAAGATTGGGGCGGGGTGGGGGGAATACAGAGATAATCTAGAAATATAGAAAGGCAGGAGGGATTCAGAGAGGACCAAGAAAGCCAGAGAAAATAGAAAGGGGGGAGAGGAAGAAAGAATAGAAAAGAGAGTAAATAAAAAACAGAAAGAACAACAAGTTAAGGGTTGGGCAATAGAGACAAGACAAGAAGGAGACATACAACCCAAGAACAAGACAGATGCCAAGAAGAGAAGAGAAAGCAAAAGGAAACGGAGGAAGAAAGAGCACAGATTGGCAGTCACAGAATCTTCAAAGAGATGGGCAGAGAGATGGGAGAAACAAAAAAGAAAAAGAAAAAAATCGTGGTGGAGGGGAGAAGAGAAAAAGAAACAGAAGTGGGTCCCCTGTCTGGTCCAACCAAGAGGCTTGTACCTACTACCCTAGAGAATTAAGATGCAGAAACCGACTCTCCATCAAAGAAACTGATCCCAAAGCCTCTAGACCTGAGAGGAACTAGGCTCTTAAAGCAAGTTAGTTGGGGGGGGAGGTGGGGTGAGAAACTCCAGGAGAGAAATCAAGCCTCCCCTGTCTGTGAAGTCTTCCACTGGCGTCAGAACTACCTGTGGGAAAGTCAGGTTTGGGGTAGCACGGGGGTGCTAATGTCGGGAGGGGGGTGCAAGCAGCCAGCTGCAGGAGCAAACTCCGGCTGTACAACCTAGGCACTCCCGAGGGAGCTCCCTCCCGGAGGTCTGGCTGAGAAAATCACGTCCCCAGTCAGGGGAACTGAGCGTGAAGGAGGGTGCAAATCCTGAAGCGGACACCTACCTAGTCAGTTTCAATGCCTTGTCAATATCAAAAGAGCCTGGGATCCCATGCGCGTGGGGTGGGGGGGGGTGGGGGGGCGCCCTGGGCAGAAACAGGGAGCCATCTCTGCTCAGAAAGCCTCTCCCCAGAAAAAGTTTACGTCTTGACCGACCTCCGTAAGAAACTTCTTAATTAGGCCTCAGACCCCTGGAGAAACACAGCAGTCTTCATGTCAACAGAGTTCCCAATTTAGCGACACCTCGGACTGAAAAAAAGCTCCGCGGCAAACGGTGGGTGAAAGTTTAAGAGGGAATAAGCGTGTAATAGTCCCTCGCCAGACCTCACACACGCTGAAGAGAATATTTACAGCAAACTTGCCAAAGTAAACGACCCCGCCTTTCCCCTCCTTTCCCCCTCGGCTCCCCCCACTCTTTTTGTAAACTTCAGATAAACACCATTCGGTCACAAAAGGGTCGATTTGCCCCCTTTAGAGTTTGAGGCATGCGGTGCCACAGGGGAGAGTGGTATCAGCAGAGGCTCCCGGGGTGATTCTTCCGCAAGGCTAGCTTCTCTGCCGCAACCATGGCCCGGGCTGAGGATGGGCGATTTGGTTTCGCGTGTGTCTGGGTGTGCGTGCTGGACATTTATTCTCATCCTGCCCCTTCCCCACTTTAACATCCCACTCACACTACTTCTTCGCCTTAAACAATGCAAACATTACAGATTTGGAGAGGTGGGTTTTTTTTTTTAATTAAAAAAAATCAGGCCTGCAATTAAGTGAACACTCTTTGCAAAAGATGGAGGAATATCTGGGGGACACCAGAAGTTCTGCAGATCCTCTGGGATTCAAAAGTTGGCCTCCTTCTCCTGTTCTTTTAAAGCACCGTTTCTCCAGGCTCTGCCGAAGGGCAGACTCCTTCAGTGTTTCCCGTTTGTCTTTTGTTGAACGTGAGGCGGGTAGAGAGACAGAGAAGATCAAGGGGTCTGCATGGAGGGGGAAAAAAAAAAAGACCGTGTAGAGCCCCGCGGCTGGAGCCTAAAAGCCCCGGCTGGGGACGCGCTAGCCTGTGGATTCTGCCGGCCGCCAGGCCTGGCACAAGGCTTCGGAACACGCTAGCCAATGTTTAACCCCAATGCGGTGGCCACCAGGCCGCTTTTGTTTGTTCGCAAATTAATCACCCAGCGCACGGCCGGCGCCAGAGTGGGTTTATCACCCACCGGGAGGGGGGCGCGGCGGCCCCGCAGAGACAAAGAGGAGTTCGCACCTTCCCGCTTTTGATCCCAAGTTACAGCGGCCTCCCTGCATAATACGAGCCTCCTGGGGCCGAGTCTGGGAGGTCAGTCATAATTGGCGGAAGTTTGCAGACCATTAGCAAGATGTCGACATTTTCGATTCAGAACCCCGCAAACTTTCCTCTCCCCCCCTTCCTTTGCGCACTGGAGTGGGAGTGGGGGTCAGGAGTGGCGACTTGGGTGACCCCAGGGTTAAGTTAGAGCTACGGGCAAAAGCAGCCACGTGAAGGAGGGGGCCGTGTGAGGCGCAGAAATCAGGCTCCGTCCACCTCCACCGTTGAGGCCAAAGGAAGGTCGAGATATTTACAAGTAAAATCAGTAAGCTCCCATCCCACGTCCAAAAGCGAGGGGAGGCCAGAACGCGGAGTAAAATGTGTCTCTCCTGGGCATCTGGACGCTTGGGGCACCAAGTGGGTGAGGAGAGGGGGTTAGTCACCTGGTGGCTGCAGAATTACTTTCCTTCCACTCGGAGCGGCGGGGCAGAGATTGGCCAGCAAGTGCGGGCAAAACCAGACCGCGGGGTTTGGGACCGCTCCTGAAGGCGCTGCGATGCAGCCCCAGGCTCAGGCGGCCAGCAATGTGGGGGAGGGGGCGGGCTTCTGCCTCCAGAGACTCCTGAAACCCTGCGGTGACCTCCGTGGTCGGTGTAAGGAGGGGGAAGGCCTGGCTTCTCGCACCCTTCGGGATCGGCCCTCAAGGGACGCGGGAGGGGGCGTTGTGAGCCGACACCCTGGCCCTGCTGCCTCTTGCTTCACCACTGGAGAGAGAGAGAGGCCGAGAGGACGCCAGAGAAAGACCGAAAGGGAAAGAAAGGGGCGAGATGGCGAGCCAGACGGAGTTCGCAGAACCACTCTATTCTCTCTGGTGACTTCAGGGAATTCTTAGCGCTGGCGCCAAGCGCTCTTAACCATGTGCGTCAAAAATGCGAGGCTGGAAAATCCTGTCGCCTCAAAAGTTCCGCCCCTATCTCGGCGCAGTTGGCCCACAATGGAACTGCATTTTCACCCTCCACTTGCTTCCACTTCGGAGCCTGGGAACTAGGGGCTTAGGGGGTACAGCGAGGCAAAATGTAAGAGAGGACTGGGCTGGCGATCTGCACACAGACACACATCCCAAGCTTGAGGTCTCTTAACCCCCTAGGCCCCACAACCAGCCCTTTCTCCGTTCCCTTTCCAATCGCAGAAACTCCCAACTCAGAAAAGGTCAAAGAACCTTGTCCCCAAGATTCCCCTCCATCTAAGCAGGTAAGGCCCAACCCCTAGAAGCGAGAAATGTGGGTTTGGCGACACCTTTCACCGGGACAGGGACCTATAGTAACAGTTACCAATTCGGAGACAGGTCTGATAGTTAAGATCCGATTGCCTCCCTCCCCTTTACCCTTGCTGAGTTCCCCCACCACCCTACCTGAACTGGAGACGGTCACCTCGCCTATGGGGTAGGGACGTTTCACGATTTGTTTTACAAATTCACCCCCTCCCCCGACTTCTGGCGAGATAAGTCCCCGGGTGGAGAAAGAACTGAGGCACCGAGAGATAAGTGCGATGCCTAGATGAGATACAGGGCTGGCGCACCTCCCCCTACCAGCCTGCCCACCCCTTACCCAGCAGCTCCGCATCTAGCCGCTGCCGACTGGAGGGCAGTGGCTGGACGGGGACAGGCCCAGAACCTAGTCCCTCGCTGCGCCCACTTTGTTCAGAACTCCCATCTCCCCTCTACACTCACATACATTCAGGTGGAATACCGGGAGCCCGAATCGAAACAGAAGACGAGATCTAAGAGGGCTGGTAAATGCCTTTCAGAAAAGCCCGAGTCCGCCTCTCGGAGTGAGCTGAGCGTAGACCCGCGCGGACGCGCAGGCTGTGTACGTGTTTGCGTGTACGTGGTTTTCGCGGGTGGCTGGCGCGTGTTCACAGATGTGCTGGGGGGTTTTGGGGTCTCTGCGCAGTTTCGGGTGGGGCACAGTTGGGAGAGAGTCCCCACCGCGTGGGCTGAGATCTGGCTGCGTCCGTGTGCTCCAGAGGCCGCGAGCCCTGCTGCCAGGGAGACCCGCACCGATAGGCACCCGGGCTCGGGAGCCTTTGAGCGGCGGCCGGGCGGAGTTTGGCTCCACGTGGGGCTGGAAAGCGCGCAAGCCTGGAGACTCCGCGGCGCTGGCCTCTCCGCGGCGGCCGGCTTTTGTTGCGCCAGGCGGCCGGATGGCAGCTCGCGGGAGCCTCAGCCGTCCGCCCGGCTCGCCCGCGGCCGAGCTAAGAGGGTGAGGAGGAGAGAGCAACGGCCGCGGTGGCCGGAGAGGAGAGCCGAGCGCGCGAGAGGCGAGCGCCCCTGCCCGGCGCCCGGCGCGCTCTCCGCCTTCCTGGCCCGGCTCTCTCGCTCCCGCCTCCCTCCCCCGGGCTCCCTGGCCCTGCCTCCTCCCTCGATCCCGGGCTAGATGACTGAGGCATTTCAGACGTGGGCTGAGCCAGAGCTAGCGAGCTCTGGGGCTGCGGCGATCTCTCGATAAGCCACCTAGAGGCGACTCGGTGCGCGCGCTCCCCAGTGGCTCCCCGCCCTCCCTCTGATCATGTTGACATATTCACAGGACAGGCAGTAGTACCGATGCGGCGCTGCGACGTTACAGTTTCCGACACCTTCTTTTTATAACTCGGCTCTATCCCCCAGCACTCGACCTGTGAAAACCACGCCTATGCAGCAACACAATTGGTCCGAAAGCGTCAAAGAGCCAATCAAGAGGCCTCCGGCTCCCCGCAGCCCACAGCAGAGCCCGACCTTCTAGAGCCTCCGAGCAGACGCCCGGGGAATTCTAGAGGCGGAGGAGGGTGGCGAGGAGCTCTCGCTGGCTTTCTCTCGCTCCCTCCCTCTCCTCGCGCTCCCTCTCCCACTCCGTCTCTCTCTCTCTCTCTCTCTCTCTCTCTCTCCCTCTCCCTTCCTTTCATTCCCTCCTCCCCTCTAAATCCTCCCTGCCCTGCGCGTCTGGACGCAGATTTAGGAAGCGAATTCGCTCACGTTTTAGGACAAGGAAGAGAGGCGCGGGAGAAGAGCACAGCGAGATTCGGATTGAAACCCAGACACCCTCCGGAGGCTCGGAGCGGAGGAAGGAGAAGGAGGGCGAACGGAAGCCAGTTTGCAGTTCAAGTTTTGATAGCGCTGGTAGAAGAGGGCTTCAATCAGAGATTTTTTTTTTTTTTTAAAAGGAGAGAGACTTTTTCCGCTCTCTCGCTCGCAGTTCACGCCGGTCTAGCGCAACTGCAGACGCCTCCTGCGAGCCAGAGGGAGAGGCAGAGAGATAGGGGGGCGGGGGAAGAAGCAGCAGCAGAGAGACAAGGTAAAAAGTCTCCTAGGAGAACCATTCGCATTTGCAACAAAGAACTGGGGGCTGGGGAGCGATTCCTGGGACTAAGGGCTGGAGTGTCTATTTCGAGCCAAGCGGCAGGGCTCCGGCCAGAGTTCAGACCCTGCTCGCTCCTCTCGCCTCGGAAACCGACTTCCAGGAGCGGCTTTTTGAAAACGCAAGGCACAAGGACAGTCACCCAGTCGACTATGTCTCCCGATTTCTCGCTTTGCCCTCTTTAAAAGCGGCATTCCCCTCCCCCAAAAGACACTTCCCCTCCTCCATTTGAGTGCTTTAGTTGTGATTTTTTTCCTTTTCCTTTTTTTTTTTTTTTTTTTTGCTTTTTTTCCCCCTCCAAACTATGTGCTGTTGTTAAAAAACAAAAACAAAACAAAACAGCAGCTGCGGACTCGTCCCCGGCTGGAGCCCAGCGCCCCGCCTGGAGTGGATGAGCCTCTCCATGAGAGATCCGGTCATTCCTGGGACAAGCATGGCCTACCATCCGTTCCTACCTCACCGGGCGCCGGACTTCGCCATGAGCGCGGTGCTGGGTCACCAGCCGCCCTTCTTCCCCGCGCTGACGCTGCCTCCCAACGGCGCGGCGGCGCTCTCGCTGCCGGGCGCTCTGGCCAAGCCGATCATGGATCAATTGGTGGGGGCGGCCGAGACCGGCATCCCTTTCTCGTCCCTGGGGCCCCAGACACATCTGAGGCCTCTGAAAACTATGGAGCCCGAGGAAGAAGTGGAGGATGACCCCAAGGTGCACCTCGAGGCCAAAGAACTTTGGGATCAGTTCCACAAGCGGGGCACCGAGATGGTCATTACCAAGTCGGGAAGGTAAGCAGGCAACAGTCCCTCCTCCCAAGCTACTGGAGGTTTCTTTCTTCTTTTTATCTCTCTCCTCCCAGAACAGTTATTCCGGTTTAGAGGAAAACTTAGTTCCCAGAGCTGTGTACAGAGACCTCCTGGGCCCTGTCCTTGGGGCAGGACATTTCAGCTTACCTGGGCAGGTTTTCCTACCTGAGTCTACATCCTGGGTTCCCTACAGGATAGACAGACTTTTTCAATGGCACACAGACATCTCTGCAGGAAGAAAGAAAAGCACCCCACTACAGAAGTTCACTGTTCAAAACCTCTCTGGGACGTCCTTCTGTCTTTGTTGATGTTGTATTTTTGTCTGTTTCATTTTGTTCTCAGAGAGAAGCACTTCCAGCCCTTTTTGTCTGTGTGGTAACGGGAGGCCTGGCACGAGCTGTCCTTCCCCTGACTACCCTCCAGCCTCGCCTCTGGGTCTGCAGGGGCCCTGAGCCTGGCCCTGCGAGGGTCAGAGAGAAATCGAAGGGCATTTGGGGTTTGTCCACACGACTTTGTGTGCCTGTAATCTGAGGGAGAGTTCAACAGGCAGTTTTGGATAATTAGGATTCTGTTTTCAGACCGAAGGAGCCAGTGGGGGAACACATCCTGCTGTTTTATGTGTGAATATTATCAACCACATTTTACCTAGTGTTTAGAGGTTCTTGCCTGACCAGACTTTGCCTGTCACCTAAAATCACTGATTTTTTTTAAATGGCATTGAAGTCTATGAAGGCATAAAGTTGAAGGAATAAAAAAATCCCTCTCAATTTTAGCTTTGAGTCTTTCCAAGCTAAACGAGGCCAAAGTTTGGCTTAAAATCCTCCAACCCAGAAGATACTCGGTCAGTTTCACAGTGAAACACTCCCTTTTAAGTCAAGAGTACAGAATGCCAATGCTTCTGGGAAATAAAAAGCAATTTGGTGGTAGAGGCTTGCAGTTTGGGACTGGCCTGAGCAGCAGGGGGAATGCGGTTAGCAGCACGCTAGGCAGACTGGTGATCAGGCCTGGGAGTCCACCCCAATCTACAAAATTCGTTTTGAGAACTCACCAACCTCCAGTTTCATTTCGCCAGCAGCGGGATTGCTGTTCCAGAGCAGGGAGGGGTGCAACTTGACATTTATTTTCTTGATATGTTTTTAACATTTTCTCATCCGTGACTGGTGGAGGATTCTAGCCTTGACTAACCGAACTTGACTACAATCCTACCCCAAGGTGTTTAGAACTAGACACCCCCAGGAAAACGCACAGGCAAGAATTTCTCTTGAAGGAGGGCAATCTGTAAAGTCATACAGAAGACCAAAACATTACAAAGAAATTACTAGAATGTAGAGCAATCCAGTGCCACCATTCACTTGTTTGGAATCTTGGGACATTTTAAATAGAAAAACGGAGCATATTTAATCTTTCTGTTGTGGAAGGAAACAACTTTGCAGCCAGTCGCCCTACTCTGAACGGTATACAAGCTCACCAATTGCAACAGAAAGTTTAAAATTTGATTTAAATAGCTTAAGATTCAATAGGGAATCCAACCCAAGATTCTGGGTGATTTTCTTTTTTTTCTTTGTCTCTTCCCTCCTGCTGTAGGCGAATGTTTCCTCCATTTAAAGTAAGATGTTCTGGCCTGGATAAAAAAGCCAAATATATTTTGTTGATGGACATTATAGCTGCTGATGACTGTCGATATAAATTTCACAATTCTCGGTGGATGGTGGCGGGAAAGGCTGACCCCGAAATGCCGAAAAGAATGTACATTCACCCAGACAGCCCTGCTACCGGGGAACAGTGGATGTCCAAAGTTGTTACTTTCCACAAACTGAAACTCACCAACAACATTTCGGACAAACACGGATTTGTAAGTTTTATTGCTCCCTTCGGTAAAACATGTTCTCTTTCTTCTCTCTAGCAAAGGCAGTGCCTCCCCTTTTCATGTAAAATCGTGAGTGTCTCCCTGACTCTCTGTTGGGGAGCATAGCAAACTTGTTCGACCCCGAAAACAGAGCCGGAGAGAGAGAATTCCAGGGTGTTCCTCTTCGGAGAATGGAAGGCCTGGCGTTCTAAGAGAAGTGAGGGCAAGAAAACTTGACCACCTCCTGTTCTGTGGCAAGTCTAGGTCTTGGTAACTGCTTGACCTGACAGGGGAGTTCAAAAAGCAATCGTGCAGATATAAAATCAGTGTTAGAGTGATGTGTTCATAAAGGACTCGTCTTAAGATATCATACTTCTATTTTGAAACTAGCCATGGTATTTCTTGGGAGCGTTTTAAGGTTCACAACCTTGACTGCATTGGTGAGAGGGTGTGAATATATTTTTTGAAAGAGTTTTTTTTTTCCCTTTGACCCAAAAGGAATCGGGCTTAGGTGAATATCAGGTTTATTAGAAACGAGACTTAGATCTCCGGGATAAAAATTGCGTACATGTTGGGTGTGTGTATGTGGATTCCGTAAGGGAGTACTGAGAAACTTTTAGGAGACTTAGATTGCTTGTAAAAGTCACGCAAAAGACCTTTTGCCCCCTGCCCCTACGCCTCCCCAACATTTCAATAAAATAAACAGAGTGATAAGTGAGGAATAAGCAGAAAGATTAGGCCCAGGAAGACGTGAATGGCGCGGAAACATCTTCAGCTGGGCAGGAATTGCATTTGAAGCCCTTGATTTGATTAAGGCATAAATATTCCTCTCTCGAGTTCAGCCTTTCAGGGCTTTAAGTGGATTGGGCTTGTCAATTAGTGGGCGCTTAAAGGACTGAATCATTTTGTAAATTAAAATGCATGTTTCTCTCTATCTTTTAAGACTTTGGCCTTCCCAAGTGATCAAGCAACGTGGCAGGGGAATTATAGTTTTGGTACTCAGGTAGGCTAGGGTTCAAGGTATGAATCAACCTTAGATGGCGAGGGTGGGGGGGACCCTTTGGAAACGGAGGAGCAATTCGGATTCTCCAGAAGATAACATCTGTGGCGCTGAATGTACCCACAGAGGTATTCTGAGGAGGTGGGCTCCTTTACCAGCTTGATTCCCTTCGGTGGGGTAGACGCCAGCCTGGCAGGGGTCCGAAGAGCCCCTCGTGTCCCGCTAAATCCTCCTGTGATGTGTCTCTCTCCTCTTCCCGGCCCTTGCAGACGATTCTGAATTCCATGCACAAATACCAACCCCGGTTCCACATTGTGCGAGCCAACGACATCCTGAAACTTCCTTATAGTACATTTAGGACCTACTTGTTCCCTGAAACCGAATTCATCGCTGTGACGGCATACCAGAATGATAAGGTAACTGAAGGCGCTCTCCTTTCTAATGGTGATAATATCACCCTCCCCCTCCACCCCGCCGCCTGCGAGGAGGAGAAAGTTCCAAGAGCACTAGAATGGGAGTCTGATTTTTCTTCTGTGATTTGACCTTCAGTAGAGCTTTCGGGGAAATGGGCACTGGCACATTGCAGAGGCAGAAGGTGGCGGGGGTTGGGGGGGGGTGACCAGCTAGGAATCCAAAGCTGAGCTGGGGAAAAAAAAGTGCCAAACTTAAATTTGCCAGTGGGGAGCTCCTATAACCGCCTGCCCGACCGACCTCCACCCTGGGATTTCTCCTGTTTGTTTCAAGGTTCATCCTCTTCCCCTTCAGGAAGAAGGATGAAAAAAAAAAAAAATCAGGTTTGAAAGGAACGAGCTAAAAATTGAAGGCAAAAGCCCTTGGGGATCTTGGGAGGAGAATCACAGTGGGGACCAGCTTTTCTCCCCTGGCCAGAAATCCCGAGTAGCTGGTCTGGTTTTTATTACCTTTTATGCTGCTGTGTTTTTTTTATGGTGTGTGTGTGTGTGTGTGTGTGTGTGTGTGTGTGTTTGGAAAAACCTACTCTGATCACAGGGTCATGCTAATTGAGTTGTCTGAGGCTTTTGAGATGAGGGGACCAAAGTCACTGCTTCATTTGAAGGTTTTTTTTTTTTTTTTCCCTCCCTGGGGACTGAGACTTGGGATTAGGAGTACCCCCAAATGGAACAGCAGGCAGCACCTGGTGTGTAAAGTTATGGTGGCCTGAAGGTCATGGGCATGTGCACAGAGAAACACAGAGAAAGTGACTTGTTGCTGATTTACCAGTTGCCAGCTTGGCTGTTATCAGGCAGTTAATGGGGCCAGAGGGTGCGGGGGGCAGAGAGGGGGGACCTGAGGACCCCTGCCCTTCAGCTTCTAAACCCTGGACCTCCATGCCAGCTCAGCTCACTGGACAATGCCTTACGTTTTGAATTCACCCTTCCTATGGGTGGGTCCTCTGTGGCCCACCGATGGGAGTGTTCCAGGTATGTTTCCTTAGTCTGGAGACTGAGGCATCAGGACCTTCTCTCTCTTCGAGAAGTGTATCCAGGAATTTATTCCAAGAACAAGAGTCCATCCAGGGGGCCCTCTTCCCACCTCTAGCGAACTCTGTGTATGTACAGAATCATGCCCCTGACCCCTGCCACCCGAGGGAAGGGATTTGAAAGATTACATACTATGGCATTGTTTCTCAGCCTGTAAAATACATGCTCCCTCTAGATCCAGAATGCTGTGAATCTAAGTTGTTAATGGAATAATAAAATATAGCATTTTTTTTGATGCAAGAGGCCACGGGCCTTCTCTACCTAATGGCGGAGGCAGGGCATATAAATGAAAATAAACATTTCCAGCAGTCATTCAGTCCTTTTAAATCTGTAATTGTCAATATTGTAATTCCTCCAACATCCCCCCTAACACACACACCCAGCAAAAAATCAAACCCACTCTGGTACAAGGGCAGTGAAACCCATAAATCATTTTATAAGATTTGCAGGAAAGGTTGGCGTGGGTGCTGTGTGTAGGGTGTGTGTGTGTGTGTGTGTGTGTTTGGGGGCAGGAAATATAACATTTTATGATCAATTGCACTGTATAAAAAGAATCAAAATGAAAGCATAATTTTAAGACCTACAGGTGGCCCTTTCGACAGCTTTTCCATGTCTAAGCCCAAGCTGATGGCTGCCCAGTCAGAATCATCTGGGGCCTGGAATCCCTGGTTTGGCCTCCTATGGGAGATGCCCACCTTACACAGTCTCCTTTGTCTCCTCCCACTCCCCCACCTCCAAATTTCAGCTATGATACCTTCTCCCTTTCTTTTTAACCTGGTATAGCCAAATGACTTCTCTGGTTGGCAGTCAGATTTCTGAGTAGATTGTTGACTTGGGGGAAACACTCCCCAGAACATTCTAGAAAATGAGGCCAATGTCTCTCTTGCTTGTGTCTCCTCCTCTAGATAACTCAGTTAAAAATAGACAACAACCCTTTTGCAAAAGGTTTCCGGGACACTGGAAATGGCAGGAGAGAAAAAAGGTGAGACAGTTGTTTCGCAGATAATTTAGAAGATCACTTTTCTAGGTCCCAGATCTCAACTGTTAGAAGTGGGATGCGGTACGTAGATTGAGAAGGGTGGGGGAAGGGCGAAAAAAAAGGTACTCCCGCTTGGCCAAGATCTGAGGGGTTACAGTAGACTGCTTCTTCTACCTCCTCCATGTTACTTTAAGGGCAGTTAACTAGGCCACACCATGAATATCTCAAGAAGAAAAGTGTCAGCGGTAACAGATTCTATACAGATGCCTATTAATTCCTAATTAATTTAAGGTCATCCTGGGCAAGTCCCAGGAAAGGGCCAAGTCATTCACAAAATGCTTTGGAATTTTTGCAATCTTGTCTGGCAAATACCCTCCAAAGGACTGGGTCCCCTGCAGAAATCTATGGCTCCCTCCTTCTGTGGGGACATGGATCATTTTGCATTATGCAGACAGCTGGATAGTATATAAAAGACGCTCTCCCCTCCCCCACCCGCTTTCAAAGAATTTGGAAAATCCAGAAAATCAGCCCCAGTTTTTAACCTTATCCCCTTGGGGAGGGGGTGGGCATTAAAAAATAATTTCTAACATCTAAATTGGTTTTTTTAAAACTCCGATTAATGTGTTGGTGAAACGATTACAGTAAAGTGCACCATGAAATAACCACTTCCTCTCAATCTTAGCAACCGGTCTGGAGTCTGTAGGCTGTTTGTGTTCACTGGTTTGAGTCCTCAGTTCCCCTCCCTCTGTAAGGCCGGCAGTTCAGCTGTCTCTGGCCAGCTCCAGCCTTTTCTCCTTGCACTTTGCTTTTAAACAAGATCTCACAGCCCCAGCCAATGCCCCTTCCCTGAATGAAGCCCTCTGGTCTTGAATAAATGGGACCAAAGCCTATTCTTCCTTCCTCCCTCTGCCTGTGCCACACTCTGCAGCCCAGTTCCAGGGTGCAAAACAATGCTTGGGTCTGTGTGGCTGCCCCGGGCCCTGCAGATTGCAGAGAATTAGTGTTGTCCGTGGGCACAGGCAGGTGAGGTGTGTGGGCGCCTCTTTGGAGAGGGGAAATTCATGTCCTGTTGTGTAACGCTGGTGCCACAGAAAGCAGCTCACTCTGCAGTCCATGAGGGTGTTCGAAGACAGACACAAAAAGGAGAATGGCACCTCTGATGAGTCCTCCAGCGAACAGGCCGCCTTCAACTGCTTCGCTCAGTCCTCCTCTCCAGCCGTCTCGACTGTAGGGACATCCAACCTCAAAGGTGAGCCTGCCTGGCCACGGCCGATTCTTCAGATTTCTCCAGGACTTGGAGGCCCAAAGAGTTGAGGGTGGGGACACCGACCAGGGAACCTACCCCTGACAGGCTGCAGACCCTTCTAGAAGCTTGTAAACAGGAGCCTAATCTCAAAAGGGGTGATCAGGTATGTCCCCCTCCCTAAACTAGTCTGAGAACTCAGAATCCCCCCAAAACATGGATTTGGCAGGGAGGAAGGCACGGTCCCTCCTCCTGTCAATTCCTGTATCCCCTCTGGGTGGGGGCCTGGGTCACCTCTCTCTCTTTCTTCCCACCCCCCCACCTCCAACCAAGCCACAGCTGACTTTTTTTTTTTACTGTCTTTGAACTTTAGGTTAAAATGCCTCAGGCTGGAGGGAGGCGAGGGGTTCTCTGCCACCTGGAACAGGGAAGGTGGCCAAGAGGACATCCAGCTTTAGAGCAACAGTTGACCTGGGAGAGGAGGTGGGGCACAGGAATCCCAGTGGAGAGAGCAGAGGGTGGGAGGGGGCGAGATGTTCAAATCCCCAGTCACTTTTCTGTTTCAAGAGCAAGAACTATTTCTTTGGAAAGACACACACTCTCAAACGGGAAGAAACTTGTTGTTTCAGTGAAATAAAATGAAAATCCTTTATGTCTTCAATCCATGTAAGCTTTAGACATAAAATGGGATCCCTTTTTTCTTCTTTCTGGTAGGACACCCACAGAGGGTGTGGTGAGAGCAAAAGAGAATCTCTGATTGTCTCCAGGCACTGAGTGGGCCGCTTGTCACCCGTCTCTGTCTGCAGAGACCCGGGCAGACAGAGAACGCTCAGTTGAGTGTGTGTGTGTGTTGGGGGAGGGGTGTTCATTTCTGCCACTACCAAGTTAGACGTCAGGGTTCTCTCCAAATAAGTCCTTCTGAAGGAATCCACAAAATTGTGGAAGGTGCTGATCTCAATCACTCACTGAACAAAGAGAGTTAACCAGAAGTTGTTCCCGCAGTGAGTTTTAGTGTAAGGCAGTTTTTATTTTTACAAAGTGGATTTTCCAACGAATGGGAAAAGTCCAGAAAAGACTTTGACACAGTAGGGGGTCAGCTGATGCTTGCAAAAATAAAAAAAAGGGAAAATTCGCTACCCATTTGGGGGAGGGAGGAGGGGTTCAGCTATATCGAAATACTGGAAGGTTTTTACTAGCTTATTTAATCCTTCCACTAAGTGATAACTAAAGTTTGAGATACCATCATCCCCACTTGGCAGATGAGGAAACTGAGGCACAGCGAAGTTAAGGGGCTCGCCGGGGTAACACAGCTTGGAAGTGGCCCGGCTGGGATTCAAACTGGGCAACCGGAGGGCTACTGGCCCGGATTTTAGAGCTAACGCCCTTCCGCTTGGCTTCTGTTCCCCTCCTCCCATAGATCTGTGTCCCAGCGAGGGTGAGAGCGACGCTGAGGCCGAGAGCAAAGAGGAGCACGGCCCGGAGGCCTGCGACGCAGCCAAGATCTCCACCACCACGTCGGAGGAGCCCTGCCGGGACAAGGGCAGCCCGGCGGTCAAGGCGCACCACTACACGGCCGAGCCGGGCGGCCGGCCCCGGGACAGCGGGCGGCTGGACAAGGCGTCGCCCGACTCTCGCCACAGCCCGGCCACCATCTCGTCCAGCACCCGCGGCCTGGGCGCCGAGGAGCGCCGGAGCCCGGGCCGAGAGAGCGCGGCCACGTCCAAGGCCGAGGAGGCGCGCGCGCTGCCAGGCAAGGAGGCCTTCGCGCCGCTCACCGTGCAGACGGACGCGGCCGCCGCGCACCTGGGCCAGGGCCCCCTGCCCGGCCTCGGCTTCGCCCCGGGCCTGGCCGGCCAGCAGTTCTTCAACGGGCACCCGCTCTTCCTGCACCCTGGCCAGTTCGCCATGGGGGGCGCCTTCTCCAGCATGGCAGCCGGCATGGGGCCCCTGCTGGCCACCGTGTCCGGGGCCTCCACTGGCGTCTCTGGCCTGGATTCCACGGCCATGGCCTCGGCTGCCGCGGCGCAGGGACTATCCGGGGCTTCCGCGGCCACTCTGCCCTTCCACCTCCAGCAGCACGTCCTGGCCTCTCAGGTATTCATCAGCCACATCTCCAGCCCCTCCCTCCACTCACTCCTGTATGCCTGCCCTTTGATATCAGACCCTCAGCCAGTCCCCCTGCCTGGAAGCTTTCAATCATAATAATTCTTATTACTAGGTGCAAGGCTTATCTCATCGATTCATAACCTCGCACTCCCTCCAAAAACTTAAAAAAATTTTTTTTTATAAGCCAAAATCTGTTTCTAGCAGAATACGAGTTACAGATAGTAACTCTACACAGCACTTACTATGTGCCAAGCACTCTTCTAAGTACTTGATCTATTCTGACTACAGTGGTCCTATGATCACCTCCAACTTCTAGATGAAAGGGCAGAGCTCAGAGATGTTGAGTAACTTATCCAAGATTGCACAGCAGGTAGGTAGAGGGCCTGAGACTCTACCCCACGCAGACTCCAGGGCCAATTCCAGGGGCCACGATTTGAGCTTCAGAGTTGAAATGTCTCTTAAATGTCTCACAGCCAACCCTCCCCTAGGGATTAGACCAGGGAGAGACCATGGCCTGGGGAAGGGAAGTGACTTTCTAGGGGTGAGTTGAGTCTTGACGCTGTTTCCTGCCCACCCCCACCCCAAGCAGGCCAGCCTGTTCCCCAAAGGGTTAATGGTTTGTGCACATGTGGTAAATGTCAGAGGAGAGGCTGAGGCTGCCTATGTATGGCTCAGACAGCTGTGCTGGGGCTCCGGCAGCTGGGGAGAAGTCTCAGGCCGCTGGAAGTGCTCTGAACCCAGGAGAAAGGTTCTAGGGGGCTTTTTGCACGCCCTTGCCTTTTGTTTTGTCTGAGCACATTCGTCTCCCTTCCCCGAGCCAAGAGGCAGGACTGGCCTCCCTCTCTGTGGGGAGGAGGGGACTGAGAAAAGGGTTGGCTTCTGGCCTTTCTCCATTCCTCCCATTTCTCTGCTGGCCCTTTCTGGAGACCCTCCTGTCACCAGTGGGCAGGTGATAGGTGGGTGAGGGGGTGCCTGGACAAACAAGTACTAGCAGTGCCCAAGGAAATGGGTCAGAGAGGAGTGGTGGAGGCCAGGGTACCTGGATTTTAATCCTCCTGCTGCCTGCTAGCTGAGTGACCTCCTGCCTGCTGGGGCTTAGCTCAGTCTCTCCACCAGTAACACCAGCATAGGCTAGGTGATTTCTTTGTCTCTCTTCATAGCAACACCCTTTACTCTCTTTACTTACCCTCCAACTGCACACACTACTCACCCCCCCATGCCCTGCAATTTCCTTAACGATCTTCCCCAGATTTTTTTTTCATTTGAGAAATTTCTAGAATGGAGTAGGAGTACTGAGGGGTGGGGTGACAAGAATGAGAAAAAAATGTCCAATATCTTATCCCCTCTGGTTTGCACCCAGCTCCTTGTGTGGGGTAGACTATGGCCCCCTTTAACAGGTGGAACAACTGAGTCTGATGAGAGAATGTCCAGCAGTCTCATTCGCCAGCATATTGCAGGCAGCAGCTTATTTAAGACCCACAGAGTCCCTAATAAGTACATGAATTATTGAACACCTCCCTGGTTTTTGTCATATAGGAAAGCTGAGGCACAGGGAGTGAACACTTTGGCCTAGGGTGGACCTAGAGACAGAAGCCTGAGTGTCCGGCTTCCGGAGCCCCCAGGGAGAGAGGTTAAGGATGAGCCCAAGGTGGGGATGGGTGGGGGAGGGGTGACGGATGAGGTCGGCTTCTCCCATCGCGCTGCCCCTGAGTGGCTGACTCTCTGCCATCATTCTCTTCCCCTCCCAGGGCCTGGCCATGTCGCCCTTCGGAAGCCTGTTCCCCTATCCTTACACGTACATGGCCGCGGCAGCGGCGGCGTCCTCGGCGGCGGCCTCCAGCTCCGTGCACCGCCACCCGTTCCTGAACCTGAACACCATGCGCCCGCGGCTGCGTTACAGCCCCTACTCCATCCCCGTGCCGGTGCCGGACAGCAGCAGCCTGCTCACCACCGCCCTGCCGTCCATGGCCGCGGCCGCCGGGCCCCTCGACGGCAAAGCCGCCGCCCTGGCCGCCAGCCCGGCCTCGGTGGCCGTGGACTCGGGCTCGGAACTCAACAGCCGCTCCTCCACGCTCTCCTCCAGCTCCGTGTCCTTGTCGCCCAAACTCTGCCCGGAGAAAGAGGCGGCCACGAGCGAACTGCAGAACATCCAGCGGCTGGTCAGCGGCTTGGAAGCCAAGCCCGACAGGTCCCGCAGCGCGTCCCCGTAAACCCCTCCCCAGGCCAAGTCTCTTCATTCCAGTCCAGTCCAGTCTGCAGTGCACTTTGTTGGATGTCAGATAAACCACAGGCGTGCAGCGAGGTCAGCCCTTCTTTGTGCAGCCCTGTCTGGGAAGGGGTGACGGACTCCCTTGAGAGAATGTGCTGGAAAGCCCTGTCTTCTTGGCGTGGTTTAAATATCGGGGTTCCGGCTCAGAAACGTCCGTGGCATTGAGCTCTGGAGAGTGGGAGTTAAAAGTGTTGGCGCCCAGAGCACCTCCTTTGAGGCTGGTCTGGGAGCTGTGGGGAGATGAAGGTGGCCAGGCCCCAGGAAGGCAGGTGTGGAAATGCTTCTCTCTCAGTGCAGATTTATATTTTTTTTCCTTCACCGTGTCAAGTGGAATTTAAAAAAACAAAGAAAGAAAATGGGGACAAATGGATACATTAACCCGATTCTGTTTGTGATGATTAAACACTTTCGAGTGACTTGTGTATCAGTTCTAAATAAATTACTGGGCAGCATTGTTTGGGGAAGGCTGTCCCTACCATCTTTGTTTAGTCTCTGTTAAGGAATATCTGTGTCTTCTGAATATTCTCGTGATGTTTTAAGAGCCGCTATAGGTCTCTTCTTGCATGTTCCACAGTCATGTATTTGTGGGTTTTATTTTGAATGCTTGCTTTTAGAGAGAAAAGAACATGACCCCTTACCCTTTCCTCAATTCTCTGCCCTCAAATCGGCAACCCCAAGGGGGGATGATTTAAAGGGAAGGGGTGGGGAAAACACACAAAAATGAATTTATTTTATCTACGCTCTGTAGCAAGATTCATGGCCCTCCGGCTGTTCTTTCTCTTTCCTGTATATGCAATAACAAGGTTTTAAAAAAAATAATAAAGAAGCGAGACTATTAGACAAAGTATTTATGTAATTATTTGATAACTCTTGTAAATAGGTGGAATATGAATGCTTGGAAAATTAAACTTTAATTTATTGACATTGTACATAGCTCTATGTAAATAGGATTGCAGCTGTCAAGTTTTTGTTTTCCTATAGTCAGTTTTATTTCAAGGTCACAGGATTGCTTTTAAAAGTAGAAAACACACTTTCTGCACCAATGCCAACACTTTTCAAAAGAGTTGTCTGCAAAAAAAAAAAAGTTTTCTTTTTTAATGTCCAAAACTGGGGGAAAGTGCTATTGTATATTTTACCCAAAATTGGGGAGGTGGTGCCACTTTCCAGCCCCACCTTAGGTTCCTTAAAATGCAACATCCTAAGAGTGGTTCTGAGATTGCTTGGGGGGTGGGGGGGAGGTGGGGAGTGCAGAGGCTGTGGTTTGACGTTCTCATTTTTCTTTCGTATTTGTACTTGCTAGTCTCTGATTTCTTCAAAACGAAGTGGAATTGACTACTTACTGTCTCCAATGTTGATGGTGTTTTGAATTGGTGCCTATAGAGATATATTCACAGTTCAGAAGTCAGGTGCTGAGAGATGGCTTAAAGACAAAAATTCATGAAGGTATATTTTGTGTTATAATTGTTGATGAGTTCTTTGGTTTTCTGTATTTTTCCCCTCCTCTCTTTAAAAACATCATTGAAATTTCAATAAATTTTTATTGAAATGTCTTCAGGCCTCGTGTTGAGTGCTTTCTTTAGGGAACTTTCCCGAAAGTGGAGAGTCTGTCCCTTTCTCTCCTGGCTTCCTTTATTCCCTTCCCTTTGCCTTTAAATAATTAAGACCGCCCCCACTGAACCAAAATGAGATGTCACTCAAGTTACAAAGCTAAAAACAAAAGTCCCTTACTCCGGAGAAAGGAGCCGCTTCAATCTGAAATTACTTTTCCTTTAAATTAGGAAGCAAAACGAGAGACGGAAGGGGGACTGATTAGAATTGGATAGAATAGCAATTTCAAATACTTAAGTTTTAATGGAAAAAGAATGCTAGCTCCCCAAGTCAGTGTTTCCCACACGAATTGAACTGAAAATACATTTGAGGACTGCGAATGTTTTCGTTTTAGGCCCGCTTTCCCTTTGCACCTCGATCTGGGAAACCCAAGTCAAAAATACTTTCTTTAAATATAAAAATAAATAAATAAATACCCCCCCCCCAAATCTTCTTGCCCCAGTGTGCAAAAAGACAAGAAAAAAAAAAAAAACTTAGCAGAATCTCCTCGCGGCCAGCCCTGGCAGGGGATGAAATCGAATGTCCCCCTGCAGTTCCTGGTGTCTCAAATTGGACCAGGCTGACCCAAGGCACCCCTCCGAGGCCCCAGTCCAAATTGTGCCTGCTAAGTGCGGCCAGCTCTGGCAAACTGTTGAGTATTGCGAGGGAGGAGGGCAGTTTTTCCTAGCAAGGGAAAGGTAATTCCAGGGAGCATATTTGACCCCCTCCAAGGGAAAAGTCACCCAGGAGGCTGACACCCTCCTCTAGGACTTCCCTTCGACCAGCCTCCAGGCTGTTTGGGGAGTTGCCTTTTGAAGTTCGATTTATCTTTGAAACATTCAATAAAAAATGGTGAGGCCATGACAGTCTTTGGTCTCCAGGCCTCCCCACCCTCAGCCTCGCCTCGGAGGTGTGTGTTAAGTGTGTGTGTGTGTTGGGGGGATGGGAAGGTTCTCCAGGCCTTTGCTTGCCCCGGGGGCCTTGACGTGAGGACGCAGCCGGAGCCTGCCTGGCGGCTGCCTCCCCCACCCCCACCCCCCATCCCTGGAGCCCGCCAGCCCGGCCCCAAGTCCCTGTCACCTTCGGGCCTCTTGAACAGCCCGTGAGGAAGACGCCCCCTCCCCTCCCTCATCCTGCACTTGGGGCGGGGGAGGGGGAGGATCGAGGTCGAGACCCTTTGGAGAGGGAGGCACAGCCCCTTCCATCTCCAGCCAGGCACGTGGGGAGCCCCACAGCCTCTCCTGCGCTATCGCCCGGGGAGGGAGGGACAGCAACCAAGGTCGGAGGTGGGTGGGGTGGGAGGGGCTTTGCAGGGCCTGGGGACCTTTGGGGTACTAGCTCCCCCGAGGGCCCGAAGATTTCCAGGGAGCGCGCCCCAAACGCCGCGGCTACAGCCGACTGGGCCACTTGCTGGCCCAACTACTACGCGCGATGCCTGCGCCCCAGGAAGGTGGCAGTCGGCTGGGGGCGCCCAGCAGAGCTCTCCGGATGGGAGGGGGAGAAAAGCCTCGCCTTCAAGGAGGGAAGGAATGCTTTTCTTTCTCGGTCCAGATTTACTCACCCCCCCCCCCACCGCATCACCCCCGAGATTCTCGGACGGTGCTCAGACGTGGGTCCAGCCTCTCCCACTGCTCGCCTTTTTTTTTTTTTTTAATCTCCCGTGTATCTTATTTGTATACAGTGATGTTAATGAGTAACTCTTGTGGCGCTGATGGACCGGGGGTGAGCGGCTCGCAATCTCTCTGGATTTCGTTGCCTATTACTCACCTGGCGCCGGTCGCAATCTCGCCGCGGGCTTTATGGTGGCGGCGGCCGCCGCGGAGGCCACTCGGGGCCGGCGCCTTCGCCTTTTTTCCGGGCTTCGAGTGCCACCTATCTGTCTGGCCCACAAATGCGCCCCAGTGGCCGCCGCTTGCTTGGGTCCCCCAGCGCCTCCCGGGTTCCGGAGCTCGGGCCTTTCACCTCTGCCCCTTCTCATCCTCGCTACCCCCAGCCGAGGCTCCCGTCCTCCTCTACCCACCCCCCAACCCACCATCCCAGCATCGGAAGACGCGGCCTTCCTCTCTTTCCTGGATATCACTTTCACTCCTCTTTGGGCCTCAGATGAGAAAAACAGTCCTTCTCAACTCTGGGTTTCCGAAGAGCCTTCGGAAATTCAGTGAGGGAGACTTTCCTTCATAATTTTCTCACCAAGTACCTTGCTGTTCCGTGCAGAAACCTTCGGTAGCACCCCGACCCTGTCGGGCAGGGGACAACCTGAGCTCATACAGAGTAGACGGTGAAAGCAAGGATGCCCCTCCCCAGTATACACCATTCTCACTCCACCCTGGGTGCAACTCTCCTGTGCCTGATGCTCTTTCTCTTTCTCACTAGACAACTCTGGATTTTACCGGATTTACAGTGGCCGCGTCTACAGGGGACAAAAGCCGTGGCTCGGCTCTCGGCTCTCGGGAGCAGCAGTCAGTAAGGGTCTCGGCCGGCCGGGGTCAGCTACCGCAGCCTGCAGGGCCGAGCGACTTCGTGATTTGTAGATTTAAGGCGACAAATGCGGGTGCCCGCCAGCGCCCTCCGGCCCCCGCCCCTTGGGAAGGTCGGCTCCAAGCCTGGCTGCGCCCTGGCGTCTGAGACCGGCGGAGGGGGAGGGGGTGGGCTCGCCTTTTGCTGTGCTCTGAGCCGCGGGTGCAGGCGTCCGGGTTCCTGCTGACCTCCCGGCGCTAATTGCAGGGGCCGAAGGGCGCGCTCCGGCGGAGGCCGGGGTCACGACCCTGCGCTCCCTCCTCCCGGGTCCCAGCCTGCCCGAAGGAGCCGGGTGTGTGCACGCGGGCGGGCGTGCGTGCGTGTGCGAGTGTGTGTGTGTGTGTGTGTGTGTGTGTGTGTGTGTGTGTGTGTGTGTGTGAACCCACCCCTTCTTTGTGGGGAAAGTTCCCGGCGCCTAGGCTCTTACAAAAATTCCATCCAAGAAGGAAAACCCTTCTTCTGACCTTTCTCCTAAGCCAGCAGACAGCCAGCCGCCTTCGGGGGCTGCAAGAGGCTTGAAACGCTTCGCGTCCGCGCGCTTTCTGCCTCGCTGGTTTCCAAATTTGACCTCACGGCAACCAGCCAAGAGAGTGGCTGTTGGGGTGTAGACGCAAGGCCGTGGTCGCGACCTGGCTCTTACAGACAGCGTTCTAGAAAGTTCGTAGCCATGGGCAGCTCTTCCGGGGTTTGCGTTCTGGGGCCGGGAACTACAGGTGTTAGAAGTAGACGCGTGTGTGTGCGCGTGTACTAGTGCCTGCTCCACCAGTAGACGTCTCTTCCAATTTGTATTTCAAAGTTCCTGCGCGAGACAGTTCCGGATGTAGATGCCTTTGGTTGTTTTATAATCAAGATGCGTATAATCAAGATGTATATGTTGCAGATGTTGGCGTTCAAAGTACACGTAACAACAATAGTAAAAAGCTGGCACCCAGGGGGCACGTGCCAGGCGCTTGGTTCAGCACTCCACAAAAAGAGATCTCCTTTAAGCCTCGCAATTAACCCTATAGTGTGTGTACGATTTTTACCCTTCTTTTAAAGGTGGCAACTGAGGCACAGAACAGTTAAATCACTTACCCAAGAGCACCCGGGATTCGAGCCGATGTGGGCCCCAGAGTCCTAATTCAGGTGGAGGTTGTACATGTCTGCGATGCAGATATCCCGGATGTAGAGAAATCTATGGGCGTGTTCCGGATTTGGTGTGCGTCTCAACGCGCTTTTCATAGGAGAGCATTTTAATTTCTGCGGGCGTCTGTCGCGCAGTGCGAAAGTACAGTTTCCATTTCGGCGTCCCATTTCCCCTGCCCTCTCCCGGGCGCCGTCGGGGAGGAGACCGCACGTTTGGGGCCATGGTTCCCAGGCGGACGAAGCGAAGGTGGGCTGGGGGCAAAACCCCATTTACAAATGCCTGCGGCGGGGGACGGAAGCAGATACCGTGTTCTCGTTCGGATCCGAGTAGCGAGGGACAGGGAATTGCAGCCGCATCAGCGGGCGGGCGCCAGGGCGGCAGGGTGACCACGCCAACTCCAGAGTTCCCCTCTCCCGTCGGGTGGGAAAGCCAGACTCAGGCTCTGGGGCTCTCGGGCTTTTCCCCACCGGCCTTCCATCCTCCCCTCCTTCCCTAGCTTTTGCGGTGCTCCAGATGCCCAGGCGCGAAGGCCAGGGACTGCAGGTGGGGACTCTGCCGGCGCAAGAAGGGTTTGTTCTTTCCTGGTTCGACCCTCCTCAGCTTCCAGGAACCTAAGAAAATTTAGTTTCCCCTGCCTTCTTTTTCTCAACTCTTTGGCCCCAGCTGGGAGGCGAGGGGTCGCCTAGTGGGGAGCTAGATACGCTGAGAAGCGGAACAGGGGGTGCCGAGGATTCATCTCCGCGCGGGAAAGGGGGTAACTGGTTATGCGACAGCTCGGCCCAGGTTCCCCATCCAGGGCAAATGTAGGCCCCACGCATCTGGAGAGCCAAGGCCCGGGTCTGGCTGCAGGCTGGGCGAGAAACAACATACGGCTTGGGTAGAAGATAGGGACCCCTCTTTCCTGCGCCCAAGACGCAAGGCGCTTTCTGCCCCGCGGCTGGGATGGAGTCGAGCGCTCTTTGCCCGTTGGATTGACACAGCTTTGGGGCAGTGCTGGAGTGGGGGGCGGGTGGGGGCTCAGAGAGCAGACCTTGGTACCGTCCGGCTCTCCGACCCCCAGCCCACCCCAGTCCGAAGATCCCAGTCAGTCTATCTGAGCTTTTGAAATGCGATCTCCCGCGCCACTTCGGTTTCCCGCTAATGACCCGGGCTCTGGTTTCGGGTTGGGCAGTTGCACCCGGAGGAGAGGGCTGCTTCCTCAGGTCCACGCCAGCCAGCCCCTGCCTAGGCGCCCTTCCCGCCAGCGCGGTGGGCCCAGGAGGTGCGCCCTCTGCCCCTTCGAGGCCCCCAAAGCGTCGAGGACACCTAGGCACGGAACTGACACTCCTCCGCCAACTTCCTTCCTGACACTTTTGCGCTTTGCCATCCACCCCAGTCCCCACCGCGGGCATCACTGACGGAACTTTTTTTCTTTTTGTGCGGAGACCAGGCACCCCTCACTATACAGGGGAGCCCCAGCTGTCATGGGTTGTTACTTTAGTCACCCCACCCCCTAATCCAACGAGCCCACCAGGGCACAGAGACTGAGGTGTGACCCTGTTATGGAGCCAGGCTGGTATGACCGTGTGTCTGCCAAATAAGAGTCCCCACCACCCCAATCAACAGCCAGCCTCCTCCTCCCTACCCCCCCCCCAACCAGGCCCGAACCCGTCAGCTAATGGCCATTCTTTAGGGTGGCACCTCTTAACTGAAGAACAGAGCTGTGACTTCAGCAGATCCCCAGAAGTCATATACAAAAGTTTGTTCCTGGGTACACATGCAGATTTGGGGGGAGTGGATAATTTTCCTCAGTTTCTCAGATGCCTATGAACCTGTCCAAATGAAGACCCACTCACTGCTCTGGGGACACAAAGAAATAAGGGGGGGGGGTGGTTTAGAGTGGTTCCTGGAGGCTCTTGTCTCTGCCAGATCGAATTTAGCTTTAGGGACCGTCCATCTCGCTCACCTTCTTGAAGGACCCTGTTTACTTGCTTCTTTTGAAGCTGAGCCTCTAAACCCGGAAAGCCTCAGGCGTGGTCTACTTAGCTGACTAATTAATGATATTAACTTATCAACCAAATGATTATGAACAGTCATTATCGTTCCCAATGAATTCTGTGTTAATTTCCTGTTGCTAAGGTCACCCCCACTCGACGACCGCAGGTAATAAAAGGAAACCACTTTTCATAAAACAAAATTACTTTTTACTACATACCCTCCTCCCGCCTCAAGAACTAGGACAAGGAGAGCCACAGAGGCATCTCCTTTATGAAGGGACTATTGGGGTCCAGTTTGGGGGTTCCTGGGCATCTACAACCCCCCCCCCCACTGGCCGCCTCCATGTCATCTGGCAGATTTCATCTTCGTACAGATCTTCAGAAGGACTTTTTTTTTTTTTAAATTAAAACCACAGCTGGTGGAATTGGGGACCTGGATTTTGGCTGATAGATGTGTCTGTGTTGGTGGGGGATAGTCTGGGGTCTGAGGGTCACCGGAGTCTTTTCCCTTGGGCAGAAATGAACAAGGTGGAGGCTGGGACCTCTGTCGTTGCAGACTATTTCCTTTACCTTTACTGCCTAGCAGAGCCTAGAACAAAGTAGGCACCCACCCAAAACCTGTGTGAGGCCAGTCTGAACATGCTCAGGAGCCCCATTAACTTGGAAGGCAGAGGTTATAGTAGATGCAGTTTAAAACGTCGCCTGCATTTTTCTCCCTGTCATGTGTCACTCTTTTTGTTTTATTCAGGCAAACACACCAGCCACACAGGAAAATCCACAAGCACTTAAAAAAACAGCCTAGACATGGCAGAACGTTCAAGGAGAGAGGCAAAGGTCCTCCTGTCCCCTTCTCTCTGATAAAATAGGATCCCAGGGGAAGCCCCTCATCACCCCACCTTTTTGCCTAAATAAACACTTCTTTGGCCGTACGTGGCCACTTAGAGATGGATCTCATACAAAGGGACGTTAAGTAGAAGCTACCTACTCCACCGCCATCTTAGCCTCCCTAAATCAGCAAATGCCCCACCGATCTCTACGTCACGCCAAACTTTCCCCCAAGACTTTTTCGCAGGCACGTCACAAGACACATGTGGATGGTGAGGCCAGTGTTTGGTGGCAGTGTGTGCCTGCCTCAGGGAGTTGAGGACGACGCTGCGCTTTTTTTTTTTTTTTCCCTTCTTCTTTTCTATTTGTCGATAAACAGGCCACTTCTGCAACTGGTTTGATTTGACATAAAAGCTCTCCTGGTGTTGTTTCTCCTGATTTATTGATACGTCCTGGTCTCTGAGTTGGAGCAGAGACCTGAGGTGAGAGAGAGCTCAAACAAAAAAGGAGGGGAGGGTGTAGTCCATCAACACTAACTCTTGGTTCCTCCCCAGGGGGAAAAAAATTCAAGCTACCTGTTTTGCAGAGATCAGGGCAGGGAGGATAAGGAAGTAAACGCAGCTCAGTTCCAATTGTTCGCGGGCGCCTTTGCTTGGTCGTTACTTTGCCGCCATCTGCTGGTGCTTTGGGGGAAGTGCATGGGGACTTTTTCAAAACCTGGCAAGGCTGAGGGTCACTCACTCATTCACTCACTCATTCATTCATAATTCATTTATTTATTCAGCAAATAACCGTGGCTGAGGCGCGGTCTCTGTTCTCACGACATGTGCATTCCAGCAAAGCCAGCTTCCTGGCCATCCCCTGAAGGTAAGGTAGAGAGATAGCAAGGCATCAAATGACAGAGCCAGGTCCAACCTGCCACCTGCTTTTATGTGGCCTACAAGCTAGAAATGGCTTTTACATTTTTGAACGGTTGGGGGAAAAAAAAGTCAAAAGAAGAATTTGTAATGCCATGTGAAATTGACTTGATATTCACATCTTAGTGTTCAGAAATAGTTTCATTCGAATCCAGCCACACTCAAATCAATTACATAGTCTCGCCAAGCTGCCAGAGTGAGTTCTTTCAACAGAGTCTGCGTGACTTGCAGAATCAGACATCTTTATTATCTGGTCTTTTGCAGAAAAAGTTTGCCTGCCCCAGGTCTACAGGAAGGCTACGGCCGTTTTTCATAATCGCAATCTGTGCCACAAATCCCAAGAAAGCCAAGAGGGCTTTGGGGGAAACAAACAAACAAAATGCTACCAGGGGCCCAGTCACTGGAAGGCTGGACTCGCGGAATGAGTCCAAGGAAGCTAATGATAATAATTTAAAAGTTGCCTTGAAACGGAAACGAGCTACAGCACATGAAGACACGCAGGACTTAGTAGGACCTCAATAAAATACCCATTCACAGAAGGTCATCCCCCTCCCCACGCCCCCCACCCCCACCCCGCCAGAGCAGGAGCACAGGATTTGTGGAGAAAAGACACTGGTTGCAGGATGTAGACAGTTTCAGTTTAAAAAGACTCCAACAGCAGGGAGGGTGTGACTCAGTGGTAGAGCACGTGCTTAGCTTGCCCAAGGTCCTGGGTTCAATCCCCAGTACCTCCATTAAGAGGGAAAAATTTTAAAAATAAAAAGAGACTCCAACGAAGGTTAAAAATAACAGACTGTGAGGAGTCCAAGGAAAGGGGATGGTGTGGGTCAGCTTCGTTTTAGAGTTTACTCTCAAGGAAGGAAAAGGCAGAATGTCTAGAGTTGCCAGACAAAAGCCGAGACCTTGCTGTGAAGCTGAACGACTTTTTTTGTGATGGGCTTTTCTTCCGGGCTGAATGGAGGAGACATAAGGTCATGTTTATTCCTTTCTAATGCGGTAGCCATTTAGAATGCAAAGGAGGCCCCAACCATTTCTGCCTCTCTCTCTCTTTCCTCCCTTCCTTCCTCCCTTCCACCCTATTCCAGATAACAGCCTCCACTCTGAGGGTCAGGGGAGGAAACTGAGGCTTTGAGAATGTACGTGATCAGCTCAAGTTTCTGCAGCCAAGGTGTGACTGAATCACCAAGACCGGAGCTTCCCGGTCTGTGCGTCTGTGTCTTTTCTATTAATGTCGCCTTGCCTTCCTCTCTGCCTTGGGCCACATGAGAGCCTCCTTCTTTATCATTGTGAAGCCCCAGGATTTACAGAACCCAAATCCAAGCTGAAAATGGAGGCAATTACCCAGATAATTTAGGTAAACGTCGAGGTTGTGTTGTGTTTTAACATCCGTGCCTGAATTACTGGAGTAATTGTTTCCACTCCTGCGTCTCATTGTGACCTTGAAGAGGCAATTCTCCCGACAGCCCCTGTTTGTTTTGTCCGGGTTGAACAAGGCCCGGTAGCAAAGGAGAGGAGGCTGGAACAAAACCCCGGGGGCGGGGGGGGTGGAGAGAGGCCAGCCGGGCAAACTCGAGGGGGCCAAGCCAATTTGTGTTTGAGGTCAATAACCTTTGTGTTTCCATAAAAACCCCATCCAGGAGGTACACTCAACTGGCACAATTCTACAGCGAAAACGCTGTTCCAACGTATGAAACATCTAAGCAGCAACAGCATGTGCTTGTATCCGTGTGCGTGCGCCAAACAAGGAAATTAAGCAAATCGAGGAGAATTTGTTAAAAACGGAAAATGCACCTTCTATAATTTCTTAGAAAAAGAGAATAAATTGTGGAGTCATCTTGTCCCCTCCCTCCCCCACCCCATGCCCCAGCCACCCTCTGCTCCTGTCCCCAGGCTTCTAATTTGCTTAAGAGGAAAAAAAAGTTTAAGCTTCTGGAACCTGAATTTCCCACCTCTTAAAAGAGGGCTGATAATAATCCTTTCTTTATAGGGTTTTGGGAGGTAACACTGGTCCTACACAGCGTCCGGGGACTGGCCTATAGAAAGTTCGACGCATCCCTGGTGTTATTATCAGGGATGGGGTCTGAGATGCTGTCTGCTAAAGTGAACACAGTCACACACGTTTCCAGAAATAAGGCAAATTCTCCCAGCCGGTTTCTTTCCCGGTCAGCATACAGGGTGAAACAGGAAGGCTGGTGCCCCCATGGACACCCAAACAATGGGAAATCCATGCATTAAAGTTTTATAGACGGCAGTAGAACTAGTTCAAAAGAAACAGGCTCCGGAGAAAAGCGAGCTGGTCCAGTGACATCAAGTAGAACCAGGAGCCACAAGTACATAAGCTTCTGGCCTCTTTTCTTATTTATTTATCGCCAGGCAGGGAAATGGGAGGTTGGCAGGCTTACCCCTCGGTTAGAGATAAGGAAATAGAAGCTCGGAAGGTCAAGGTTTTATGTCAGGACCTAAAGCCATTTCAGGGCCAGAGAACTCAGCGCTCGGTTAAAAACAAGGCCAGCCCAGGGAGCAGAAAGGAGTATAAAAATGTGCGTTGAAACGTTTGCAGACAATAAAAACCCAACGGGTGTATTATTGCCAGTCACTTCTTGTCTGGGACAACCTTTCCTTTGAAACAGGGGCTCTCACCCCAAATCCACACCAGACTTACCTTGGGAGCTTTGAAAGGATCTTCATCAGTGCCTAGGTTCCAGCCTCAGACTGGTTGAACCAGAGTTTGGGGGAAAGGCCCTGGTCTGGGTGTTTTTTTTTTTTAAGTTTCCCCAAGTGTTTCCAAAGAAGAACGAAACCATTTGGAGCACGGATAATCCCTACAGGGGATTGTCTCAATTGTACGTCATGTTTTGGAGTGAAAAAAGAACAGTCATATTTCCTACCTTTTTGAATCAAAAGAGGCTTTGGAAAAGAAACAAGAAAGAAGGCTTTGAACCTCAGCCCTAAAATTTGGATTATTAAGTTTCTTCCTCAGGGTCTGGTTTCAGTGGATTCATGATCCCCCAAAATCAAGTGCAGAGTTGGCTGGCGACGCATAGAAGGGCATTTTTCCCAGGGAGCTGGTCCATGGTGTTCATCAGATTCTCAAAGTTAAGTGGGTAGCCATGTCCTTCCCAAGTTTAAAAGTCACTCCTCCAAGATTAAGTCAAACGAAGGATGGATATTCCAGGAAAGGGATTGTGGAGGCATCAAACTACATCTCACGGCATTAAAGCCACTGCTGTCACGTTCAACCCTGGGTCAGAGCTGCTCAAGGTCATGGCCTTATTTTCTTTACTCCTCCTGACTTCTGTTGACCTTGGTGACCACACTTCTTCAACACCTCTTTCCTCCCTCAGTTCCCACAACCCGACAGCCCTCTGACTGTCCCCGCATCTCTGGCCACCTTCCCAGCGGTGAACTTGTAGGTTCTTGTTCTTTGCCCATCTCTTATATGACATGACCTCTACATGGTCATCTTGGTCCTCCTTGTTCCCTAACCATCACCATGCTGGCAATTTCAAAATCGGTCCTTCTTCTGAGCTCCAGGCCCGTGGGCTTACTTGGCATCCTACCCAGACACTTCCATCACACCTTAAAGGTAGTCTATCCAACCTGAATCCATGATCCCAGCTCCCCACTGCCCCAAAGCTGAGCACGTCCACCCCCGCATTTCCTGTACCATTGACTGATATCCATCCTTCCATCCAACAACCATCTACCAAACCCCTCCTGGGTGCCAGGCGTTACACTGTTAGGAATACAGAGGTGTGGGTCACACAGTCTGCAACACAACCACTCAACTCTGCTGCCACAAAAGCAGCCACAGATAGTATGAGAAGGAACAGGTGTGACTGTGGTCCAACAAAATTTGTCGACACACACTAAGATTTAAATTTCGAAGGATTTTTCCGTGTCATAAAATAGTATTCTTCTTCTGACTTTTTCCAAGCATTAAAAAACACAAACAACAACAACAACAACAAAACAAAACGAAAAACCACTCTATGAGGACCACACCCATCCCCGTGGTGGCAGGGAGATGAGTTAAATAGGTGGCAGGCTACATGTGACCCAGAGACGGCAGTTTGACAATCCTTGCTCTCCCAGAGCCTACATTTTGAGGATGGAATTAGCTCTCTTCTGTAGTAAAGTGCCAAAAGCATGATCACCCTTCTGAGAGACATTAAGGTGATTTGGAGATGTCTCAGGAATAACTGAACTGTGGGTATTTCTAGGTATAATGGGGCTGAATTTTGCCCTCCTAAAATTCACATGTTGAAGCCCTAACACACAGGACCTCAGAAAGTGACTGCATTTGGAGACAGGGACTTAAAGGAGGCAAGCGACAGTGAGGTCGTGGGATGGGCCCTACTCCAATATGACTGCTGTCCTGACAAGAAGAGGAGATCAGGACACAGAGACACGCAGAGGGAAGACTATGTGAGGTCACAGGGAGAAGACGGCCGTCTGCAAGCCAAGGAGGGAGGCCTGGGAAGAAACCAACTCTGCCCACCCCTTGATCTTGGACTTCCAGCCTCCAGAACTGTGAAATGATAAATTTGTGCTGTTTAAAGCCCCGCAATCTATGGTTCCTTCTTACGGCAGCTGAGCCAACAGCCACACTCAGTGCTGAGCATGCTGGTCACACAATGTCCTTCTCCTCTTTTTATTTTATTGAAGACTAGCAGATTTACAATGTTGCGTTCCTTTCTGGTGTACAGCATAGTGATTCGGTTACACACATGTACATTCTTCTCCATATTCTTTTCATTAAAGATTATTGCAAGATGTGGAATGTAATTCCCTGTGCTACACAGTAGGACCTTGTTGTTTGTCTATTATGTATCTGCTAATTCCAAATGCCTAATTCATCCCACCCGCTCCCTGCCTTTCCTCTTTGGTAACCATAAGTTTGTTTTCTATGTCTGTGAGTCTCTTTCTGTTTTGTAAATAAGTTCTTTTTTTTAAAATATAGATTCCACATATAAGTGGTATTATGTGATATGTCTTTCTCTGCCTGACCTTACTTCACTTAGTATGATGATCTCCAGGTCTAACCATGTTGCTGTAAATGGCATTATTTCATTATTTTTTACGGCTGAGTAATATTCCATTGTATGGATACACCACATCTTCTTTATCCAGTTACCTGTTGATGGACATTTAGGTTGCTTCTGTGTCTTGGCTATTGTAAATAGTGCTGCTGTGAACATACGTCATTCTTAATCTTCCCACTAACCCTGTGAGGGACATATAGCCCCTCTTCTTCCTAAGTGGGAAGACAGAAAATTGGTTGTCGGCCCAAACTCACAGCTACAAAGTGGATTCAGATTCCAGAGCTCTGCTCAGCCTCCCTGTATGTCACCATAGAATGGAATTCCCTATTTGTTTCACGTAGAAAATGCGACATACAGCGGAAAGCTTTGGGCAGAAGAAACCTGTTGTAGAAGCAGATGACGGATGTGAGGAGTCCGGAGTCTGCCACGGGGTGAGCTCAGTAAGCCCCTTCTTTCCTTTGGAAGCTCCATGTTCATCACTGTGAAATGGGCACATGGGACCAGCGGAATTCCCAAGGCCTGTGGCAACATATCACAGTACGAGTCAAGGCCAAATGTCTTGTGCATTTCAGTTAGCTTGTTTTTCTAGAAGATTCCTCACATTGGGCGCCAGAATCCTGCCTCACCAATGGAGCTACCACACTGAATTGGCTGAGGGCCGCGAGACTGCTGAGAAAATGGGGAAGGCACACATTCATAACCACGGAACTCCATAACCGTCATCTGCTCTTTTCTCTCGACTTCCAAAACCCCCCTGTTCCACTTCCCTTCTGTGGCGATACTGGTTTTACGAGCTCAGAAGGGACTGGGAGAAGGAATGCCAGCATTAGCTTCATTGTCGGACGTCAGGCTTGGTGCCCGTGGATGGGGGTGTCTTTGGCAGGAGGTTTAATGAGTTTCCCATCTTGGGGGTGGTGGGTGCTTCTTGAATCCACACCCGCTGTCTCCCGGGCTTGGACCCCATGCTCTGCCGCCAGGCAGTCCCGGAGGACAATCCATTCTTTCTGGGTCTGACCTCGGTTCATGGGAGTGGGGAGGAAGTGGCCAAGAGCAGGGGCGGGGGCAGAGCCTGCTGACACGGGGGAGGCCACAAAAGCTGGCATTACAATGTCAGCCCCTCCAATAGGGGACTTGTTCCTGGTCCCTTGTCTGCGGGTCGGAGGGAGCCAGGCTGAGCGGAAGTCGGGTAAGAATGGTTCCCCATTGTCCACGGCCCGGAGGCTCGAGTGGGTCCCCGGGGAGGCCCTCCCCCAAGAAGGCTCTTGAAGACCACTTCAGACAGACCCCCTGAGTCTTCAGGGATGAACAAAAGGCAAGTGGGAAGTGGGTGGGAGATGGCAACCCCACCCCCACCCCCCGACGGCTCCTGAGGGCTGAGGCTTTGACTGAGAATCAGGAAGCACCCACACTGTTTACTCTTTCTAAAAAATGTCCACTTTGTTTCCAGAAAACCTCCCCCTATCCTGATCACAGCCTTGACCTCCCAAAACACGAGGCGTTGAGGCCAAGGAAGAGACTGGCTTGGTCTGAGGGACCAAGTTCATCCTCTGGACAGAAACGGTTGGGTGTGTATTCAAGGTGGGACCTGTGGATAACCTTGGTCTGGATTTGGGAGGGGTGTGGCACCCACAATGGCCATGCCTCAGGCTCCCCTCAAGTCAGACATAAAGGAGGGTGCTGAGCCCCTGGCTGAAGCAGGCAGTTTAGAGCAAACATTCTCCACGGGGCTGAAGACTGATTTGGGCTGGTGGTGGGGAGGGTGGCTGCGGCGAAAATCTTACTCTGTAGAAAGCAAAACTATACACATAGTACCTACGTAGATATGCAGTGTTTAATACCACAACATCTGTGATATTAAAAATTTCCTGGGGTGGGGCTCTTAGGAAAAAATGTCTAAAAAGTTTCCTTAAGGGGAGCCATAATAAAAAGTTTTAGGAATGCTGCCTCGAGTCTATAGATTCTGTCAGAGGGTCTGGATTCAAAACCCAGCTTTCAGGGAGGGTGAGGGTATAGCTCAAGAGATAGAGCACATGCTTACAACACAGGAGGTCCTGGGTTCAATCCCCAGTATCTCCTTGAAAAATAAATAAGTAAACCTAATTATCTTCCCCTCTGAAAAAAAAAATCTAAAAAAAACACAAAAAACCCAAAGAAACCCCAGCTTTCTAGGTTCCTCGCTGTGTGTCCTTGAGTCAGTTACTTAACCTCTCTGAGCTCAGTATTTACACACATAAAGCAGAGGCTACGCTACACGGCTATCTACAGACTGAAAGCCTTAACACAGCTAAAGTGGCTAGGACAGCGTCTGGCATCTAGCAGTTGGTCGCTGTGTGTTAGTTCTATTATTAGGAGCGCAGAGAATCAGAGCCTCGTCACTCTTTGTCGTCCAGGATTTGCCTGTAGGATGATCCAGGCCAGATCCACTAGCCTGGAGTCCTACGTTGTCACCCCAATAGCTCAACATCCAGACCTCAACTAAGAGGCGCAATCATTCGGCAATGGTTGATTCAGGTTTTAATATCGGATGTGATTTGCTCCAGGCACTCAGAGATGAGGACGTGTCTGTCCTTAAGGCCTGCGGGGTCCCGTTCTGACTCTATTAAAAATGTGGTCCTGGAAGGGCCACCCCGGGAAGATGCGGTTCTATCTGTCACCCATCCATTTACTATCACCCTCCTTTTGTGATTGAATTTCTTTCTTTCGGACATTAAGAACACTTTTTCACGTCCCTATCCACGACGCCCCTCTCCCTCCATCATTTTAATACTTGCAAAATCTGGAAGAGACTGAGTTTCATGGCTGCCTCACCCTTCTGTCCAAATGAACAGATATTCCATCTGCAGCTTCGCTTGCGATGTTTTGGCCCTTCACCCCTGAGAACGTTCACCATAGCATTTTCCTCTAGTGGCTTCCCCCCAGGAGAAATTCCAAGAGGTGGGAGGGCAGGAGGGAGATAAGCATATTCTTAAGGTTGAGGATACCTTTCACCAAGCTGACCTTCACAAATTCACATTCGCATCAGCCTGGAAGGAGAATGCCCAAAGAGACCTTTCTCCTCTCCTGGGCAATCCCAGTTGGCCTGCTGGGAAGGACTGCCCTCAGGGATAGCCATCTCTTGTCTTTGTGAAGACAGCTAGACGCCAGTGGGTTGGGGACTCCCAGCCTGAGGATGAAGATGCTCCTTATTCATTGAAATGCAACCCCGTTTCTCCGAAAACAAGGGTGGGATGACTTTTTAACCGACAGGGGGACCACAGAACCAGGGTCTTAGAAAAACAAAGGTTAGAAGACCCCTAGAACCCAAAGCTGCGTCTGGGGCCAGCCTGGCCAAAGATATACTAATTTATTCATCTACGGCCTGGTGCCTTCAGGAATTTTAAAAGAGCAGAAAACAAACATTTCTTGATTCATTCTTCTTCTTGTCTCCTGAGATCTCAAACCACCTTAAGGTCTCATGATCCCGAGAAACTGACTCCATGAAATATTTCAAACTTTACTAAGCAGGGAGGTCTTTTAGAGGGATGACTTGAGGATGAAATGGAATTTAAGGCATAAGGGCCTTTTTACATGAATATTTTGAAAAATCTGGAACACGTCCAAATATCCAAATATAATGAACCCTCTTGTGTCCAAGAGACAAGTGAAGAATCATCTAGTGTCAAAAATTATCACAACTTTGGGTAGGGACCTTTGTAGTGTTCTGACTTTTGGGGGGACCTCACCCCACATCTTAAAACACACTCACATTATGTAATAAATGCAATTTTGTACAGTTCCGTGAGTTACGGTTTTGGCAAGCTGACATAAAATTACATTTTGTTGACATTTAGCATTCATTCATTTTAATCTAGCAAGTTTTTCTCCCTCCTCATCCCCACGCTTTGTGCCCCAGCCACATTAGGGTCATCTACAGAAGGGTGTCCATTGCCCCAATGGCCCAGTGGTTACACTGGCCCTGCATTCGATGTGCAAAGTGACACCCGGGCCGTTAAAAAGAGCAATTACACTGACTAGGTCTGGAGGAAGAATTGTCAAAATTCAGCCCAAGCTTTCCCCTTCCAATGAAAAATAATCAAAGAGGTGAGATATTTCTTTTTTTCCCCTTTCTTTCTGCTATCCTGTCTTGAGTGTTCCTTCTGTGTCCTGGATTGTGGGAAGCCCTTGTCATTAACACGTGATAATCACTGAACATCATGGTGCTAATGGATATTATTAATCTGCCTCCTGCTTAATGAGCCAGTGTTATTCCTATCACTCACTTTCATAAAGAAACACAGGCTCAGAGAGTTAAAGGAACTCATCTAAGGTCACACAGCACCTGCTGGAGTCTGAATTCAAGCTCTGGTCTTATCCGGTAGCCGATAGGATCTCCTGTGATCGCTGCAGCCAAAAACCCAGCCCCTGGGTGCAGAATTTTGTCTCCTCTCCTTGCAGATAAATCTGTCATCCATTCTACCTTCTCCGAGTTTTAGTGTTCCCTCTTGTGAAACAAAGATAGTAGTGATATCTGCTTACTCGGGGGCCACGGGCTTACAGAGGGAAACATGTGAGCAAGTCCTTCGTAATCAGCAAAGTCTCCCCTAGATGTCAGGTACTCTTCTGTGTCTACTGCTCTTCTCAAGGGAAATGATCACCTGTGAATGCCAACAGGCGACGTTTTAACGTCCCCCTCTGGGGTCCCCAGCACTTGGCTCACTGTCCACCAGGCGCCTAAGAAGGGCTCACTAAATATTTCCTGGAAAATAAAAAGGAATAAACTCTTAAGTGAGAGCACGGGTTCGTAATCTGTGAACCCCAGGGGCTCCGTGGATGGGTTGTAGGGGTGGCTGTGAGTTCCCTTCTGGGTTCTGAGTATACACATTTCCCTGGGAGGAGAAGGGCCGGCATTCCTGGGGTCTTCAAAGGGGTCTGTGATTCACAAAAATGTGGGATAAAACCCCTCCAGCAATGTCCACCCACAGAATTTGCCTCCTGGTAAAGTTTTCCCCAAAGGGCAGAGCGACAGGAACTGGGTTTTGGAGATAAATAGATAAGTATAAACAAACAAACAAATGTAATCAAATAGGTGTGTGTGTGTGTGTGTGTGTGTGTGTGTGTGTATTCCCTCTGTAAGCCCATATATATATATATGCATAGATGTAATTAAGTAGCTATATATGTAATTAAATGGCTATAGATGTGTGTATGTATATATGTGTCTATGTTGGTTCCTCCAACCCTAATCAGCTACTCTTCTATATTTATATATAAATGTTTTACATATATTTCATTTCTTACAGAAACAAGACATATTGGACCATGTGCAATTCCACCAAACATTTCGGTGGAAGCCTCCACTTTCTCTTCCCAGCCTTGCGTTCAGGAACGTTGACTTGGCGTAGCTAGAATTTTGAAATTTACTTTCTGTTTTTGTTATTACTCAATATAATGTGTCTCCCATGTTGCTAGACAGCTTTTCTAGATAATTATTTTAATCATTATCTAAACAGTCCACTCCCTTATATAATTGCTCATTTTACTACACAGGCTGTTGTGAGAATCGAATGAATGTACGAAATGGTCTTGGAACAGGGTTTGGCGCATTCTAACTGCTCAGCGAATGATAACGTTATTTTAATTTCATCCTCTCAACAAGTTTCTGAGGTAGGTTTTAGGATTATCCTCCTCCTTCTGCAGATGAGAAAACTAAGGCACAGAGAGGTTAGGTAACTTATCCTGAGCCACACAGCTGGTCAGGAATGAAGTCCAAGAAATGAGGGAGTTAACAATTTCTGAACTCCTGGATCTTCTGTCGGGACCCACCTCCCACCTTGGGGCAGGATTACTTACAGTACAGGGAGCCTAGCCTTTGATGTGCTAATTCCATCTGTTTGCACGGAGATCAGGAAGGGATACTTGGATTTAGTTATGTAGTCCTTGACTCCAAAAGGCCCCATGAGATTAGAGAGAGGAATTATTTAATTGTATTGCTGGGTTAGATGATTACCCCCCACGGTCAAGACTCTCCGGCTCACCTGCCTGGTTTTATGACCTCAGGCGACACATTACAACTTTCAGTTTAAATCTCACTTTCTTCTTCTCTTAAATTCCCTTCCCAGAAGGGACTGCGTTGGCCCCAACGTGATACAATCCAGCGGACTCTGGACCCCTGCCCCCTCCCGCTCCAGCCATCCAGCACCCCAAGTTCAAATTTGTATCCCAGAAACCCCATTCTTGCCTCCTTTCCCCCAGTCCCTCTCCTCTCCTGAGTAACCGACAACGGTTTCCTGGAATCTCCGGGAGCAAATCTACTTTTCCTCATCTCTAAATTGAAGAGGATACTACAGTCCAGGTCAGATTTTTTTTTTTTTTAATGAAAATTCAGTGACAAAATATATTTAAAGCACAATGTGCCACACAGAACCACTACTCAACAATAAATGTATTGTTACTCAGCCATAAAAAAGAACGAAAATTTTGCCATTGGGGCAACGTGGACTTGGAGGGCATCATGCTAAGTGAAAGACGTCAGACAGAGAAAGACAAATACTGTACGAAAGCACTTATACATAGAGTCTAAAAAAAAATACATCAAATTAGGGAATGAAACAACAAAGAGGCAGACTCACAGATCTAGAGAACACACCAGTGGTTACCAGTGGGGAAGGGGAGTGGGGAGGGCAACAGAGGACAAAAGGTGGGGGATTTAAAAAAACAGGAGTAGCTCTAAACTGTCCTTAGAAACAATGATCAGTACATATATGTAAACTTTAAAAATGTGCAGTATACTGTATATATGTGTTTACATGCGATACATAGTATATGTGCTGTCAAACTGTTAACAGTTCTACCCAATAAAACTGAAAATAGGGGTATTATGGGATTATTTGAAATCACGTGTGTGAAACTTCTGAAAATTGTAAAGCACTATAGAATTTAGAGAATCTTTCACTCAATAAAAAAAAATAATAAATATATTATCACCATTCATTGTTTCTGTTGTTAGTGAGAACAAATGACATGTGCAACTGGTTAGAGAACTGGTACCAACTGGATTGATCTCTGACAATTTCCAAAACGCTGCTGACCCAACAATACTTATACCCAGTTGCATTCCGGATGGGGAAGAATCTTCTCTTCTGCTGAGAAGGAAAAAGCAGGTGCTGGTGATGGGGCTGAACGGGCCATCAAAAAGTCAGATTCTAAAGGAGGCCACGAGATGGCTCTCCCTTGACTCCCAGCTTTGTTCATGAACAACCTCCCTTCCCTGAGAAAGAGCATCCTGTTTAGGTTTTTGGGACCCCCCCACCCCACCCCCCCACCACCAAGCTTCTCAGTACATTTGCCCCTCAGAACTGGGAGGCTCCTGAGAAATCTTCTCCATCCACTTTCTTTGTTTCTCCCGATTTCTCCCTGGACTCACATCTTCTGGGCCCTGACATCCACTGTCTCTCTGATTTGAGTTGCTTCAGGGTTTCCAGCCTGTGCGTATGCAGAGAGAGTTCTAGATAGCTAATCTGGCCCCTCACCAGCCCCTTTCAAAGACAACATCAAGAGAGAATCCAGGAATCACCCAGTCATCCCAAACCTCAAAGCCAGTTAAGCTGTGCTAATGAAGGCAAGCCTCAGCTCGCTCTGTTTTGGGTGTTCCCGGCATTCCGGTTGATAAGGAACAGCCTCTGAGAACCCTAAATGCCTGCCCAGGAGGCGAAGTGGGTGGAAGGTGTAACAGTGATCATCACCTCTTACAAGAGCAGGTACCAGGCATTTTCCAGAACTCTCTAGCTTCCATTGTCTCTCTGGACTTTTACAACAGCCTGCCACGGCTGACAGGCAGCAGACTCTTCTGAATAGAAGAAGATACCGAAGTTCAGAGGGGTTAAGCGACATAGCCAAAGGTCACCTAAGTGGTGGAGCCAGGAAGCCCACCCAGAATGTGCCACAGGACAGATGGGCTCCAATTTCTGGTCCTGAGTCTAACGTGTGACAACCAACCCCCACCCTGCCCCCAGTTGTCCTATGTTTAAAATCTGCTGCTGGAAACCAGGAGTTTCATCTTCTGCTGCTTCTGAAGTAAACAGGTCCCAAGCTGTTTGTGAAGGACAAGGAATTCAGCGACTGCAGTGTCTTCACCAGGCCTCTCTGGCCTTGGCACATTCTCAAAGATTCTAGAAAGACTGGGATGGTTTGAAGGAGAAGGCCTGTACCTTAAGGTTCACGTGCAGTGACGGTTGGCTTGCTTGCATTGGACAAATGCAACTTCAGAACCATCTGGAAACAGTTATTAGGGAAATACGAGTGCACACTTTTCCTGTACACCACCCTCTACCTACCCAACGTCAGGAACCTGAAGATTTTTTTTTCTTAAATGGCAATATGGTCAATTTTGCAAACTTTTTGAATTTTGCCAGAACCTGTATGAATCAGTGCCCGGAAACGTCTTTAGAGACTAATTTGTTTTGTTTTTGTGTTGTATTTTATTTCCAACATCTATTTTTGTTGTTGTTGTTGTTTTGCCATTTAAAGATGTTTCCCTTAATTCAACACTTTCCAAATTGTATTCTTTAACAGCAAAAGTAACACATGTCTTGCTATTAAAAATTTAAAAAATTAAATCGACCAACCCCCAGCCCAGGGCAGTTCCCTACAAGTAACAGTTGCGTGAGTGTGTTTAAAGGAATTTTTTTTAAATCTGGTGAATTCTCTTGAATATCAAATTTTGCAAATGTTCAAACACCTTCAAGATCTCGGACGCACAAAAAGAAAAAAAGTCTAGATTCTGATCATTTGAAGACGTTGCTTACATCTCCACAATTTCCCCTCATTTCCACTTTTTTTTTTAAAACTAGCAATGTTTATCAAGTGCTTCTTCGTGTAGTTTATCCTTCTCACAAGCCTGTGAAGTGAGGACTACCATACTCTCCCATTATGCAGAGAGGGAAACTGAGGCTTGGAGCGGTGAAGGGATTTTCTCACGAGGTCTTAGCTGGGAGGTAGCTGATGGAGGCTCTGATCCCAGGAGTTTCCCAGTCTCCGAGCTATCAGTATCTTGGATCAGAGGCTTCCTTGTTTGTGGTCAGGGGACTGTCCCTGTGTGTTTGTTGTAGGATGTCTGGCAGCACCCCTGACCTCTAGTCACTAGATGCTGGTAGTAACACCCTCTCACCTTCTTTCTGACAACAAAAATGTCTCCAGACACGGCCAATGTGCCTGGGGACACGAGAACAGCTATTTTAACATCTCATTCCCAAGCTGTGATCGAAACATCCTAGGCCAGGATGTGCCAATAATTGAACTTTGACCTGGTTTACGAGTGTCTTTCTCACTCCCGTCAACATCTGCACTTGCCTGCCTTCACCTTCTCCAGAAACCCTGGGTCTACCGATGGGTTCCCTCTTCTTGCTAATCTGGCAAAAGCATGTTAGTTTTATTTTTTAGCCTTTCCACACTTAACTCCAACTCTTTGGGTTTAAGGTCATGTTGTGGCCGCATCTAACCCCTCCCCACCATGGCTAGACCCCGGGAACGCCTCAAATTCAAAGGCTTCGCAATCATCTTTTCCTTCACACATCTTTGATCCCAAAGCGAAGTGCAGGGCCTGGCACAGAACAGGTGCAAACATCTGTTTGGCACCTGGAAAGAAGGACACATGGGAGGAGCCAGTGACGACATCTGGGGAGGGCAGGGTTAGGGACTATGAGTGAGTTTTCTCTATCATCTGCATATATTTGGGTATTCTTTGAATTGAAAAGAAAAAAAGACAAGTGCAAGCTACTTTTATACTAGGAAAAGATACATAAAATATACAACAAGGCTGGATACATAGGATGCTCCCAAATTAATTCTAAAATATTTTTTTCTCATTTGTTTAAATTGGAGTATTGTTGATGTACAATATTATGTAAGTTGCAGATGTCTGATACTGTGATTCACAATTTTTGAAGGTTATATGTCATTTTTAGTTATTATAAAATGTTGGCTGTATTCCCGTGTTGTACAGTGTATCCTTGTCACTTATTTTAGACCTAATAACTGCTACCTTGTAATCCCTACCTATATTGTCCCTCCGCCCCTCCCTCTTTCTATTGGTAACCACTGGTCTGTTCTCTAGATCTGTGAGTCTGTTTCTTTTTGTTATAGTCACTAGCTTGTTTTGGTTCTTAGGTTCCACATATAAGTGCTATCATACAGTATTTGTCTTTCTCTGTCTGACATCTTTCACTTAGCATAATTCCTTCCAAGTCCATCCACGTTGTTGCAAGTGGCAAAATTTCATTCTTTTTTATGGCTGAGTAATATTCCATTATATATATTCCATATAATATATATACACACATACATACACACACCCCCACATCTTCTTTATCCATTCATCTGTTGATGCACACTTAGGTTGCTTCCAGATCTTCGCAATTGTAAATAATGCTGCTATGAACACTGACGTGAATGTATCTTTTCTAATTAGGGGTTTGGGGTTTGGGGTTATTTTGTTTGTTTGTTTTTGTTTTTGATATATACCCAGGAATGAAATTGCTGGGTCATATGGTAGTCCTATTTTGCAAATTAATTAAAAAACTACAAAGACCTGGGGGGAAATACGGTGAAATGTTGACAGGGCTTGTCCCCCGAAAAGCTTCCTTTTGCTTTTATGCCTTTCAGGGGTTCTCAGGTGATGCATTAGAGGTATCTGCCCAGGCTCTGGAATGGAACCAACCCAGCATCATACCCGAGCTCCACTGCTCCCTAGCTGCGTGATCTTGGACCGGAAAGGTCATCTTCTAGCAGAAGATGTCCCGGCAGCATTTGGAATGGGTAAAAGAGATAAGGACTGAAAAGAAAGAGCTTTAACAGCAGCTCCATAAATGGCTGCAATTGTCATTATCTTTTTCATCGAACAGTATCCTTTCTCTGTTTAACATGAAAAGAAGATCAAAGCCAAAAAATGTTATTTGTGAAAAAAAAAATCCTGGGGGAAGGTTATCAGAAAATCCGCTCCCTCCTCCCACCCGCCTCTCCTTCTGGGTCCTCCCTCCAGGACAGCTGGGCCACCTAGGGCCCCAGGGAGGCCCTGAAGAAGCCCAGGGGCCAAAACAGAAGAGCGTGCCTAGCTCCAAGCTCAGGGCCAACTAATAAACCAAGAGATTGTGTATAAGTCCCCCTGCACTCACAGGGAAAACAGCGCTGCAGAGAATCCCCCAATAGTCAAAAATCTCAGATGAGCCCTTTTTTTTTTTTTTTTTTTTTTTTTTGTCTTGGACGTCAATTCTATGATGTTTTGTTAACCTAGTCGTTTGGCTCAGGCTGATAAGGAATCTGTCGTTGCCATTCGTCAACCCTGGTGGAGTGACTCGGGCAGCTGGGGATGGACATGTAGAGGAGATGAAGCAGAAAAAAAAAAAAAAATCAGGGCTCTCGCTGGCTAACTTCTCCTGGCCTTCCTAAAGCTTCTTAGCAACCCTACTGAGATCTGTACTTTGTCACGCCTTTTGCAGGCGAAGACATTGAGGCTGAAGGTGGTAATGAGGCTTAACCGGGGGGCCACCAGCTGATACATGATACCGCCAGGGTTTTGAATCGGGTTCAGATGATTTACATGGACTCAGGTCACTTTTGGAATCATCAGACACAGCCTGGCCCAGTGCCAGGTAGAATCATACTGCTACTCAGACTGTAATCCAAGGATCAGCAGGAGAGCCTCACCTGGGAGTATGCAAAAGTGTACATTCCCAACGGAAATAGAATTACGTTCAGAACTGGCTTTGTTTGCTGTTTTCTGTGTCCCGTTTCCGTGTCTACACTTCCATGGCCTTAGACAAGGCCTCTGTCATCTCTCATCCGAGTCACCCCAAGAGCCTTTAAACTGCTCCCTCTTGCTCCTTCTAAAGCCATCTGACACCCCTTACTCTAAATCCATCTGTGGCTCCCTATGGCGTCTGCATGAAGCACATGTTGTTCTGGGCCCCAGCTTCTGTGGTCTCCTCTCCCCTCTCCCTCCTCCACTGTGGCCCACACTCTGTGGTCCAGTCTCATCAAGGACCTGCCCTCCCTGGTATGCACCCTGCCCCCAGGGCTTTGCATGTTCTAGTCTCACTGCCTGGAACATGCTTGGTTTTCTCCATCTCCAGATTAACCTTACTTGCCCTTTGGTCCTCATTTGGGTGCTGCTTCTTCAAGGAAGTGCTCAGCCCTCTGAGCTTGTGCCATCATAGGTATCAGCATGTGACACCATGGTCCCTGCCCGTTCAGTTGTCCCCTTCTCGATTTTCAGCACTTCGAGGACAGAAATCACATCTTCCTCATTCAGGTAAGCTTCAGTGCTTAACACTAGGTCTGGAACACAGTCCACTGTCCGTAGTGGCTGGCTGAACTAGCATAAAAGAACTCTTAAATCTTGCCTCTTACACCTGTGCAGCTGATGTGACGACCCCTCATGTTAAGGCTTTTCTGGTGGTCCTGCAAGAACCATCCTCCGTGAGATGCTTTAGGCCTTTTATTTCATAACACGTGTTTCGTTTTTGTGCTTGATTTGCGATGCGTAACTGTGTAGGTAACCAGTTCTCATAAAGTGAGCCTCAGTGTTAGCTGCATGCAGAACTCAGCACCCCAAAACTCCCTGAGCACCACTCCCTCCCCGTACAAGTAACCACTGCCCTGGCTTTTGGAATAATCCTTTTGTTGCTTTTCTTTATAAATGTGAACCCCCCACATAAGCATCCTGAAGCAATACAGTTTAACGTTGCCTCTTCTGCTTGTGAACTTTATGTAAGTGGACTCGTGCTCTATGAGCTTCTCAGGTCTGGCTTCTCTCCCTCAACATTCCATCTGTGAGACTCGCCTGTGTAGCCTCGCCAGGCTGTGCGCCACCCAGTCCTACCACGGTGTCGTCGGCTGTGTGGACATGCCGCCATTTACCCATTCGACTCTTGTTGAGCTTTGGGGATGTTTCTAGTTTGGGGCGATCGTGCAAATGACGTGTGAACAACAGTCTTAGCTATGCCTCCTGCTGCCTGTGCACCTGACTTTCTCCAGGGAACAACCCCAAAAGTGGAACCTCTGGGACGGAGGGTATGTATACATTCCATACACCGACTGCCCTCTAAAACGACTCTTGGTCCTCTGCGTAGGAATCGGAGGTACTGAGATTTTATTTTTTCCTACTTCCTATCTCAATTTCTCCAAAAGGGTCCATTATAAAGAAAAAAGAAAGAGAAGAAGAAAGAGAACGAAGACTTCTAGTCTATAATCTCAAATTGCCCAAAGGGCTTTCTGTTGACCTCCGGGAGGCAGGAGCTCCGAGAGGGAAGTGTGCTGGGTGGAGCGCACTCCTGACTGATGCCTATCTGAGCGAGGCTGGAATGGCATCTGGGCTTCTCCACTGACTTAGCTGGGAAGATTGCTTTGGGGCTTCCACTTTCCTTCAATAACAGAGGACTCATTGGGTCTCTGGGTTCTATTTTATCATTTTCCCCTCATGGAAATACCTTGCGGTCCTTTCTAATCATGAAGATGATTTTTTTTTCAACTCCAGGAAGAAAAAAAAAATTCAGAATTCCAAAAAGTATAAAAAAGGAAGTGAAAATGATCACCATTTAGAAACATACATGTGTATGTATGTTTGTGAGTGTGTATGCGCATATATATGTACGTATATACATTAGTGGTAAAATTCACGTGGATGGCATATTAGATAACAAAACTGTCCTGTGATGACTCAAGAGAACATCCTTGCTCTAGGAGATAATGTGATGAAGGACTGGGGTATAAGGCATCCTGCTACCGGCAACTTGCTTTCAAATGGTCCCACGAAAGTAACAATCATAACATGCCTGTAGACAGAGGTAGGTATGGATGTGGATATAATTACAGGCACAGTTGTAGATAGAATGCAAATGTAGCAAAATGTCAGCAATTCTGAATCTGGCTAAAGGGAACACGGGAGTTCATTGCACTTTGCCTGCAGCTTCTCTGCCCAACTTGAATTTTCCTGCATCCTCACTGAGATACAGTTAATATAGAACATTGTGAAAGTTGAAGTCTATACAAAGGCCATGCAACGTGATGATTTGATACATGTGTCTATTGAGAAATGTACCACCATAAGGCTAGTTAACGCATCCATCATCTCACACGGCCACATTTGTGTGTGTGTCTGTGTGTGTGTGTGCTGTGAACATTTAAGATGCACTCTCTTAGCAACTGTTGAGTATACAGTACAGTCCTGTTAGCTGTGGTCACCGTGCTGTACCTTGGACCTCCAGTGCTTACCCATCGTATAACTGGAAGTTCGTGCCCTTTGACCAACATCTCCCCATCTCCCTCCATCCCCTGCCAACCACCAGTCTACTCTCTTTTTGCTATGAGTTTGGCTTTTCCAAGACTTCACATGTAAGTGAGATCATAGCATATTTCTCTTCCTCTGTCTGACTTATTTCACTTAGGATAATGCCCTCAAGGTCCATCCATGTTGTTGTAAATGGCAGAATTTTCTTTTTTTTTTTATGGCCAATGTTTCATTACAGGTAAATACCACATTTTCTTTATCCATTCTTCTATTAATAGACACTTAGGTTGTTTCCATATCTTTCTATCGTGAATATTGCTGCAATGAACATGGGGATGCTATGAACCCACTTCTTGTCTTTTTGATAATAGCCGTCTTAACAGGTGTGAAATGATACCTCACTCAGGGTTTGAGTTACATTTCCCTGATGGTTAGTGATGTTGAGCATCTTTTCATGAAACTGTGAGCCATTAGTTATGTCTTCTTTGGAAAACTATGCAGATCCTCTGCACATTTTAAAATCAGATTATTATTGTTGTTATTGTATTTGGAATCAAGTTGTATGAGTTCTTTATATATTTTGGATATTAACCTCTTATCATGGTTTGTAAATATTCTGGCCCATTCTTTAAGATGCCTCTTCATTTTGTTGAATTTTTTTTTTGTCCTGAAATGCAAAGCTAAAAGTGACCTCCAAATCCCACTAACCGAAATAGCCACTGTTTATACCTGATAAATTCCCTACACAGCTATTTAAGAATTTACCTACGTGGGCAACACAGATAATTCTGCATACATGGGACTGTACTACACTTGCTGGCTTGTAACAATTACTTTTTATTCAGTAATACATTATGGCTCTCTCTTTATGTCATTGCCAAGGTCACCCACCCCATGCTGAAAGGTTGTTTAGTACAGTCTATGATATGAATGTTCTTTTGTTCACATAACCAATTCCAGTTGGGTTGGTTTTCTCTATTGTTGAACTTCTAATTTTCCGCTATTATAAACAATACTGCATTGAACATCCTTGCACAGAGACCTTTGCTCTATCTCTCAGTAAGTTCTTCAGCACAAACAAGTAACCATTTTTCTTAAGTTTTAAAACTTTTAAATCAAATTCTTCACTGTGTGCCTATTTTTAATTTTCATTGTGACAGAATTTTAATTGAGTTTTCTTGAGATATAATTGACATATAGTTTTGGGTGTACATCATAATGATTCAATACATGTATAAATTATCTCGTGATTAATATCCATCACCTCAGAGCTGCATTTTTTTCCCCCTTGGGATGAGAACTTTTAAGATCTACACCTTAACTTTCAACTAGACACTATGGTATTATAGGTAACTATCTCGCCTGTGCTTAACTGTTTCGAATGATTATTGGGTTTGCATCCTTACTCTGCCTGAAGTTCTTTGCCTGACGTTATCTTACTCAGTTTTTACAACATTGCCATGGGGTCGATACTGCCATTATCCATAGTTTAAAGATGAGACTAAGGCTTAGCAAGGTTAATGACTCATCCAAAGTCACACAGCCGCCTTTATCAAATCCAGAAGTCTGGGGCCCTGAAACAAGCCGCTTTGCTCAAAGCAAGATGCACCTGCCATTTCCTTCTATGATCAAACCACGCAAAGGCAAGGCCTGATGAGACGGAGGTTCCCAAATAGGCGCCGCCAGAATTGGGTGGAGGGTGGTGAGAGCGGCAGCTTCTGCTGGGGCTCTGCTGCCCCCTGGTGGCGGTACTTTTTCATTGCTTGCACAGTCAGTCCCTTAGCAGGGGCCAGTTATTGAATTCACACCCTTTAGGCAACAAGATGACTGGCAATATAACAGTCATGAACTAAATATTTTCAAAGACCCTGCACTGAGAGTTACATACACTATCAATCCAACCTTTGCAACGTGGCGATTATCCCCACATCACAGAGAAGAGAAAAGGACTCAGAAAGGGTAAGCTGCCAAGGTCATGTGGCTTTCTAGCGGCAAAACTCAAATTCAATTCTAGCTCTCACTGGTGCTTAACGGAGCCCCATACTTCTCCCAAGGTGGCACAAAGCAACATCCTTGAAATCTTTCGGTACATTTAATCTTCGCCCAAAGCAGTATGGTAGAGAGATTTAGAGGATGGGTCTAGGAGCTAACAGTCCTAAATCTTAGCCCTCCCTCTGACAGCTTCTAGTTCTCTGACTTTGAGGCAGTCACTTGACCTCTCAGAAGCTCATGTGAAAACAGTTAAGATGAATGAGTAACGCAAGTGAAAAGGCTCAGCCCAGGGTCTGGCGTTTAAGAAGCAGTCAATAAATTAGAGCTTCATATCAAAGCAGCACAAAGACTCCTAGCTTTGAGGATCAGAGTCCTGGATTCAGTTCCTGACTCTGATAGGGACAAGATGTGAGCAGGTCCCTTTGCAAGTCAATAAACAAGTTTTTGCAAGAATGTCTTGGAGGAAGAAGGAAACAGAGTTTCAGTGAGCAATCACTGCGCTGAGTCTTAACAGTTTCCTCATCTCTCAAGTAGGAAAAACAAAGAAAGCAAGATAGAAAGTGACCATTTTTCGCAGTGTTCCTACGAGGCAGCAAGCACGCCAGTTCGGTGTAAGTGGCTGTTCTGTTAATGATACAGGTACATGGGGCCAGCTCTCAGCAGTCAAGGTGCTCGAGATGTCCCCAGGGAGTAAAGACTTAAACTGATGACTAAACATTTTCCAAACGCTTAGTATTTGCCAAGCACGCTTCTCTGTGCTCACAAACATCCAGCCAGTCCCTGCTCACATCAGCTATATGATGGAGCCCATTTTACTGGGTGATACGAGTGACGAGGAGGGCATGTGATCCAGATCTAGCCAATCACAGTGTTCCATCTCCCCGGCCTCAGTGATTGGCTCCGGAAGGGCCACAAAACCCCAAGTCTAACCAATCAGATCCTTTCTTGGCATTATCTATATGGATGCTGGGAATTTTTTTTTTTTTTTCTCTTAGCTCCCCAGAGCTGGAGTGACTGTCAGCCTAAGGTTGTCCGGAGTGATGCTGTGCCCTGGAAGAAGCCAGGTAAACTGCATGAGAATGAGGCCAATGCAGAGAGATGAGAGATGAAGGAGCATTAAGAAAAACTGAGTTGAGCCCGGCTAATATAATTTACGTCTTGGTGTCCACTTTTTCTCTTCCCGGGACAGGAACCAGTGCATCCAATTTTTTCCCTTAAGCTAGTTTGTTGGGATTCTGTCATTTACAACCAAAAGGGTCCTCACCAATGTACATACAGAAATAATTAATCGGTATGGCCACCAATGCAATGATATTGATCATTATGGGTTTTGTGATGAGCTGAGTGTCTGCGTCCCTCCGCAGCCCACTTCTAGCCTTTCATATTTTGAAGCCCTAACACCCAAAGTGATGACATTGGGAGGTGATTAGGTTTAGATGAGGTCATGAGGGCGGGACCCTCATGGTTGGAATTATGCCCTTATAAAGAAGAGGAAGACAGATTTCTCTCTCCATACATGCACACCCAATAAAGGCCACCTACAAGCCAGAAAGCGAGCCCTTGCCAAGATCTGAATCTACCAGGACCTCAACCTTGGACTTTTCAGCCTCCAGAATGTCGAGAAATAAATGTCTGTTGTTTAAGACACCTCAGTCTATGGTATTGTGTTACAGCAGCTGAGCTGATTAAGACAGTCTTCTAGATTAACACCACCATCTCTGAATCCTTCTTGGCTTCCTCCTAGGTGAAATTAGTCACTTTATCACAAATGCACTTTCCATCATCATCATGTTTTTTATTCTGTAGAATCGTAACATCACATATGCCTTGACTTTAAGTCTCCCTGCTTTTGCTTACAGTTTCTTCCATCTGGTTTGCCCTCGCCTCCCCACCCATAGGGAGTTAATCTTGCAGTTGTCAGGAACAGCAGCTTCTGAATCTGGCCGAACCAAATTCAAAGTCCACCTCTCCTATTTCCTAGCTCTCTGATCTGAGTCAAATCCCTCACCTTCCTGAGCCTCGGTTTTCTCACCCATAAATTAGGACAGGCTACCCAAGATTGATGCGATCAAATTAAATCACAGCATGCCTATGTGTTAAGTTCTCAAATAAATGTTAGTGAATTCTTCAACAATACTTTATCTTGTGAGGCTATTTTCTTGGTGGTGTTTGGGGCTGTGATCAGGGTTCAGTGGAGGGGGTGGGTTGGAAGAAATACTCTGTTTGAATTTTCCCATCATAAACCTCAATCTAGGTTAATCAGCATGTATATATCAGTAGTTCAGCATAAGCCACCATTTATCCCCAGAGATGAAGGAATTCCCATAAAACCTTAGGTCTCCAAACAAAACATCTTCCCACACTCAGCACATCCCATTCCCACAATCTTGGGGCTCTCCAAGGACTAATTGTGGGAGGAAGGACGTGAGTGAGTCGCGCTGTGGAGAGACACTTTGCAAGATGTTCCTTGCTGAGTTCTTTTTGCGGGGGGGGGGGGGGCGCGAGGTAATTAGGTTTATTTATTCATTATTTTTAATGGAGGTACCAGGGATTGAACTCAGGACCTCGTGCATGCTAGGCATGCGCTCTACCGCTTGAACTGTACCCTCCCCACTCCATGCTGAGTTCTTATTTCAGAAAATACGTCATCGCATAGTGCAATATCTACATCTGCTTAATTCTTTTAGGGGACTCTCCTTTGGGGATCCTAGCTCTGATGGCTGCTGAATAATTTTGATTCTCCCCAGCCTCATCTTTGGTAAGTGGTCCCCCATCCAAAGCTTGTGGGGTTTGCAGCCAGAGAGAACTGGGCAGGAATGCTGGCTTCTCCACTTACCTGCTATGTGATCTCAGTTGTCCCCTTAACCTCTGAAGTCCTACCTCTGCATCTGTAACACGGGGTACATACCTTGCATAGCTGCTGTGCAAGATGAAATTAGACAGTATCTTTGCCAAGTGCTTTGATACCCAGGTATTTATAGCTTTGGGGTAAACCACCTGAAAACATCATGCCTTTAAAGCAGCAGCATTTATTTTGCGCACAGGTATTCAGTATGGCAGACGCTCCACCCGGCATTGGTTGGGCGGTTGGAAGGCGGGTGGCTGGGATCAGCAGGTAACTCACTCATGCGCGTGCCTGGTGGCTGGTGCTGGCTTGTGGCTGGTTCTCTGACTGAGGTCATCAGCCAAAACCCTTACATGTGGCCTCTCTGTATGGCTTCGGCTTCCTTACAACGTGGCAGCTAGGTTTTAAGGGTGGGTTACCCTAGAGGAAGAAAGGCGAAGTGGAAGCCACCTTGTCTTAAAAGTCAGGCATCTCTTCTGCTACATTTAATTCACTGAGTCAGTCACAGAAGCCTGTGTGGGTTTAAGGGGAGGGGAAATACCGAGGCTCTGGAAGAGAATGTGGGGCCAGAAATAGTTTTATGGCCTATTGGGGAAAACACAAATTGCCTCATCTAGTAAAAGCTAAGGAAAGAGCAAGCTTTGTTTGTTTGTTTTCACTTTTCATTGTCTGGAAAGCTTTCCCTTCTAGACATTTTTTTCAAATTGAAGTATAGTTGATTTACAATGTTGTGCAAGTTTCTGGTGTACAGCATAGTGTTTCAGTTATACACATATATATAGTCTTTTTCATTATAGGTTATTACAAGATATTGAATATAGTCCCCTGTGCCATATGGTAGGTCCTGGTTTATCTATTTTATATATAGTGGTGTGTATCTGTTCATCTCAAACTCCTAATTTATTCCTCAGATCAAGTCTTAAGACTATTCTCCAATCTGTAAGACAGGAAGACACAATACCTACTTGGTGGAGAAGATAAAAAAATCTCAAATGGTACATGAAAAGTTCCCTGATATATAGCAGGTGCTGAAAAAATGGGTCATTATAATATTAACTTTTAGCAAGCCATTGCCAGGTACCAGGCACTCCCTTCAGAGCACTTCATTGTGCTCTGTTTCGTTCAGTCCTCCCAAAAATCTTCTAACATAGGTTGTATTATGATTCCTGTTTTACAGAAGAAGGGATTGGGGGTTAGAGAGGGTAAGCAACTTGCCTAAGTGTCACACAGCTGGGTAGTGGGATTTCCAGGATTCAAACCCAGACAGTATAACTCAAGCCTGAATGCTTTTAAACATAACACCATACTGCCTCTTAGTCACAGAAGTAGTTGTCCTCTCAGTACAAAGGTTTCCAGTATCACCCAGTGGAAAATTCTAACTCCACTGAGCCAAGAAATGGAAGCCACTGGAAAAGTTGATTAAAGGTTGAGACTTGATGGGCACCCGGTGCCAGGGAGGCAAAGGCTGAGGTTTAATTGTTTGTGCACCCTCCTCAACAGCTATAATATGTAGGACCCACAAATGACATCCTGACTTTCCAACCATGCCTCCGGCAAATACAAAGACTGCAAAGCCTAGAAATTAAGGGCCGGACGAGAGACAATGACTTGTTTCAAAGGGATAGAGTCTTTGTAATAGAGGATAGGACTTGGTAGAAACTAAGCAAACAGAAGGAGAAAATGTTTTCTCACAACTAGAGCCTCAAGAACTAAAAATAATCTTCCTAAGAGAAAGAAAGAGGCTGGAGGAATAACTCTCCCAGACTTCAGACAATACTACAGAGCTACAGTCATCAAGACAGCATGGTACTGGTACAAAAACAGACATACAGACCAATGGAACAGAATAGAGAGCCCAGAAATGAACCCACAAACTTTTGGTCAACTAATCTTCAACAAAGGAGGCAAGAATATACAATGGAATAAAGACAGTCTCTTCAGCAAATGGTGTTGGGAAAACTGAACAGCAGCATGTAAATCAATGAAGCTAGAACACTCCCTTACACCATATACAAAAATCAACTCAAAATGGATCAAAGACTTAAACATAAGACAAGATACAATAAACCTCCTAGAGGAAAACATAGGCAAAACATTATCTGACATACACCTCAAAAATTTTCTCCTAGAAGAAATAAAAGCAAGAATAAACAAATGGGACCTAATGAAACTTATAAGCTTCTGCACAGCAAAGGAAACCATAAGTAAAACAAAAAGACAACCTACGGAATGGGAGAAAATTTTTGGAAATGAAACCGACAAAGGCTTGATCTCCAGAATATATAAGCAGCTCATACGACTCAATAAGAAAAAAATAAACAACCCAATCCAAAAATGGGCAGAAGACCTAAACAAGCAATTCTCCAAGGAAGACATACAAATGATCAAAAGACACATGAAAAAATGCTCAATATCACTAATTATCAGAGAAATGCAAATCAAAACTACAATGAGGTATCACCTCACACCACTCAGAATGGCCGTCATTCAAAAATCCACAAATGACAAATGCTGGAGAGGCTGTGGAGAAAGGGGAACCCTCCTACACTGCTGGTGGGAATGCAGTTTGGTGCAGCCACTGTGGAAAACAGTGTGGAGATTCCTCAAAAGACTAGGAATAGACTTACTGTATGACCCAGGAATCCCACTCCTGGGCTTATATCCAGAAGGAACCCTACTTCAAAAAGACACCTGCACCCCAATGTTCATAGCAGCACTATTTACAATAGCCAAAACATGGAAACAGCCTAAATGTCCATCAACAGGTGACTGGATAAAGAAGTAGTGATATATTTATACAATGGAATACTACTCAGCCATAAAAACCGACAACATAACGCCATTTGCAGCAACATGGATGCTCCTGGAGAATGTCATTCTAAGTGAAGAAAGCCAGAAAGAGAAAGAAAAATACCATATGAGATCACGCATATGTGGAATCTAAAAAACAAAAACAAACAAAGAAGCAAAAAAAAAAAAGCATAAATACAAAACAGAAATAGACTCATAGACATAGAATACAAACTTGTGGTTGCCAAGGGGGTGGAGGATGGGAAGGGATAGACTGGGATTTGAAAATTGTAGAACAGATAAACAAGATTATACTGTATAGTACAGGGAAATATACACAAAACCTTATGGTAGCTCACAGAGAAAAAAATGTGACAATGAATATATATATGTTCATGTATAATTGAAAAATTGTGCTGAACACTGGAATTTGACACATTGTAAAATGATTATAAATCAATAAAAAATGTTTAAAAAATTTTAAAAAACTAAAAATAATCTTCCTTGACAGATAATGAGCTCCCTGTCACTGGAGGCATTCAAGTACTTGTTGTGAATTATGTAGAAATTGTCACCTTATTTCACTGAGGGAAGCCTGCATAGGAAAAGAGGTCCCTTCCAAGGCTGGTCTTCGAAGATTTTTCTTTTCCCCAAGGAAGGAAAATTCCATGGGCTTGATGGATTCAGATGAAAAACCAAGAGGAAAGGGAGGAACTAACTCACTCTTCCAGTTTAGGATTTTAGCTGAGTCACAGAGAGGGCGTTGGAAATAAAAAGAGTCAGAGTTGTTCTACTTTGGATAACAAGCCAGCCTATCTCTATCAGCCTGGAGGGGCTCACTGCAACTTTGTTTTGTTCTCAAAATAAAGTCCAAAAAAAAAAAAGAAAAGAAAAGAAAGGAAGGAAGGAAGGAAAGAAGAAAGGAAGGAAGGAAGGAAGGAAGGAAGGAAGGAAGGAAGGAAGGAAGGAAGGAAAAGAAAAGGAAAAGGAAAAAGAAAAAAAGAAAAAAGAAAAAAGAAAAAGAAAAAGAAAAAGAGAAAAGAAAAAGAAAAGAAAAGAAAAAAAGAAAAGAAAAGAAAGAAACTCAGGTGGAAGAGGGTTTCTTTTCTCCGTAGACTAGTTCACCAGATCCTCATTGCTCCCTGAACTTCTCCTTTATGGCACTTACTGCATTAACTAAATTCTTATTTACCTCAGCATTTATGTTTTTTTTTAAATAGATGACGCTAATCGTATTTTCTTGCAACTTGCTTTTTTTCATTTTAAAATATATCCTTCTATAATACTGCATTGAAATATTGAGTCTCACAATATGACCGGGCCACAATTTATTTTGCAAATCCCCAGTTGCTGGACACTGAGGTTGTTTCCATTTTTCTGTTGGTTGTAAACAGCGCTGCTACTTACTTTGTTGTACCCATATGAATATTTCTGAAGGACTGTTTTTTTTTTAAATAAAGTGCATGTAATTTCTTATTAATTTGCCATTTTTCTTTGCTTCCTTTGATGCCCGAAATGCCCTTTAAAGGCCTTCCTTTAATTCCTGCTTTTGATTTCCTTTTTCCAGCTCAATAAATTGTTTATTATAATTTAGCCATCTATGGACCAAAATATTCTTTAAATTTCTTTAATATAGAAAATTTCAAATAAATAGAAAAGTCAAGAGAATAGGGTTTTTTTTTTTTAAATCAAAGTTTAACTGACAAGAGAATAGTTTTATGAAACCCCAGGTACCCACCAGTCATAAGTTATTAACTCATGGCCAGTCTTGTGTTTGTCTATAATTTCATCAAGATGAACGCCCACCTCCCAAACCCCCTGCCCAGCCAGATTATTTTGAAGCAAATCTCAACAGATATTCAACACAACAACTACTAACGATATAATAATACTGATAGTGGAGACTTTTTCTCCAGCCCCTGGCAGAGAAGGAAAGAGAGTGGGGCTATTCTCAACCACCATCCCTGGGACACCCAAAGGCGCATGAGCAGGAGGGAGTCATTGCCAAGGGACAGGGAGTGATGCTCGAAACTGTGGGGTCTCCAGGCTCAAACAAAAGGTACGTCTCCTGGGGACCGTGTTGAGAGAAATGGGCCATCAAGGCCTTCAGTGTCTCTCCCACCTCCTCTCACCTACGGCTTCAGGACTCGCTACAGACAGACAGACAGTCGCTGTGCCATAGATCGCAAACCTTTAGCTTGGAAGGGTTTTCGATTCCCCTGCCCTCTCCACCCTGTGATGTTGAAATTTGTTGCTTTGCTTCATGTTCCGACTGTGGGTATAATTACTGCCAAGGGACCAGCAATTAACCTTCCACAGAGTGGCCAGGAAAAGCTCTCCAGCTGAGGGTCCTGTGGCGGGATGAGGCGGCTTGTTGAGGGCCAGCGGAAGTGCCCGGAATGTCTGCTCTCAGGCAAGGGGGTGGCAGGCTGGGGACAGTGGGGCCACGGAAGGGTCAGTATTTCCCTCTGGTCTCATCAGAATTGGAGTGCAGTAGGGAATTGGAACTTTATAAGGGAGAATAATACTACAACCATTTGTACCCAGGATGCTGGAAAATGTCCCCTTCCTAATTTTCTCTTAGTAAGTCCTTTACTCACTAACACATACATCTCTGCCACCTAGTAATCACAAACATATTTCATTTTCTTTTTCTTTATATTGAAGAATGACTTATATACAAAAAAGTGCACAAACATGAAGTGTGCAGCTTGGTCATTTTCCCAGGTGTCTACACCTGTATAACTACCACCTAGCTCCACACCCCCACCCTAGCAGGCTGCAGTCTCCCATATACCACCCCCCAGTCAATTCTCTCCCCATAAAGGTAACCACTATTCTGACTTCTATCACCATAAGTCATCCTACTTATTTTTAAAATTTCTCATAAATAGAACCACTCAGCATGTTCCCCTTTTGTGTCTGGTTTCTTTTGGTCATAATATGTCTGTGAATTCATCCATGTTGTTGCATGTAGTCAAAGTTTGTTTCTTTTTCGTGGCTGTATAGTATTCCACTGAGTGAGTATACCATGATTCATTTATCCATTCTGTTCCTAAGGGACATTTGGTTTATTTCCAGTTTGAGGTTATGGCAAATAAATCTGCTGTAACTATCCTTTATAGCATGTATTTTCGTGTACAAACACGCTCATTTTGGAGGGAGTATACATTGAAAAGTGGAAATTCTGGGTCAGGGGAACATATAGATGTTCAATTTGACCAGATACTGCTAAGCAGCTTCCCAAAGTGGCATCAATTTCCATTCCCAAACCAGTGTGTGAGAGTCCTCTACAAAATCACCAGTCCATAGCACCGAGAGTCTTTAAAATTTTACATATTCTGACGAGGGTAGGGGAGGTACATGACAAAATCAGAATCTGTGTGTAACAGAACACGATAGAGAAAATCATACATGCATTGTATTTACAACCTCTGAGGACATTTTTGGTTCAGGCTTTCAATTCCTCTCCTTGTTTTTGAGTTTCAGATTTTGACAATCCCTGGGAATTAAAATTGGAGGAATATGGGAGTACTTAAAGGTGGCCTGGGGTGAGGGTTGGTGGATTTAATTTGTTTTTAACAACAAGACACGTACCACTTTTGCAGTTAATGGATAGAATTTGGAAAGTGTCCAATTATGGGAAACATCTCTAAATGGCAAAACAAACAAACAAAAAGAAAATGAAATACATTCAAACAAAATTTTTAAAAAATTAAACAAATTAATCTCTAAATATGATTTGGGCACTGAATCCGTGGCTCACTCAAAGTTTTGAATGTGTATGTATATATGAATTTATGTACATAATTGCATATATATATATATACACACAGACACACATATAATGTGTTCCACATACAACTTCAGAGCCAACCCTCCTTATCTATGGTTCTGAATCCTCAGACTCAGTCAACTTCAGATTGTTGTATAAATACTGTAGTATTTAGTACTGAAAGAAACCTATGTATAATCTATGGATTCATGCAGCTCAAAGCCCTGTTGTTCAAGGGTCAACTGTATACACACATATACACATACATATATATGAAGAATCAGGTCAGAAACTAAATACAGTTTACATAAAAATATATACGTACAGATGCATTTCTACTGCATGTGCATATTAGCAATTATGTGATCAGCCTTTGTCATGTGACACATAGCAATTGTGTTGATTGAAAGGAGAGGTTAAAAAGCACCTTTCAAAAGTCTAGAAGATGTCCCAGTGACCTCCAGAGCAAGTGTGATGCCGCCTCCATTGTAATCAAAGCTGCAGTTCAAAGAGGCAGGTGAGATCGTAGTCGGGAGAGCCAGGATCTGACAGATTTGGGGTTAAAAACCTGCTCCCCACTTACTAGCAATGGGATATCAAGACTCTCTGAACCTCATTCTCCCTTTTTTTGTAAAACAAGACTAGCAATACTTCCCTCTTGGGATTTTTGCACACGTAAAACAAGGTGTTCAGTGCATTAGGCAAGTGATGAGTATTAACTACATTCATCACATCATCCTTCGTGGACTGGCGCTTCACTCCCCACTCAGGCTGCTGCATGGGAAGTGGGTCAGAGTGTGTTTCTGGCTGAGCATTGAAAGCTCTAGGGATGGAAAGGATGTCACTGGGTAATGATGACCCGTGAAATCTGCCAAAGGACTACCCAGGGGCCTCTGCCTCCTTTCTTCCTGTATGGGGGCAAAGAGGTGGGAGAGTGTCTGGCAGCAGGTGCCTAGCAGACAACAAGAGGAAAATAGGGGAGTGAATCAGTGAGAAAGATAAAATCTTCCTGTTTGTGTGCATGTTTGCTCTCTTCCTGGGTGATGCAACTTCAGGGGCCATAAGACTCTTCATTATATTAAATATCAGGGGGCACTGAACCAGAGTTGTACTATAGAGTGCTGGGAAATGCCATGAAATGGTAGGTTATTGGTCAATAATGAGCCCTTCTCTTTTCTTGAGAAGTCAACAGGACTCTCCAGGTGTATCATCATCTCTTGCCTTCTGTGACCTCGTCATGACTCCCGTTTTTATGATGGCAGTGAGCTCAGAGAGTGGGGGAACCTTTCCAATCTGACAGCAGGGAGCCCCTGGTAGGACCCAAGCCCAAAGTCTTCATTCATTCAGTACTTACATCCATGCAAGGTCCCTACAACTCTGCCTCACCTTCTGGCATCACTCAGGAGCAGTATGAAGTTACGTACTGAGTTAAGAAATAATTCCCATTCACGGGTGACTTAAAATGTGCAGCATGGAAATAACCTCTATGTCCAGCAGAAGGGGATGAGTTGAACCATTATAGTATGTTTATAAGGAATATTATACTGCCCCTAAAACAATGCTGAGAACCTGTGTTATGGACCCAGGATGACAGCTGTAATATTTTAAGTAAAAAAATTGGTTAGAAAATGGTATATTTAATATTATTATAAGAAAGTACATGTATGCATGATTTAAATATTAATAGTGTTTATCTCTGGGTACGAGATTACTAGGTCCCTTTTCTTCTAATTGCACATCTGAATTTTCTATTTCTCCTACAACAAACTTGCATTTCCTGTGCAATTAAAATAACAAAAGCAAATATAGACAGAAAAGTAGAACTTCTTAAAGATATATCAGGTTTAAAGAAGAAGGCTGAGGTGGGAAGTCTTAGTTGGTTTCCGACATGTGGTTTAATGACAAATTATACCCCATCAGTTGGGAAAGTGAAACGGATCAGTTGTTAATAATGGACAGCTTTCAACTTTCCAACTTTTAGTGTGTCTGCTATTTGGTAGAGACTAAAAGTAAGTCCCAATACGAAACTATAAGAAATTACAATAACGTGGGTTGAGTACTTACACTGTGTCCAATGTTTGCCTAAACTCTTTACTGCAATAATTAAATTAATCCTTACCCGAACTCTAGGTGTACCTGTAGCTACTGCCACCAGCCTTTATAAATAAGGAAACTAAATATCAGAGACTTAAACAGTCTTGCCCAAGATCACACAGCCAATGATCGTGCAGAAGCAGACAGAGATAGCGGTGTCAGTGAAATGGGCGTGTTAAGAAGACATTTTTCTCACCAATTTGAATGAAGGATTTTTAAGGCTGGAGAAATTTTAAGCAGGTGTAGAAAGTTGTAAGCTGCCAATCAGGAAGCTGTAGGCTGGCCAAGCCTGAGGCAGTCTGGCAGCTTGAGGAAGCCCAGATCCCGTTTCAGAATCTTGTGGGGTTTTGGTCCTTTATATTTTTTTATTTATTTTTTGGTGGGGAGGCAATTAGGCTTATTTATTTATTTAATGGAGGTTCAGGGGATTGAACCCATCACCTTGTGCATGCTAAGCATGCACTCTACCACTGAGCTGTCCCTTCCCACCACCCAGAACAATGTTTTCTAGTGCAAATCTTGAGCTCCCAACTTATCCCTTCGCTGTCTCTTTTTCCCCTGGTAACCAGAAGTTTGTTTTCTATGTCAGTGAGTCTGTTTCTGTTTTGTAAAAAAGTTGCACTTGTGTCTTTTTCTTTTTATTCCACATCTAAGTGATATCATATGGTATTTTTCTTTCTCAGGTTTTGACAGCTTTCTGTGTTAACTCATTGAACTGTCTCAACAACACGAAGGCAGATACGTAACCATCCCCAGTTCACAGATGAGGAAACTGAGGCCCAGAGAGGTTAAATAACTTGCCCACCGTTTATCAGCGAGGATTCAAACCCAGGCACAACTCTGCTCTGTCGCCTCCAGGTTAGCATGAATAATGATCTGGTATTACTTTCTTATTTCCTTACTTAGATCTTGCGTGCCTCCCCCAACAGAATGGAAACTCCACTTTGGAAAGCTTTTTGGCTGGTGAACTGCTATATTCCAGGGTCCGTTGCATTGCTTGGCCTATGAATTGGCATTCTATATGAATTTTTGGAATAAATGGATAAAAGAACAATCGCTGGGGAAGAGGTGGTTGGGAGAAGACCTGGGAAGAGGACCCAGGGAAGAATACGAGACACAGCGAAGGGCTTTTGCCAGGCAGGGCTACGAGGAAACACATGCAGTGTGGTCTAAGATACCACACCAGAGTTGGAAGGACACCTGGGGAGCATTCAGTCCACCAACTGTATTTATAAGCGGGGAAACTGAAGCCCAGATTGACATCACGAATGAGGGACACAGTCCAGGCCAGATGCTGTCTTTAGATGCCTGTGACTTGTGTTTTCAGTCACATCTCCAGGTTCCTTCTTTCAAGGACCAGCTTCATTACATCCACAAAACTTGCTCAAGTCTACCCTTCAGTGGGGACCACGGAGGTGCCCTTTCCAACCACAACTGCTCCTGCGCCCTGCCCTGTCTGTGGGCAAGTGATGTTGAGACCTGGCCGTGCAAGGGGCCGGGAGAGGAAGGGGGTCAACCTTCTCGTTTTCATAGCTGGGCGGGGAGAAGGGAGGCAGATAAAACCCATAAGCATCACATGCCATGGGTTTCATTTCCTTTCAAATAATTCTCTCAAGCTGTATAAACTTTCTGCCTGAAAAATAAATGACTCCCCCACCTTAAAATAAACATTTACGCCATCCACTTGCCTGCGTTCATTGCCTAGGAATGAGGCTTACCCATTACTGTGCCCAGAAGTGTCCACCAAAAGCCTGCAACCTTCTCTTTTTCTCCGTGACCCCCACCAGCCACGATTATTCAATCACATCCCCCAATTCCCTATCAAGGAAAAAGGCATAAAACTAGATCTGTGTGGAAGCAGGGATTTCAAACTTGAAAGGAGAAATCTGAGACAAAGGTGAGTGGGTATCAATACTTCTGTAGGACAGGTAGTCTGTCTGATGATGCGTTGAGGTGGGGTTAAATCACTGGGCAATAAATGACACGCATGAGATGAGAACCACCTGTCGATGTCACTCATGGATTCGTCCACCACTAATTGAGCCTCTACTCTGTGGCAGGCACTCAGTGGGCACAGTCTCATTGCTACAGTCCAACTGGACTGCAGTCACTGGATGGGTTACTGTGATTAAGTCAAGCTGGGTTCTGGGAACTGCTACGGTGCTTAGCCACCATGAGAATCCCAGAGATGGAAGAGGACCACAGGACAGGGTTATGTGATGGGTACAAATAAAGAAGTGAGCGAGTGGATTAGTGGCAACAGGTCAGGCAGTCACTCCATGCCCCAAGCTGTCCTGGAGCATTAAGTATGCAGCAGGGACATAGCTAGGTGGGGCCAGGTGGAGTCATGTGAGATCAGGGCAACCCTGGGTGTTCACTCCAGCGGCGAGGAGCATCTACCATGTGACACAAGAGGTCAGGGGGCAGAGAGGCATGGAGAGCCCCTATGGACCATCATTCAGAGGGATCCAGAGCAGAATCCAGGATGGAGGGAACTCCCAGCTGCATGGACCAAGCCTGATGATATGCAGGAACACCTCCGCTTCCTTGCAGATTTGTGGGGTGTCCAGAAGTAGACCTGAGTGAGTGTCACAGGCACTATCCCCAGACCACTCATGGCTACACACGGAAGGCTGCTTAGTGCGAACGCCTGTGACTCTCTCCCTGCACAGCTTTTCTATCAGGAATGCTGAAGCAACTCAGCCTGGGCAGCAAGCAAGCCCGAACAGTGTGGGCGGGGACAGAACAGCCAGCGGATTGACGCCTCTGGGAGCAGCCCTCAACCAATGACGGTGGACCATGGAATGAACACGTGACCCAGCAGGGCCAATCAGAGCTTATTCCTGGGGATTCTACAGAGACACCAAGAGGTGGGAGACCTCCATTCACACTGCAGTTGTGAATTGAGAGGACGTCAAGTTGCAGCTGCCTACAACCATGCTTCCCCCTCCTTCACCACATGGAGGACACACATCTGAAGAAGACGAGGATGAGCTGACCCCAGGGAGAAGCAAAGCTAAAAGAGGAGAGAGATCCCAGCTATCATGAGTTGAGCCCCAGGATCCACTGTCTGAAACTAGTTTCTGCTTCAACCTTTCCAGCCACACAAGCTAACTCTTCCCACGTTTGCCCAAGAATTCGTCTTGGGTTTCTTTCCCTTATTTCCAGGAATATTGACAAATAGAGACTGGAGGGAAAATGCCTTTTGTTTTGTCTTCTCTGAGATGGCATTCGACAAGAGAGTCACCTCGACCCCAGTTATTCAATCCTTTCGTATCTACCACCCAGCAGAGTGACGGGGGCTGCTGACTGGCTTTCTGAATTTCTCCTTGTGGTTTTGATTTGCGTTTCCCTGGCGATGTTTTTGTGATGTTGAGCGTTTTCTCATATAAAGACACACGTGGGTAGGGTGCTGTGTGTATTTTTTTGGGTGGATGTGTATGAAGGGTTTTAGATGATGGATCTCAAGAGTTGTTAGTCAAAGAAACAAATACTTAATATGTTTATAGAGTTGGCCAAATTGCCCTCCAAAAATTTCTCCCTCTTTATACTCTCAGCAGCACGGATGTGGACCTGTCTCCCTGTACCTTTGCCAGTTATCATCAGTGCTTTAACACTGCCAGTCTGAGAGGTTAAGAGCGTGGTGTGTGGAGACAGATTCCCCGGGTTCAAATCCCAGCTCTGCCATTTATTAAATGTGTTAGCTTGGCCTCAGTTTTCTCATATGTAAAGTGGGGATAAGAGAACCACAAAGCACAGAGTCACTGTACAGAGTAAATAAGTCTTTTTCCCCCCAGTGTAGAGCCCTTAGAACAATGCTTAGCACAGTAACATAAGTCACATGAGTGTCTGCTGTTAATATCATAAAGCCCCAAATAGTACCTTATCATTTTAAAGTACATTTAATAATCATTACTGAGAATGAGTGTACTGCTTTACAATTAGAAACGGAGAAGCTATCTTTGTGAAAATCAGAATGCCCAATCTTGAAAAAAAAGAGACTATAAAAATATGCATTTAAAAAACCCCAACTAAACTGGAAGAGGCAGCATGCCAGTGGTTGATATCTTTGGGTGGTGAGGGACGGGCTCTTTTTGCTCATGCTATGAGGGGAGTATCTAAAATCAGACAGCTCAGAGAAAGCTCAGAGTCAGCTGGTCTGTTCCCCTGCGTAGGGGCTGGGGGTGGGTAGGAGGTGGCTGGCCAGCCCAGGGGGCGAGAAGCTGTTTCAGTCTGTGGGTGGTTCCCCCCCCCCCCAACTAAGGAGTTGGTTGTTTCTGGGTCATAATTTTGCAGGTGTGAGAAGTGGGGGGCGAGGCAGAAGAATTAGCCTGTGTGTCTCCATTTGGTTTAGTGCCTGCTCTGGGCAGTGCTGCCTCCCTTAACGGCCGCCCACCACCCTGGGTCAGCACACCCACCTGGGGGCAGCCCCCCTTGGGTGGAGAGAACGCCTCTGAATCACGCTCTGTAAAACAGAACTAGTAAGACTTACAAATCTCTCCACCAGCCTGGAGAGTTGTTCTTGTCTGTCCGTGGAGAGCAGGTGGGTGGCATGGAACACCAGCCTCTCCCTTCCCAGAACATCCTGGAAGCCTTTCCGTGCAGCTCAGCTTGTGCAAGTGAGCTGGGGCATCCCTCACACTTATTCTCATTTAGACGTTGTCTTTCTTTTCTTTTTTTTTTTTTAACTTTAGTCACAAATCACTGAACGATCGAACAGCCGAACACGAGATCCTACTGCATTCACCTAGCCACGCATCTGGCGGTGAGTTTGGGCATGACAAATATTTGTCCTCTTATTGCTGAATTGGCACTGGGATTTAAAGAGACAGCTAAACGAACAGCGATCGCTATGAGCCCTCCAAGTTACCCAGACCTTCCTTTATGATTCAAATTCTTGCTGCAACTATTTCTCGCCCTCTGATTTCTTTCTGAATGCCGTTTCTTCGTATGGGATGGTAAGTTTACTCCATAGGTTCGCTGCAAGGATTAACTGGCAAACATATAAAAAGCTCCTGGAAAGGGGCATGGCCCACGTCAGACCCTGGATAGGTGATAATATTATTAACTACCAGTGACAGAGTGCTTCCTATTTGCCGTGTAATTTACACAACTGTCTCTATCCATCCTCATGACGACCCTTCGTGGTAGGTATTTTTGTTTTCTCTGCCACACAATGAAGCTAAAACAAAGACTCAGAGAGAACAAATCATTTGTTCTGGAGCCCACAGTGAGCTGGAGCAAAGCCCGGATGAGACAGCAGATCTTCACGCACCTGAAAGTTGCAGTGAATAGCACCCCTTTTCCTTTCCCACCCTCTACGCCAGATACCCACTACTCTTTGGCCAAAGCAGGGATATCTGTTGGTCACTTAGAAACCAATCTCTTCTTGGGGGAGGGTATAGCTCAGTAGTAGAGTGTGTGCTTAGCATGCACGAGGTCCTGGGTTCAATCCCATTTAAAAAAAAAAAAAAGGAAACAAAAAATGCATGCTTTTGGTACATTGACTTCACATATTCATGCAATAAATACTGAATGAGTGCCTACCATGTGCCAGGCACAGAAACACCGAAATCACACCAACAGACAAAAAGGGCAAATGTCCGTGCATGCATGGAACCAAGTGTCAAATCCTCCCAAACGCAGGCAAATTACAAATTCACAGTTGTGGCTCTCTAAAATTCACTTTGCGTCTCTCTTTTTTTTTCTTTTCTTTTTTTAAACTTTTCATTTTATTTAATCAGTCTTTTTTGGGGGGTGGGGGAGGTAATTAGGTATTTATTTTAATGGAGGGACTGGGGATTGAACCCAGGACCTCGCGTATGCTAAGCATGGCACTCTACCACAGAGCTACAGCCCCACCGAGTTTCTTTCTATTTAGCCTAAAATCGTGCTTCCTAAACACTGCGGACATCTGATGAAAAAGCAGCTAAGCCTTGTGAAGGTCACTGCCCCGAGAAACACGCAGAGGGGTGAGGGAGTTGGGTAGGGGACTGCCTCTTTTCCTCTTTTCATTCATGGCGCTTGTGGTATTGTTTCTAGCCTTTTCACCTTATGGATATGTTATTTTACTAAATTTAAAATATTTTTACAGACTCTGGAGTAGGGCTGCCGGCTTTTAAATCTCCCATCTTCTGTCATTTTCTAGCTCTGCGATGTTGAGAAGCTAATTCCATTCTCCTTTACACTCAGGTTTTAAAGTCTTGAAAGTGGGGACAGACGAGCATCTCCCTGACGAATGAGTTGGGATACTTTCATGAAATCATGTGTGTAATGCGTCGGACATGATATGAGCACCCAGGAGGTGTGGGTGTGGGCCCCTCTCCTTCAAGTGCCAGCTGATGTGTTATTTTCCTGACCTCTCTGTCCGCCCCAATCCCTCTGCCCCTCACCGATACCCTGCTTGTGTAGTTACTCGTTTAATGCCTGCTTTTCCATTAGACTGAAAATCTTAGGAAGGAAGTCATCAGGTCTGTTTGTGTCCTGCCACATCCCCACGGCCCAGGAACGATGTATCCTTTCCCAGACTAGGATGACTCAGGCTGGAATAAGTGAACCCTGTTCCTAAATGAGAGACACCAGATTCAAAGCTGGGGTGACCAGCTGCCCCGGTTTGCCAGCGACTGAGGGTTCCCACATGCTGCATTTTCAATGCTAAAGGCAGCAGAGTCCCTGGCAAACCCGTTGGTCACCCTCTTTCAAACCTAGGTATGACTGGACACCTGGGACCAGAACCCAGTGACTTGCCCTCTCAAGATGTTGGTATATTGAAAATTTTTTAAAATGTTGACTTGGCCAGAAAATGGGAGGTCTCACTGGGTAATGAGAGAACATACTGAGGAAACAGAAGCAGAGTAGAAAAAGGACAAGAATCTTCTAGTAGCCCTGGCTGCTTCTACAGCTCCAAGCCAGACTCCAGCCAAAAGGTGTTCAGGATGAACAAATTCTTGTGTGGGACGGGCCTTGGTGTTCTTGGGTCCAAGGTCCTTGGGAAAGCCAAGTTGGCTGGGTACCACCTCATGTCCTGACAGATACTTATCACTTCACTGTTGAAATGATGGTCTTTGACAAACACAGGGAGGACCAGGTGTCCACTTATACTGGAACAGGCTTCTGTAGCTCAGATCTGGGGCAGAGGTAAAACAACTCAAACAGTAGAGAAAAGTCTAGACGAGAAAGGCAAACCAAACACATAAACAAAAGTCCTAACGGCAGAAAATTCGTCCCCAAAGAGAGGATCTCTACTGACACATGGATGTGTATTCACCCAGAATTCTACTGTCTCTCTCTCTCCCCTTTACACACAAATTTTAACAACCACATAGCATTTCACTGAAGAGAAGATAGCTTATCACTAATTCAATTGGCTCCCTCTGTTGGATTTTTCGATCGTTTCTAATCTCTCTCTGTTACACACAAAGAAATGCTGTGATGAACATTTTTTTTTCCTAGAAAACATTTCCCTTAACTTGAGAAATTATCTCCTTGTGATAACTTAACTAGAAGATAAACCGCTGGGTTGCCCAATTGTCTTCTAAGGAAGATTTATCTCAAAAAAAAATTTTTTTCGGGGGGGAGGTCATTAGGTTTTACTTATTTATTATTTTTTGATTTAACTGGAGGTACTGGGGATTGAACCCATGACCTCCTGCATGCTAAGTGTGCACTCTACCACTGAGCTGTACCCCCCCAATTTATCTCAGTTTTTACACCTGCTATTGATGCTTGAATATGCTCATTTCTTTATACTTTTTTAAGGTTTGTTTGTCTGTTTGTTTATTTATATTATTATTTATTTAATGGAGGTACTGGGGAATGAAGCCAGGACCTTCTGCATGCTAAGAACATGCTCTACCACTGAGCTATGCCCACTCCTCTCATTTCTTTATACTTTTATCATCACCAGGTTGCAAAAAAGTGTTTTAACTTTTGCTATTCTAAAAGGCAGCACATTCAATCTCTTTGTTATTCCCCTTTTGAAGCATAAATTTGTGACTTGTCAGCTCCCCAAAGATCTTGTGGGTGGTCACATGGAATATATGTGCTCTGTTCATCCCATCTCTTCTGTGGGTGTAAGTTCAAGAGAGACAGATTGTGTGCCTGTTTTATTTTGTGTCACCTCAAGAAAGTCTTAATTTACTCCTTGCCAAAATGAGACACAGAGACTAGATTATCATTAAATCCTATTATTCTATATGCAGTGGGTTTGTTCTCTTCTGAAGTTCAAAGCTGGCAATGGCCTGGATTTGGTGGGGGCTGAGCTGGGCAGTCTCTTTGCATGGCAGATGGGTAGGCTCCTACTAGTCCAGACTTTACTGAAGTTGATCAGACAAAAAAAAAAAAAAAAATAGAGAAGATGCATTCCTTCACGTAACTGAGCAGTAGGAAGGGCAGGAAGCAGGTAAGCCTCAGGGACAATTAAAAATCAAAATACGATAACTACCATCTCTCTGCCCATTGGTTTCATACATTCACACTGGATTTCAACACGTGACTTGACCACCAGCTACTCCTATGTTCACACCTCATAACCTCACCATCAGACAGAGACTGAGACTTACTCTCTCTGATTTCCAGTTGAAAAATCCTGAAAAAAAGAAAAAGAAAAACCCTGGGACAGAGCTTTAATTGTTAGCCAAGTTTGTGTCTGGTGCCCATCTCTGAAGAACTAGAAAATTATGGCACTCTGATTGAGACAGAGGTTGTACTGATTAGTTATTGCTGCAGTCCTGCTGTGTAACAAACCCAGACTCAGTGATGCAAGGCTTTCTGGGTCTGAGGTTCACTCCTACTTCCTTCCTCTCATCTTTCCTTTCATACATATCAGATTAGCATCAAAGCCGAAGCCTTCCCCTGCCCAATGCTGTTGCTCCTTTACACCTTGTATAGATAGGACTTCCTTTTCTCTACATCCTCACCAAAACTTGTTATCACGTGTCTTTTTGATCAGCCTCATCCTAACAGGTGGGAGATGGTAGCTCGTTTTGGCTTTGATTTGCATCGCCCTGATGATTAATGATGTTGACCGTCTTTTCTCTTGCTTATCGGTGGCAGGTTTTGACCCTTGCTTGAATCAGCTCAGACATTGGCAAGGCCAACTGCTCAGATTTGCCTCTGCGATTACCCAGATGTGGCAATCTGAACTCCCATCCTTGCACCAAACTACACTTAATCTCTTTTGGGTCAATCAGAAACCAACAAGGATCATGAAGAAACTTGGTATGAGAACAGCGTGCACCTAATCTTACATCCCATCACAACAGATTAATTCCTTCACTTAGCAGAAGTCACACGAAGACCTTTCACATCCTCTCCCTGCAGCAGCTGTAAAGCTCTGTTACTCAGACACGTCTGCCTTCACGTGGCCTTCCTCCCTCATTGTCTCTGTGTCTAAAGTTCCTTCTTAAAAGAACACCTGGTCATTGGATTTAGGCTCCACTCTAACTTAAGAACTTGATTACACAGTAACTTGATTACAACTGCAAAGATCCTATTTCCAAGAGGTTCCCTTCAGGTTCTAAGTGGACATGAAATTTTGGAGGACACTATTCAACTCAGAAGAGTAGCCATCAAAATGATGTTGAAAGTCGGGGAGGGTATAACTTAAGAGGTAGAGTGCACGCTTAGCATGCACAAGGTCCTGGGTTCAATCCCCAGTACCTCCTCTAAAAATAAATAAATGAATAAACTTAATTACCTCTCCCACCAAAAAAGCAAAACAAAAACAAGAACAAAAAACAAATGAAAAGTGCCCACAATTTATTATGCAAAAAAAAAAAAAAAAACCTAGACTCTAAAATAGACTATTTTATTTTTGTAAAAAGAAAAAAACTGCACGTGTGAGTATTCATGTTGCATACTCTTTTCTTCCAGCCTCTGGTTCCTGTCGTCTTAACCTGAGGAAGGCCTTCAGGAGACCACGGAAAAGTCACTGTCTTCTTAGAGTCCTCAAAAAGCCACCTCATTACAAATGGTAGGAAGTCTTTTGATAAAAATTGATTATGTACCTATGAAACAATTGATTCTGATGGAGAGGCACGGGTAGGTTCAGAATGGACAGCTAAGTAAAAATTCTAAGGACAAGGAGGGGCAGCAAACATGCCAGAAACATGGCTGGATAGCTAAGTAAATCAGAGAAACTAACTAAGAATCTCTGGAAGGTAGAAACAGGAGGAGGGGTCAACGATGGGGCCAGGAACATCAGCACCACGATACGGGCGTGAAGCCAGCATTGGAAGCCTGAGCTGTCTGACTTTCTTTTTTAATTGAAAAATACTTGCTGTACAATATTATATAAGTTACAGACGTACAATAGAGTGATTCATAATTTTTAAAGGTTATACTTCATTTATAGTTATCAAGAAATATTGGCTGTATTCCCCGTGCTGTACAATATAGCCTTGCAGCGGTTTGTACCTTTTACGCCCCTCTCCCCCACTGCCCCTCCCTCTTCCCTCTCCCTACTTGAGCTACCTGACTTTGGGGGCTTCCCTTCTCTTTGCGGTGTCAAAATGGGCTGGGCCACAGTAACTGGAGCCTTCAGCCAGAGCTCCCAAGGTTCTATTACCTTGTGAACCCCAGTGGCAAAAGTAGTGTGTGTCTGTTAATCCCAAACTCCTAATTTATCCCTTCCCCCTGCTCCGCCCCACTATCCTTTCTGGTAACCGTAAGTTTGTTTTCTATGTCTGTGAGTCTGTTTCTGTTTTGTAAATAAGTTCCTTTGCATCATTTTTTAGATTCCACATATAAGTGATGTCACAAAGTATTTGACTTTCTCTGTCTGACTTATTACATTTTACTATGATAATCTCTAGGTCCATCCACGTTGCTGCAAATGGCATTATTTCAGTATTTTTTATGAGTGAGTACTATTCCATTATATATAAAGAGCTCCCACATTTTCTTTATCCAGTCATCTGTCAATGGACATGTAGGTTGCTTCCATGTCTTGGCTGTTGTAAATAGAGCTGCTATGGACATTGGGGTGCATGTATCTTTTTGAATTAGAATTTTCACCTTTTCTGGATATATGCCCAGGAGTGAGATTGTTAGATCATATGCTGTCTATTTTTAGTCTTTTTTTTTCGGGGGGGGGAGGATAATAAGGTTTATTTATTTTAATGGCAGTGCTGGGGATTGAACCCAGGACCTTGTGCATGCCAGGCACGCACTCTACCACTGAGCTATACCGTCCCCTATTTTGAGTTTTTTAAGGAATCTTCATACTGTTCGCTTTAGTGGCTGCACCAATTTACATCCCCACCAACAGTGTAGGAAGGCTCCCTAGAAAAGGTGACTTTTTAAAGTCAGAGATGTGTTTCATTCCTTGCCTTCCCAGCAAGGGAAAAGGCTGCTGTTTACTGTGGATGGAGAAATCTAAAGACATTTTCTTTTCAGAGACAAATGCCAGGGCTGCTTCTTAATCACTTGAGAAAACTGCTGAGCGAACTATAAATAATAAAAAGAAAACCCCATGAAGCATTTATGCGCCTGGTCTCCTCTTAAGTTACCAGCCCCAGCATTTGTTAAGCTCTCTGAAATCTCTGTTCAGCATTGATGGTGCAAACACTGGGATCTAAGATAGTTGGATGGGGAAACGGGAGGATGTCCCGGAGGCCAAAGTAATAAATAGGCACTTCGTAACACCTTGATCCTACACATTTCTTGGAACCATCATAACTGCCTGTTGGGACATGAATTTCAGTTTAGGCAGAGCATTGTAGGGGAGACAGATCTTTTTCCCGGAGGGAAATCTTTCTCTGCCTACCATTCTCTCCTTTCATGTCCCTTAGATTCCACCCCATTTTCCCAGCACATCCCTAGCTCTGCGTCTGGAACATCCTCTTTCTCACTTCCCCCATCTCCATCCTTCAAATGTCCCGGAAGGCAAATTTGAAAGCAATTGTCAAAGAGTCAAGAGCTTAGAGACGCCTGCTTCCATTTTAAACGGCACATTGTAGCTTCTTAAACGAATGTTTTCCAATCGAAGCTTTTTATTGCTTGAAACGTAACTACTCAGCGAAGGATGAGCTGATCTCACAAAGAGAGAGGACTGGGCTGCAACTTTTATCATCTAGGCACCACCATTAACTCGACGTGTCATTTCAGTCCTTGCTAGCATTTTTAAAGCAGTACGCCTTGTGTTTGTATCAGGGACATATGGAAGAAAAACAAAGTCAAGAAAAGAATAAAAAAGAAAATCACTGAAATTCCACCAATGCAAGTTTTACACCATTAAATCTTTGGTGCGTTTCCTGCCCTACCTTTTAATGAAACTTTGTTAAAAAAAAAAAAAAAGAGTGAAATCATGCTGAAATACTATCTTGTAACCTCCTTCCACCCCCACCCCCCATATAACATTAATGTGTAACCAGGACTGTTGACATTTGGGGCTGGATAATTCTTTATTGTGGGGGCCTATTTTGGGCAGTTCAAGATTCTGAACAGCATCCTTGGCCTCTGCCTACCACATCCCTGTACCACTTCCCTCTCCCCTTCGTTGCAACAATCAAAATGTCTCCAGACATTGCCGCATGTCCCCTGGCGGGGGGGTGTGTGTGTGTGTGCAAACTCATCCTTCATTCACTCCTCACATATATATTTATTTTTATTTTTAAATTTTTATATATTTCTATGTTTGTGGAATTTTTCACATCTGTCTCTCTTACTGGAATGTATGCTCCATGTTGGCAGGGACCAATTTTTTTTCTGAAGGGTATGGGGACAGAAGCATCATTAAATTATTTGCTATTACTGAGCTTCAACTCAACTAGAGTTCTCTAATGTTTTGTTTTGTCTTGTTTTTCTCTCCAGTGTACCCTGTGCCATCCATCCTAGCTCATCTTTATTCAGTTAGACTGAACAGAGTATTTGATATTCGGTCTCAGTGTTTTATCTCAGCCATGTCCATCCTTTCTGAATCTCCCCCACGCTCTGTCTACTAGTTTCACACACCTTCTCTAGAACACACTGCAAACTGCCAACTGGGTTAGTTTGGGGGTGGGTGGGTTGATGAAGACAGCGGGTTTTAAGAGACCCAGTGTTTTCCTCTACACGATGTATTTCTGTGTGTTCTAACTTCTTCCAACGAGCGCACATCCATGTTTCCATTAGGAAAGACACACAATTCAGGAAATAAACCAGATAAAGACATCTATTAAAAAAAAAAAAACCATCCCAATTCTGATGTCTAGCTAGACCTTTACTAAGGAATGTTAAATCCATAAACCACTGAGCGAGGGAGTAAAGCATCTTTCAAGCCGACTACGCTGGAGACGTTGACAGCACCACTTGTGCGTGTGCATCAGAGTGTGTGTTTACACACATGCAGCTCTCACCACCATCTCTTGCTTCTTATCTAAGCCATTCGGGCCAAGTGGTCACCCAGCTGCCCAGGACAGACTAAACAGGACATGGAAAGAATGACAGTAACACTTCGAGACCGTGTGGGCAAAAAGCTGAAATGAAACGAATTGTTTCACTTTAAGGAACAAAAAAAGCGCGTTCAGTGGTAGAGTGCATGCTTAGCATGCACTAGGTCCGGCGTTCAATCACCAGTACCTCTGTTTAAAAAAATAACAAAAAATAAAAACCCGAATTACCCCCCAAAAAGCCCCCCAAAATTTAAAAATTAAAGAAAAGATAAGCTCAAGGATGCATTATATAATATGGGAAATATAGCCAAAATTTTGTAATAACTGTAAATGGAAAGTAACTTATAAAAATTGTAGCACAGGGGAAAATATTCAATATCTTGTAGGCACTTATGGTAAAATGAATATATGTATATTTATGTATGGCTGAAGCATTGTGTTGTGTACCAGAAACTGACACAACATTGTAAACTGACTATACCTCAACTAAAAAAAAAAAATTTAATTTAAAAAAATTAAGTAAAAAAAAAGATATAAATTTCTTACATTTAAAAATAAAAAATAAAATGCACAGAAAAAAAAAAAAAACAGTACATGCATGACCTCTGGGGCTGCTGATGGCCCCAGATCACCTGGCTGAGGGGACACTTGTCAGGTTCTCTGCTGTAGAGTTACTCTTTGTCCCCCTGTTCCTTACCAAAATCCCTGAAAACAGGTGACTATGCTCAGACCACACTTAAGGGATGGGAGTTATGCTCCCCTGCCTTGGCAGCAGCATAGCTACATAAATCCTTCGGAAATCTCCTGCCTGGGAAATGTGCCTCTTCTCCCTGGCATGTGACTTTGCTTCTTCTGCGTCCCCTGGCATTGCTCACAGAAGCCTGTCAGAGTTCAGCACCTTCCACCCTGGTTAGCATATTCCCCAGGGAGGCATCTCCAGCAAGCTTGAGAAACAGGCTGAGCTTGGCCCTGGAGCAGGCAGTACCCTGGCTAAGGGTCAGGGAAGCTGGATGCTAGCCCAGGTCTTACTACGGCCCATGGATGTCCTGAGCCAGTCACTTCCCCTCTCTGACTGTGCTCTGGTGTGTCACAAAGTAGCCCAATTCTTAGTGGCTGAAATGATTTGCTGTCAACTTTGTGGGTCAGGGATTCCAGATGGCTCACTGGGGCAGTTCTGACTTGGGGGTCTCTCATGCTGGGGCAGTGGGATGTGAATGAAAGATGCAGAGGTGACGGACGGTGCAGTTGGGTTGGGTTTCCAAAATGGCGCCTCACATGGTTGGCTGGGCAGTGGCTGCCTGGCTGGGTTGCAACCAGAGAATCTCAGCGGGATCTGACCAGCAGGGCAGTCTCAGGGAAACTGTGCTTCTTATGTGGCATCTCAAGGTCCAAGCAAAAGTGTTCCAGCAAAAGATGGAAGCTGCTTTGGTACTTATGACCCAGCCTCAAAAAAACCACACAGCCTGACTTCCACCATCTTTTACTGGTTTTAAGTGAGTCAGTAAAGTCAGCCCAGATTCAAGGAGAAGAGACACCATTTCTCTATGGGAGGAGTCTGAAATGATTTATAGCTATCAAAAAAAAAAAAAAAAACAAAAAACCACCAAAAAACAAAAAACTCTCCAGGGTGTCAATTTCCCCATTTGAAAATTAGGGATCTAATTTAACTAAGTGATTCCTAAGGATTCAACCAGCCCCAATGTTCTTTAAGATCTTGCTCTCTAGACGAAAACCTAATGTTCTAATAGTTTCAAGTGATGGACATTCAAGTTTATTCATTCTTCTCATTGACCTACTATGTAACAGTCCCCAGGTCCAGCATGGGGGCAGAGTTGTGAATGACGGGTTCTCACAGACAGGGAGGTGGAGACGCACGGTAGCCAGGGGTGCGGACTGTGGAACCACAGCACCTGGGTCGAAGACCAACTTTGTCATTTTCTTAGAGGACTGACTCTGGGCAAGTAATGTCCTTATATCTTGTCTCAGTTTCCTCATCTAATATTACCTATCTCCTAGGGTTGTGTGAGATTAAAAATAGTAACAGATAAAGTGCTTAGCACAGTGTAAGTACTTAACAAACATTAGCTTTTATATTTGCCATCAGCGGGTGTGAGCCCCACTGGCCTTATCTTTTTACAGAGGAGGAAATTGGTGGCAGCACTGGGCACGTAACAAGCCTGAGGTCACCCTGCAAAGCTGGAATCAGAGCCAGGATTCGAAACCCGAGCTTCAGGTATCAGGGCTGGTGCGTCTTCCTCCAGGTTGCAAGCCTTTGCAAAGGGAAATAAAGTAGGTGGCCTCTGACATCAGTCACTCTCAAAACTCCCCAAATGGCCCAATTCATTTCACAAGGCAGAGAAGGGCTTTCTGCCTCTCATTTATTCAATCAGAGCCTCGTTTCTCGTTTTTTATGCAGTTTCCTCTGTAGTGACAGTGTCTGGAAATTAAGATCTTTAGGAATTAGCTAAATTGGATATTTTATTCTCTGGACTTGGACTTGGCAGGAAAACTGATTCCATTTCGTTGGGATGAGAAAAACATAAAACAAAAAACCCTGTGGCTAGAGGTCTCAAGGGCGCCATCTACTGAGAAAAAAATGGCATAGGATGTGGAAGTGGTGATTTCTCAAGCATCTCGGTGTTTTCTCAGCTTCTGAAACCATTTCCTAAAGTTAGAGCCTGCACCCCGCACCTGATGCAAAGACAGAGCATTTCCACTTGGGCTCTCTGGTCAGCCAGGCTCAAAGATATTCTTTAATAATAGTAACTAGTATTCTATTAACACGTTTGAGCATTTAGTGTTCTAGCAACGTACATTTTCTTATTTAATTTTTACGGTAGTAGGTACTAATAGTACCCGCATTTTATAGACAGGGAAACGGAGCTGCAGAGATTTAAACTCACTGTCCTTACACACAAATATCCCCATCGGTCTGACTCAAACCTTCTCACACTTGATTTTTGTTAGATACAGATTACTACACTTATACAGTAAACTATGCATTCATTTGCCTTATACAGGTCTCTCTTTCTCTCTCTCTTTTTTAACCGTGGATGTAAAACTTCCTCTCAAGCCAGATTTGAGGCTAGGACCGAGCTGTTTTTTCACTCTTGTCTCGGAATGATGGACACAAAATAAGTTAAATTCACTCATCATTTCTCTGCTTTTGACAAAGAATTATAGAGTCACATTACCTTGGACATTTAGGCAAACTGTGTTTCTCTAAATATGCTACAGGTTTTGTTTTTAAAATGACAGCAAAAAATATGGCAACTCATAATTGTCACGGCATAAGGAAATATGGATTAGTGAGATTCATCGCTCATCTCCCATCACCTGGAAGACAAGAATTTTAAGTCTATGGTTTTGGGCACCTCTGACGAGATGTGAATAGCTGAGTGGCATTCCACATTGTTTTCCAATTCACCAAAGACAAAGCCATTTGTAAGCAAATCTAGTCTCATCACTTGAATGTTCTAAATAGTCAGCCCTCGGGCCCTCCCCATCCTCAGATTGGGTTGGTTGATTCAGTGGATGTGGAACACGAGGACAGGAGGGCCACTAAGGACTTGAGCATCTGTGGATTTTGGTACCTGCGGGGTATCCTGGAACCAATCTCCCTGTGGATACTGAGGGGTGCCTGTATGGTTTTCAAGTCTAGTTACAGAGGCCACGATCCCATTTCCCTCTCTTTTCTACTTCTTTCTTCCCAGCAGCAGAACAGTGTCAGAAAAAGAGCCCTGTCAAATTAGGAGTTAAGATGCCTGTTGTTTTTTTTTTAATCTCTAAAAATTAGGTAATATACGTACATTTGGAAAATGTACCGCTTAATGCCTTACCACAAAGTCAACACCCATGAAACCATCACCCAGATTTTGTGTGAGATTCCAGGAAAGTCATCCCCTCCAGACCTTTGTGTCCCATCCGTTAGTAAAAAGGATCTTCTCAATTGTAACATGTCATTTTTAACTGCAACGTTTCACTTTATCAGCTATAATTTATCAAATTCTGGACTGTGGGGTGTGGTTTTTTTGTCTTCTTGTTATGAAGAACTCATCCTCATTCCTACTAATATCTATAGTGATTGCTTAGCAAAAATTTCTACAAGTGGAATTTCCAGGTCAAGGAGGATTGCTTGATTTTTAGAGCCTCTGAAAGGCACAAAATTAGCATGAAGAAGAAAAATGACTTTGCCAGAGAAACTTGGGCAATGAAAGACATTTATGAATATGATGATGTTGCTCTGGGGGAGAGGCAGTCAAGAGGAAATCATGCAAACACAGACAGAATGGGCTACTCTGAACGCTAACAGATTTCCTCAGAAAAATTACATTTTGCCATTTTCAAAAACTGTAGTTGCGTTCAAACTCACCAGCTTCCCCAAGAGGATCTGAGACAGCTTACAATGAGAGAACCAGTGTCAAGGAGTCCGAAGCCATTCCTGGTAGCGCACCAAGACCACAGACAAGTTAACAAAATAGCTTTTCAAAAGCACTCAACACCCAGCTCAGGGTGAAAAATCTCTTTGAGAAGTTCAGCCATACTTCGGCCACTAGAGGGCACTAACGATACGTATTTCTAGCTCATACCAGCACTGCAGGAATTGGGGTTGGGTTATCTGTTCTTTTCCATCCTATGGCCCCGAGCTTCCAAAATACTTGCTGGGAGGGGACTTCCATCCTCCAAACCCTAAGAACCTGACTATTCTGTGAAACAGCTAGTAACTTTAACCATGAAAGAAAGCCCAAGGGTTTAAACGCGGGGAAAAGTCAGACTTTGCTCAAAATAATCTTCTTTTTTTAGGTTCATTATTTTTTTTTCCACCTCTAATGAATGAGATTTATCACTGAGTGACTTGCCACTTGTTAACTTTCTCTCTCTGCTTCCATTTGGCCTCTGATCAGGTACTCTGGGGTTTTTACTTCCCTCACGTTTGAGGAATTTAATAACATCGACAGCCTAACACGTAACCAAATATCATACCTAGTTCCTGAAAGTGGAGTAGTCCATAATTATTTATAATTAATATGAAACAGCCACCAGCCTTTGTGAGGCCGCCCAGCAATGATGCTGTGGGTCTTGGACTCTGAGACGCAACCACAAACCCCTAGGCTAATAGGAGCTGAGAGATGGGTGGTGCTTGGTAATGGATCAGAGAAATCTGGGTGTTTCCCAAGTCTTCAGAATGTGGCCTTGCTAATTGCCATTCACAAAGCCCTGATTCTGTGTTTCTCGCCAAACTGCACACCCAGGTTCACCTAGGAGGCCAGAAACACCCTCCAAACTTTTATCAAATTAGAGCAGAATCTCTCTGGGCAGAGTCTAGGTTTTTCCTACTGACAAGGCTGTCCATTTGAGGAGGCTCCACCTCGCACTTCCGACGAGCTCCCTCCCAGGTGATTGATTCCAAGGCTGCTGGTCTGGGGACAATGCTTCTGAGATGGTTTCATCATAAAGGAATTGGAAATCCTGGGACTGGAGACCCCTGGGTCTAGGGTGGTAATGACAAAACTGTGCCAAGCAGTGAACAGTGACAATGGTTCAGAGCGTTAATGTTTGCAAGGACGTTCTGCAGAAGAAAAGTTGGAAGCTTAGAAAGGTGAAGAGATTTGCCCAGGGCAAATATCTGCATCCCAGGTCTCCCAACTCAGGCGGAGGGCACCCTTTTATAGGCTGCTAATGTAAATCTACCTTAACTATGAAATATACAGGTACCCCTTTAGGCCCGGACCTGATAAAAAGAAAACACAGGGGGAAAAATGGAGCAAAAAAAACCTCCCAAACCCATTATCTTTTAAATTATAATAGTGATATAGGCTTATTGCAAAAACAAACAAACAAACAAAAAACAAAACAGAAAATAGAGAAAAGTATAAAGAATATTTTGCCAAGAGAAAAAAAAAATCATTGCTAATATTTTAGTGTGTATCTGTCTGGTCTTTTTTCCCCTCTGATACACATACACATTTTTGCAAAAATGGGATCACACACATATTGTTTCATGATAGAGCTTTTTTTCATTTCTCATTATATTGCGGGCCTCTCAACAGTCATAGAATAAACCTACAGCTTCATTTAAAAAAACAAAACAAAACTGAGACTCTCTCTCCTCAGTGAGCGGAGGGGAAGAGAAGAAAGCAGTCATTGGTTTTAAATTGCCTTCTCAATTTTACTTCACATAGTCTTTTCAGTTGATAATATATCTATTTAAAACACTGCAGTATAACTGATGTAGAAGTGATGGTATGCACTTCAGGTGTGGCTCACGATGACTTGGTATATGTCTGCACCACAAAATGATCACCACGGTAAGCTTAGTGGATATCCATCACTCGTGCCGTTACAACATTTTTTTTTTCCTGTGATGAGAACTTTTAAGATCTATTCTCTTAGCAACTTCCACATATAAAATAAAATACGGTATTGTTCATTATAGTCACCCTGCTGTCCGCTACATCCCCAGGACTTACTCATCTTATAGCTTTTTGACCACCTTCATCCATTTTGCCCACCCACCACCCAGTCCAACAGATTCACAATCACCAATCTGTTCTCTGGATCTGTGATTTTGGTTTTTGGTTTCTTTCTTTCCTTTTTTTTTTTTTCTTTCCTCTTCTAGATTCCACGTGTAGGTAAGATCACGCTGTATTTGTTTTTCTCTATCAGACTTATCTCACTTAGCATAATGCCTTCAGGGTCCATCCATGTTGTCCCAAGTGTCAGAATTTCCTTCTAGCTTTTTTCTTCCTTGAAAAGGTGTCTGAAATTCCAAGGCTTTCCGCAAAATGAGGCTTTAAGAGCAGATGCAATTAAAGGAGTCTGAGCCAAGAATTGGACAATCGGGGTGCACAGCCTTTTCAAAGCCTCTTTTAATTAGCAAATGGAATAGCGCCACATCCAGAGAGCTTCTCCTTTCCCTCCCTCGTGGCTGCAAAGCCGTATGTCTTCTTTTTAATGGTCTCCTCATTTATCCTCCAGAAGCTTCTGCCCCTCTGAGGTTGAGCCTCTTTGGTTATCAGCAAACCACAGGGGCCTGATAGCTTCGGAAGGGGCACATTTTGAACGGGAGGCACCTATCTTCATAACGTTCCATCGCGGAAGAAGAAAATACTTTGGCCAAGATAAATGACTCTGGTTTTAATTCGGACCCGACATCCATCTTGGCAAAAACTAAAACCAGCGTGGAGAGATTAAAAACATGGCACGGAGGTTCGACAGCCATTCCTGCAAAGGAAACTCTGTGCAAAGACACGTCTGGTTCTTGGGAGCCCGAGACGTTCTGATGGCTAACACTTTGATTTTTCTCAGATCCTTTTCTTTCTTAAGAGACATTTGTCCTCTACGTCTTCCTTTTCTTGTTTGATTGTTTATCCACTGAAAGGCTTGGTTATTTAAACCAAGAACAAATCTCTACTATTGTTCTTGGCTGGAAACTTCTGAGAGAGAACTCGACAGAGGCTTTCTTCAGAAACCAAGCACGTGAACCTTGAAGCGACCATGCCGTACCTCTAGACCCCATTAGAGCACAAAGAAAAAGAAACACATTTAATCAAAGAGCCTCTGCCCACACCCTCCCCTCCTTCTCCTGCCCAGTGTTTTGAATCCACTGAGTGTCGTGTCAATGTTGGTTCCTAAGTTTGTGGTTTGTCGGGGGAGTTCAAAGGCAGCGCCTGATGTTTGGCTGTAGCGTAACCCAATGGAATGTCTTGATCGTGTCTCTCAGAAATAGGCTCTGTGATGAGGCAACAGGTCAAGGATGGAGTCCGGAAAAAATCAAACACTGCCCAGATTCTTTGGGAGAACTTTGCTCACAAGATTGGGCTTCCCACCCACTGGCCTCAGGAAGCCATCTTGGTGACGCTGGCTTCTCTCCTCCCCTTTCTTGGATGCCATTTGAACCTGGTCATCAAAACTTTCAACAGAGAAGTTCCCAAGTTATGGGCTACAGAGGATGTTCATATAAATTCAAAGTTTGGTGTATCTTCAGCTGCTGACACCTAGAATTGAATGCCCAGTAAGTCCACTGGGACCCGGGACCTGAGAATGATATAAGGAAAAAGCTACTGAAATGGCCTATAGGGTCAGGTAGGTGTTCAACTCGAGGTGGGCAAACAGACCTGAGATGCAGGCACAGAATCTCGAGAGCCAAAGCGATCTGCCCAGTGTGCTTCCTGACTGCACATGGTGGTGGTGCTGATTGTGCAGCCCCTCCTGTGTATCTCTATTTTAAAATAATCCAGCTTTAAAAATCTCTATCACGTGTCGGATCCAAATTGATTCCCACATAACCTTCACCAACTGTACAAGACGAGGTTCTTTTTTCTTCAACAACATAACCCTCTAAGGATTTGCAGGCTGCCATCTTCTGTCCCCAGGATTCACAGACACAAGCGACTTCATCTGTTGGCTCCAAGGTCCAGGACGCCTTCATCCTAGTGTTCCCTTCACAAGCATGAGCACCCCAGACATGAATCCTTAACCAATATCCCAACCAAACGGAACCTTGGCTGAGATGCTATTCCATGAGCAAACCCTAACACACCCCTGAGTTATTTTTTTTAAACCACCTCTATTGAGATATAATTCACATGCCATACAATTCACCCATTTAAAGTGCACAGTTCAGTGATTTTCAGTATATTCACAGGTCTACGCCACCATCGCCCAGGCCAATTTTTGAACATTTTCATCAACTCCAAAAAGAAATACTGTACCTCTTGGCTATCATTCCCCATCCCAGTCCTGAACATTTTATATGAATGAATCACATAATATGTGTTTTTGTGTGTGTCTGGTTTCTTTCACCGAGCATAATGCTTTCAAGGTACATCCCATACTTCAGCTTTTGTGAGTACTGCATTCATTTTTGAGGCTGAATAACATTTCATTGTGTGGATAGATCACATTTTGTCTATCCATTTGTCAACTAATAGACATTTGAATTGTATCCCTCTGAGTTACGTGGACATCATTTACTATTGGTGGGTTTCAGTAACCTACACCCCCAAGTCACCATCACATCCACCACGTTAAAGCCACGTCTCCATCCTACGTTTTCGCATCAGATTCAAAAATAAAAATACATCCCTTAATATTTTGTCCAGCAATAATTAGAATTTTAAAATCATCCAAACTTGGGGTGTCCCTTCCAGTCTGATGCCCTGCTCCAAACAAGGCTGTCTTTAAGGTCATTATCAATAATAAAATGGACAGAGAGGGTCCAAGGACAGAACTTGACACTGAAACGATGTTTTCCCAAAGTTCCCTGGGTATCTGATTTCATGAGGTATCAACAGATGGCATGAGAAAGGAGGTCAACCACCAAGAGGGCATGGACCACTCTGCAGACGCAGTTCATTTCTACCCAGTGACCATGCTGTTTTTCTAAGGCGTCAGCGTCCCATGGGTCTGAGGAGATGGGGATACAGGCTTGCACGAGGCTAGGTCAGAGGCTGCTCCCCAGTCTCCCTCTCCCAGGGGCACAGATACAGCAGCTGCAGAGAGAAAGCCTTGGGTAGATGGAAGCTTTTTGGAAAGAGGTCTCTTCTCATTTCTCTCTCTGGGTCTTGGGACACATCTTCCATCATCCCACAGAGGCCAGTGCCAGGGTCCAAGGGGACTTTGGCCCGGAGAAAACTAGAATCATCTTCCACCCAACTAGGGGATGGAGGGTGGGTGTGCGTGTGTGTGAGAGCCGCCCCTTCCAGCCCCGACATCACCCGTTCACTCACCCCACTTCTCTTTGCTTTGACAGAAGGAAAGTTCACCCCAATAGCAGAGAAGCCAACTTGGTGACGGTATTCTCCAGGAGGTCTTTGTTGCATTTAAGGTTTAAATCAGAAGGGATCACACAGGCTCTAAGACCCCCGGCTGTCTTTAAAAAAAAATTTTTTTTTTTAAGTAAAAGATCAAAGATTCAGGACCTCAGGGGAAAAGGGTATGAGGGAAGAATCATGGCAGAGCTTGGAGAGAAATGTTCACATAGCTTAGAAGGCAGCCAGCTTAATACCTTGTTATTGTTTTTCCCAGTCGTAGACCTCAAATGTCTCCTCATCATTATCTGATGATTGCAACATTTGGAAAGTACATTGCAACAGTTTATAAATCGCTTGCACATACATATATTCTCTCTTCTCTCCCTCCCTCCCTCCTTCTTTGCTCTGTCTCTCCATCTCTCTGTCTTTCTATCTCTCTGTCTCTTTCTCTGCATTTAGACCCTCACAATAACCTTTCAAAGGACATATGGAACTTTTTAAAGATGAACAAAATGAGATTCGGGAAAGGAAAAGACACTCCCCTCCTCCCCAAGCTAGTAAAGTGACAGAACTGGGCTTTTCTGATTGGATCAGATGCTAGGACTTTCTGTCTGCTCTACCAAGTTAGCTCTTGGGGACAGAATTCTGGAGCCTCTGGGCAGTGGGGTTCGGGGATGGGGATCGGCTAGTTATTGAGACAAAGACTCTCACGGAAGACTGAGTCTTAATTCTTAATCAAATGCCTCACCCCCTCCCCATCCCAAACCAGCCCCCGAGAGACAATGATCTGATATTATTTTGTTTTCTTTTGTCTGTTTGTTTGACCTGCTTATCTTGCCTGTTTTAAGTCAGCTTCTAAATGTGCACATTAAAGGTGATTAGAAGATGTGGGGACATCCTCTGTCATTAGTTAATGCTTTAGAGAGGGTCTGGGTTCCAGCTCACGTGCACCGGCCTTTGCAACATACATCACTGACTGCCAACAGGCGGCCAGGCCCTCTTGCTTCCCTCGCCAGCATCTGCCCCCGAATGGGCTGCAGATCGGAGGGGTCGGAGACGAGTTTAATTTAAAGACAAGCCCCCCTTGCGCTGCCAAAGGAAATGGCGTGTCAGCTACATCAAAAATAGATACTGTTGTGCAGATATATGGACGGGGAGGTGGACACCGCCCCTGTCATTCATTACCTGGATTGCCTTTAAATGTCAAAACAAATCCTTCTCCGGTCCTTCTCCAAAACTTAAATCATCAAGAGAGACAGGGTCAGCCTCTGCAGCTTGGAATGCTGGAAGAGAGGGGGATGGGTGGACAACGAGGTGGAGGGGGGTGAGTGAAGGCTGCCTGTGCATCTGGGGGTCTGCGTGTGCATACCCTGAGCGATGATTTCCCTTGCTCTCCTCTGAAAGATTCTGATGATAAGAGTCCGCCCCCACTACCTGAGACCTACTTCTCCATTCCAGACATATGCCCCTCACCATGTCAACATGGATGTGGATTGGTGTAAAAGCAGCCATGGATACTGTGTATCAGCATTAACAGCTGATGTGAACATTAGTAGCAAGTGGAAGCCTGACACACATATAGCACAAATGACACCAGGTTACACCAGTCAATGTTTTTTCTGTGCGAGGCCCCGATGTTCGTCTTATTTAATATTAGAGCAACCCTAGGAGGCAGACTACCCCCATTTTACAGATGAGAAGACTGAGGCTTGGAGAGGTTGAAGTACCTCCTATTTCAGGGTGCACAATACTGCTAAGGGGTGGGACTCGAAAGCCCCCAGTCTTGGGCTCCACGTTGGGCTGGGTAGGTGATCAAAAAGCTTAAACTGTAGCACATTAGGAGGGAAATACAATGCTTTTCTTACACTGGCAGGGATCTTTAAAACCAGGGAATAAACCAGCTGTGATAAGTAAAATGAATTTGTATTGACTGAAAAAAAATCGATGCATGCATTAGTGGTCAGGGGGCTGGGAGTCAGAGCCAGATTCCCTGAATATTTCTATTCCCTAACCACGGGCCCTTGGGCACATCAGTCATCTGTTTGGTCCTCAGTTTCCCCATCTGTACAACAGGATAACAGCATCACCCTCCTCACAGCGCCGTCAAGAGAATAAAGGCAGTTATTCCTCTTTCAAGCACTTTCCTAGTTTCCGAGCACAGGATAAACTTTTAATAAATATTAGCTACTACTAAGCATGTGTGTGTCTAGTTTATTCTGCCTTTGGTCCTTTTAACTAATTCAATTTATGGCTTCTGCATTAAAGAATTCTAAAATGCTGAGATTCTCCTGAGATTATGGGGACATCAAATACATCCACAGATACAGGATACATTTTGCAGCATTTGCATAGCTAGAGGAATTGTTATATTCTGGGTCGTATAGGTATCTAGGAAAATACTAGTGTTTTTCCACATATAATTATAAATATATTTTTAAAAACACATTTAAATGCATTTGACAGAGCCCCAAAGGGAAAACAATCCCACTGGTGAATAGATTCATAAAAATGCGGTGTATTCATCGCATGGAATATTACTCAGCAGCAAAAAAGAACAGCACATGGCTACTAATCCTGGAGACTGCACAACTCCATAAATTTACTGAAATAGTATTGAACTGCATACTTAAAATCTATCAATTTTATGGACTATGAAAACATTTTAAACTTATAAAAGACCAACTACTGCCCATTCCACTTTTGTGGCTGGTATTTCTCTGCTCCTAACAATAGTACACATTTAAGTATACTTCTTCTATTCTAGGTTTGTAATTATTATTTTATTTTTACCAAATATTATCACGCTAATGCGTGGTTGCTGTAAAAAAACAAAAATCCCAGCCTACGCAGAAATGTAAAGTAAAAAAGCGAAATTCACCTTTTTCCTATACCTTTTCTTAACTCCTTCACTCATAACCTAATGCATCTACTCCCAGACTTTTCCTAGAAATAGATGATATACACTATATGTATACACGATGCGTGATGTATGCTGTATGTAATGTACGTGTGTTTGCATTATACGTGCACACGTGTATGTATATATGTATACATACACGAAAAAGACATTCTTTCTGTCATTTTCACAGAGGCATGCTCACAGTATACAACCCCTCTGTGACTAGAGGTCTAATTTCACCCTCTAAGCAATCTCGGCACAAATGCTCTTGACCGTGAACCCACTGCAGTCTCTGTCTTGGGCACCAGCCCTCCTTGGAGTCCGCTCTAGCTCACCAAACCCCTGCCTTGCTCATTTTTCTGTCCCGAAGTTCAGGATGACCAGGCTCCGCATATGATTCACATAAGATGAGCTCGGGGTTAACCCTGAATGCACCAGACTGAGTTCCTATAGGGGGTACTCTCCTGTGTGTCTCTAGCTTGTCACAGACTGGAGAGCAGGGAGGACTTCACAGACAGCCTCTACATCACTTGCTTCTCAGCCTCAGCACTACTGACATTTGGGGCTGGATAACTCTGCTGGGGGTGGGGGGTGGGGCTGCCCTGTGCATTGTAGGAGGTTTAGCAGCGTCCCTGTCCTCTACCTACAAGATGCCAGTAACATCCAAGAACTCCCCCATCCCCTCCCCCACAGTGGTGACAACAAAAATGTCTCCAGACATTACTTGATTTCCCTGGGGAAGAAAAAAAAAATCACATACCCCGCCCCCATCCCCCACCGCCCCTCTGAGATTCACTGTTCTAGAGAAATCATCTCTTGTTTGTTTTTTCCCATCTCTCATCTGGGTGCTTTCAGGGAACCTGTTTACATCACGTGGCCAGCGGAATCTGGTTAGCCAAGGGAAAAGTCCTTCTAAGGAAATATTTGTATTTTCACTCAGGACAAAATCACTTCCTGTTGACAGATCCTCTATTGACCAGAATGTATGAAGTCTTACAAAGAAAACAAATTTTTACTGTGTGATTACAAAAGCATTATATATTTTTTGTTTGTTTAAGAAACAGAACATTACGCCTCTGTATGGTTTATACAGTGAAAGTTCCTAGAAATTCCATCCCCTCGGAAAACCACCATTAACATCCAATCCAAAAACTGCTGTACACATGCACACGTGAACACACACATGTGCCTCCACTATGATCCATATTTAAACACAAGCTCACCATGCACATTCCTTAGCAACATTTTCCCCATGTAATCAGGTATTAGTCAGCTCTTACCACTGTAATGCTGCATAACAAAACTGTCCCCCCAAACTCAGAGACTTAAAGCAACAATCATTCACTCATAAGCTCACACAGGCCTGTAGGTCAGCTGCCCCTCAGTGGGAGTTCAGGCTTCAGTTTGAGTCCAGGTCTGGGTTCCCTGGACCATCCAGGGCATGTGTCTCCTTCTGGAGCCCAGGCTGAAAGAACACTTGGCCATGCTCTTTTCATGGAGGGCCACCAGCGTGCAAGAGAGCAAGGCCAAGTGCACAAGCACATCTCAAGCCCCTGTGTATCTACCAGCATCCCACTGGTCAAAACAAGTCACATGGCCACACCTCAAGCTCACCTTGCCCACCTATGTATGTAGTCTGAGCCCACAGACAGCAAGGGTGCCCAAGTGTAATATCACCCCAGGGGACCATCAGATCATCAGGAGCAGTAATTTAATCTACAGGACTTATGAGGTGTGAGCAGACATGGATGTGTCTCCATGTCTTATAATCAATCAATGGTTTCAGACCTTGCCTGGCTTGGGGCTCACATCAGCCGTCCCTCCCCAAATACTCTATTTCTTTCCACCTAGCTTCACAGTCAGTATTCGTACCCACAGAATCTCTCTTCAGAGATTCTCTTGTCTCTCTTCTGAGACGACTTATATGACATTGGGCAAATTATTTCACATCCGTGTGCCTCAGTTTCTTCATTCAAAAAATGGATATCAACTATACCTAACTTGCAGGGCAGTTGAGAATAATAAAGGCGAGAACTTAACCACAGTTCCTGGCACACAGTGCAGGCTCAAAACCTGCAGATGTGATCATCATTTTGATGTAAAATAAAAGCCTCTGGACCTGGTATCAGGATGCTGTGGAGTTACTTCCTGCCAGTAAGCAGCCTTGTCACCCAGAGCCTGTCGCATCAGTTTCCTCATCTGTAAAATGGAAGTAACATTCCCTGACCTGCCTCTTTTCCTGGGACCAATCAAGAAACTGCATGTGATGATGAAAAGATACTTACTATGTAACTACTCAACATACACATCAAACTATTACGTGTATCATTTTCAACCCAGCTTTGTTTTCATTCACAGCGTCCGACAAGTTAGCTACTAGCCAGAAGCAGCTTGAAAATGAAACACATATATGTAACTTGGAGAGAGAGAAATTCTGTTTGTCTTCCTTGGGAAAGTATCAGAGAAGTGCAATTAGCAATAAGGACCAGTGGTAAATTGTGCTAGTCATTTGTATCCACTTGTTAACATCCTTTCATTTCATGTCATGTATAACCACCGTGCCAGGGGCTGGAGAACCCACGGTGCACAGGAGCAAACAGAGGCACGTACGGTTTATAGGAGAATGAACAGGCAATGCCTGCTGCCTATCTGAAACTGCCTCTCGCTTGAGATGGTCTGTACCCACCGGGAAGCAGATCTGCTATGAGGTCTGGGGTAAGGAGTTTGTCAATGGGTAAATAAAGAAAGATCTGGGGGACGGAAGGTCCAGGAAGAAGTTAGGGGATCCTAGAAGGAATCACCAAGCGGATGAGCTGAGAAATCACCTGTGTCCGGCCACAATGGGGCTCTTGAAAGGAAGCTTGCGGGGGGGAGATGGTGATGGTGAGAGAGGTCAGTGGGAAGATGTGCCTCTGTGTGGCTATGGTCTCTCTGGTTGTCCAGCTCCAAACATCTGCTGGGGAGCCCGGGGCTGTCAGTATTTGAGAAGCAGGACTGGAAACAAAACAAATTTCACTTCTGGCCAACCTCTATGAGCCTCAAATATGAGCCTATCAACTGTGTATGGAGAACCACCCTTGGACACCTGTACCTTCAAAATAAGCCTCTCTGCTTCACAGGAACCCCTCCTATGCGGGGCATATGGGTAAATATAAACTTCCGTGATTATTGTCCCTCACCCTAAGATTTCCTTGTGACATTTATTATTCAATTGAATTATGTTTATTATAGAAAACAGGGGAATAAAATACAATTTTACTGGGAAAATTTTAATAACCCAGTTCCACCATCCCGAGATAGCCCAATAGGCTTATTAGCATACAGCCAGATAGATGCACATTTTTCCTAACAAAACTGGGACCATACAGTGTTTTAAGCCACCCACACCCCACTTAAAAATACGACTACCCATGTTCACTCTTAATGATGTTTTCTAAGACATTCAATATGTGATACAGTCTAGTCAACCAGTTTTTCTATTGTTGGAAACTTGGGTTATTTCCAATGACTTTCCACCATAAATCACACTGCAATGACCCGCCTGCATCTAAACATCTGTACAGGGTTCTGAGTATTTCTTTAGGATGAATTCCTAGCAGCGGAATTACTGGGGCTCAAGGCTTTTTGAAACATGTTTAAAATGTTCCCTCCAGAAAGGCTGATGAACTTGTGCTCCTGTCCTGAGCATGTGACAATCACTCCTTAAGTTTTACAAAACGAAAAGAATTTCAGAGCGAGCCGATATTTTCAGTTAGCAGCAAAGTTCATCAAAACCTTAAATCAACAGTTTATTCGCTCAGTAAACGCTGACTGAGTGCAACTCTGTGTCAGGCCCTGGGGACACGGCAGTGAACGGAGCACGCAGAAATCTTCACCCTGGATATTTAATGTCTAAGGAGCATCAAGCACTGAGCGGCTGGTTTTTAGGTTCACCTGGGCTAGCCTGGCTTCAGCTCCTTGGAATCCCACAGCAGCTACTCTGCTCGCCAAGGAGGTCCACTTTCCCTGTTATCTGCAAAGAACAATTGTTCTCACTCTAGAAACCACAGAGTAAGGAAGTCAAGGAGGTAAGCAAACTCTTCCAGTGAAAAGCAGTCATCCCAACTCCCCGCCCCGCAAAGTCAAGTGAAAACCCTCCAAGAAGTAGGTCAAATAAATTGGGAGCTGCCCCACCCGACCCACCCAGGAGACGTCTCCTGAAGGGGTGACTTCATGAGCCACGGAGCACTGGGCGGGGAGTCTGCGATGATGTCACGTAGGGTGCTGGGATGTATTTATGGCTTCATGCCCGCAGCTACCTTTCACTTCTTCTCTTTGGGCAAATACATCAAGAGACCATCACCGTAAAGCCGGAGAGTGCTGGCTGAGTGCTCTATGGTCGTGCCTAAGCTGAGAGGTGTGTTTGCAGACCTGCCTGGCAGATCCCTAGGTGTGAGTTTCTAAGACGCTGGATCCTGGATCCAAAACCCAGGGTATCACGGAACCTGCTTTTGTCTCTTTCAGGATGTTTCCTGCCCCTTTGCGTCCAGCCCCTGTCTTCGGTGTCAGCAAAGCCTCTCTCCCCCCCACCCCCACCTCTCACCACCCCCCATCTTTGCTTTCTTGAGTAATAGCCAAAGAAAGATGCAAACCTCTTCATCAGCCTCCCTGGACCAAACTCAAAAGCCCTTCAGCTCACACCAACTCTGCCGACCTTTTGGCTTTTGATTTGGGGGAAACTGAAGGTAAAGGAGGCATGAATCTAACAACTGAATTTGACCTCTTAGACAGTTTGGGGAGTAGTGCGGAGAGGTTCTCAGGAGATGGCACGGAGATGCGGGGAGAGGGGGACCACCGGGGCAGACCTCAGGGAGCAGCAGCTCCTCTGGGAAGACTTTGCTGCCCCCCCCCCCCATCCCAAGCTGGCTTAGGTCTCCCTTCTCTGCGCTTACCTCTGTCACAGCTTCTGTCACACTGCAAAATGACACACTGGGAGGTGCTCAACAATGGGGACCATAGGCCTGGCACACAATAGGTACTCGGTAAATGCTTTTTTAAAAAAGTGAATACATAAACGAATAAACACAAAATTCTCCCTTAGCGCCAGAGTTACTTGATCTCTTATTTAACCCGGCAGTTCTGACCATTCATTCATTCATTCATTCATTCTTTCAGTAAATGGCAGGGACCCCTGACCACACATCAGGCACTAGGGCTAAACATTGACTCCATTATTCATTCAATAAAATTCACCCAGTGCCAGGCTGTGTGCCTGCCAGGTTCTGGTTTGACTCTACAGCTAAAATGTGAATGCTGAGGAATGGAGGAAAGACAAACAGGCAGTTTCAGTTCTGCCATGAGCGTACCACATGGTGAGGGATCTCCACTCCTTAAGCACAGAAAAGGGGACCCTGGCTCAGATTTTGAGGGGCACGGGAGGCTTCCTGGAAGAGAAGAGAAGGTGGAGGCTTCTTATAGACTTGTTTAGGAGAAAGACTGCAAACCACCTGTCTGGCTCAACTGTCAACGCCCAGAAGTCCCTGGCTTGCAAATAAATCACATGGTACTCCCAATAACAAGACTTCTCAACTATGACTGCTGCCACTTGGCAAAACCAAGGGTTGGCAAGGATGTGGGGCAACGGGACCACCCAGCCCCTGTTCATGGCAAGATAAAATGGCAAAACTGGTTGGACAGCAAATGAGCAATAGCTAAATAGCTCTAAGGAGCATAAACATTTCAACCCAGCAATCCAACACTTGCTAAGTTCTCTAGAGAACCTCTGACACACGTGCACAGGGAGCCAAGCACAAGAAGGCATTGTTCGTGATGCTAAAACCCTGGGAACTACCAACAAGGTCATAAACGGGAAAATGAGTGAACAAATTGAGGCGCATTCATTCATTCAGTGGGATGCTCTCCAGTAGCTAAAAATAACCAACTAGAAATGCACATGTCGACATAGATCAATCTCAAATACAATGTTGGGCACAATTTGCACAAGGATATGGACAGCGTAATACTATTTCTATGAGGTTTTAAAAGGTGGGAAATTACCACGTATTACTAATACCACTTATTACTAATACCGTATATGGTTTAAGGACGCATACATACAGACACGGTAAAAGTGTAAAGACACGCATATGTAAAGACGGGCATAAAGACGTGATGAACTTCAAAATCGGGGAGGCGGTTCCCTTGGAGAGGGAGGAGGAGGAATGCAGCTAGAATTACTTAGGAGAAACAGTGCCTGCACGATTTCATCTCTTAAGCTGGGTGTTGAGGACACAGGTGTTTATTACATGATTCTCTGTTCTTCTGTGTGACTTAACTCTTCCAAGAGCCAAATCAAAAATGCTGCCCCAGGCATACATCACATCCTGTGCTCTGCCTGAAACCCTGTGGCGGGGGAGCAGGGAGGTGTTATTTTCCCCTCCCGGCCCTTCCAACCTTCTCTGTAATTTTGGACATGGGGAAAGAGTTTCCCAGCGTCTGGGAGAAATAATAACACTGGTAAGATTAGGTTCTCCTTGGCCTGGTGGGGATTATCTCAGGAACCTCACAGCAGCACTGTGAGGCAGTTATACTGTCCCCATTTCATGGATGTAGCAACTGAGGCTCAGAGAGGGAGAAGGTTGCAGAAGTCCCCTGGTGGTGGAGTGCTGGGACAGCGGGGTTTGAACTCACAATCCAGGACTCCCCTGCCAGGGAGGCACAGAGGGGAGGGCTTCAAGGGTCCCCTCTGGAGCCATACTCTAGGCTCCAAACTCCCAGCTCTATGCTTTAGGCAAGCTTGCCAATCTGTGCCTCAGTTTCTTCACCTATAAAATGGGTTTAATTATGGTACTTCCTCAAAACGTTGTCACAAGGATGTTAAAAATTCTAAAGAACTCAGGATTGTGCCTGGCGCACAGTAAACATTACTACACAACTGCCCACGGAGAATGCTTTTCATTAAAAGCTGGAGCCTTACAGGTCTCAGACCTCAGGAAGGCAGACCCACGTGACCTTCAAGCCAAGAGGCTATGATCAGCACCACTCAGGGCTGGGTGATGGTCGGGTACTGGCTGGCCAGCCTAGGGGACTAGGAGACTTTCAAAGGGGCACATACTTTGGCCAGCAGATGAAAAAGCGTCGGTGATGGATTCGTGGACCAGGCACTCCCCCGCCCTCCTCGGGCTTTTCAGCGTTTCCCCTCACCATCACTCACTGGCTCTATAAACAGATTTCCCAGTAATCGTTTTCCTTCCCTTTGAAGTCTCCCCATCCATTCTCTCCCCACTCTTAGCCCGCTCCCCTTCCTCTCCAAGGAGGACCGCAAGTCGACAACAGTTTCCAGCCTGCCGGGGTGGAGATGCAGTGCAGAACAGACTTCAGGAGGTCAGTTCAGTTCAATCCGACGCATCTTTTCTGAACACCTACTGAGGGCCTCTGAAGAGCTTTGCTGGGAAGGGAGGACCCCGAGGGACAGAAGGAAAAGTTCTGACTGGGTTGGAAACTAGGTTTTGTCAGAGGGTACCCTTGGGGAGCTCCACCATCTCTCTGAGCCTCAGTTTCCTTATCTGTATGGGGATGATGACAATGCGGACCTCACAGGTGAGTGGGAGGAGTGACACTATGTGAAGCACAAAGCGGGCATCCAGCTACTGGAAGTTTCAAGCTTCTGCGGTGGTGACTGGTGTGACAGAAGGATGAGACGTGAGAGGTGTCCAGCTTCTTGGTCTGGAAGATTCGGTGGGTGGAGAAGCCATCTGCTAAGATGAGGAGCCCAGGAGAGACCAGGATTTGGAGACGAGAAAGTCAGTTCAAGTTGGCACATGTTGAACTAGAGGTAGTAGCGGAGTGTGGACCCCATGGGGACGTCCAGGAGGCATCTGGCAAGGCAGGCCTGGAGGCTTGGGGCTCAGATCATGGGACGGTCATCATTCCTGAGATCTTGACCCCCTACCAATCACACACCTATTCAGAGAGGTTGCCATCCCTTGAGATTCATGGGGGGAAAGCCTCTCCCCAGCCACCTAAAGCTGCACGCACAGAAATACATGTCTCTGAGCCAAGTTCCAGGGCTGTGTCGTTCAAAAGAAAGAACCCAGTTCAGAAAAATGACCAACTCTAATTCGCTTTTCACCAGAAAACAAAATCTAGCCTCATCCCTGAACTAGGGAAGGAGCAGACGTGATGTTTCAGACGAGACTTCATTCTGAAGCTCTTACAGCACACTGGAGATATATAGCTCACACATGGGACTCACACCAGTGTAGTCCAGGCGTTTATATAGTGTCCAGTAGTTGCCAATTTCAGAAGAGGGGGTGGTCTCTGGGTGGGATGCCCCTTGGCTCCGAGGTCTCAATCCATGAGAAGGGCGTGGCTGGAGGAGGGACAGTGGGACTCCCCAAGGACTGACACTCAGGGCGGAACTCCTTCCCCCAAGCCTACGGGTCTAACTACACATCTGGATATGAGGGAGGAGCCTCCATCAACTAAAAGCCATCATAAAGCTCATAGCTTGGAGAAGCACTTCTTCCTGGTCAGCCACACTCTGATCACATGTGAAAAATCATGATTGTATGGGGACCAGAGAGCAAGGAAACAAATATTTGATCAGCCCCCGTGGAGAACGGTGGGTCCACTTTCCCTGCCACTTCAAAATATTTTAAAATTCAATTTCATTTTCTAGGATGACTTTGTTACTTTCCTAAAGACCTTAAGGGATCATTAGTAACATAATTTCTTTCCATGAAAAAAATACAGACCCATGAGCAAAAATGTTACCATACAATCATCTAAGAAACAGAAATGAAAAATGTTGACTTCCTATGCACCTCCAGTTCCCAGAGATGTCCATCATCGACACTTTAGATCATTCCTTTCTCAGTCTTTCTCCATGGTCAACACACAAGAAAGCTTAAGCTGAAAGCGTGCAAGAAATACAAAAGGTTTTTAAGAGTTCCTGCTGGCTCTACAGCTGTGAGAGGGCAGAAGCAATTGGCCGTAAACATGTGTACTGGCAAATAAAAAAAAAAAAATTTCCCAAACAAAGAATGGTACTTTGATGCATTGCTTAAGAATTTATGGCGCGTCTGTTCCACGCGAGGCAACATGTGTATTTATTTGTGCACAAAAGAGCAAGAAAAGGGCCGATGAGGACTGGGTTCCCTGCCAGTGTCCGCACATGGCTGTGCACACGGCATGTGTAAAGGGGACGTTCATTTTTTATCCCAATTGATTCCTTACCCTGAGTCTGCTGGTAGCTGTTTGGCCCGATGCACATCATGTGCCCATCCACCCAAGCCCCTCATCTTTATGGGACTCCTTGCTCTTTTTTTACCCCCTTCTTTGGAGATTTTATTTATTATCTGTGGGGAAGTGTATTGTTTGGAGATTCTGGTTTTTATTTCTCTGCTGGCTTTGACAGATACTCGGGGGAAGGGGGGCAAAGAAAGCATTTGGTTTTGTTTTATGATATGCCATGGAAGCTCTGTTAAATTCTCCTCTGGGCCTGGAGGACCATGTGAGTGAAAAGGCAATAGTGGTGGTCAGGAGGGTTTTGGTGGGAGTCAATGACGACAACAAGGTGATGGACATTATAAGACTGGGTTTAAAACGGGCAGTAATTTTAACAGTGCTAGTGATAAGCAAGCAGGACCCGAGCCTCCACCTCTGACAGCAGACTGCAGGTGTTTGGCTCTGGGCTCTGCCGCTGACTTCCTCCCTGCATAACCTGAGGCTAGTTCCTTGGTCTTTCTGAACCTCAGTTTCCTCCTCTGCAAAATGGGCGTGATGATAACCGCTGTTGTGGCGACCTGTAAAAGCCCAAAGCACTGCCTGGATGGTTAGGACTAAAATAAATGTTTTCTGTGGCTTCCAGGCACAGTGCATCCTCTCTGTAAGGCTGCTGTGGGGAGGCAATTTAATCTCTTTTTACGGATGGACCAACTTTTATTAAACCATGTCTCCTGGAGAAGGATTCAAATCCTCGTTCTCATGAACCCAACATGCTCCAAATTGAAGTCATTTCTCTCTTTCCTCTCTCTGCCCAAACCGGCATTCTCGGAATTCCTAAAAGGTTCTCTGGACATGCCTCGTGTATCCCAGCAGTCTCCAACCTCAGCTGCGCATGTGCGTCTGCTGGTACCCAACCCAAAGGTTTTGGTGGAGTTGACTCGGTGTGAGGTGCAAAACGGTTCCAGCTGGGGGAAAAGCCCTTCCCCAGACGACTCAAGCGCACAGTCGGGGTTGAGAACTGATGAGATCACAGCTGCCCAGGGGAGAAGCAGGCTCCTTCCCCTGAGTCCCTCCCCATTCTCTGGAGCCCTGTTGAACCCACCACCCAGACGTTCTCAACTCTCCATCCTTGGTCCTAATTTGCCCGCTCATCACTTTTCACTTGGGCTGCGGCGACACAAAACCTCCCTGCTGGCTTCTGGGTTTTTAGTGTAATCCCTTGTCAACGGTCAATCCATCCACCATTCTAAGCCTCCAAGTGTCCTTCCGCAGTATGCTCCTGATCACAGCCCTTAATCCCCCGAGGTGATGCAGTCAAACTGTCCAGCCTTCATTTAGAACCCCTTCCGACCTGGGCTCAGTCTGCCTTTCCAGCCTCATCTCCAATCTCCTCTGCTACCTGAACATCCCCTGTTGGATCGTGTCCTTCTTTCTAATGTCCTCTCTGTCCTTCCCTAACTGGTAGACTCCTGGGCAACCCCCAGAGCCCAAGCCCTCATCCACCTCCCAGGCAATCTGGGTTGCTTCCTGGGGACTTCACCGCCTAATGTGACACATGCAGTGGAAGTCTGTTTAGGGTGGTTTTTATTTACATCTCCATCTCCTCCATTTGCCTCGAGAATTTCTCACGTCCAAGGAGTGGGTCTTGTTCATCCACATGCTTATCTATTACCCCTTCTTCTATCTTCTCCTCCAGGGGGACCCTATCTAGTTGCCCTTCTCTTGAATCTGGGCAGGCTTGTGACTGCTTCTACCAGGAAGATGGGGCAGAAATGATGCCGTGTGATGTCTAAGGCTGGGACATAAAAGTCGATGCCACCTCAGCTTTGTTTCCTGGAAGGATCAAAGCTTGGATCGCTGAGGCCAGCACGATGGGAGGAAGGAAGGTGGGTGCTCTGCTGACAGTCCCAGCTGAGCCCAGCCTCTAAATGGTCCACACTAGGAGGAAAGGAGACTCCAGAAGATGCCAGCCCTCGCCATCAAGTCTCCTTCAGGCATTTGTATCTCCCCAGCTCAGACCTCAGACATTGTGGAATGGCAGTAAGCCATCATGACTCTACCCAGACTAAATGTCTGACTCCTGGAATCCCAAAGCATGATAAAAGAGCTGTTATTCAAAAGTCGTAACGTCTCAGGATAGCTGCTTATGCAACAATAGTGCCTAAAAGGCTCTATTTTTCCCTTTTTAAAGTACACGGCCCTGCACCTACCTCCTGCCAACCATCCCCTTCCCATCATCCCTCCTCGCTAGGATACACCTGCACCGGCCTGTCTGCCCCTCCATCCCCTGCCGGTTTCCACCTCAGGGCCCTTGCTGTGCCCACCCCCCCCCCCCCCGCCCCGGACCAGTCTTCTCCCATCTCTTACATATGATTTCATTTATATATATATATAATTTTAGAAATTATGGAGTACTATGCAGAAAATTACACACACGTGTGCATATATGTGTATGTGTGTATATATATATATATATATTTTTTTTTACTTTCTTATTGTCTGTCTCTAACACAGGGATACTATCCACCATGTTCACTGTTCATCCCTGGCTCTCACACACTGAATGCCCATAATAGATGTGCAAAATAAATACTCCTTGAATTAATCAACCGGAAAACAGAGACGCTTGGACCACCGGATACAGCGACATAAACTCTGAGAAAACTCATTTTTGAATCGTGAACTGAGTTCCACTTGGAACTCACCTTCTGCCAGAAGAACCCACAGCCCTTTCCAGGGCCAGGCATGAGGGATGGGAGTTCTGGAGTGGCCTGGGATAGGGGACCAGGTAAGAGCTTTCCCGGGACAGCTGGGGGTGGGAGAAGGCTCGCTCCCCGCACGCATGGCTGGGACATGTGTTCCCGTCAGGTAATAAAAGCCTGGCTGGGAAGCGTGTACCATTTGGGTTTCCTTTTTTTGTACGTTATGATTAAAAACTAAACATGTGGAACACAGATAATTTGGTTTCTGCACGAGACTTCCTTCGGCTTCTCCATCTGAGGATTTTAACAAGGGAAAAAACAGAAGGAAATATAGAGAGAGCTATTTGGTGTATTTGGAAAGACTGAAAGCAAATTTTCACTTCAAAGGATTATTTGGGTAAAATCTCTCTGGGCAAGTTGGGATCAGTCATGCTGCCCACACTGTCATATTGCGGGCTTTTTAAAGAATTTGGAGGTGGGGGGGATTGTAAGATTTTTTGTTTGTTTGTTTTTATCTTATTTAAATTAGTTTTAAAACGAAGAATAGAGGGATGGTAGAGCCAAACTTTTAAATACCTTTTTTAGAATAGTTGGAATTGAGTTTCAAATCTTAACGTGCTCCAAGGGACCATAATACAGGCTGGGGAATAATTATTTTCCAAACTCCGAGAGTACTTTGCCCCTCTCTCTGTCCCAACCCCCCACACAAGGCACACTGCCCTGTTCATCTCTGTTCTATGGCCCTGCCTCCTTCAGCACCATGAAAGGGACAAGTCACCCATTATAAACTCTTGGGGCTCATTCCGGGACCACTGCTAGCGGGGCCATTTTAAAGAGTTTAGCCCTCTGGAGTTTGAAAGGTGAGAGAAATCATGATTCAGTTTCAGCCGGGTTCCTCAGGTGGAACAGAAATCGTAACTATAGGAGTTCTTGGTGTCCAGTTTTTCCACTCCATTTTATGTTTGAGAGATTCATCCACATTTTTTTTTTTTGCAGGAGGTTGTAGGTCATTCTTTTTTCACTGCAGAGTAGTATTCCTTTTGATGACTTTAATTGCAATGTGTTCATCTGGTCTACTACTGATAAATACTCAAGATTGTTTGGATGTGAGGCTATTAGCAACAATATTGCCATGGAGGCTCTTAACAGCTATCCTGGTGAACATGGGTACCACTTGCCCTTAAAAATCCTTAACCTCTGAGCCCAGGAGTTCAAAACCCTTTCGGGGTCGTGGACATCTTGCATAATCTGATGAAAGCTGGGCTGCCTATCCAAAAGGCACAGACACACACAGAGAAACAGGGACAGAGAGATAGAGACAGACACTCAGATAAAGACAGGCAGAAGGGCAGACATGTACAGTATTGCATATGATTTTACGGTGACTTCAAGGATGCGCGAGTGCACACAGCGGACACCCCAAGAATCCCAGCTGCACTCTGATCTGGGAAAGGAGGCAGAGAAGTCTTCTCATCTGTGCTAGGCAAGCTGTATCTCTGGGGAAACCTGGAGAAGGGGAGGTGGGTTTCCCTCCAAATCTGCTCCTGAATGCTTTTGTTATTAACTCCTTGGTGCTGGGAGGGTTCCCACCCCAGGGAGGGAGAAAGGAGAGGTCAGTTTCCCTGGCATAACCCCAAGCCCCACGGAGCTCCTGCGAAGCCCGCTCTGCTCTGTGTGGATGTCTGTGTTTGCACTGAGGGCGAGGGCAAGCCTGGAGCCAAGAACAACCCATAACTCTGCACACAGTAGATTGAGTTTCTTGCAGACTGTGCTCCCAGTGGAAACATGAGCAATGGCAGGAGCCGAGCGCGGCTGGGGCCTCGGGGAGTGGAGAAGCTGTGCGAGTCAGAAAGCCCCCACAGTGGAGTCTGCAGACAGCGAGGGGCTCTGGGGGTGGTGCATCCACTGTGGGGTCCAGCCGTGCCAGGGCTGTGCTGTTCCTGGTCTGGCAAGAGGGTCTCTGTGCTTTAGTGGGCTCTGCTCTGCCTTTCTTCTGCGGATGCCTCTCTCACAGGGACAGGGGTTTTCAGGACAGAGGCTCCGTCCCTCCATCACAGGTACTCACACGTTTAGGGTACCAGGAACCAAGACTTCTGCCCCAATGGGTCCCAGCCTGCATCCAGACCCTGCTTGGTCCTATTCCTTGGCTCCATCACTGGAGGGAACCCCCCACCTCATGCTCACCCCTAGGCCTGGGGGATGGGCCAGAGGTAGTTATTTGCGGGGGATGGAGCGGGGATGTGGTTGAGGCTTGGGCGCGCAGGCTGGGCGGTCCACATGTGTACAGAGACCCCCTTTCTGGTAAAGACAGACCCAGGTGGGCCATAAAGGGGTGGGGATGGAGGCTGGGCGTCAGCACTTCCTACGTCGCCAGATTCTGGGACAGACCTGTAAAGAACTGAGACTTCAAGTCCACTTTGGCCTTTCAGGTTGTTAGAAAGGTACACTTGTCTGCGTGTCGGATGATAGAACACATTTTATTTATCACTTTGCTACCTTGATGCATACCTCTGAAGTTCTCAATCACAGAACGGGGACCTCACTTTGCACCCTTGCCCTGGGGCTCCACCATGTTAGGGATGGGTCTGCCAGGGTGCTACAACCCAGTGGATTCTTTTTTTCTCTTTCGGGGAGGTGCAGCTCAGATGCAGAGGTGACATGTTGGGTCATGAGCTCCAAGGCAAAAGCCCACCCTCCGCACAGCCCCCAGGGAACACGTGACCTTCTGGAACTTGCTTCCTGGACCTCTCCTTGGGGGAAATCTCAGCTCTCTCAACTCCAAAAAAGGGACATGGGGGAGGAGGGGTGTGTCTGTCTAGGAGGTTCAATTCTAGCTCTGGTTTAGCTACTCTCCTAGGTCAGGGTCCTGAAAAGCAGAGTCTGAGGCAAGGATTTCTGCATCGAGGGAGTCTCTCAGGAGACACACAGAAGGAGCAAGACAAGAGAGCAGAGGCTAAGAAAAGCTGCAAGAGTGGGTCTCGGGCAAAGACCTGCCTTGGCCTGATCTCCTGAGGGGCTCTGCACACACAGCACACCACTGAGCTGTCCTGCCTGGAGTCAGGGGACCAGCTAGTCACTTTGTGTGTCAGTCATTCTGGGGGGCTATTCACAGGGAGGTGGTCAACTTCTCTGGAGGAGGTGTCTCTTGTTGGCTGAGAATAATTCTCAGAACAAGGGGGTAGCCATGCACTGTAAGCAGCCAGTACTTGCCGCTGTGTTGGGGGATGACAGCAGATGGGGGCCCTGGACCAGTCCCGGGGACCCGGGGAGGGGACTAAAACTGCATCTGTCCCAGCTGAGAACTCTCCGAGGGCCTTGGGGCAAGACGTCTGCTGGGGCCTCACCCCCCGCCACCTCTCTAGATTAGGTCAGACCCTCTGCTAGACCCTCCCCTAACTCCCCGCATTTCTTTAATGGACATGCCTAGCAAAGAGCAAGGCTTTGATAAATACTGAGTGGATGAATTTCCCCTTCTGTGAAATGGAGGTGGCTCTGATGGGAATGCTTCCCCCAAGGGGGGCATCTCTGAATACCACTTTCCCTTCCTCCGTTGGACCTCAGGATCTCCTTCTGGAAGAGTGTCAGTATCGAGAGACAGCTCTTCCAGAAGCAACCCCGCTCCCTGGGGCTTCCCATCTGGTTTAGGGGTGATGGAGGGACTGGCAAAGCTCTGGTGGCCTTGGACAAGTTCCTGATTTCCTCAAACCTCAGTTTCTTCATCTGTAAAGTGGGGATAATAATACCTCACAGGGGTAATACGCACATTGAATATAGTTTTTATATAGGGTTAGGGCTCGTTCAATAGTCACTCTGGTTATTTTAGTGTTGGGAACCACAGCCCGGAGAGGAATGGGGGTGGGGAAACCGGGAGAGATCAGAAGGTACCAGAACCCAAGCACGGACCCCTGCAGAATGCAAAGGAGGGAGTGTGGCTGGTTCCAAGCCTGGCTGTCCCCAGTCCTGGGAACGCCATGCGACTGGGGCTGTACAGAGAACAGGACTGCCAACATGAGTGTGGCCAGGCAGAAGAACAGTCCATTGATTTCAAGGGCAGGCTGCAGAGCGCAGACTTTGACTTGTCCTCCGTGTGATGCGGTGCAAGTGTCTTAACCCCTGTGAACCTGTGTGTCCTCCAAGAGACACAACGGACAGTAATGCTACCTCTTCAAGGGGTTTTTGCAAGGACTAAATGGGCACTGAGCAGGCACTGGACAGATGACTCTCATTCTTCAGCAGACATTCACGGGGCACCTCCCAGGTCCTCACCGGGTACCACCTTGCGCTTGGAAGTTCTTTACATCCCTCATGGGAACCCCACTTGCCGTTTTCCGTATAAGGAAGGACGCTCCCGCTCACCAGCAGTAGCTGTCTCGCTATGGAGAGGTTGGTCATCTTTTGACACCGGTCCATCATTCTTCAATGGAACCTTCTCGTCCGGAGAGTGGGTGCCCCAGGGGTTCAGCGGTTAGAAGTTTCTTTTCATGTTGGGTCAGCCATGCAGGTGCCAGCAAGCCACCAATCATGCCTAAAGCCCTTTTGTGCTCAGATCCCAGGAGCCTAGAAACCACTGGGGTCTTGACCACTCCACCAGGTCTCACATGGGCCACGTGGGCTCACTGTACAAGGCTGAGTACACAGCTGGGCCAGGACCCAGGCGCTGGGTGGGCTGCGGTGGGGCTATCGGGCCGTCAGGCTCCCCAGGCTGTGGGTGATGCACACTCCAAACTCCAGACCTGTGTCTCTGCATTTCCGCACGTGTCTCTGATGGTCTGTTGCTCTCCCTCTAACTCCTCTGCTTGTTTCACTCTCTCACTGTCTTGGTCTCTTGCTTTGACGCTCATCTCTCTGTTGCCTCCTCCATCTGCCCTAAGCTGATAAACCTCCCGAGGGCCGTTCCCACCAAACCTGCCTCTTGGCACAGCTGCCCTCTGGGGTCACTTTGCCTCCCTCCCTCATGCAGCGCCAGTCCTGGGCTGCTGGAGAGGGAAGGGACACACTGAGCTCAGCCCTGTCAGGGCTAAACCAGGGATCCATTTTCTCCTGCCCCGCCCAGGGTGCCCTGCCTTCAGGTCTTCAAAACAAAGATTAAAAACAATTTGGATGAGGTTTTCAAGACTCCTAAAATATTTATTTCAACCCTCTTGGCCCCAGGGCCCACCTGAAGTAGACAGGAGGCTCCCTGCAATTAACCAAATCTGCATTTCCTGGGCCTCCTTAGGTACCATCACTTAAAAAGTTACCTAGAGGCATCAGCCAGAGATCTTCCCAATTTGATGCCTCATTCTAGAGGAAAGGGGGATGGCCGAGTTTAGAAGACCCCACCCACCACCCTGCACCCTGCTGAGGGAGTGTAGGGCTTGGGAACCAGAAAGAAAGAACTAGGGTGGTGCCAGGAGTGTGAGGAGGTGGCCTCGTTGGGAACTGGGACACTGGACACCGGCAGAGTTTCCAGCAGGCCCAGGCTTCTATGCTCCAAGGTTGGGGCCACACCCGTGCCTTCTCCAGAACATGGCTGTTATTTTTTAAAAATTCCAAATAATAATTTTTTAAAATTAGGTCGATAGGTCGAGATTACTCCAGGCAAACAGAACCCATCCCAAATTCTAAATTAGGGACGGTCCAATTCCAATGCAAACGGCCGAGCAGAAAGTTTTGCAAAAACTTCTGTAAATTGCGCAAAAACAGTTTCACTCCAGGCTCCCAGAGCCTCCAGAAATTGAAGGCAAACGTGTGACGTCCTTAAAGGGCATTTTTCCAGGGAAAGAGTCTACAGGTCTCATGGAATTTTCAAAGAGCTCCAAGAAGCCCACCACCACCATCACCACTGCAGGAAGGGTGAAAAGGTTAATAAACGCATTACAAAGATATCAGCAAGGCGTTTTTTTCAGTTGGAAAGAAAACTTCTGCCTGCCTGCCTCTCCCCCTCCACCCCCTTTTTCCTTTTGCAACTTTCCTTTGACATTTCAAAGCCCCCTCTCCTGGTTTCGATTTGAAGCTCCCGGATAAAATCGATCAATTTCAAAAAAAGGTGGGGAAGAATTCCAGGTCTGGAATTCAAAGTCCTCCCTCTTGGGTGAAGGTGGAGCTGGAGCTGGAGCTGGAGGTTGGAGAGCTAAAAGACTTGGGCACCACATTTCCCGGCTGCTTCCCCCTTTCCCTGTGCCCCACCCAACCCCCCCAAAAGAGGGGATCAAAGAAAAAGGCTTAAAGCTCTTGGCGAGTGAGCGCCAGGCACCCGGAACACATAGGATGGGGTACTTGAACTTGCCCCACCCACTCAGCGGCAGGAAGCCCCCAAATCTGTTTACTACCTGCTTCTTTGACCTCAGGTATTTGAGGAAGCCGGTCAGGCAACTTTAAAAGGCTGCGAGGTGGCCAAGGTCATAAACTGGACGACAGGAAGCGACTCTTGGAGCTAAAACCTAATTCCTGTTTTATTGATTAAGGAGAGAAGCCTAGATGGAGTTTAAAAACAAGATGGAAAGTTGGAATGTCCCACCCAAATCCTCTTTCTCCCTCACTTTCAGCCTTGCAAACAGCCTCTGTGCTGCTCACCCCAGCTCACCTCTGTGGAGAAAGGGGAGAGCTCAGGGAGGGAAGGTGGAAATTTGTAACTTGTGGCCCTTACAGGAAATTCAGTGCAGGTGAGGCATAGGGGGCGGAGCAGAGTGTAATCACTTCCTTCGGCTACAGGTGACAGGAAGCCACTGATCCTTTATTTAAAATGTTGGCATTTTGCTCATTATAAACTGGTTTTTTTGGGTTTTTTTTTTTTTTGCATTTGTTTTTGATTTTTTAAAATATATTGCATTAAAGTAGTATTTATCTTGATGACTGGTTTTGGGGCCCTGCCTTAAATGTTGTGGGAGAATCCTTGCTCCAGTTCCTGCCTTGCTGGCTGGGCACCCAGTCTCGATTTGGAAACATTTGGGGGTTGGGGTGCAGCAGAGGGGCTTGGGCACTTAGGAACCGAATTGGGGAGAGCAGAGATTTCCAGGGTGCTGAGGTTTGTTTTTTTTTTTTTTCCCCTGACTGGAGCCTGGGGCCAGATCAAGGCAAGAGAGAAATCTCATTTTCCTTCCCTAGCATGTGGCCCCGTTCCTGTGACATCTCTGGCTGTGATGGAGAGCAGGGAGCTTGGACCATCTGACTCCTTGGGGTCAGAGGCCTGGACTTCGTTCCTGGGAGCTCAGATCAAACTTACTGTGTGGCCTGGGGCAGGCTGTGCTGTGCCGAGACTGTGGCCTCCTTGGGGAAATTTTTTTTTTTTTAATGGAAAAGTCCAGCCAGATACATTCAGAACATGTTAAATTAAGCAGTTTTCCAAAATTCTTCTTGGCTCATGAGTTTTTTTTTTTTTTTTTTAATCCCCAGAAAGCCTCTATTTTATCAAAAGGTTTATAATAATGGCTAAGATTTATGGAGTGTTCACCCCAGGTCAGACACTTTGCCAGTTCTTTCAAAGCATTATTTCTTTAAATCCTCCCAACAAGTCCAGGAGATAGAAACTACCTCTTACCCCCATTTTATAAATGAAGAAATTGAGGCTCAGAGAGGGGAAGGAATTGGTTCAGTATCACACCTCAGCTGAACGGTGGACTTCAGAGACCAGCTGGGTTTCCAGAAAAGATCCAGTCCTTAAAAACTATACATCTGGGAAAAAATTTGCTGTATTTGCATTTAAGGGCATTTAAGGACAAAGGAGGTACGAATGGACTCAGAGAGGCAAGGCAACTTGCTTAAAGTCACACAGCCAAGAGAGGCTGCGGAAGCTGCCTCTGGACCGGCGTTGCTGGACCATCTGTACACAGACTGGCCTCTCGAGCAGACTTGTCCTTGCCCCGCCCATGTCCCCAAGAACGAATCACACCATCATCCAAAAACAGCTGTGTTTTAGCCAGTAACAACCTAGGCATGTACTCTGTGTACCAGAGCCATTTCAATAAAGCCACAGAGCCTCAGGCTGAGCGAGAAGGCTCTGAAAGTCTGCAGCCAGGGATGGGGGATGGAGCGGACAGAACACAGAAGAGGAGAAACCGGGAAACAGGGACTATTCTGATCCTGCCTAAAATTCCGGGGGGGGGGGAAGGAGGGACATAATGATTAAAGGAATGGGTATAGGAGCCTGAGTACCAGGGAGAGGAAACTATGCTGGTGGGTGCCCCACCAATGGCCACTCACATCTCTTGAGTATTTGTTATTGAAGAAGTAACAGCTGTGATGTTAAAAACACTTCCTGAGTGAAGCAACTCTGTGTCCCTTAAGCTGGGACACATCTGATTTTGTGTGATGCCTTAAATGCAGAAGGAAATATGATTAGACTTTTAGCTTTTCCTGTAAACCTCTAAAAGAAGGCTTTTTTTTTTGTGAAGGTCTGTCAGATTTGGGGTTCTAGTTTTTTGTTCAGTAAACAAGCTCATTAGAGATCCGATGGGCAGCTGGAAATGTATGGTCCTATAAAAATTGGAAATATTTTCCCCAGCTGTTAATGATAACTTTGATTCCCAGAGGGCTTACTCTTAAGTGCTTTTAAAAAAACATTTTCTCCTCTTCTCTTCCCTCCACACCTCTACGTGATAGATAGTTTAGTAGATTCTTTCACCTGTAAAACTGAAGCACAGGTGGTTACTCACCCAAGGACACATAGCTAGTAAATGGGAAAGCTAGGATTCAAACCTAGTGTTTTGTTGAACTGCAGACACCATGTTCTTAACCCGTTCCAGAAAACTTTGGGCCAGGGGCAAAACTGATGGAACATACCATACAGTTTGCAAGGCTCTCTGGGGGAGCCTCAGAGATTGAAAGCACCAAAGGAATGCCAGATGGAGTTTTTGGAGCCAGCCACAGAAAGTTCTCTCAGTTTCTTTTCTTGGCCAGAAGGCAAGAGAGGAGGCATATTCAGGAGCTGAAAGCTGCTTTCTGGGACAGCCAAAGTTTCTTGGAAGCATGGAGGGCAAAGGGGATAAGTGCTGAGAGGCACTATCTCCCAAATCTTGAGATTTCTCAAGATACAATCATCCACCCTGTTTAAGCCAGAGCTTAACACAGCAGCCAACATTTGCTGAGGACCTATGAACCATGTCTACCAAAGTGCTAAGTAAACACTTGGCAGGCAGATTCAAATTTCCTTTTCCCAACAATCCAGTGAGGAATTATCAGGCAACCACGTACAGTTGTGCAGGTCACGCACTGCACAAAGAGGCTGCCACAGCCTTGCCTGTGCACATGTATATATGTCTATTACCACTGCTTTCCAGCAGATGGCAGTAAAGTGTCTTGTTTTAATGAAATCACTATAATGACAAGTTTCTGACATGGAAGTTAGGTGACTTGAAGAAGGGGTGCCTTTCCCTAATTTTGCAAAGGCACAACAGTATGGATTAGCAGTGACTGTGGCTATGAACATCCCTCCCATTCACAGCGGCACCCTGAGGTTCAGAGAGTGGAGACCCCTGGCTCAGAGCTACTGAGCTGGTTAGAGGGGAAGTCAGCTTTCAAACTCGGGACTATCTAACCAGAGCCTGGGCTTCCAAACACTGTATTAGGGCTCCTAGGAGGTTGGGAAACAAGTGATCCAACAAGACGGGAAATAGAGCCTGGGGATTACTTCATGTGATGGTCTGTTGGTCGTATTCTGGAAAAGAGTAGATGTCTCGTCAAAGGATAAACTCTACTTTGAGTCTTTAAGCCTGATAGCAGATGCAGCATTAATTTTTGATGTAAGGATTCTTCTAAATTGTCATGGAGAAAGCTCAGGTGAATGCTTGTTTGGGCTAAATTCCATACCAACCATATTCTGGTTATGCGAGAATTTGTTCGCATCACGCATGACTACGTCAGATCTGCAGATGTGCGTTTAGGGCTTGAAAACTTTGCATCTCGCAGGGAAGCAGCTTATCTTAGTGGTATAGTATCATGGTTAAGAATACGGGCTCTGGAATCACCCAGATCTGGGTTTGACCTACCTCTCCTGCTTAAAGCCGTTCTAACCTTGAGCTAGCGAATTATACTCTCTGAGCCTCGGTTTCCACATCTATAAAATGGGAGGAATAACAGTCCCGCTGCAGGAAAAGTGAGGAAATGCAAGCGAAGTGGTTAGCACAACGCCTGGCACGTAAATGCTGACCAGCATTCTTGTGAACTGGGTCTGATTTGCACTGGTTGAATCCTTCACTTTCATCTCACACCAAACCCTACAGCCCAGCACACAGATTTGGGCATTTAAACATGCTTTCTAGTCGTCAGGGCTCCCTGGAAGGGCCTCTGGTTTGGGGACATGCTGTCATCCCTGTTTTTTTCAGTCCTATTTTTCTTCAGTCTGCAGCTGGAGATGAAGGAATTATTGGGAGTCGGGGCATGCAGAAGATTTATGCAGGTGTGGGTGCTTTGGGTTCCTTGATGGAGAGAGAAAATGAGAAAGAGAGAAAGTGGACTAGAGAGATGGTCAATCCAGAAACTTCCCTGAAGTCCTAAATTCATTTTGCAAGCGATGTCTTTAATAATTCAAGCCCAGCAAACTCGGCTGAGAAAGTCGAAGTGCCACCTCATTCGGCACCTCGGTGACATTTGGAATTTAGAAGTCTGTCCTCTCACTCCAGCCTGATGATGTCACCAGATGCAGACGATGGAATTTCCACACACACCCCCACCACTACCAAAATAGTTATGAAGGACGCTGGGGAACTTACAATTTTTAACATTTATTATATAATTGTTATGATTATTACCACTCTAATTTATTTCCCTACTTAAAAATGTTCTGGCAACTGTAACTCATTTTAGGCTGATCCTTGCAAACCAGGAGACCTTGGGTTATTTAGAGAGAGCGAGCATTTAGCCAGGTGCGTGGGTCTCAAATTTCCTCAAAATTGCTGCAGGGCGAGTTCTCAATATAGAAATAAGCAAAGAACAGTGTGTGTATTATATCAATATTATGATAATGTTCACCGAATGCAGATCATAAGTGATTAATTCGGTCGTTTTCCAAGTTTATCCCGGGGGGTTTAGACCCTTAAGCAGCATGTGAATGAACGCATGCGCACACCTAATCCCATCTTCCTCAGGCTCCGTGGAAAAACACCTCGATGCAAAATGAGGGACGAGAAATTAGGTACACGCAGCAGCGGGAAAAGCAGCTTGTTAACTGCAGACCCAGTTCGGTCTGTCGCCTGTCTGGGGGGAGGGGGAGAAAGAGGAAAGAGGCAGAGGCAGAGAGCCAATAAAAGTGGCCGAGTTCTACCGTTCTGTAGTATTTCATCAGGACTTTCATATTCCACAGATGAAAAGTTCTTACAAGGAAAAGTTTGTATCTGAGGTTGAACTGCGTATTTGGTTTGGAAGGGCTGTGAACAGAAAAAGGAATTGGACTCGATGGACAGTTAAAGTACCAGCAGATTTGTATTTTTGTGTTAATTGAGCAATGGAATGTTTTATGTTCAGTCATGATGAACATATAAAGGAGGATTTATTGAGCACTTACTGTGGGGAAGGATGTGGCTGTGTCTGGAGACTCTTGATGGACATATCCTGGTGGGGGCAGAGGGACGCTGTTGGCACCTAGTGGGTGGAGGTTGGGGACCCTGCTAAACATCCTACGACGCACAGGACAGCACCCCCACATCAAAGAATTCTCCAGTCCCAACGTCCACAGTGCCAGGGCAGAGGAACATTTTGCTAAGAGCTTTACATGCATCAGTTCATTTAATATTTGCAACAACTCTTTCAGCGCTCGGTGTAATCACTGGTCCCACTTTACAGATGAAGAAATGGGGTCTGGAGACATTAAGACGCTGTCCAAGGTCACGTACTCAAGGACTTGCTGGAGCCAGGAGGCAAACCCAGGTGCGTGGGGCGGGGAGGGTCCTGCCTCCAGCTGTATGACAAACCGCCTCTTAGATGTCTCACCAAGCCCAGTATGTGAGCTTACAAGTGTGGTATCCATACTGAGAAAATTCCAGAAGGATATACACCAATCTATCAGCACTTTATCTCTAGGGTTGGATTATGAGCAACTGTTTTTCACTCTATTCACGCCTGGTGCATGTACCAATAATCAAAACAAAACAGTGATTTTTTAAACAAACCAATTCATAGGCAGTCTATACAGCAATGGGGGAAAGAATTTACTATATTTTAGCAAGTGAAACAGGATAACAAAGTGTGTCTACCATGGCTGCTCTTGGCTTTGCGAGACTGTAAGCCATGAAGGTCAGACTTTCCGCCTTGATGGAGGGGCTGCTGGGAACAGCCTCTGCGATGCGAGGTGGGAAACAAATGCTTTCCTTTTACTTTACACCTCGTCTGTTGAATTGTTTTACTGTATTCACACAGGACTTTACTTTTTTTCATAAATTAAAGTGTTTACAAGAATAATATAAAATGCCTGTATGGGTTAATTTTTAAAACATATTTAATTCTTTTTTATGTAAAGGAACTCAAGCATTTTATATATTTTTTCCTGAAGGGTCTTGCCTAGCTTTTTGTAGATTCTCAAACAGTACAGGTGGCCCCTCCAAGAACCATTGCCACCGGCAAGTATTAAGCACTTATTTTCTTCTAAGAATTATGCTAAGCACATCACAGACATCATCTCACTTACTGTCTCAACAACCTTATGAAGTCGATATATTTTTAATCCTACTTGACACATAAGACAGAAGTTCAGAGAGGTTAAGTCACTAGTCTAAAGACCCACAGCAGCAGAGCCGGAATTTGAACCCAGATCCACTGGTCCCTTAGAGCTGTAATCATTTACCTCATAAAAAGGGTTAAGCAGCACGGGATTCGGTTATTCTGTGGGGCCCTTCCAAGTGTGACATTTGTTCTCTTCCAACATGGTTTTGGGAACACGTACAATGGAACCCTATGCACTGAACAAGGACTGTTGCAGCTAAGAGTTAGGGACCATCACATGTGTGCACAGTCAGAGAAAGATGCAAATCCTGTCTTTGTTCCCTGCTGGAAACTGCCCTGGGGACAGGGGTGGTGGGGGGAGAACATGGCTCCCATCAGGTTAGAAGGGGGTGAAAGGAAGGCGGCCAAGAGTCAACCAGAGACAAGCCCGCCTGGAATGGAGATGGATATTTTAAAGCTGCTTTTAAAACACTAACAGAACTCAAGGCAGCCTTGGCATGTGGACCTGCCAATCAAGGCAGGGATTGTAAATAGCGTGTTCCCTCTTGGCGAGAGTCCTAATTAACCACAAGCCACCATGTCCTAAATGTGGACTGTGTCTCCCATTGTGGGCCCCTGAAGGGTGGAAGAGGGTGTTAAGTATGTAGGTGTGGTGAAGAGTGCTGGGTGGCAGAAACCAGCAGTGGGTAATCACCTGGAAAACAGTGACCAGCTCTGGTTACCCCAGGGCAGGGCAGCCCCTGGGCAAGGGATAAGCCGATGTGAGTCAGATGTAGTCCCAGGACTACCTACTGCTTCACTCCTACAGAATTTAAGGGGGCGCCAAAAACACCCTCAGTGATCAGAGTACGTAGTATTTTAAGGCAATATTTTTTAAAAATCAAAACTAATGCCAAATCATCTATAATTTTACATTTCATATAAATCTCAGAAACGCAAGCTCGGACAGGTCCAGGATTAAGATGAGGAGAAGAAAGGGCAGGGTCAGACCTTGCTTTTATGTAAAATCGCTCTTGAAGAATTTTAAAAGAAATCCCAGCTGTGGGTTATTTCATCCTTCCCGTGGGCATCTCTCAATAACATGGACTTTTTCTTCCGTGACCCCAGTGCTATTATCACATTGACAAATTTGACAGTTCTTTCCTATCATCTCATACTCAGTTTGGGATCACATTTTCCTGATTGTCTTTAAAAACAAGTCTTTTATGGCTGTCGTGTTCTAATTAGGGTCCAAACGAAGCGCACATATTACAGATATTTTTTCATCTATATGCTATGTAAATACTCCAGCTGTGCCATCCCTTGGGTGGGATGACTCTGGAGGTCATAGTTTACACTGACTCCTGGAGTCCCTGCACTGGGTTAAGCTCTAATCACCCACAGTGGTAAGTTGCCTGATGACTCACCCTTTACTGATTGTGTTCCGTCTCGTTTTCTCTCCCCACTACCAGGATTTCCTGGGAATACCTCTAAAATATACTACATGCACTTGAACTCTCATCCTAGGCTTATTTTAAGGGGAACCCAAACTAAGACAAGGCTCAACTAAATCTGGATTTCATAAGACTCCTTCATATGAGGAGCCTCATAATGTGTGGCTGTCCCTTCTTTTAGTCAAATGCCATGACTGACCAGGGAATTCAGGTGATGCTAGCCTGGTCGCTCGATTGCAAATTTCCTCATCAGCCTTTCTTCTACTGATTGCATCCACAGGTCATCACTGCCCGAATCCACGTCTCTCATATCTGGGGGACCTGCTTTTATACATGGACCCCCAGAGGCTGTCTCCAAGAAGTACTCATATTTCCCTTCTCCTAATAAGGCAACCAGAGGTTGGTGAGCCCAGCTGTAGTTGTTCCTGCTCCTGCACGGATGCCACGGCCGCTTGACTGGCACAGCTCAGGGCACTGTACACGCAGGAAAGCAGTCATTGGTACGGACTGAACAAAGGCGGGTGAGCCTCCATGTCTTCCTTCTCCCATTGCTCCTCCACCAGCGGAATGTCTGTGAGCTCCTGTTGACTGAAGAATGTTAAAACGAACAGGGAGAAGAAGAGGAAACTTTGGTTTGGTTTTAAACTTCCATCTCAAACTGGTTGGGAGCAGGTGGTGTGACAGGCCAGCTTCAAAGGCGGTGCTGCCCCTTAGCTGATGGATCATCGGGTATGTGGAGGGGAGGCATCTGGGGTCCTGATGTGTCATGGTGGGAGTCCCAGGACAAGGATGGGAATACACTGGGTCCTGGTGAGACCATTTGTTGGTTGATCTCTGGGGCACGTCCCCAGCCACGCCCTTTCTGGATAAGTGTCAGATGGAGGGAGGTCCAGGGGACTGGCGAACTGTCTGAATTATGCCTTGGTGGTAGAGGTGGCTTGCAGAACCCACGTGTCTCCTACGGGTCAGGTATTTGGCCTAAGTCATTTACACACATACATCCACCCACTGACTCCTCACAGCAGCTCTACAGGGGAAGCAGGATTACTTCCCCTACTTTGCAGGTGAGGAAGCTGAGGCTCAGAGGGTAGTTAAGTGGTGTGTCAACGCCATGCAACGAATAAGCAGCAGAGCCCTGACTGAAATCCATATTGACTTGACTTAACCTCTCTCTGTTCTAGTGCCTTTTAGCCCAGATCCTGCTTTCCTGTTCTAGGGATGTGCTGGGAAGCTTTTAGTGCAAGTAACCCAAGTCCAAACTGGTGCTAACAGTGAACGCATTATTTCACCCAACGAGAAGTCCAAGGGAGGGTGGGTTCCAGGGCTGGGTGATTCAGCGGTCCCACAGTGCCATCAAGGACTTGGGAGTCTTTCCTTCTCTTTGCTCTGCCATCCTCGGTGTGTGGACCTTGCCTTCAACCAGCAGTTCTCCTGGTTTCCCCGTTGGCTGCATCTAGACGTGACATGTCCAGAGGAAAGGCGGTGGGGCCATCTCTCTCTACATCTCCTTCTTAGAAGCAAGACCTCTTTCCCCAGAAGTGTATCTTTCTGGCTTCAGCTGGGCAGTTCTTACTTGGGGGGTCTCTCATGAGATTGCAGTCAGATGACTGCGGGGACTGCAGTCATTTGAACGTCAGCTGAGCTCCGTGTCCAGGAAGACTTCTTGCCCAGTGCTTCAACTGGGCCGATGGACCAGCTGGAGGAAGGCCAGGATTCTCTCTCTCTCTGTGCACCCTTTCCAAGGGCCAGCTTGGGCTTCCTACAGCGTGGTGGTCTCAGGGCAATCAGACTTACCATGGGCTAGCTGGCTTCCTTCAGAACAAGAGATCTAGTCGGGAGTTGCAAGGCTGAGCTTCAGAAGTCACACAGCATCACTGTCATCACATCCTATGGGTCAAAACGCAGTCCCAGGGCCAGTCCAGATTCAAGGGAGGGAGATAAGACAAGGGCATGAATACTGGGAAGCCAGGTTTACTGGTGGAGGGGGCATCTTTGGAAACTAACTACCAGAGAACCCCTTTGCCAGCAAACTTCTTATATGTCATTGACCAGAATTGTGTCACAGGTCTATCCCTAAGCCAATCACTGGCAAGGACAACGAGGTTAGTAGGATTAACCATCACATCGAAGGAGGTACCAGGATAAGGGGTCAACATCACTGCATAGTCACCAGTGCAGACTGACCCTTGCTTTCTCCCTATTGTTGGGAACATGACCCCTTCCTCCAAGGTCCAAACACCTCCTTACCTCCCGGGAAAACAGACCAGAGAACCAACAGCTGAAGTACTTAGCCCAACTCCTAACAGCTGCCAATCTCTTCCCATAAAATATACCAAGACTAGAGTGAGGTTCCCTTAGATTTTTTTTCCTTAAGTTCAAGTTCTAAGAGACATGGACCATTTTACTGTCAAGGACTATTCCAATTAACTGATTTAGCTTCTGGACTCCAGTGATGCTCTCCTGTGTCCACAGTTGCTTCTGTACGAACCGTACAATAGGCAGGTGGGAGGACAGAGGCAGCCTGGGGTCACAGAATGAGAACTGGACCCAAAGTCAGAGGACCTCTTTTCAGCCTGGTGACCTTAGACAAATGGCTTAAGCTCTTTGAATCCTGCCTTCTTCATCCGTAAGTGATAATGAAGACAATAACAAAATACAGAGCTGTTGAGAAATTTGAATAAGCTATTATCCAGAAAAAAATATTGTTGAGAAATTTGAATAAGCTATTATCCAGGAAAAAAATTTGATATATAAATACCAGATATTCCTATGAGACAAGGGAACGGCAGGATCGTGTAAGGGACTGGAGGGCGAGGTAGGGAACCGCAAGCCTAGGATTTGAGCTCTGCCCCTTCCTAGCTGTGTGTGTTCTGGGGGAAATGACACCACGAGTCTAATTCTCAATCTCCTTATCTGTAAAAGGAGAGTCGGGTGGTAATGGCTGCCTATCTGTCTCACAGAATTGCAGGAAGCCCAACTGAGATAAGAGATGTGAAAGAGATTTGAAACCCAACCAATGCTGTATTGATGGAAGTTATTATTGAAGAGGAAGCAAAAGAGAGATTTCTTTTTTTGAAAGGGCATAGGATGGGGTTACAGTAGATGTCTTAGGCAGGATCCCCAGAAGCAGATACTGAGAGGTTTCAAGAACAAGTAGTTGATTTGGGAGATGATGTTAGGAAAAGCTGTAGGGATGTGGGGTTAGTGAGGCAGGGAAGGTGGGCAGTCAATCCAGGGAACGTAGTCAAGCAGGTTACCCCTCGGGGCTCTGGAGCTTAATTCCACTGGGGAATTGTGGGAATCAGTGTAGACCTCACACCCCAGAGTAACCCACCCTAGCAGCAAAGAAGGTGGGACATTCATTCCTTGACAATTTCAGTTTGCTCGTGAGTGAGCAGAGCAGACTCCGATGGTTAGAAAAAGTCCTCAGGCAAAGAATTTCAGGAGCTGGCTGTCGGAAGTTCAACCAGCATACTGAAAATGAAGGTGTGACTGGTATGGACAGGTACCAACAGTGCCTTTATAAACAGATGACCACAGTCACCTCTTAGATCTAACCGACTGACAAGATAGCAGAGAGAGCGCCACGGTCAGTTCCCAGATTGTCTACTGCCCAAGGGGTATTATCTTGTTTAATCCTCACAACAACCCATGAGGTTAAACAGGATAATGCCCGTAGAGTGTTGTGCCCATCATTCGGACACAGAGTGATTGCAATTAGACAATTAGACGTCCTTCTTTTCAACATTATCACTGCAAAGGAAGGAGCTCTCACCAAGAGGGGAACCTCAGAATCTCTCCTCCCTGGTCCTCAGTGACCTTTGAGGAGCCCCTGAGTTTCTTCATCCTTGAAAGGGGATCCTGACTGCTTCTCATTTCTCTCCATGTCTCCACTGGGCAATTTGTCACACGTGCTGGGCATTTGGGGTCCCTCAGCAGGAAGGCTCAGGGCAGCCATAAACTTATGAAGTGCACCTCACTCCCCTCACAGGGCTCTCCCTCTCTCCTCTCTTCTCAAATTGTGGCTTTCATGCATCTGGAAGTCCTTCTCATCCCAACCAAATACCCATAAACCTATTTTTATTAGTCTTTTTCCACATCTCCCACCACCCCGTCATTCTATAAAGATGACTTCAGAGATATTTAATACACACATAAAGGAATCCATACCATTGAGATTAAAGACGGAAAACTCATTTTCTTCCTTCCTTCCTTTTTTTTAAAAATCTACTTAAGAACTCTTTTTATGTGCATCTCAGAAATATCAGAAAATGTGGAAAGCAAAAGAGGAAAAGCATAAAAACATCCACAAACCAAAGTACCCGGAGGTCACCAACTTGATGTACGCCTTTTAAGACATTCTTCCCTGATGAAGATTCACAGGCATTCTTTGACCATGCATTTTCTTAATTTCATTATTTTCATTCATTCTTAACAGGAAAACATTCACATGGTTCCCATTTCGAAAGCTATAAAAGCACAGAGAATTAAAAAATCTGCCTCCTACCTTTGTCGCCTGCAGCTCCATCCTCCAGCTCAGAGCAACCGAAGTTACCACTTCCTTGGGTCTCTTTCTCCTTTTTCACGCATGTTGATGTAATCTAGGCCCACTGACATGGGCCTTGGCTTTTTCTTTAGTGATATAGCTCAGAGATGGTTCCATTTCCCTCCTCTTCTTGGCTGTGTAGTATTTCACTGTAGGGATTAAATCATGATTTATTTAACCAGGTCCTTGCCGTTGGGTATTTAAAAATATTTACAGTTTTATTCTGAACTATGCCACAGGGACTACTCCTGTGGATACATGGTTGTGCAAATCTGCAAGTCTATCTGGAAGTGAAATGGCTGGGTCCAAGGGCATATGCATTTGTTATTTTGCTAGAACATTTGGATATTTTGAAGAAAATACAATCAAACTATAATGTAACCTTTTCAAAAAACTTTGTGATACGTGCGAGCGTGTGAGAGAGAGAGAGGAGGGAGGGAGGGAGGGAAGGAGAGAATGAATGAATAAAAGTTCTAGAACACCAGTGATGTCAGGCATGTTTCATTCTGCAGATGTATCCTTGTTCATTTAACCCATCCTTAATTTGGGAATGATTGGCTGTTTCCACCTTCGTAAAATTAAAAATCATTGCAGAATTACAACTGCTTTGTGGCAAATGAGGAAGCCATTTTCAACCATGAGATTCAATTCGAAATAGAGCAATGAATCAAAATGTCACTCACACAGGCATGAAGAGATTGAAAAGGCCGAGAAAAACCCAGGCATAAAGAGCCTGGGTTTTGTTTTTGTTTTTTCAAGTCAATAAAGTATAAAAGATCTTTTTAAGTTATTTTTTTTTCCTCCAATAAGGATTCGATGTTTTAACTCATACTGTGCAAATAAATTACTTATAAATTACATTCCTCTCTTTTAAAATAAACATCATTCCTCCAGAAATTTAGATAAATAAAATGTCATCTATTTATCAAATTGGCTCTTCATGCCTAATAACCCGCGGCCCAGCTCAAGGAACTGTTATCTAACAGCTAGGTCAAAAGTGCAAGAGTCCAGACTTATTAATTCTAAGCCCAGCCAGGCCATCGATTAGCTCAGCGGAGGGAAGAGGGGCAGGGAGTGGCCTGTGGACGCTGCAGTTCCCTGGGTCTTCTCCCCTCCAGGATGACACCATTTTCCCTGGCCTCAGCTTGTGTGTTTAACAATGTTTGTGTAGCACTCAGATAAAAGGCGCAGGGTGACACTTAAGTGGTTGTTAAAATTGTCAGCCCCAAAGTCATCAGAATTCCAATTGATAACCCGCACTTGCAGTGAGAGGAGACTTTGTTTTCTTAGGGAGGCTGATTTTCCCTTTTTAATGACTGGGAAAACTTCCCAAGTCCACTTACACCTTAGGGCATTTTTGTCCCCAGAATGTTACATTTATTATATCTATATATTTCCTCCTCCCACCGCCCCCTCCACCGGTAAGAATTGAGCTTCTGAGCCAGCAGGAAGGGCTCACAGAAATCCTCATCTGGAAGGTCAGGAAAGGCAGGGCTCAGGAACATAGGGTCTCAGGGACAATGGTACAGTTATGCAAACTGAGACTCAGAGAGGGGGCCCTGCCAAGGTCCGTCATGAACTGGGATCAGCTCTGGGATCAGGACCCCCATTCTTCACTTTTGGTCCAATACACTTTCCCTTAATAGTTCTTTGACTCTCCTATTTAACCCTTGCTGGACCACTCTCTGGGGTCCACTTCCCCATTTAACAGGTGGATAAACTGAAGCAGTGAAGACCCCACAAAAATTCAAGGCTAGATGCCTAAGTTTTGATCTACATCATCTCTGCTCCTCAGAAGTCTTGGAGTGTCCTCCCATATCCTACTAGATGAAAAGCTGGTCTAAGGTTTAAAAATATATAGCTGAGTAAGAGAATGGCTAGAGAGTTCTGGGCTATCACTGGGAACAGCCTGAACCACTCATCACATCCTGGAGGTTTTAGAAGTTATGACTTTAGGGTCAAATCCCACCATCACTGTTTCTCAGCTGTGTGGCCACAGGAAGTGAATCTCCCTAGGCCTCAGTTTCCTCATCTCTAAAATGGGAATAATACCTTATAAAGTAGTGAGAATGGAATTAAATCATCCATGTAAAGTTAAACCACATGGATTAAATGGGGAAAAAAAATTTAAATCTATGCTTAGCATAGTGCCTGCCTCCCAGGATGCCCTCAATAAATGGTACCTAATATTGCTACTGTTACTGTCGCGTTCAATGTTGTTGAAAGGTGTGTGGCTTTCGGCAAGTCACTTCACCTCCCTAGGCAACAATTCCTCTCCTGCAAAACGGGTCTACTATCTCCGTGAAGGAACTGTTTGAGGATTAAATGAGATAATGCACACCGCATTCTCCACACAGTGTTTGACACATAATAAATGTGAAATAAATGCTAAGTATAATATCTACCTGTGCTGGTTACTTACAGTAAACACAAAATAAGTGGTAGGAACACTATTTATGACGACATGATTTTGCATGACTTGTTTCCTTCTCTTCTTCTAGAAGTGAGTGGCAGTGATGCCTACAGCACTGTCCCACTTGTGAGTGGGCATAAAAATGACCTTGCCTGAGTGTTAAAGTTACAGATGCTGCAGACCAGAGATTCTGGCTCATAAGGTTGGGGTGGGATCTGCGAATCAGTGTTTGTAACCCATCCATTAGGTAGCGGGTGACCCTAGACACACACTTCGGACAACCTTACAATAGAGGTGGGGCCATTTTGCATGAAGCCAAAAAATAGTCATGAACCAATCAATTCATTTGTTCACACAACATGGAGTTATTGCTGCCTGTGTTCCAGGCGCGGCAGAGGAACTGGCCATGCAGAACCCCAGGAAGGCCCTGCCCTGGGAGCTTACTGGCTCCCAGCTGTGAAAATTTCCAACTTCTCTCAAAAGCCAGCATGCTTTTCTGCAGGCCAGTGGGTAAGAACATCTACTTCCGGTGGTTCCTTTAAGGATTCTGGCAGTGGAGAGCAATAATTAACCTTCTCTAAAATGGCTCAGTGCCTAGAACCTCAGCCCCTTTGTAATGGGACCTCTGCTCCCCTTCCCCGTGGCCCCCAGGTCTCAGTGGCCCCACTGTCAGAGGTTTCAAAGACCATTTGGAATTACTTAGCCCCAGGGTCATTGGGCCTCTCTCCAGCCCACTGAGATGCCCAACTTTGCCATTTTCCTGTTTCAGCTTCGCTGGGCTTGTTCATTCATAATAGCAACCAAATGTCCCCCAGGCCTAAAAGACCTTCCTCACTCCCCTCTTCCACGAGCCTGACTACGTTCACTCCTGGCCCCTCGAACAACCTCTTATTGTAAGCCCACCTAATTGACTTCTCCAGTCTTTGCCCTTTTTCCAGTCCTTGCTGACTCGTCCTGGGCAGCTCATTATCGGAGCTAGAAATCTGAGCTGGGAACACTCCCACCCTCAGCAGCCCCCACTCAGGTTAGCAGGGTGCAATCTGGGTTTCTGAACCCCCAGAATCCAGAAGCCTGGCTGCAAGGGCGAAGAAAGCTTCCAGGATGTTCTAAAACAAGAGCCTCAAAAGGGAAATGAACCTGAACTATGTCTTCTTCTCTGAGTCTGTGAAAGAACTGGGCATCACCGTAAACACTGGAAACATTTTATTATGGAAAGCTGTCAACCAGATACAGAAGTAGAAAGGAGAGTGTAATGAACCACTGTGATTTCATCACCCAGCTTCAAACATCGACATTTGTAGGAGGGATACGGAAACATACAAACCCTCCAAACTCTGTAATCCTACCTTCCAGTGTTAACATCCTGCTGTATACACACCATCTTTCTAACGTGTATGTAATACACACAGAGACACATGGAATCACAAAAATACACACTGCTTTAAATCCACTTTCCTCACTTAAAACTGGATTTTTAGTGGCTATACCATATAGTATTCCACCTACTGATAAAACAATTTTACCAGTCTCCTATTTTGGCACATCTAAGTTCTTAAATTTTTTGTGTCTTATTACCTATTTCACTATGGACATTTTTAGAAATAAATATTTGTCCACATTCCTAATAATGTCTTGAGAAGACTTTTCTAGACATGAAACAGTCCCTGTGTGCACCTTTAAAATAAGCTGCAGCAGGGGAGGGTATAACTCAGTGGCAGGGAGTGTGCCTAGCATGCACGAGGTCCTGGGTTCAGTCCCCAGTACCTCTATTAAAAAAAAAAAAAGTAAACCTGAAGTAAGTTGCATACTGCAGAAGCAGCTCCAGCAGGGTTGCTTCAGGTACACCACATCCCTTCTCCACCCACCAGTATTGTAAAAGAGACTCGCTGTTTCAGTTCAAGTCAGTTCCCCCAAGGCCCCTCAAATAGAGGGCCCCAGAGACATGGCATGCATTTCTCATCATAATTCTACCTCCCCCTGAATAAGAGAGCTCCAAGGAGAGAGAAAAGGAGGGGCTGAGAAAGAGTGATGGTGCTAGTGGGAAGGGAGAATTACAGGAAGGAAGGAAGGGGAGAAAGAAGGAAGGCAGGCAGGCAGGATCATACAGGGACAAAGAGAGCTGGAAACTGTGGGGCAGGAAACAGTGAGAAGCAGCCCCAACCACTGGCCATTCTTATTTTAAACAAGGAACAAGATATCGTGTGTCCAGGAACTCTTCACCAAGGTGCTACCCTCCACCTACTGTTCTGGCTGCTCCACCATCTCTGAGCAGATTCCACAGGCACTGGCCCTTCCCGCCTGTCATTGGGGGGACAACCTAGAAACGTTTACCTGGAGCTTCAAGGCTTTGGCAAGAGGATGCCCTGTGTTTATAAACATGAATACCATTTGGGAAGATGACTTGGCAGGAGAGATTTGACCCAAGAAATGTCTACAAGGGAAATTTATTTAAAATGATGTGGTGACTGGGTTGGGGTGGGGGTGATGAGTGGGAACACAGGGATGATTCCTTAAACTTGACTGCACCCTGGCAAGGCAGACCCCTTGGGAAGCCAGGAACAAAAATAGACAAGCCTCCTCTCCTGGTTCCTGTTTGTCCAGTGGGTCCGATGTGGCTCAGCCCTCCATCCTGAAACCCTGCCCCTCTGCACAAAAAGGAGAGTGACTATGGCCCTGCGCCGTCTCTGAGAGACCATTTAAGGCTTTGAAAACCTCCTGCTCTGAAATGCAAGTCTAGTGACACCCCCGTGCCAAGAGCAGATGAGCATGTTTTGTTCCCGGGACGCGTGCTATCTCTGATTGGAATGTAAGAGCTGTCTCAGCTTCCTTATCCTCTTCTCTCGCTCCCTCTCTCCCTCCCTCCATCTCTGCCCTAAGCAGCTAAAACGACCCTGAGCAAACCTTGACCCTGCACCATTCCCCTGGACACCAGTCCCACCAACGCCCACTTTTTGGTTCGGTTGGCAACCACGTCCTTTTTGGGTCCAGAGATTACCGGTTTAAAGCCCACACTTTCAAAATGCATCATCAAGGTGAGCCAGTCATAAAAATGCAAAGTTCCGGCCAAGCAGTTTATCTTGTGAGCTCCATTTGCAATTTAAAAGGTGGCAGAATGTAAAAGGTTATGCAAAACACGATCTTGGGAATCAGTGTTGGGGGCGGGGGGAACCAGAGGAATTGTAGTCAGGGGTCATTCCAGATCATACTCTTCTGTTTGATTTTTTAAATTGCACTTCTGTGCACTTATTTTTGATTTATTATTATTATTATTATTATTATTATTATTATTATTATTATTATTATTATTATTATTATTATTATTATTAATTTATTTAAAGCCTTGTGGGCTTGGTTCAAATCCTGCTTCACTAGTCCTCAGCTTGTAAAATGGGGAGATCGGACTGTCTGCCTTGCAAGCTTGTTGCAAAGAACAGACGAGTCAGAGTCTGCAAATCTCTTAGCACCAACCTGTCATGTGTGGTCAATGAATGTCGGCCCCTGTCATCATTATCATCATCCTCATCATCATCATCATCATCACCACCATCATCCTTAGTGTCTGTGGCTGTTATTCTGCCTGCAAAGAACCTGGTTGATTGTTTGTTTGTTTCCTGAAAGCCAGGAAACCCCTGTAATATCACACACAGACTGTTCTTTGAAGTGGGGTTGCCTGCCCAACCGGGGAGGGAGGGAGCCATGTGTTATGGTTCTGAAGCATATACATCTTCCCCTGCAGATCATTAGGCTCACGTTTGTCACATTTATTTTAAGGAAACTGGTAGGGAGAGGGTGGGTGAGGTTAATTGCTAGATGGATGCTGGGCAGCCCTGTTCTCCAGATGGGGGAGGTTCAACCGAGCCTGGAGTGACCCCAGAGGCACCACAAAGGCCCCAGTGCCCAGGCCTGAGCAAACAGAAACAAGACTCTCAGCCTGGAGACGGGTGGCTAACCTGTCACCCCTGGGACCCTGGGCTAGCAGGGAAACCCCGGATGGTTCAGTTTTGATTCTTACCAAAGCTTGGGAAAGCCCCAGACTTCATCCTATGCAGAGCAAGTCAGGCTGGACTCCCCAGAGCCCCACTCCCAGGGCGAGTCAAGGGCCATTCTGTTTGGAATATTTCTCTGGTGTCAATCGTTTCATAGGGCAGGGAGGAGATGGCATGTGGCCTTTGGGGACCTGACTGCTCGTCGTTTAGATGGTAAACAGGTCCCCAAGACAAGTTAGTGAGGGCCTCCTCTCCTTCATTGCCAAGGGTCAGACTCGCCACAAACTTTTATTACATGCCTACTGTGTGCCTGGGTGAGACACAGAGAGGGCCACTTGGGGCAGGTCTTCTTCAGTGTGTGACCCTGCGCCATCACTTCACCTACTCAAAGCTTCCAATTATTCATCCGCACAATGGGGAAAATAAAGAGTTCCACCTTGTAGTCTTTTTGAAAGGATTAAAATCCGTAATTGCTCAATAAATAGTGGCTACATCATGATCATTATTATTAAGATGACATAAGACCCAAGATTAGCTCTCTCCTGAGAATTCTCTCCTAGCTCCTAAGCTCTCCGTTTTCCCAAAGAGAAAACAAACCAATCCATTAAATTGTATGCCTCAGCCCTTCCAGAAAATAATCAGGAACACACAACAGCCCCTGGATAAATTGGTTGAAAATTAACTCCTGGTGGATAGGAGAAGGAGGCGATACAGCTACTCAATGTTGATTTTCTGACCACCAAAAATATTCCTTTTTACGGACCTGCTGGAGCCTTGGCTCAGCACTCAGGCACTCATCACCGCTCCCCCCCCACCCCATCCAAAGCTCCCCAGCCTGGGAGAAGGTGTGACTTCAGACATAATGGTAAGGTTGGGGTGGGGGGGCGGAATGCAGGCCTGTGTGTGAGGTGATTGTAACCAGAAACACCTCGGCAGGCATCTAGCTGCTGTCCTGAGCGGCCGCTGGCAGGCAGCCGGGCTGGGAGCTGGGAGCCGGCCGGAGGTGCCCTGGCTCACCGCTGACCGCCCCTCCTGGGCCCGGCCAGCCGATAACTTATCGGGCCCACTGCCGGGGCACCCAGTGCTACAACCGGAAACACGGCCGGAGGCCAGGGGATGCTTCATGGAACGACTTGTGGCACAGCACACGAGAGCCAGTGTTTAGGCTCTGAGTGCAGTCCTTCATCCATCCCCTCGAGACCAGGTAAGGCATCAGGTGGGTGGGGAGCGATGCGCCTTGCCTCTGCTCTCAGGGAAGTGTCCTGTATGGGCCAGTAAAATGCTGGTATTTTATGGGTACCAGAGAGGTGGGGGGAGGAGGCTGGGTGCAAAAGCAGGAATGCCAGGGGTCAGTGCAACCTCGAGGCACCTGGGCTTCAGGGTGAGGATGGTATGAATGTGGGGAAGGAGAGAAAATGCTGGGACGCAGGCTGTGCACCCCAAGTTGTCTGTAAGGGTGCCTCTGTGAGGCGTGCCTGACCTCTGATGCGCTTTCCCACAGCTGGGCTCAGGGGACAAAGCGGTGTGCATGTGCTGCCCCCCTGCCTGCCAGCATGCAGATGGAGATAACTATTTGTTCCAGTGGGAGGACGTGAAGTAAAGGCTGATCATGGTGCCCTAGAAAATGACAAGGATTCGGAGTCTGAAGCCCTGAGTTTGAGCCTAGGTTCTCCGCTTTTTACTGTGCACTCTTGGGCCAGCTGCTTAACCTCTCTGGGTCTAGCTTCCTCATCTTGGAGGGGGACTTTTTTACAGCAATCAAGTGGGTTGTTGGAGTTTAGTTGAATGATGATTTGGAAGATCGTTATAAAATAGAAAATGCCCTATTTGGGGGTGGTCTTTTATTATTCGAAATTTCTGGCGCTGTCTAGGGAGAGTCAACCGGCTCTGGTATGTGTGTTCCCCCCTGAAGGAGACCTGGGTGGGATCAAACAGGTTGAACCATGGCTTGCCTCTGCTCTGGGCAGGTGGGCCCAGACTCGGGGAAAGGCGTTTGGGAGAAATGGCAGGACGCTGTGAGCCACCGGCAAGGGTTGCAGGCTTCAACCAAGCACATCTCCAGCTCTTTAACTCCAGCACCCCAAACAAGCTGCTCGGGACTAGCCCCCTGGGAGATCGCGCGTGGCCCCCGGCGCGTGGTCTCCAGGACGCGCTCGGGCTCACCGCGCGCCCTCGCACTGGTCCAGCTGCGCGCTCCCGGAGCGCTTCGAGTTCACTCGGGACAGCCGGGGACCCGCGGCAGACGCGCAGACAGACAGACGCCGCGGTGCCGGGCGGTCTCCGGCTGCGCCCGGGTCTGCGAATCAAAGGAGGGGCGGGCGTACTCCTCTCATCCTGCTCTGCTCGCCCCGGAGCCCTGAGCGCGGCTGGGACCAGTCAGATCCCGTGGCCCCCGATCCCCGTGGCATCCTAGGGCCCCATCCTAAGGCACTGGTCAGGGTTTACGCTCCGTCTCCTCGCTTTAAGCATGGGATTTTAACCTGTCCAGGGACCCCAGAAAATTGTATACGAAATCGCCTGTTTAAGTGCTTTTATTTTTTCTTTCTTGGTGCGGAGAAAGTCCATCTTTTTATCTGCTTCTCAGTGGGCTCCACTTTCCCCTCAAAGGTTAAGAACCACCCTTCCCCACCAGGAGTTCTGGGTCTTATCCTGGGTGCAAGGTGGAACATTCTAGATTTTGCGTTTTCCTACATAACCTTCAAAGTCAGTTAGCTGCAAAAAGGGAGGATGCTAGTGCCGGCACCACAGTCTCAAAAAAGAGTCACATACAAAAGTTTAAAGGGAAACTGAGGCTCAGAGAGGATTTGCTACTGGCTTAAGATTAGACAACCAGTTAGAGGCTGGAAGCAAAGCTCAGGCCCCTCGGACGGTAATCTAAGGCTTTTAAGGATCCTAAGAGTGTCATGAGTCCAATATGTGGCCAAAATCGCCTCCAAAATGCCCTAGATTAAAGAGGTGGCTTCTGGTCATTGTTACTCTTTAATGGCACAATCTAAACTTGTTTGAAGGACAAATACTTGGGTGGAGTGTGTAGCTGCCAGCAGCATGGGAAAGTGAGAAAAAAAATCCAGGTTAGTTTTTTCCTTAAGTAGTGGGTTTTTAACCTTTTGGATGACAAGGTATCCACTGAGAGGCTAATAAAAACTTAGTTTTCTCCAGAAGAATATAGTGATGTATATACAATTTTGCAAATAATATCCAGTGGTCTGCAGATCTCTGACGGCCATCCATGTAGTCATGTTAAGAGCCTTCTCTTTAAATGATCCGAAGATCACACCCTGGGGGAGAGGCCGGTTTGGGAGACCCCCTCTGGGCACCCATCTCTCTAAAGAGGCTTGTCCCCAGGAATGTATGGGATTCTCATTCACACACGTGCGAGCGCGCGTGCGCGCGCACACACACACACTACATCACAACTAGTTGTGGGCACACCTTGCAACTATCGGCGTGGTCCTGCAGACCCCTAGCTACGCATCCACAGCCAAGCAGCGGGTCTCCAAGAGAAAAGTTCAAGTCGCCAGCCCACTTCCAGCTGAAGCGGTCTTTAACACCCAGGCCCCTTCAGCCTCATTGTTTATCCATCTGAACGACTCTCCTTCCCCGGCCCACTCCCACCCCCACCTTTCCGAGGTCGACTATAAAAATAAACTATTTTTCCTTGTTAATAAATCTCCGCCCGGCGCCCTCTTTTAAAGAACTCAAAAAAAAAAAAAATCACTGCGCCCAACGCGAGCAAGCAGAGAGATTAATCTCGAAGCAGGATTTATGTGGCGCGGGTATCCTCAAACAATTGGAGTCATAAAGTGAAATGAGATTCGGAGGCGGGTGGGGGAGGGGAAAGGCCCCGAGAACCACAAACACGTTTGTGTAGCTAAACAATGTGGAAACTCTTAAAGACCCTTTTCTGCAGACATCTTGCAGCAATGGCGCTTCCCTGTCAGCCCGCGGGAGAGGGAGAGAGATATATTAACTGAAGACACAATCTAAAATTACTTACGGGTTTTAAACATGCGGGCAATGGGGGCGGGGGTGCTGATAAACTGTTGTCCATATTTCCTTCTCTCGGTGTATTATTTCCAAGCTATTTCCACCCCCTTCACAATGTCCCCTCCCTCCCCGCCCCTCTTTTCTCGCTCCATTCATTACGTTGACTAGTGTGCAGTGGCCCAAGCCTGACAGGACCGGAGCCCAGCCGGCAGGACCCCGGTTTGCGCCTACGCGCCGCGCCGGGCGCACTTACGCCTGTGCGTAAAGACGCGGGTGGGACGCACGTACCCACGCACGGGCGCCAAGGTACAGGGGCTTGGATGGGTCAGTCTCGCCTCCGGAGTGCCCTTTCTCAGGAGCCTTTCTGCTGCAACCTGCCGACATTCTAGGTTTTTTTAGGGGCTTTTGGAATTTCAAGCAGCATTTTCACGCCGCGGCCTTGGGCAGAATCGCAGGCAACCCTTCTCCTTCTCGCCCCAAGGGTAATGGCGCCGGAACCAAATGCCCAAGTAGTTATGGGTCCCAGGCCTGCACTGTAAATTTAGAGCTGGTTACCGTCTCCTCCAAGTTTCCAGGCTTAATCTGGCTGGATTGCTTAGCTTCAGACACACAGCTAGGGGAGAAGTGGACCCTCCGTGCGCTTGGGAGGACTTCTGTAGAATTGTAGTTAAGCCTGGAGAAATGCGGGGCCGCGGACTCAGCATGCACCTTACCCTGGAGCAATGCCGGCATCCAGGGCAAAGGACTCACACAGTCATTAAAGCCCCGCATGAAGCAGGGAGCTTCAGTTAATTAGACTGAGCTCCGATTTGTTCGTCTGTAAAATGGGGACACAACGGTACCTACCCCTAATAAATTAATATAAAGCTCGATGAAAAGTGTAGGTGGTCAATGAGTGTCAGATGTTTTTGCGGTTTTCACTTACTATGACTGAGTTGTGAGAGCCTGGCGGGGGCCACAAGACTGCCCTGTTATTCTATAGAGGGGGCGTCAGAGAGAGACAATATCCGGGAGGGGAATTACGATAAAGTTAAGATTGAAAGCCTGGTTTCTGGATTCATTCGTTGATTAAATATTCCATTAGTTTCAGTCCCCATTCTGGGCCCCAGGGAACCAGCTGTGACCAGGACGGTCCTCTGTCCCGTCCCGCGCAGCCTCCCAGGAGAGACCGAGGTTGGAACCAACACAGTCTCATTTGGTACCGAACAGCTGGGGCGCTGCAGACAGATCCCTGCCCCCAGGGGGCACACAAAGGTAGGGGGCACACAAAGGTGAAGGACACACACACACACACACACAAAGATAAAAAGAAAAACCGACAAAGGCTGGAGACGTTCTCCTCCACCGAGGACGCCACCGTGACCGCCGCTCAGCGCCAGCCTGTGACCTGGCGCGCAGCTTCGCCCAGGCTGCCGGCTGCCGCTGTCGCCCTCGCGGGGCAGGCGTCCAGCAAAACATTTCTAAACGTGTCTGGGCCCGATTCCGGAGTGTGAGGCAATCCCTCCGGCCCACGCTGCAGGAGGACCCTTTATTTAGGCGCATTTCAGCCGGGCAGCTCTCATCAGCGCCACTTAGGTCATCTTTTCTGGGTGCGCGCGGGCAAATTTACCCCGCGCCCTCCCAGGGACCTTCTTCTTTGAGTGGCCCCCACTTTGGCCCTGAGGAGCCAGGGATTTGCTCCAGAGAGGCTTGGCCCCCTCAATAGTGTTCTCAGTGTCTCTTGAGTGTGGCCGGGGAGGAAATTCCACCTCAAACCGTGCATTTTGAATTAAAACAATGAAAAACAACTAAACCTTTTCACTGTGGCTCAAAATCACCGCCTAGTTACAAATCCCCGCCCTATCATATATCCCTTGAATTATCCAGGAGAAATTGCCAAGTAACCAGATGTTGTCCTGAATTATCCAGACTTTCCTGGATTTGTCAGTCAGTCAAAATCTATTCTTACGGGGACAGCTGTCCATATTGTATTAGCAAGATTGAAAGGTTCCATCCTCCAGCGATGACTCTGAAGGATGCAGTCTCCTGAATTTTCCAGATACTTCTGTAGTGTTTTCCTTTGCCAAATTTCCTGATGCCCCTGAAGGTGGGATACAGGGAGAAGGAAATGGATGTGGTGATGAGGATAATGAGGAAAGGCATCAACTTGACCTCTTCTCAGAGCTTCACGGGTTTCAAGGTGCCTTCATGGCCTAGGGAAGAGCCTCAAAATCAGCACCAGGTTTCCCAAATGGAGGTACTCCCCCCACACACCACACACAGCTCCCCAACACACATACGATTTAATTTAACAGAAAATTGAATCGCTCCTTCTAGACATCCAGACACTCACTCTCTAAACTTCCCCTAAATATCCAGATAATTAAGTGTACATGGGAGAGGGCAACTTAAGGCCAAAATTTCAAAATAATCTTCTTTTATCACCATTCTCCCAAGGAAGGTTTTTTATCTCAAAAGGCAAACAAACAAACAAACCAAACCTGTATGTGTTTGTTTTAAACATCTCACTCCCTGCACTTAGCAGCCCTGAGCCCCTCAAACCCAGCGGAGGTAACTGAGCAGTGAGAGAGTTGGGTCAGGGTTTGGGATGAGTTTTTCGACTTTTTCAGCTTGGGAAACGACTGACAGATCTCGCCCAGAGCGGATATGGTTTTGCCGCCGAGGCGCCGATTTCTGATTCTTCCGTTTCCTGGAGAGCCACTGCAGGGGAGAGGGTTTCTTTGGCATCTGGGACTTGTGACATAGCCCAAGGATAGAGGCCGGTTCCACACTAGCAAAGCAAGAGGTTTCTCCAACAATTTGAATATTTGGAAAGGAAACCTTGTAGCTGCGGGGGGGGGGGGGGTTGGGATAATCTGGGGGAGCTGGGTCTTAATTCACCTCCCTGCCCTTCATCTTGCGGGTGTAGATCTCTTCTTGGAAGCAGGAAAGTCTGAAAGCCAAGAGGTAGAAAGCCCCTTCCCTGGGGCTCTTGAGGATCGTGGTTGGTTATTATCCTCTGGTTGTGGAGGACATTTTTGAGGGCACAGTGATCTCTTGACTTTTACAGCTGGAGCAAGGGGATTAAAGTGTGTCTATGGTAGTGTCCGAGTGTGTGCTGGCCGCTTTTCCCCTCCAGCAGCACACAAAGAGGAGGGAAGTTTAGGATATGTGAAGGAACCATCCTTCAGCTCTATTGTTCCCAAGAAAGCCCGTGGAGGTCCAACCAAGTCACAGGAGAGTCCCTGGATCACCATCGTGTTTCCAAAGACTTTAAAATCTGGGTTCCCGGGTCTCCTTCCTCCTTGAAAAGGAGATACTGAGTTTTTATTGCATCCCAAGGATGCTGCTAGCCCCCAAACATTAAGAGTACTCTCACCAGACCTGTTCCCCACCCCCAGTGGTCCCCCACCCACCCATGGACTCTAATTAAACTGAAACTCCTCAGGGTGCTCTTGGGAAGGCAGTTACCAAAATCAAGGTTTCTGGAGTCTGAATGCCTGAATTGTACCCTACTCCTTACTTGCTGAGTGACTTTGGGCAAGTTATTTAACCTCTCTGAGCTTCCTTCTCACCTGTGGACAACGCTTCCTTCACAAGGCTGTTAGGAGGCGCAAGCCAAGGAAGTGGGCAGGAGGAGAGGGTGGCCAGACTACCGCAGGTCTGATGGCTGAGTTCTCAGCCAGAAGGTTGCAGAGCGCAGGCTGGCAGCGCTCATCTTAGCCGGATGGTGCCAGCGTAATAAAATAAATATATATTGATGGGCTGTTTCAGAAACAGCAGTGGGAAATCTTCCTACCTCAGCTGTGTGAGTGGATGTCTGCTTCTCCCCGCCAGGTCCTGAGATGTGGGTTCCAATCCAAGCCCTGCCCCTTTCTAGCTGGATAACTTTGGGCAAGAGCCTTCCCCTCTCTGTGCCTCTCCTGCACAGCAAAAGTGAGTCCTGCCTCCTGGTTGTTGTGTGAATCAAATAAGCGAGTAGGTGCCTGGCACATGGCGATGAGATTGAGAGATACAGTATCTCAGCACGTCGTAACAAACACATAACCACAGCCTAACACAATATACACATCCTAATGGAAGGTAAACGCGGTATAATATCCGATATTACGACGTGTTATATTGTATTATAATTCTGGGCACACGTGTGCTCCCTGGGAGGGACTGACTGCCTTAGCCAGGACATGCTTCGCCATTGCAGTGCCCGTGGGGGACACATGGCCTTGCTCTCCCACCTTTCCTCCAGCGGTTGCCAGCTGGGGTTTTGCAGCGGGCGCGCGCGCGAGCGCTTGGCAAAACGCAAGAACTTTCGCTTTCTCCGCGTGGCGCGGCTCTGAGCTGGCTGCACTTGGCCGGGAAGGGTTTTAGGAGGCTTCCGGACCCTGAGAAACCTTGGCTGGGTCCTGCAGCTTTGTGGCGGCATCCAGTAGCCCACGGGCACCAAGGAGACCGTGCGTTGGAAGGGATTCGTGCCTGAGCGCGGCGCAGTGCTGTGCAAACAGCCGCCGCTGCCCGGAACCCGCAGACCTCGCGGAGTAGAAAGCTTGGGGGAGGCAAAGAGAGGACCCGAAAACATCTACCCGCTCTTTCCGTCCTCCGCTTTCCCATCTGCCCCGGAGCGGCAGAGCCCGCATAGAGATGGAAAGGTTGGAAGCAAGGCAGTGTTTCTTTTGCGCGCTGCTTCTTGTGGCATGGCCAGTCCCACAGATGTGCACTCTGACCAACCATCGAGAAACGGTATTTTGGAGCCCTTTCTTTGGCCCTGTAAAGACATCACACACCCGCACAACTGTTTGCAGCGATAGAATCATTGGCGAGAACAACAAATCGCTTGCACACGAAAGAAGTACATACACTTAGAGGTACGTGCGCACCCCAGATCGCCCGTCGGCACGTGGGCACGGAATTGTTTGCACAGCGATCATCTTTTGCGTATGTTGTTTGCACTTCGTGGCACGGATATTTATATTCTATCTGTAGACAGAATCATCTCTGCGCACAATTTTATTGCATGCGCGTTGGCGCATTATAGGCACGCAAATTAGGGCACACCCGCGCCGTGGAGTTTCTGCACCGCCCTTGGCGCACACACAGGCGCAGACTTCAGGGTGTTAAGACGGGAGCGAGGTGGAGGTCTCTTATCTTTTCGGGAAAGGCCCAGAGTTTAGAGGGAAAAACTCTCTCCAGTCTGTACTGGTTCTTTGTTGTCGTTCTTTTTTCGGACAGAGGTCGGAAGCCAGACAGTTTCCCCGCTAGGAGAGCCGGCCGGGACAAAGGCCAGGCAGCGGGTCACCAGTTTTGAATAGAGATCCAAGAAATGTTCTAGGGTTACGGGCAGGGATATAAGCCCAGAGCCCTCTCGGCTACAGCCTCCCTGCCTACCGCGGGCCCCAGAGCCAGGTGGGGCCGAGAGGGACCCACGGCCTGCGCTCAGCCGGGGAGCTGCGTTTATTTTCTAGTTATTGTTGGCCGCCTTCCACGCGATTATTTGTAGCAGCGCAGGGAACTTCAGGGAGAGCGGGGGGGGGGGGGGGCTGGGGGTCCCTTTGCCAGGCCCCACGAGTTTTATGACATCGGAGCTCGGAGAGCGAAATTACAGGCGGCATCAAAATGTGTAAATTACAGGTTTGTGTTGTAAAGAGGCCTAAGCGCGGTTGCTTGGAGAAAGGCGGGTTGTGGGTTCCAAGCCGACTCTGAGCCCGGCACCGCGCGCGCCTGTGCTCCCTGGGCGTTTGCGGACTCCTTCCCCGGGCGCGGCAACCTGGGCGCCGGGTCATTGGGAAAGCCCTGTGTCCCAAACCCGGTGGCCCCACCAGCAGGGGAGAAAGAGACCAGGCGGATCTCCGGCGGGCGCCCGAGGCCCTGTGGCCTCGCAGCTGGAACCGCGGGAGCTGAGGCCCTGACTCCCCGGCGTGTCCCCCATCCCCCTCCCCAGCCCCGCGCTGGAGAGGCCTTTTAGCTCCGGCTTGCTAATTAGGTTTAATCGAAAAATGCCTTTATATGCCGAGCCATGGGCAAAAGCTCGTTTTGGAAGTTAGATGTCTGTGCTGCTACAAAAGTGGGCTGTGAGAGTGCGCTGGAGAGAATTTCGGCGACATTTCAGTTACCAGCTGTTTTGACTTCATTTCTCATCACTTAGCTTTTCCGGGGTCTCTTATGTTTTCTTTTCTCCTCCATGTCTTAACTCCTTTTTCCCTTTCTTTATCATTTTCTTTTCCTAACCTGGGCTTCCTTTCCACTCTCCTCTCCTACTCCCCAACCCTCCCTGCCTCCATCCTGCCATCTTTTTTCTTTCCCTTCTTTTTGTCCTCAGATTTGAAGTATTTCAAACACCCTCTTCTTTGTGATAGCTTTTCCCTAATTAACACTATTCTGCATTTCTTTTTCCCCCCTCACCCTCTGCCCCCCCCCCTTTTTTTGACTTTTAAAATTACTCCCCCTCCTCCTTTATCCTTTCTACTTTGGTTCTTTTTCTTGGTTTAGAATGTGCAGCAGTTGAACTTAAACTTTCCTGATTATGGAAAATCCAATGAAAGCAGGTCCCATTAGCCTGGACAAAAGCAGAAAGCAGAAGAGAATACTTTAATAACAGTCTGCAGCGCCCTGCATTCAGTTAGCACCAGCCTCTTCAGGACCCGGTGTGTTAGAGAGGAGAGGGGGGTTGGAAGGTTAAGAAGAACTGGAATGTTCCTTAGTCAACGGGACTGTCCATTTGGATGGGGTAAAATACCCAGTTATCATCAGCATGTGGTGCCAAAGTCCATGCATGTCTGCTGCCCATCTTTGTCTAGCCAGGAGTAAGCCTTGCCAAGAGTCAGCAAGAATTTCCAGAAGACAAACAAACCACCCAATGTTAAAAATCCTTCTGACACCACCTAGCTCCCTTCCTGGATGCCAGATTTCTACTTTTTTTCCCCCTCTGAGCCCAGGTCTCCTTCTTCTCAACAGCTGTTCATCCATTGTTATATTTATTAGGTAAATATAAACCCCATAAATATACCTGAATGAAAACCTTCATGTGTCATAATTTGCTGTTCAGAGCCACCAACATTCATCTTCCAAACGTTTCACTTCTTTGGTTGGACAAAGAGTGGAGGAATTCTACACTCTTGCCCCTTTTCCTGAGTGATGAGAATATTAACATCTGACCATGGTGCCCCCGTCAGTAGCCTCCACCCCATCTACCTTTCCAAAGCTTCCTTATTAATAAAAGGTCATTTCCTCCCAGGCCTTAAACCCAGCCTGCAATTCAGAACAGACAGGGAGAAAATGTTGACGTCTCTGAGCCGGTGGCAACACCAGCTTTGTGAAGGAAGAGGCCCCCTGGGGAGCCATGCTGGGGACTTGTGCTTCTAGGGTTGGAGAGACACAGGCACTCCTGTGTGGAGATTAAGGAGGTGACTTCAGGGACAGAAATATTGGTAGCCGTATCACAGTTCAGTTTCCTGAGCGTGTGCTCTGTAAGTCTGGCTTTCTGGAATGACCCCAGCAGCTGGCTGTTGAGCCCCATTTTTTTAAGTCACTGATCGCCTAGCATTCTTAAACTTAGAAACCAGTAAGAAGATTGATAAAGACAAAAAATATTTAAATAGTATGCAGTGCTAATGAGGGCGTGGGAAACAGACACTCTCAAACATGGATGGGGAGAGAGTATGTGGTTGCATTCAGGATGGGGGCAATTTGGTACACCCACCAAAATATGAGAGCATGACCCTTTGATTCAGGCCTTTTCTTCCGAGGTCCTGATCCTATGGATACAAGCAAACATATACAAAATGGCATATATAGAAGGGTATTCAACACAGCCCTGCAGTAGTAGCAGAAGTTGGTAAACAACTTGATATTAATACGGTTCTGGTTAAACTAATGATGGTAAAAGGAGCAGAGAAATATTATGCAGCTTTAGAAAAGATTGAGGGCTTTCTGTACATACATCCAAAAAAACCCCCCAAAAACCCAGATCTCTGAACTATAAATAAAAAGCAATTAAAGACAGAGGGCAGAATGGTTTGTATAACCTGCTACATTTGTGAGAGGAAATACAGTTGTATGTGTGTGTACAGGAATCTTTGGAGGAGTATACAGGACACTGTCACCCTGTCACCATAGTGACTTCCAGAGGCTAACTGAATGGTTGAGGGAGAAAAATTTAATTTTACTGTGTATTCTTTTCTGCTTTTTCAGTGGTCTTGTCTTTTGCATGTCTTCCTGGTGCCAAAGTAATTTTTAAATGAGTTGGAAAAAAATAATAGAAAATGCTTGTTGTCCACTTGGTCATTTTCTCAGCAGCCCCCCTACTGTCTTCCTCTGTCCTCCTCTCCCTTCTAGGATAATAATCACCATCACATGAACACTCACTGTGTGCAGAGGCTGGGCCAGCCACTTTAAAACCGTCTCATTTCATCCTCCCATCAGTTCTCCCAAAGAGGCGTCCTTAGCCCCATTTTACAGGTGTGTAAACTGAGGCTCTTAGAGACAAGTCTCCTCCCTGAGGTCACACACTTAATAAGATGCTTTCTATCCCAGGTAGCTTGCTTCCTAAACCAAATAACTGTAATCTAAATGTCCTCTACGTCGGCATCCTGCTCGTCATCCATGTTTTTCTTTTTTCAGTTCTCTGGATTCCTGTCCCATCCCTTGCTCCCCATCCCATCTCCCACCACTCACAAGCGGATGAGTGCCAATAAAATGCCTGAAAGAGAACGACTAAGTTCAGACCAAGGCAGATCAATTTGGTTCAAATGTAAACCCAAAGACGATTTGCCAGAATACGTGGTAGCAGATGGCATTGAGAGGTGGACTTGAAGATGGAGACAGAAGTAAGCCAAGCACATCCCTCAGCACTTCGCGGGAAACCCACCCATGAACTCGGTGCAAAGGATTTGGTCCCAAATCCTGTCTTTTTCCCCAGCTCCTACAGGCTTTCCCATAAATCCTAGCTGGTCTTCATTCCCGGAGTCCAGCTCTGAGCCTTGAAAGGTAATGGGGTGTGAGAATATGGCTTCGGAAAATTTCTCGGTTAAGATCCGGATGTGGAGCTAAGATTCCTGTGGGGAGCCCTTTAACATAGGAGCTGGGGCCCTTACCAAACTTCCTCTTATCTGAGGACTGGGCTTCTGCATGTGACGCCTTTAAACTTCAAATGCATTCCTTCACTACCAGAGCAACGTCCCAGGAAGATACCAGGAATCCTAATTTTTGGCAGCTGAGACTAACTCACATGGCCAAGTCAGCAAATAGTTTTTGAGCACCCAGGATGTCCAAGGCGCTCACAGCACATCCCAGATATGTGTGTGTGTGTGTGTGTGTGTGTGTGTGTGTTTCATATATACATGTATATTATAAACATTAAATTCAAACTCTATTTTAAAAGTTACACGGTGAAGCTATGTCTCCATCTCAGCTCCCCTCTGCAGTCCTCTAGCTTCCTTCTTCCAGCTGAGGCTCCTTTCTTGTATATTTTCTGGATATAATCTATGCACGATTAATTTCTTTTTCTTGAACCTTTTAGACTTAACGTATAGCCATGGCCTACCAGGTGAGAGCCCATGTGCCTGGATCCACATACTGGGCCATGACTTTTTAGTACTGTGACCTTGGGTGAGTTCCTCAACTTCTCCACCTCGGTCTTCTCATCTCGAAAATGGGGCTGATTGCTCATACCTGCCTTCAGGGTTTCCCATGAGGAGTAAATATGACCAAACATGCAAAGCTTCTGGGATTTTGCCTGCCAGGAGGAAAATGCAAAACTTTTAACATGAGAATGAATAATAAGTAATCGCGTTCCTAGTGTTGTTGCCCCATTCTCCTCCACTGACCTCCTTCCTGATGGAGGTCATAGTGCCTCAGACCATTGCTGGAAAAATAACTGAGGAATTGAGTTTCTATCATCACGGGAACTCTTACAATTTGCAACATTTGAAAAAGGAGGAAGATGCTACAATTCTCTAATCCTGGCTTCTTCCAAATCCGGAATGATGTTTACAAAGTAGAACTGGTCCTTCTGATATTACTTGTGTGCATGTGTGTGTGTGTGTGTGTGTGATATTTCAACAGCTGAAGGAAATGCCTGAATCCAGAGTCTGTTCACTTTGAATGTGGGTGGATCTCAATAAGGAAAGACATTTGCATTGAACTTGAAAATGTTTGTGGTCGTGTTAAAAAGCAGAGTGGCATTAACAAATTCAAATTTAAAGTTTAAGGTTGCAACACAAACTATAAACTATTGACTTTTCTTTTTTTTTTTTTGGTTGGGGGAGGTCATTAGGTTTACTTATTTATTTGTTTTTAGAGAAGGTACTGGGGATTGAACCCAGGACCTTGTGTATAGCTAAGCATGCACTCTACCACTTAAGCTATATGCTCCCCCTATAAACTGCTGACGTTTGAAATGAATTGTTCTGGATAAAAATTCACTCCCTTTTATGAGTTCATTCCAGCATTGTTTACTTGCATTGTATCCTGTTTTCCCACAACGTATTTCTGTGTGGCCGTTGGCAGATGGCCTTTCCTCTGTATTCTTTTGAGAGACCTGGCAGGTTGGCAATGCAGGGCTTTCTCAGGCCGGGGTGTGTGGTTTAGGGCGTGGCTGGAGGTCTCTGTGCCTTCTGGAGACAAGCAGTGAACGCTGGGTTCCTCCCTGAAGATGTATTTTGAAGACGACTTCAGAGTTCTTTGCAAAGATCATTATATAGTTTGATGGTACATGACGCCTTTTTATTTTTTATTTTTTTGGTTATTAGTAAGTAAAATCGCTCCCTCCTCCCTTCCAGGAAAGAAGCCAAAAACATAGGAGGATAGTGAAATCCCAAATATGCTGAGTGTGAACTTCTCATAGCAACGTAAACACAAACGCTGTGCTTTTTCTTTACACTTTGGAAAAAATTCTTTAAATACATAGCGCATGGATTAATATATCAAATTCCTGTGTACTTAACACCCAGAAAAAAAACTTCACATATTAACATGTGGTCATATCCGTTTCAAATCTTTTTTTTTAATAACAGAAGTAAAATATTATAAAGCTGAGGTGCTTTCCCTTTTCTGAAATCATCTCCATATATTTTTTTTATTCTCCTTAGAGGTAACTGCTATTGTAATTTTGGTACCTACCAGCCCTCCACATTTTTATACATTTATAAAATATTTACTTCTCCAAGAGCAATTCAAAAATTTGGTTTAGTTCTTTTTAAAGTTGCATGAATCAATCTGTAAGCAGTTCTATAATTTGCTTTTTTTCACTCAGTGTTGATTTCTGAGTTTAATTTGTATTGGTAAATAGATCCGATATATAATTGCAGATATTATATAAATATATTTAGTTCATTTTAATTGCTATAGCAATTGATTCTAGAATAATAGTTGTGGCTAACACATGCTTAGCACTCTCCATGTGTCACTCACTCTGTTTTAAGCATTTTATATAATGAATTCACTCAATCCTCACACCTAAGAGATAGCTGTTATTCTCATAATCCAGAGAAGAAAACTGAGGCAGACAGAGTTAAGTAACAAGGCCAAGGTCCCTTTGTCTGTTGCTGGTTTTGTAGAATGTTTCCCTTTTCCACCACTGTAAACAATGATACAGTGAACAACTTCGTACCTGCTTTTTGTTCTACACCAGCCATTATTCTATGTGCAAGAGTTTCTATCCAGTCAATACCCAAAGGAATCGCTGAGACTCATGCACACTGCTGGCTTCGCTAAACATTTTCAACGTCACTTTTGCATATGTGATCTTGGGCAGCCTTTGCTTTCCTGAGCCTCAGTTTCTTCTTAGTGAAACGGGGACATCAGAGCTGGCTCGTAAAAGGTTGAGGTGGAGGTTAAAAGAGCTCTCTATCCATAGTTACCACTCACTCACTCGTGGCTGTGATAGTTAGTAATAAAAATATTATCGCCACGTTAGACTGGCGGTATTAAGCAGACTGTAATCAAGGATACTTTTTCCAAAGTTGACAAGTGATCTTTAGGACCAAACTGAACAATTCTTTTTAGTTTTTATCATTTTTTAGGCTTGAAAATAAGCGACAGGAATGTCTGTTAAGTTTTTATATCCAACCTCACCAGACACCCCAGAATGGGCAAAGTGAAACAGAATCTTGAAACACAGAACTGGGCTATTCTGTGTCAGTTGATGACTGTTGTGTGACCCTGGGCAGATCATTCAAACTTTTCTGGGTGTCTGGTCCTCCAGATCTCCAGGAAAAATAATTATAGTTTTTTAGCCTTGTAATGTAAGGCTGTGATGAAGAAACACAGATGGAGGCGTAGAGGTGACTCCTTTTTGAATTATGGAAAATGAAAGATCTGAAGTGCATTTAAAGATATGACTTTCTGTACCTTAGATTTGGCTGGACATCCAGAAACCATTTTTCTGTTGCATACCCATCCAAAACATTTCAGAAAAAAAAATACATCTTAAACTTTTGAAAATGGTTTTCCTTCAGAGATAAAAGGAACAGATTATAATGGTGTGTTACGGAATTTTTCTCCATGCTGTGCCAACTTCTGGTTTGTGAAAATGTTCAGACTTGGTTTTTCTACGTAAACTGATTAAGGAAGTAAAAAGATGAGAGGGAGAGGAAAATACACAGATGCAACTCCATCCAACCGTTGTTGTGCAAACACTTGGTTACTTGCTGGAATTTAGTTGTTTTCAAAACAGCTTTTGCCTGACCAAATTTATGGTCTCTCCTTTGTCTCTCTGCCACCACTGCCAAGACACTGAGACCCCAACTAGTCGTGCTGGAAATTTCTTCAATCAGTTATCAGCTAAATTCAGCTTCTTTTTATGTCAAAAATAGCTCCCTGGTAGCAGAAGTCAAGCCAGTTGGCTTCTCTTCAAACTGGTATGTCTGAGGCTTGGGGCCACAGGAAATGCTCTGGCCCTGCTCTTAGCTGAGACCCCATTGATGTCAGCTGGAGTTGGGCCATTTTCGTTTGCTAATAAAGCCCCAGAATCCACGGTGAAGAACTGATGAAAGATGCTGGCTGCTGCTGGTTGCCGGGGAAACGATGCAACGTATCCTCTGGGGGAAGGGAGAAGAATCAGAAGTAAACTTATCCAGTGGTCCAAACCCTACTTTTGCAGCCAAGTCCTAATGGTATACTGGCTGGCTGAGTTTTCCAAAGATGGTGTGGGAACAGTAGGGGTGGAAAGAGAGACAGAGACAAAGAATAGGAAAGAGAGAGAGACTGCAAGCAAGGTCAATGATGAAACTGATATTTTTGATCTGTATGAATTAGCTAGGAGGAGAATGGAGAATGGACATTACTCAAAGACGGAAAAGGGGGTTTGTATCCTCTGGTGGGGAGAGGGCTGGCATGCTGTCAGCTGTATTTGGGACAGGCTAGGCAGAAACCCTACTTCGTCATTATCGTGATTTGGGGATTAAATACAGCTGATGTGTGTGGGTGTCCAGCTGACAGGGAGTGGCAGGGTGGCTCAGTACTGCGTTTGTGGGAATTTGTATATTATGAAAGTCATCCCTTACTCAAATCTAGCCATTACCTAACTCACATCATGATTTTTTGCCGTATCCAAGCAAAATCTAGTCAATTTTCCTTTTCATTGACTTTTCTAAACCCAAACATCCACTCTGGGCTCATTCAAAGCAATCGTGAGTCTGGTGGGTTAGTCTTTTTAAAAATAATATACATTAAAATGAATATATAAATATTAACATTTTCCTCCCTAAAGTTTACCTAGTTACACTTAAAACCACCTCGAGAATGGCCAGAGTAGAGGCCACTTGAGGGTGACAGTGAAAAACATAGAGTTTGGTGCCAGTCAGACCTGATTTAAATCTCAGCTCTAACATTCAGCAGCTGTGTAGCTTTGTTCAAGTGACTTCAGCATTTTGAGCCTCAGTTTCCCCATCAGGAAAATGGGGGCAGTAGTGCCACGTTGATGGGGTTGTCGTGAGAATTCAATACGTCGAGGCGTGTCAGGTGTCTGCACGGTGCCTGGCATGTAACTCGGCCCTCATCAAGTTAGTAAAAGCACGCTGTGGGCTAAGCTGTGCCCTTTACAAATTCACATGCTGAATTTCTAATCTCTGGTACCTCAGAAGGCGACTACATTTGGAGATAGGTCTTTTCAAGGGCGAACTAAGGTAAAATGAGGTCCAGCAGGTAGGCCCCAAGCCATTATGACTGGTGTCCCCAAAGAAGAGGGGGATGAGGACACAGACAAAAATGCAGACAGAAGAAAGACAACGTGAAGACGCAGGGAGAAGACGGCCATCCACAAGCCAAGGAGGGAGACCTCAGAAGAGACCCACCCTGCCAACATCTTGATCCCAGACTTCTAGCCTCCCATCGTGGGGGAAATAATTTCTGTTGTTTAAGCCCCGGTCTGCGGTGCTTTGTTATGGCAGATCTAGCAAATTCATATAAAGTTTATGGAGTGTCTATTCAGGGAAGTCTCTAGTTTATAGTCCTGGTGATTAGCCATACACAGACCTGGATTTAGGGTCTCAGATCCAAGACAATGACACGCAAACCACAAAACAGAATAGTGGAAACTGGTTTAAAGTAGTGCCTTCTTGTTGCCTTTTTGGCAAGTTCACAGCACCATTGTCACCCAGAGATGTGGTGATCCCAGGAGAAGTGTGACTAATCCCCAGTGATTCTAACTCATCATAATTTTTAGGGAAAGATCTTAGGATCCTATGAAATGTAGTCACTTTCTAATCAGGCTGAACTATTTTTAAAGAACTTCTGGCCCAGATTCGCAATGCAAGATGCAGTTAATGTTGTCAGATGTTTCTCATGTTGTCTCAGCCCTGAGAAAGAAACCAATGTTCATCTGAGAATCTTTTCTTCAATTATTCTCTCCCGACAAATGTCACGAACCCCTCCCCCACCTCACTCCCACTGGCCCTTCCAGTCACCAGCTAGACTATTTATATGGTTTAATGAATTCCAAAAACATTTCTTAATTATAATTACACACCGGTCTCTATACATGTTATCACCATGAACTGTGAACGAAGTTGGCAAGATTGGGCATGTGATGTCATGTAACGTTCCTCTAGAAATAGGGGATGAAGGCTCATGAAGGAGTTGAACTTGGGCTGTCCCCTCCAGGCCAGAAGGAGATAGGAATTTGGATAGGTAGAGAAAGAGAAGATGCTATCTCAAGCAAAAGGACAGGTGTAGAAAAATCCAGTGGCATTATATTACAATCATTTGTTATATGTCCATCTCTTTATTAGACCCTGGTGAGACCATGGAGAGTTGGGACTTGGTCTTATTCACCTTCATACACCTGTTGCCAAGCACAGTCATATAACACATAACCTAAGATAGCAATGATTGTCGGAACCCACGCAGTTCTCAGCTTAGTGGACAGAAACTCAGTTGTAGTCAGTCCACTCAATGGACAGAAACACAACTCAAAGTGGCTTAAGTAAAAAAATAAAAATAAAAGGAGAGGATTTTATTGGCTTATGAAATTGGGATGTCTAAGGGCATGTCGGCTTCAGGCATAGTTGTATCAAGGACCTCAACAATGCCTCTTCATCTTTTGGCTCGGTTTCCCTCTCTGTTGGATTCATCACCAGATAAGATCTTTCCAGACAGTAGTTACTGAATGTTCTGGGTTTATAGCCAATCAGACCAGTGCTTGCTTCCTCCCTCCCTCCCTCTCTCTCACACATATATAAACATACATTTATATACGGATATACACACACATAATTTTTGATGAACCATCTGAGTGAGTTAGAGACATTCTTCCTTTTTACTCTAAACACAACAACATTTACTAAAAACAAGGTTGTTCTCTCAGGCAGTCACAGCGCACTTACCAAAATCAGAGAATACAGTATTGATTCAATCCTATTACCAAGTCCACATTTCATTTCCATCCATTGCCCCAACAATGGTCTTCGCAGTTATCCTGCCTCCTCTGCTCCAACCAATTCAGAATCCAGCCTGGATCCTGCATTCTAGTTAGGTGACGGGGGCTGCTCTGCTTCAGTCTGGAAGATTTTCTGAGCTTTTCTTTGTCTTTCTTGACCGTGACATTTTTAAAGAGTACAGACCAGTTATTTTGGAAAATGTCCCACTGTTTGGGTTTGTCTGATGTTTCCATGTGCATTTTTGCGAGCATCGTGTTCAATCCTTTGGACGGCGATGACTTTCCTGCTAGACGCCTAATCTGGCATTGTCCCCAAACCTTTGGCCACCATGTGCTCCGTGGACGTGGACTTTGGAGGAAGCCCATCCAAGTTTCTTGTGTTACTGGTTCATGGTTTTCTGAGGTTCATTGGCCAAACTTTTATGGATGCTGGGTTTTCAAACTGTTTGGAGCTACCTTAAGCCCACAGGCCATTCTAGGTCATCTTCAGCTAGGTATGTTTCCATAAAACTTAACAGATTTGGGTCACTCTTAAGGTTTGTCCAGGAAGGCAGCCTTCCTGCAAAAAAACATCAAGGTCTTCAGTTTCCTTCAATGAAACGTTGACACTCAAACCATTACCAACGCTCCATATCCCCACTTGTCTGAATTGACTTCATATCCTCTAATCCATTCCAATAACTGAGATTTCACTTACTGGCTGCACAGACCCCAATTATGGTGGAGTTCTGAGGTCATTCTCTGTTAAATCAGATCACTGTAATTCTCTGAGCCTCCATAAACAGGAGACAATAATTATACCTACTCCACAGGTGGCTGTGAGGATTAGATTTGAGTTAAAGTAAGTGGCGCATTTAATAAAATCCCTGATAACAATGCCGGTGCTCAAATCCTTTTCTTATGCCTCAAGCTATGTATTTGTATGTGTATCTGTATTTCTGTTTACCTCTCCATCTGGGTAGATTCCATCCTTTTACTTTGCAAGTAAAGACCCGCATGGTCCTTTCTAGAATAGCATCTGAGAGAGAGTTAAGGATGATGCAGTGGATGCAGAGTTGTCCAAGCTCCTTATTCCTTTGTGGTTGGGCAGCATGACATTAGAATATGAGCTTCTTGAGGACAGAGATAGTCACTGACTTCTGTCACTGTTGCAGCATCTGGGCACGCAACAGACACTCAGCCAACATTTACTTCAGTGACCAGTGCCTGCTGGGTAGCCTTGGAGGCTGGAAAAAGATGGGGTGAGAGGATTAAATGAATTCCAGGTAGAGCCCAGATCTCTTCCAGCTGGTCCAGAAAAATGGCTGGAAAAGATGTTCTCAGTCTTTGACCTGGGAGGGGGGCATTAACTAAGTGCCAATGTAGGAGCTGAAGGGGGAGCGCCAAGGGAAAAGCAGCGAACTAACGTGAAATCAGCGCAGTCACGTGGTGCCTTGATCTGGCCCATCATTTATCATTGAAATTACATGCAATTTCCTGCTATCGTGCTTTCCTGCTGTTTCAGGCACCCCACAAGCCTCACCTGTAATCCTCAAAATCTCCCTGCGAGGTGGACGTTCACAGCCTCACTGTTTCAGATGAAGTCATCAGGCTGAGGACTCAGGGTTGGTTTCTTCGCCTCCCATTAAAAACTATGGGCTTAATCTCAGGGTAAGCACTGCTGTTCTAAGTATGAGACCAGAATCAGAAAGGAGATGCTTAGAACTTCCTGTGGCAAAACAAAACCAACCAACCAACAAACAAACAAGCCAAGAAAGGCCATAACGTGAAAAAAGCATCCTTATAACCCAAGGTTGGAGAAAGGTTTCACATCCCTGTGGCCCAATAACCTCTTGAAACTCAGTGTTCTTAAAGAAAAAAAAAAAAAAAAAGGCCCAAATGCTTTGCTGTGGGTTAAGGGAAGCAGGTTTTCTCAGTTCTACACATGGACCACAGAGAAGAAGAACAATGATTTGACTACTTCTGGTGGCCCTCTGTCAGTGGCACGTTAAGTGATAAACATGAATATATTACTTGATCCTCTCAGCAATCCTAGGAGGGAGGCACCAGTATGTCCATTTTGCAGAAGAAAAGAATGAGGCTCAGAGAAGTTTAATGACTCACCCACGGTCACCAAAATCCACTGACGCCCTGCACAGGGGACATGGCTGCTGAGCTGCACTGAAAATGCACTTTGGCGTTGAGAATTTCTTTCCCACCCCCAACACCCTCCAGCAAGCTCTCAGCCAAGAGGTTCTGGGTTGTCTTCATATCACACTAGAGCCTGCTAAAAGCTTCCCTGTCCCTTTTCCTTTTTCCTCCCTGTCAATGAATTGAGATGTTACCTAGTGCACGGGCCACGGGCCAAGAGGTGTTGCAATATCGAAGTCTAAAGAATTTTCACTGAATCCATGAATGGCATGTGAATACACCTTTCTGGGCATGGAAACTGAGCTATTGCTGGTGTGAGTGACCATCAGCTCGACCCTCTCTGGCCACCCAGATCCAAACAGATGGTAATGACTTTCAGCCAGAATGTAGACACAGAGATGAAAGGCCTTATTTCAGAATACCCAGCCCTTAAGCCAGCCACCTTGACTTTCAGACCATTCTTTGAACCGCCTTCATAATCCAACAAGAGAGGAACTACCAGTCAGCTCCCAGCAAGACCATCCCCCATGATTGCTTAATAACTTCCTGGGGGTCTCTGGGTAGACTGCACCCCCCCACATGGTTTGCTTTCCTTTTTATGAGTGTGGAAGGGGAAATAAAGGTTTAATATAAATAAATGGAGATTAATGCTCCTGGGGAAAGAGGAAGTTGTCCTTGTGATCTGGGCAGTGCAAACACCTTCCTTCATTGAAATGTAGGTTGTTCCAGGTAAATTCCTGAGGTCTCATGGCAGACAGGTCAACACACATTCATTCAGTGTCTCTTTATGTAAACCGAGGTGTGGTACTTGATGAGCTATGGGGGCATGGGGTGGGGGTGGGTGGATGTTTGGAAGACTGGACTGGGACCACCTGCCGCTGTGTTGTTGTGAAACAATGCTTAGATGTCTGCGGGTATTTGAACCAGCCACACCTTGGCTTTTGGGTGCTGAGCTGCTGAAACATTTTGCAGTCTGAGCTTCATTTACTGCTATGTGGCAGGCACTTCCTTGGGGATGATGGAGCATGGGCCAATATCTCATCTGGAAATTTCCTCTTTCCAAAAAAAAAAAAAAAAGTGCCCACTAACGGTTACAAGAACATACCTGAGACGTGTTATTGTCATCTCACTAACACGATAAGATGAGTCCTGAAACTATCTTGATTTTAGACGTAGAGAAACTGAGGCTCAGAGAGTTTGCTAACCTACCAAGGCCACGTGGTTTGTGATTGTCTATCATGGGGCTTGACCCCAGATCTGTGGATTCTAAGCCACACAGCATGCCAGGTTCCTTTGTTTCCCCTGCATGGTGTCATTTATTTCTGATAACACTTTCTCTCCGCTACCAAGCCTCCTACAGCCCAAGAAGCTGATGCTCAGAGGGAACAAGTAATTCTTCCAGGGTCACATAGGGAGAGGCAGATCCAGAGTCAATGCAACCACTTAGTGTTGTTCTTCCTTTTTCAGAAAGCCTGCAGTGTAGACATCGCCCTCCTAAACATCTGTCTAGTCCATGGCTGTCAACTTTAGTTATCCAGATGCTGGAAATGTGCCTGCAGGTCTGGAAGTGCTCTGTGAGCACAGACGTATAACATTCTTGTTATCAGTTGAATTGGGCCCCCCAAATTTATTTGCTGAAGTCCTAACTCCCAGTTCTTCTGAATGTGACCTTACTTAGAGATTGGTCTTTACAATGGCAATTAAGTTCAAATGAGGTCATTAGAATGGGCCCTAATCCACTCTGACTGGTGTCCTTGTAAAAGGGGGAAATTTGGGTACAGACACACACAGGAAGAAAGCCATATGAACATGAAGGCAGAGATTGGGAGAATGTCTCTGCAGACCAAGGCACACCAAAGATTGCCAGCAAACTCCTAGGAGCTAGGAGAGAGGCACGGAACAGATTCTCAGCCCTCAGAAGGAACCAGCTCTGCTGACGCTTTGTTTCAGACTGGCCTCCAGAACCGGGAGATGATACTTTTCTATTGTTGAAGCCACTCAGTTTGTGGTACTTTGTTACAGCAGCCCTGGAGGGGAGGGAGGCACTGAGGATGGCGCTGGGAATAAACATCACCCCAGCTCAACGGATCTGTAAGCAGTACCTTTGGCAGTGGCCACATCTGTGCCTCTGGCGACCAGGGAGCATTCAGGATGTCTCCTTTCGAAACTCCCCCAACTAGAGCAAGTCAAAGACATGCTTGATTAAGGTTAGGATTCTTTTTGCTTGTAAAGACCAGCTTGGAATTTTACTAGTTCATCTGGGAGTATATGCTATACAGTATGTTGACCAGCATCCACCTACACATGGAAAGCATCATATATATCTGCTTATTTTTAGTTACAGGTTAAATATCAGTTACAGATCTAGGGCAATGGTTGCACCAAATTCATCACAGAAGCTAGTATTTATGTATCACTTGCCTGGTAACTTTTCATATATTATCTCCTTCAAACCCTCCTAATAATTTTAAGAGGGGACACAATTATAACCTCTTTTTACATGTGGAAACACTCAGTCTAAGGGATGTCAGGCGCTTGTCCATATGGGCAGGCTCTCTCCTGGTGCAGCAAGATGGTCATCAGCAGCATTGGGCTTTCCATCCTTAAAATTCTAAAAGTCCAGTGGACAGAGATCTTCTCCCAATACTTCTGGCAAAAGTCCCACAATAACCTCTGATTGGTTAGAATTTGGACACATGATTCTTGTTGAACCAATCACTGTGGCTTGGGGATGAATATGCTAATTAGCCATCTCTCGAGTAATTGAAGAAGGGGTTGTTTCGGGGCGGGGGGGGGGGGGATCAGGGTGCTGTAACCAGAGGAGGAAATGGATGCTGTCCACTCTGGCCTGACAACCCATGCTATAGAAAAGCCTGCCATAGTGATTCTCCGAAGGAGCTCACTCATCCTGCCTCGCTAAATCCAGGTCTGTATGTTTTAGATTAACCAGGAAATTGCTTCAGTGTAGACCTGGCTTTACAGGAACCCTCCCTCACTTCTTGTCTGCTCCAGTTTCTATGGTGTAAAGCCAGAAGCACCAATCTATTTCTCATACTTTAAACAACCAACCCTTGGAAACCTGAGCCTGAAATTTGCAACTGGAACCTTGAAATTTCTTTCCTTAAAAACTGAAATGTGGGGAGAGATAGGGCTGGATTTAGCACAAGACCCTGTATCAGCTACCTACTGCCACAATAGTGCTGTGTAACAAGTAACCACCAACACCAGTGGCTTACAAAAATAATGTTGATTTTTGCTTATGGGTTAGCTGCAAGGGTCTGCCAACTGGGGCTTAGTCAGGTGCTTGTGGTCACCTTTAGGTCAGCTGCAGTCAACAGGTGGCATTCCTGATCTTGGCTGGTCTTTCTTATGTATCTAGGGCCTATCTGGGCTGGCTCACCTTTAGGTCTCATCCTCCAGCAGGCTAGCCCCAGCTTCACACAGAGAAGACAGAGGGACAAGATAGCAGAAATGTACAAAGTATCTAGTTGTTCCGTTGGCCAAAGCAAGTCACTGAGGCCACGTTTGGTGTCAGTGTGGGAAGGGGCTATTCATGGGGGTGGGTATCAGATGGAGGCAAAATTAGATCATTAATTGCAATCAATCTTCCATAGGTCCCAAATCTATCTGTTTAGTTTCCTGATAAGGGGTTGCTGTGCCATGATCAGCAGAAAAACAGAATTCTCTGCCTCTTCACCCCCCGAACCTGGCCTCATCAAATGCAGATGCCAGGACTATGAGCCAGAGGTCCCAGTCTCCATTCACTTTCAGCCATTCACTCCAGGAGCATTTCTTGGTGGTCTGGGAGCTGGGGGACGACAATTACACAGTTCCTGCCCCAGAACTTGTGCATCCTATGGGAACTAGACCTGGGAGTCAATGGCTACAGCTTAAGTCCTTAAGTACCCTGCAGCCCCAGGAGGGCCCTTGCCCTGAGATAACGAAATGACAAAGGAGTCACTCCCCTCCTTTCCTCCTGGGACTAGGGGTCGTCTCTGAGTCCCTCAGATCAGATGGTGAGGATTTCTTGCCTCTTCTTCTGTCCTTGGCTTGCCTTCCTTTCCCCAAAACCTGACTCAGAGGAGTCCCTCCTTCCAGATACCGTTAAGTTGGGAATAATGCTTTCCAGCAGACCAGCTACAATGTGGCTGCTGAATCTGGTCCTCACCCTCTTCTCCCTCCTCCTCTTCCCATGCAGGCTGTGCCTTGGGTAAAGCCTGCCTCATCTCATCTTCAGAGGACTGGTATTCTTCAGAGCATTTATCCAGCCCTACTCTAAGCCCATGCCAGATGCCTGACATAGATCATTTCTTCTTCCCACAAATAACCACCTGAGGCTGGTATTCTTTTTTCGTTTGTTTTAATTTGGGGGGGGGTAATTATTTTTAATTTTTTTTTAATGGGGGTACTGAGGATTGAACTTAGGACCTCATACATGCTAAGCACACTGTCTACCACTTGAGCTATACCTTCCCCCATCCCGAGGCTGGTATTCTTATGAGACCCATTGTGCAGATTGAGACACCAAGGCAGAAAGAGGGGAGAGACTTGCTTGGTTCACATAATCAGGCAGTGACAGGGTCAGGGGTCTGAGCCAGCACACAGAGCTTCCTCTCCAGGCCTTTTCTACCCCAGATATTTGCTCTCTCCCCTGTTCCTGGCCACAGTTTGGGTCTAGATTTAACCATATAGAATACAAAATGTATAAATATAATAGGAGAAAGCCCTTCTCCATGAACCCCAGAGAGAGAAAAGGAGAGGCGAATCTAGAAAAACCGGTTTGAGAAAAGCCCAGCAAAGTTCCTTTTATAAAGCTGACTTTTCTCCCAGCTCCCTAATGCTCCCCTCTCACTGGGAGCCCAGTCCTCCTCCTCTCTGTCCCTGGGAGCCTCAACCCAGGGAAAAACAGGAGATCAGTGGGGTGGACGACAGTCCAGCAAGATCAGCGAGAAACAGCTCTTTTTTCTTCTTCTTCTTTTTTTTTTTTTTTCCTGCCAGTGACGGGTCCACACCCAGGGTGCATAAATCCTTTCTTTTATTTTTATTATTATTACAGCTCAGGGTCTAGCATGGGCCATAAACGGATTTAAGAGGCTGCGAGAATATAGAATTTAATATAGTTGGCACCATTAAATGGTGGCCCAGCAAACCCACGTGGAGAAGTGTGACCCCTCCCTCACCACCCCCCCCTCTTCCCCATCTCCTCTCACCTCCCTCCTGATCCCAAAAATCCTTCTGGCAAAGGTTTCCCCCTTGCTGAGCGGGAAGGGCAGAGGGGGTCGGAGCAGAGGCCAGTGGGGAGAGTGTCCGCCACCCCAGTGGAAAGAGGGTTGGGCAAATGGCCAATTAGGGACACTTGGGGAGATGGGACAGAGCTTTCTAGATAAGCGTGGTTTTTTTTTTTTTTTATCAGCCTATAAAAATACCACTTTCACTTATCTGCTGGCTCATTGTCCAGGCTCCTGGGAACAGATGGAAGGGTGCAGAAAAGGGACAGTCAGGGATAGGGGGCACTTGGGGCAGGAAGAGAGGAAGCAGCTCAGGCCTTTGAGGCTCAGAAAGCCAACAATATGGTGCAGGGACATTTTCTTTTCTCTAAACTTATCACCATTCAGACTTCTGTTCTTCCTCTGTGGCTCAGAGCAGGGAGAGGTCTACAGTCCTGGGCATTGTGTGCATTTCATTGATTTCTTATATGTTTGGTCTACATCCCCACATCCTTGGGACTGAGTCCATCTATTCTAAAAGCTTCCTATATTTTATTCAACCAATATTTATCTAGCACTGACTATGTGAAAGGGCCACATGTTGTGTTGAATAAGACAGCCATGATCTCTGTCCTCAGCCATTTAAAGCCTGTGGTGGAGGCAGGCAGTAAACAAGAATGTCGCAAAAGTGATAGGAGGAGAGCTGGGGGCAGAGGGAATGGCATGTGCAAAGGCCCTGGGGTGGGAACAAAGGTTGATGTAAATGAGGAACAGAGAAGGAGATGGATGAAATGTGGAGGCAGAAAGGGAGCAGATGAAGTGGGAGGGGCAGGTACAGGACAGCTCATGCAAGCCTTAAAGATACAGGAAGGAGTTGGGATTTTATCTTAAGACCTTCGAGTTGTCCTTTGGAGGGCTGTAAGCAGGAATGGGACATGATCTGATGCCTCACTTTTGCTTAGGGGCAGGTAACTCAGGTATCCCCGGGAGCTGGACCGGGCCAGTAGATGGAAGAGTGATGATGGCAGGGGTGGTGGGTGTGTGTCCAGTATCCTTGCAGTGTGGTCTGCATGAGGGGCAGAAGATGGGGGTCCCAGTCCCAGCTCTGCTCCAAAATCCTTAGGAAATTTTTCAGTTCCCTTCCCTATCTTTGTGCCTCTAGACCTCAGTTTCCCCATATATAAAATCAAAGAGCTGGACCAGGGATTGCTAAGGGCCCACTCAGGTCCCACCCACTGGATGAGTCTCTGTCAGAGCCCCAGGGGGGTTGACAGGCAACTAGGGAAATTTTGGTTGCAAGGTTGCAAGGCTGAGGGTGTAGCTGGAAAGAGGCTTCTCCCTCACTGCTGCAGAACCCCACCCATCCTTCCTCCTCCTGAATTGGTGATTCTTTGCCTGGGTGGGGCTGTTGAATCCAAGAGTTCTCCCAGAGGAGCCCCATTATGCCTTGGTAAGTGATCCCTGATTGTGCCCAACAATTGCTTCTGCCAGGCTGGGCAGGGGAGCCCGACTCTGACTGCACCCATGTCCAGGCTACAGGTGAGGAGATGAGAGGGTCCAGGGTGGGCTGTGGACACAGTGATTGAATGCACGTCATGGATCAATGGATGTGAGGAGTGTGTGTGTATGTGAGACAGAATGGCCACACCTGTACCTGCGGTGGGTGGCTGTGCATGGCTGTCTGTGCTATAAGTCACTCCCAAGTGGCTGAGTCTGGGCATCTTGTTACTTGACCCCTTGGGGACAGAGGGCGGGGACGGCAGCATCAGCACGGGGCCAGGACACAGGATGCAGGCAAGCCAGCTTCCTCCCAGCACCATGGAAGGGCCTCACTGCTTTCAGTGTGGGGCTGGTGGAAGTGGGGCTCAGTAGCCCAGGTAACCCCATGTTCCCCCACCTGTACTTCAGGAAGGCTGGCTGTAAGGGACTGTGGTCCTGGCATCTACAAGGCTCCAGGAGCAGATCCCCTCTGGAGTGAGCCCAGCAAGCCCATGGCTTTAGGGGTCAAGGTCAAAGGCACTTGGGGGGCAGCCAGGCTGCAGCACCTGATCCCTTGGAACCAACTTTCAAGAAGTAAATGTGGTTGGGACTTCAACTCCTCTTCCCTCCGGGAGTGGGGAGGGCCCTGGAGGTGTGTGCTGGGTGCCTGTGCACACCTGGGGGTGGGTGCCAGGGGCCAGTGGGTAAGGCGTGTGTCAGCGACCCACCTCCTTAACTCCGCCTGCAGAGGGAGCAACCGCCCCGCCCACTGTCCGGTGTGTATCCAGCCCATTTCCTGCGCCTGACATCCTCAACCTGCCAGGGCGTGGGGGCTTCCCCTGAGCACTGGCTTGGGGAGGTAAGAGAGGGCGTCTCATTTATAACACTGTCCCCCTGACTCCCAGGCACCTTTCGCCCAGTTCCCAGGAAGTGACTGTGGAATTCGTTTCCAAATATAGACTCTGGTGGCCCTGGCTGCCTGTGCACGGCCCCTTTGGCCTCCTGGCTGAACGGCAGAGCCTGTGACTGCCTTCCAGGAGGCCTGGGCGTGCAGACCTCTGCTTGGAGCTGTTGGTAAAAATAATAATCATAAAAGTGGCCCATAAAAAAAGGGATGGTGGCTGAACACTGGGTTATGAGCCCAGGACACCAGCTGCCCTGTGATGATGTTTGGGTGGTGGCTGCCCTTCAGGCTGTACACACACACGGGGCATCCCACAAGACACACAGACCCACACCAGCACACACCACACACACTCAGGGCCCAAACACTGTGGCCTCACAAGTGTTTTCATGTAAGGAGGAACACAGAAAAAAAAATCTGTATTTTAAGTGCACACACTAATGCAACAGCAGAGAGGCACACACAGTCCCGCCTCCAATGACACACTGTCATCCAGAGAGACTTAATGATAATGTCATAATCAGCCACAAAGAAGGAGACCCACAGCCCACCTCCCTAAGAGGGCAGCAGAACGTCCAGCTTTGTTACAAGATGGAGGCTGGGAAGGAGATTTCGGGGCGTGGTAGGACCAGCTCTTACCTGTACTCAGATTCAGGTGGTCTGGGGTCAGGCACTCACGCCTGGGTCCTGGGCACTCACCGAGATGCACCAGGAGCCGGTAAATCTCCTCCTAGGCGGAGCTGTTGTTAGTGAATAAAGAACTGCAGGAGAGGTCTGGGGGGAAATCCGAACAACCCAGCCTGGTGTCTGTCTGCCAGGGTCCTGGAAGTGGGGGGTGCATGGGAGGTACCCGGGGATCCTGGAGATGTGGCAGCCTGATGGAGAGCGCATTTTGCAAGGAGGTGGGAGGAATCAGTCCCTGGAAGGCCGCGGGGGCTGGCAGGTCCAGGGAAGAAGGGATGAAGTTGGAGAGTGAGGACTCCTTGTGCGCCTTCCTTTGGGGGCACTGTCCCAGGGTTTGGATCTCAGAGTCCCCCACTTCCTAGGGTAGTCCTTCCCTTCCGAACTTGGACTCGTGGCAGCCGTGCCAGGAGCTGGAGTGGGAGACGTGTGCTCCGGGGCAAACAGGCGGCAGGCAGGAAGAAGGGTCTAGAGGCAGAAATGCGAGGCAGGCACAGCTGGGAGGCCACGGATCGATGCCAGGAGCAGGCCCTTCTGGGATCCCAGGTCTGGAGCCCCTAAGGGGTCTGGGACCTCCTTAAGAACCACCACTGGCACACTCTGTCCACTCTGAGCATGGGGTGTCTGGGAGAAGAAGGCTGGGGACCACAGGCTGGCTCTACACCCTTAGCAGGTGATGCCCACGGGTCCCACACTCACAGTCATGACCTCCCCATCCACTGGGGCAGCGGCTGAGCCCTTTCAGGTTCCACCTGAAGGCACAAAGCCTAGGGACTGGCAGAAGCTGGGAGAATTTCCCACAGAGGCTGTGTGACTCAGGTGAGTCCCCACCCTCTCTGTATTTGTTTCAAAAAACAGAGCCAGGCATATTTCCTGCCCCCACCCCATCCCACCCACTCTATTTCTCTCTCCCGAGGGGACAGTGTGTGCTGGCCTGAAGCTGTGATGACTATGGGCCAGGGTTTGGGAACAGAACAGGACAGGGAACAGAACACTGAGGTTTGGTGAGGAGAAATCAGCCTCTCTCCATCCTCCCTCCCATCCTGCGAAGTGCTCTGCATCTGGGGCAGTGTGCCCACAGGCCCTCTCCTGGGTGCCTCTGCCCCCATCAGTGAAAGTGGAGGAGACAGAGACACAAAACGTCTAAGACTTTATCCGGGGAGTCAAGGACCAATTGCCTTCAGTTTCAGACTGAATGCACTTTGAGGTGCTTAAAAAATGCCCTTTGCACCCTCCCAATCCAATCCAGAAGCTCTCCCCTTGCTCCTCCTCTTCCCTGGCTTGTTGGAGAAGCCCTGTCTTGTAAAAGAGGAGCTCCTGGCTTCTGGAGTCAGAGTACCTGGGTTCAAGTCCCATCAGAGTGTGACTGGCCTAGAGCCACCTTCTCACAAAGCTATTTAGAACCAGTTGAGCTGAGTGAAACCACATTACAACAGCTCCTGGCCGCCATAAACGTTAGCTATTATTGTTAATACCTCCAATGCTAATGGATATTTGAGCCTCTCTCCTTGTGGCTGTGAGGATACAAGCAGGACCCTTCTGAAAATATGAACGCAAAATGCTAGGGAGGAAAGAAGATGGGGGCTTGGGTGTGCTCAGGGAATGCCGGCAGGCTGTCTGCCAGGCTCAGACTGGAAAAAAAGTGGGTAGGGGCACTGCAACGCCAGCCCAGAACTTGGGGGACATTGGCTGCCCCACTGGAAGTAGAGGGAGAGACGTTTTGTCTTTCCCAACAAGCCGGGAGATGAATGAGGTCCACAGCAGAGAGTGAAACAAGGTGGGGGTGGGTAGGACCCGGAGGAAGAATTGACTGCCCACCCCTCCGCCCCGCCCCAGGGGGAGGCTAACTCTCTCTGGCTCCCTAGATCCAGCCAAACACCGCAGTCCAAGCTGATCAGCATCCTGGTTCTTTCTGAGAGCCTGCTGCCTCTAAAATGAAAATAGAAAAGTCTTCCTGTATTGTCCACTGTCCAACCCCACAAAGAAAGCGGGGGCATTTCCCCTGGCAGTTCCAGGAAAAAAGCAATGCAACCGCGAAATATTATTTTAATGCTCTTTATAATACATCCACAACTGAACATTTTTCTCTCTTAAAGGAAAAGGAGTATAATTTATTCTTTCTCTCAGTAAGACCTTGCAGACATTAATGCCACGATTTTTAGTCCCCGGACTTTTCTGCTCCCATTTAGGAGATGCTATTTCAGGCAGGAGAAAGGTTTGCTTGGACGGATGCTGCGGGGAGCCCGGGTGCCGGTGGGGGTGGGCAGTATATGTGAAGAGACTCCGCGATTCCTCAAGTCCCAGGTCTGCGGCTGAGATGCTCCGGGTGCGGGCTTTGATGATGAAGGTACCCCGCCTGCTGCATTCGCGGGAGTCTCCTTTCAACTCAAAATGCAGGCTTTTGCTGGAGACCCGAATTTACCTGGCAAAAATTCGACTATATCTTGATTTTCTCCTCTGTTTAAAAAAAAAAAGAGGGAAGTTTTTCAATCCTTGCCGTGTTGAACCCAATGAGGAGGCTCAGGAAAGCCAAGAGCGAAGGGTGGAAGGAAGCGCCTTGCAGGCCTCCGAGCCCGAAGCCAAAGTGGCCAATTGGCCTCCGGGCACCCGGTTGTTGAGAGCATTCGAGGGGACTCCAGGGTTGCCATGGTGACCAGGAAACCCAGGGCCCTTTTGGAAACAATTGCGAGGAACTTTTCCACCATGAACCTCTCTGTCAGTTGCTCCCCACGGCTGGCCAGCCTCTGTCAGTTTCACCCCAGCATTTTCTGTGATTGTAGTGGGGGAACAGGGCGTTTGGGGGTCCCCGCTTCCGGACCCTCTGTGGGGGCTGCCCCCAAAGGCCAGAAATCCCGCACCAGGAGGCCAGAGGAGATCCACAGCGGCGCACGGCCGGGCCCCGAGCTGAAAGGGAAGAAAAATTAGAGGTCTCGACCAAGCAATCGTTTTGGTGACGGATCCTTCCAGTTTGGGGTTTGGCCACCCTCGTCATCCGCACCCCCACCCGCCTCCCTTCACCTCCTCAAGGTCATTACTAGAGTTTTCACTCGCAGCTCCATGCACGGTGGCCTCCTCCATCCTCCACCTCCCCACTTCCCCTGCACCGGTGCAGAGCACCTCTCTGGCAAGTTGGCAAGATTCTTCTCGAAAGAGAGGAAAAAGGCATTCGAAGTTTAGCCCTGCAGGTTTAAGTTTGCTATTCCAGCATCCGTAAAACAGCCTTTAAGGTTCTCTTAATACATGTAGGCCCAGAGCCTGATCAGACCCTCGGGATTTCCAAAATCCCTGGCCTTGCGCATTGTGGATGTAGGGCAAATGTGACCGGAATCAGTGGGCTGATTGGGAGATATCAAACTGAGCTTTCTTAAAGGGGGTAATTATTCTCACAATTGCCATCTCCTTTGTTTTCTTTGCTGGTAAGGGTTCTGCTTCTTGGCAGGTAGACAGAGGGGAACCATGCCCTTTCTCCCTTAAATAAAAAGCTTTATGAAACATCAGATTAAATTCTCTCCGGTGGGGACACCGTGGCTCTGTGAGGCCCGGTCTGACTGGAAAGAGGCTCACGGGCAGCCAGCACGGGAGAGTTTCGTCTCTGCTTTTGAATTCGGCCCTTTGAGCAAGCTTAACACGTGTGGATTTAATTTCCCTTTCTTTCTTGCTTTCTTTTCTCCCCCCTCCTTGTGAGCAAACAAGAAAAATAGTCTGCTGTGTCGACAGCGCGACACCGTTCCCTTTGCCAAAGAAAATTTGTCTTTCCAGAGTCCCGGAGAGCAGCGGGCTCGCAAGTTTCCATCGCACCCTCCAGTTGAGGGAGGGGGTATCCAGACAGCCCCCCAGCCCCCTGCCTGCATCCCAGACCTGGAGGTATTGGCCTAAATCTCTATCTTTACAGGGTCAGAGCCCTGGAATGTAGTATATTTCCCCCCACATCTTTTGGGGCTGTGGGGACACTCTGGCTGTGCAGACATGGTGACTAAAGGCGGAGGCCTTTCTGTAAGTTCTGGGCTGCAGATACAGTTGGAGTTCTCAGGCTCGGTGCAGTCTATGGGAGAGCACGGGGCGACAGGTTTTCTCAGCTCAGGACCCTCACCTTTCTCCTCCACTGGGGACTTTCCAAATTGGCGGAAGCAAGAACAGGGGCTCCTTTGCATCCCAAGCGTGGTACTGCCTTCTCTGTTCTATGGGGGCTTGCAAATCTCCAGCGCTGATATCCGCCTCGGCCGAATGATGTTCCCACATCCATTTCTTATTTCATTAACCTGACTGGGGTGCTGGTGGTCATAGGGGCATCTCGTCCGCCAAACTTGGGGGAGTGGGGAGGAATACTTCCAAAGCACAGGAAACAGCATCAACGTGCCTAATCAGTAAAATAAGGAGCAATACTAATTCTTGGTGGAAATATTGGGGAAGATTGGATATTGAAATTAATAATAATAATAATAATAATAATAACAACAACAACAACAACAACAACAACAACAACAACAACAACAACAGCAGCAGCAGCAGCAGCCAGGGTTCCCAGATACTTCTGGTCAGAAGGGAGGAAACCAGAAACTAATAAAACATCGGAAAGGAAGATACTGCAATCCCGGAAAAAATATAATAGAGCCAGATTTAACTAGGCAGCAGGGGAAAGTGACCCCCTGAGAAAGGAGGGAATTTCTCACCCTCAGTCTGACCCTTTCTTTTGCAAAAAGAGTTGGTCAAAGTTTACTTTTGCCATCATTTCTCCTGTTGCTGTAATTCTTACTAATTTTCCCAGTCCTATCCGCACTTATACTTACTTTTGGCGTGCAATAGAGACCCAAGTCAGGCGGGGACACATCGGGAGAGAAACGGAAAAGGGGGGGGGGATTCTTAAAAGAGTTCTCTTTGGGGAGGAAAGAAATACAGTGATTTTTGGGGGATGCGGTTTTCTTAGAAAAGGCAAGAATGAAGAAAAAGATTTAAAAATGGTCACCCTTGCTTTTATTCTGTTTCTAATTTTTAAAAATAGGAATCTCAGCTCTCCAATCCACTGTAATATTAAAATCAGGGCAGGAATTTTGCAAAATGAGGAAAATACATTTCGGGAGAAAACCCAGGCTATGGGTAGGTCTGGGAAAGCATCGATCCTCTGAAGGAATAAAGGGAAGTTACGATCCTCTGAAGGAATAAAGGGAAGTTACGCATCGAAGCCTCTCTTTCAAGTTAACTGTCCAAAGCTTGCGAGAAGAATGGAGATTCTCAAATCTAGTTGAGGTCTTAAGTTTATCCTATCCGTCGTGCGGCCTCCGGACCCTCTGCAGTCCTTTGTGAGCCGGTCGGGGTGATTGCGGGGCCAGCGCGGGGGATGCCAGAGAAAGGAGCCAAACGGAAAAGAGCTCGCCCCGCTCAGAGTTTCGCCTTCCCCTTCCAGCCTCGGCGGGGCCCAGGCCTCCGTTTCCCATCCACCTCAGCCCCGAGGTCAAAGAGAAACCCATCTCGAGGTTTTGGGCGAAGTATTTCGGGTTGCGCTCTTCGGCATCTGAGAGCAACTGCTGCACCCAAAGGGCCTCCGATTGGGGAAAAGATAATTATTAATAACGGGAAACGAAAGCAAAGCTCGGGGAAGTCGCTGCGGCCTGGCGGAGAGGACGGACGCGGGTTCTGCTTGCTGCAAGCTGCGGCGTCTGCGGCCCAGCTGGCCCCGGCGCCCGCGTCCGGCGCTGGAAACCACTGCCCGGTCTCCCCGCGGGCCTGACCTTCGCTCCCGAGGCCGCTCGGTCGGCTGCGTTCCTGAGCTTTCTGCTGCCGCTCCAGCCTCAGACGGGACGCGGCCTGGAGCCAGGCCATGCTTCGGAAAGCCCTGGGGGCTGGGAGCGCGCGAAGCCCAGGACCGAACCTGGAAGCCGGGGGCAAGTCCAGATTCCGATGTCCGGCTCCCTCGGGGCCCCTCGCGGGGAACTTACCCTTCCGGGAGGCCCGGCGTTCGCTGGCTCCGTGCTGGGTAGGCCTAGCTCCTCTCTCGGCGTCGCCCGGGGCGTCTACGCAGTACGTTTCGCAACTGAACCTAGTGCGTTTCCAGCTGCGCGCAAAAGCTTGTGCGCATCCACCACGGGGCTGCTTAGAAGTTATGCGCATTGATGATGGCGATGATGATAATGATAATGATAATAATAATAATAATGATAGCTATTACAAAACAAAACAGAGCGCTTGGTCCTTCTGCAGGACCCAGCGCTGTAATTTTTCTCTGCAGAAATCACCCTTCTCCCCCCAACCCCCCTTCCTTCACCACCGACTTGCACCCCGTCCCCGCCCCTGCCGGGCCAGGCTGGGACCCGCGTATCCCCCGACCTAGTTAAAAGAGGATTAGCAGAAAGGACTTTTTCTCAGTAAGAAAACCCTGCGGACTACTCTCCGCTCGTCCTAACGTCTCTGTCTCGTTTCCCCTCCGCGATAACCCAGTAACTACTTCTATGCATGTCTGCAAGTGGGCGCTGAGTTATCGCGTCCCAAACTTAACCAGCTAGAGAGGCGCCTCAATACTCATTTGCTGAGAGCTCCTCCTGGGGAAAAAAAATTTTTTTTAAATAATAAGAAGATGCTCTTGCCTCCTCCAAGAGACCTCGATTACCACCCCCCCCCCCACTCCCTAACTTGATTTCTTTCCAATCGTTGGGCTGAGGTGGGCTCCCACCTCCCTTCGCCAAAAGCCTCCCTCCCCCTCCCTAAGAAAATCGATCTTGGCCCTATTTGTGTCTGATGTCCGCCACCCCCATTTCCCCCAGAGAGCGCTGGATTTGTTTATTTCTTTATTTGTTCTCGTGACCGAGGCGTCTGGGACTTGTGGCTGCGCAGGCCTGGACGGGAGTGATAGGCGAAGACCGAGAGAAATCAACCTCCCGCCGCTGCCCCCCAGTCGAGCGTGACAGCGCGCGGGCCGGTTGCGTGACTCGTGACGTCTCCAAGTCCTATAGGTGCAGCGTCTGGTGAGATAGTCCGTATCGCCTGGTTGCCTCTTTATTTTATTGGGGTATGCCTGGTAATAAACAGTAATATTTAATTTGTCGAAGACCACAAACCAACTTCGAGCTGGGAGGTACATACAACTCTTGACAATCGCTTGAAGAAGGCTTGGCCTAAAAGGGGTCTCTTTTGGGGGGTCCTTTCCAAACTCTTCACCTGAACACCCCCCTTCCCAGCGAGGCGGCACTCAGCTTCTGCGCTGGAAAGAAGAGGTGGGATTTTTGGAGGTGAGTGTCGCCCTGGAGACTCTCTGGAGGGTGGAGTGGAGGGGTGGGATAAGATTCTTTCAGCACTAGCCTGGCCAAGGCCCCCTTGCTTCCCGCCCCAACTCGGACCTGATGAATCCCCCCTCCCAGCGTTGCTAACTTTTCACCGTGTTAATGAGGATGCACTCTTTTGCATTTTGCCTTCAAATGTCACCTAGTGAGAAAAGATTCCCCTTCGAAGTTTCGAAATCCCAATTTCGCTTGGTGACCTGTAGAATCCGCACTCCACAAACGAAGCGAATCTGTCCAGGCAATTACTTGGGGGAGTACAGATTCTCCCTCTTGGGAGGGGGTCTACAGATTATTTATGGGAATTTATTTTATCCGCAAATCTCTGAGAATTTAAAGGGATTGGAGAGCTCGTTCTGGATTTCCCCTTCCTTATGCCAGAGATGTGGAGTCAGGCTCATCCTGGAGCCATGTTTGTTTTCCGTCTTGGGCCGGGGGGTCACCCCCTTAGCAAGCCCAGAGTCCTCTGAGCTGACATTTTGGAAGGGTGAGGGTGTTTTCACAAATAAATAAACTGTCTTGGCTAAAGGCTGTTTGAAAGCAAACCTGGAAGGTGGAGTGAGAACTGTGGCAAATGCTCGGGTTGTATTTCTCCCTGGTTGCCCCACTTTTAGGGTTGGACAGTCCACTTTGGAATTTTGCAGTGATGCGTCAGGCCTGCCCAGGGATTTTAGTCTGAGGGGTCACAGAGGATTACACTGAGGCGGACCCGAATCTCCAAGGCATTTCTCCTCCCTCCATCCCTCTCCCCAGACATTGGCCTGCAGGCCCGAATCTTTAATCAGAGCCCCCAAAAACAAGAGGGTGAGGGAGGTGGGGGGAACAGAACGAGAACCCTGACATTTGTTCCAAGCACTAATTCTTGATTTTCCAATCTGGGTCTGCTCAGCCGAAGACTTACTGACTGTGTTTACGCTTCTATTGACCTCTTCAACTCGACCCTCAAAATAATACATTTCAGAGAGGGGGAGGGCAGGGAGAGGAGCCGAGTGGAGATGAAAACTCCAGCCAGCCCCCAATGACTGTTTGATTATTTTAATAAAACTGGGCACTGCCTTGTGTACACCTCCAGCCAGGGAGGTCTGGTGGCCCTGGGGGGTGGGAGCAGACGGCGATTTCTTGGCATCTTTGATCTCAGTCCCCATCCCTACGCACCTTCACCCTGCCTTCACCCCGGAGTCACTGAGAGTCGGGGTGATGAGTGGGGAGGGGGGGGAGATGTCAGGGCGGCTAGCTGCGGCAGGCTGGGCCAGGCGGGGTCATGCAGCTCTCCGTCTTGAGGTCAGCGTTGGAGAGAGAACGCGGGCGACGCTGCAGAGGAGGCTCCGGCTGTGTGTGTGCACGCAGAGTGCGTTCAGACTCCGTTCTCTGCACGGCCGCGTCACCGAGATTACTTCCCGGGCAGAAGCCGACCGGGTTTGCGATGATTTGTGCAGGATTTTTTGCAGCCATCGAGCCGCGCTCAGAGAAGCAGAGATGGATGGAGGTTGGGAAGGGGGTGGAGAGAAGGGGGTGATCTCGAGGTCTGGGTTTGAGAGTCCTGTTGTGATTTGAGTGTTCGGGAAATCTAATGGAAAAGGTGGTTGGGGGAGGGAGTGGTAACGGAGAGGGAGGAGGGAAGATGGGAGGGAGAGAGGGAGAGAGACAGAGGCAGGCAGCGTGCGCTGGGAGCTAGTTGGATAGGCAATTTCAGTACTTTGTAAGCATCAGGGCTGCCCAACGTCACTGAGCTCAGCTGAGTCGGCTTGTATTTCTGAGAGAGAGAGAGAGAGAGAGAGAGAGAGAGAGAGAGAGAGAGAGAGAGAGAGAGAGAGAGAGAGAGAGAGAGAGACTGACTTACCTCAGATTCCGGAACTTTAACCCTGAGAGCTGTGCTCAGAAAGGACTTTGACCATTCCCACGGCTCCCTCTCATCTCCCAACTTTCCCTCCCTGGGGGTGCAAGGGAGAAGGAGGGCACTGGGATTTTAATATTAAAGGTGCTCCTGGGGACTGCTGTTTTGCGTTCTCTAGAGCCCTTCTGGCGCCTGACAGCTTGGAAGTCTTTAGGGAGAGCCAGCGCAAAGCAGAGGAGGTGTGTGTGGATGTGGGCAGTCCCTGCCGCCGCTCCCGCGGTGGGTGCTCCTTTGTAGGCAGCGGTAGCCGCTGGTCTGGGCAAGCAGCTCCCCGCGTAGACCCCCGGAGCCACCATGCCCGCGCCCCCGCCTCGCCGCAGGCTTCCCTGCTAGGAGCCAGAAGGGATGTGGTGAAGGCACCGGCTTCACCGAGCGAGGTAACCGTTCCGCAGATGGCCCGGGAGGCTCGGGAGGGAGCCCCGCCAGCCGAGTCGGCTCCAGGAGGCGCGAAAGGCAGCACTCCAGCCGTGCCTTGGAATCTGCAGGGCCCCGGCTTGCAGAGATTCTGCGCGGCCCAGGGCTGCCCGGCGCGGCGCGAGGAGCCGAGGAGGCGGCCGGGGCTAGGGGAGCGGCGTTGAGGTTTTGCAGAACGCTCGGCCTGGTTCTGTCAAACCGCATCTCGTTCGGCCCTGCCAGCCCTGAGCTCCCCGGGACCCCAGCCAGGGCTCGGCGTGAGATTGTCCCCGCAGCCAGCGGTGAATGGGAGCGCACGTGGGGGACGCCATCCCCGCTTTCTTTTGTTGTGAGCAGGCTGCGGGACTCCCATCACCGCTTCTTTCAAATCCCAAGGGCGTGGTGAAGGATGCAGCTTGGGAGTCGGGTCTCCGAAGCTGTCGGTCTCCTCGGCCCCATTTCTGGGTCTCCAGCCACTGCGAACCAGGGTGGGATCTAGCCCTTTGCTGAAGCGGCTGCTAAGATTTGGGGGGTGGGGGGGCATTTCTTGCGCCTCCTTCCGAGTCTTCCCAGGTTTTGAGGGAGGAAATCCCTACTTGGGAACGTAGAGGAGATTGGAAGGAGATCAGAGCAGGAGGCTGGCTCATCCGGGCTGAACCGTTCTGCGGCTCTTATTTTGCGTGTTCCAACCTCACTTGCCTGTAATCCCGGGCCATTCTACAGCGTTGCGCCGGACCTCAGCGGCCAAGGAAGGCCGAAAGCCCAGGATTTATCTGGCAACCGCTTTGTCGTCGCTAACCTCGAGCTTGGGCCTACAGTTCCAGCGAGCCAGGCCGGGCTGCAGCTCAGAGAAGCTCCCCTCGGCCAGGCGGCTCGACAAAATGCCCGTCTCGGGCTGGAGAACCGAGAAAGCAAGGAGAACGCGGCCCCTGGGCCGGCCGCCGAGCGCTGGCCTCGGGCACCCAGCAGCGCGCTGTCCTCCGAACTGCAGCAGAGCCACCTTCCTGCCCTTTCTGTTCGGCGATTTTTTAATTTTTAGCGTCGCTTATGGATGGGGGCAAGGGAAGGACTCTTAATGTTAAAGGACTTTTAATTTTAAGGCCTTAACTGATAAAAGATGAACGTGAATTCTCCGACCTGGTCTCTGGATCTGCAAATCTTTCCCCTCCTACGGTTTTGGTTTTGCAAGAGACGGGTTATTTCAGGCATCTTGCCTGCTGCAGAAAAATATTCCTCTTGCAGGCTTTAATAAACAGAGCTCTGCTGGCCTCCAGTAATTTGATGAAGCAAAAAAAAAAATCTCAAAAGGGCACTAGGTTTGTGTTTTGTTTTGTTTTGGGTTCATACCCAATGGCTTCCAAAAATACCCAGGCCTTATCTTTATTGGCTCTTCCAGAAGTCCAGACAAATTTGACGGGCAGCTTGCTTATCACGGGGAGCCTGCGCAGGGGAGATGCGGGCCTGGCCTCCTCTGGGTCTGACGCGGGTCTTGCAAGAGGTTGTGCGTGGTCATAAAGTAATAGTAACGAATAATTAACAGGACCTTCTGCAGCCTCCTTGGGCTGGGAACTGGGGTGGTGGTAGCTGGAAACTGCTGGTAGCTGCCTAGTAACTGCTCCCTCCTGTCACCAGAACAGTGCTTCCAACCTTCTGTTTTTCTCTCTCTGCACCCCCTCCCATCTGTCCTTCTCTTTGCTTCCCATTCTCAGAGCAGGACCCCGAGCGGTCGCAGGGCCCCGGGCTCACCATGGCCGACGCAGATGAGGGCTTTGGCCTGGCACACACACCCCTGCAACCAGACTCGAAGGATCTGCCCTGTGACTCAAAACCTGAGAGCACGCTAGGGGCCCCGAGCAAGTCCCCTTCGTCCCCACAGGCTGCCTTCACCCAGCAGGTAAGAAGACCTCGGGCCTCAGGGCCCTTTGCAGAAACCAAAGCCCCTCTGTCTGGTGGTTGGGAGGGGGAGCTCCGTGCCCATAATTGCCCCTTTTCTTTTTACCTCACTCAATTCCACCTTTCTCGGCCTTGTCTCCCTAAATGCCAGTATATTCCGATCTGCTTTATTGTGATGATTATCTGTATGGCCAGAGGATTTTTGAAATATATTGAAGTTGTCAAGGATGCCTTAATTACCTGGCTATTTGGGCCGGCGGACAATGGCCCAGATCATTTCTTTCCTGCTGCACTAGGTGTCAACTCGGCCTGAACGCCTCATTAAGGGCCAGGTCAACGGCCGCTTCAGGCCGGCATGAGCGATGGCTTGACCCCGCTTCAGATCTGCGGTAGCCTTCGCCTCGGCCGAGCGCCGCGCGGAGGGACCATTCGTCCGGCGGGCAGCCGGGGCCTGGCGGGCTGGCGCGGCCCGGACGGCCGGCGGGGAGCGCACAGGGCTGGGCCAGGAGGGCACGGTGGGCGGCGAGCTCGCCTGGCTGGAGGCCGGGCCAGAGCCGAGCATGAAGCCTCGCCTCTCGCTCTGCTCCCTTCACCTGGGCGCCTGGGGGGCTCAAGGCTTCCACTGCAGACCTTGACGATTTCTAAACAGGGTGTCAGCTGGCGGGAAGCGGGGTGTCTAGACCAGAAGAGATACTTGCAAGTAGCTCAAACCCTTCTTTGGGATGTCGATGCCCTTCCTGGCTTTTTCATCGCCTGTTTACTTCGCCCTTCACGGCTCAGGAAGGTGCGGGTTTATTTGTAGAGAGGACGTGAGCAGTGGGCATGCACTTTTGGAAACTTAGAGGCTTTCTTTTACTGAAAAGCAAATCCACTGTTAGATGTTTACAGATTATTGCAAAACAAACACTTAGTATGTAACTTTTTTTTTTGCATCGGCTTTATAAAACAACTTGTTGAAAGCGGAAATGTTAAATCGTTATGCCTGTAACCAAAACAGCTGGTGGTGAACGAAGCTAGATGCGAGGAGGGCCTAGAAGATATATTAATTAATCTATATAGACATTTGAGAATTGATTTTTGTTGGGGACTGTGGGAACCTCCTGTAATATATAAACATTAAAAAAATTAAATTTCACCTATCTCTATATAGGCACTGCTATGGTGAGAATAAACAGGCACATATACAGCATTGCACATCTGTCTGTTTTCCTGTGGACGTCTGGGTGTCTACATAAGAATATCCTGAGTGGGTTTTTTGAGTTTGAGGTTTTGGGGTTTTGTTTTTTCTCTTTTAGCTGCCTCTTGGCTAAAGCAGATTGGGATTGATTTCCTCACCCCCTCCCCGCCCTTTTTTTTTCCAGCCCCCTCCTCCCCATGTACATTCTGAAACACCCTGATGGTTAAGGCTTTTTCTCTAGGCTTGTGTTGGTGGCATTAGAAGGAACAGCACTACATTGTGGAGATAAGACCTCCCTGGGACAGAGCATACATAAGGATTCCTGGGCAGGGGCTGTGGGTGATCCAGAGTCCCTACACTGCTGCAGTGGGCTGGGGGCAGTTTTCAGCCTCTGAGCCCACTGGCTCCAGAGGGAAGGAGAAACCTCTGTGTTTGGGGAGGGAAGGCTTATTGCCTCCAGAGCTCATCTGTGTGGCTTTCTCTTCTTCCTATAGGGCATGGAAGGGATCAAGGTGTTTCTCCATGAAAGAGAACTGTGGCTGAAATTCCATGAAGTGGGCACGGAAATGATCATAACCAAGGCTGGCAGGTGAGATGGTCACCTCTGTGGAGGAGGCACGGGAAACTTGGGGGAGAGACGAAGAAGAAAGATGGCGTGGGAGACCAGAGAAAGGAGAGAATAGAAAAGAGGGGAGGGAGAGAAAGAGAGAAAATATGAATATATTTTGTTTACCTAAATTCTGGTTAAAGAAGCAGGGAGAATTCCTCTAGCAGTCTCCATCAGTGTTGGGGGGAAATAGTTGTACTGAGTATTTCTTCCATCTCAGATATAAGAATCAAGAGCTTGGGCTATCCGGATACATTAGTAACTTAAAAAAGAGGGATGAGGTGGGAGAGTGAACCAGAGAACAGAGAGGTTGCAGAGACACAGAGATGAGGCCAGCTTTGGTTTTCATAGGGTCTCAGACTTGAGTCTTCGCCCCGACCCTCCTTCCCATCCTCCCTGACCTTGGAGTGGTTCCGGAGTCCCACTCGATCGCCAAACTCAGAATACTTGAATGTACTCGCTACCTCTTTCATTGTTTACAGAAAGCAGGCGAAGCCTTTGAAACTGAACCGGGGCTCGGCCGGGCTCTATATACAGACACCGATAAACACGGTAGTTTCGTTAAGACACTCACTCCGGAGCCCCTCCTAAAAGCTCGCAGAGTTGTAGCTAGAAATGCGAGACTTCTGGGGGAGGGGGTGGAGGGTGGTGCATCTCCGTAGCTCGGCGTGTGAATGCGCGCGGGCTCGCGCCCAGGCCCGGGAACAACCTCGCCACGTCCCTACCGGTGCCGGGCTGGCCCTGCCTGTCCCTAAGGAGAGAAAGCCCCAGTCTGATCAGAGCAGGCGTGTGAAGCCAGAGAGCCGGTAGGCCCAAGCCACCGAGTGTGTGAAGGGGGCGGGTGGAGCCGCCTCGCCAGACGCCCACCGCTTCTCCAGCCGAAGCCTCCCGCAATAAACTGACAACAGTGACATTTATTATTATTTGAAATTAAACAACGTCTGTTCCCCAGCTCGGCCTGAGTGAACTAGGAGGCGGGTTCTGTTTATACCAAAGAACTAAAGTCTTCTTCCCATTCCGCCGAGGAAGGAAAGGAGCGGCCGGGGCCTCCTTTTCCCCCCCAAGACTGAGCCGACAGTATTTAACTATAAAAGGCCTGCGAAGCCTCCCTGCGCTCGCTGGGGCAGATAAACACTGCTAGGCGAGGCTCCAAGGCCAGAGAAAGAGAGGAGGCTCCACTCACCCCTTCCCGCCATCCCTGGGCCAGCCAGGATCTGCAACTGGTCCTTTAGGAAGGCTTGCTTTCCGGGGCGCACTCCTCCCCGCGGAGAGGGAGCGGGCCCAGCACACGCGGTACCGCGGAACTGCCTTCCACCCCCCACGTGCTCGAGCAGGGCCCAGCTCTTTCTGAAACCAAATCCGCGTGGGTTTTGAATGGCTTTGCAGGAGGGCCAAAGAAAGAAGGAAGTGTGCCAAGTGCCTGGGAGAAATCGTGGGGGGCATTTAGGAATAAATTCCTGCTCCAGACTCCTGTCACAGGTCACACACCCACCTGGACCCTGGGGGTGGAAGACTGAAGCCAGGACGCGAGGTGTGTGTGGGCACCCACGCGTGTGCAGTCCCAGGGCGCAGCCACCTTGGTGCCCATGTGACACATGGCGCTGCACAGATTGCCCAAAGCACCTGGCTGGGCGGAGGACGCCAGCTTTTTTTTTTTTTTAAACGTGATGAGCCTTTTCCTGCCCCCAGATTAAAAATTAGTTGTCTGGTTCTGAAAAGAGCACTTAGCAAGAGTTGAAATACGGAGTCCCTTTCAGGCCTTCTTCAGAGCCAGTCTCTAGAAGCCCTCGCCTCCTGGTTTCTATTTTCTCCTATGGGTATCGTCCCAGCCTGCTTTCTCATCTCTTGACCGATCTCTTCCCCAAAACTTGGAGGGAAACGTGGGATGGATCTTGACAAGAGTGGAGCAGGGTCCACTTTTCTCTTCTACGGCTCTTAAAAGATCAATTCTTCCATTGCAATGTGTGGACCACGATTTTCACAATATTTGCATTAATTCCTTCTTTCGCTGTCTCTCTGTCTCTCCTCCTGCCTCTCCATCTCTCCTAGGCGGATGTTTCCCAGTTACAAAGTGAAGGTGACCGGCCTTAATCCCAAAACGAAGTACATTCTCCTCATGGACATCGTTCCCGCCGATGACCACAGATACAAGTTCGCGGATAATAAATGGTAGGGACGGTGCAGCAGGAGGACAGGACAGGGAGGAACATGCAAACCCAACTTCCTCTCCCCACTGAACCAAAAAACATTTTGAGCTCCTACTGTGTGCTAGAGGTTTTTGCTACCCATTCCACCGTATCCTCCTGACCTCACCCTGAGAAAGAAAAATAGCAGTCATTAGCCCCCATTTTATAGATGAGAAAACTGAGGTTCGGAGAAAGTAATGTGCCAATGATATCTGTTGCTACTCCCAGAGTGTTGTGGATTTTTAAAAAGGGTATTGTTACCAAGCATTGGAGCTATTTCTGGGGGGCATAAACCATTAACAGTTATTTTTTATGAGTTACCTGCTTTGAATACGCCTTTTTTTTTTTTTAATGAAATTGCAAAATCAGCCCGGGGTATTTGAGTTAAACAAGCAAGACAGGAGAGGCCCATTCTTTGGGTACATTGCTCCCATGGCTGCCAAGAATACAGAAGCTTGAAGAGGAAGCCTCTTTTGAAAGCCCTCGAGGAGTTTTCCCGAGACTTTTTGCCACATCCAGGCTTTCAGAGCCTGCCAGTTGTTCATGGGCAGAGATGCTGGGAGGACCCCACAGCACCCTTGGTGCTGAGGAGGAATTAGGTGGAAGGAGAAAGATCCGGGTGGGGAGGCTCTTTGGCCACCGGCACCAGGTTTTCTGGGCATCTGTGACTGGAGATGGCCCAGCGAGACCTGAGGGTCAGGCCATTTCCAGATCCTGCTCCTGGTGCAAGGACCAGCCCGCACCATGGTGTGCTAAGTCTGGGCCGGTCGCGCCTCTCCTCGGTCTAGGTCTGTGACGGGCAAAGCGGAGCCCGCCATGCCGGGCCGCCTCTACGTGCACCCAGACTCACCGGCCACTGGGGCGCATTGGATGCGGCAGCTCGTCTCCTTCCAGAAGCTCAAGCTCACCAACAACCACCTGGACCCTTTTGGGCATGTGAGTACCTGGCGCAGCAGCCCTTCCTTGCACCTGCAGGTCCACACCTTCTCTTTCTGACTTGGCCCCTCCCCTCCCCTCTCCCTCTTCTCCAGGAGTTTCTCTCTCTTCTTGGATCTTTGCACCCTCTCTTGCTCCATTTCACCCACCTGGGTGTTTTTCTCCCTCTGCCTTCCTGATCTTTCTTTTTCCTTTCTCTCCTCTTACTCTCTTTTCTCTTCTATTTCTCGCACCTCCAATCCTTCCTCTCTGTCTCCACCTCTCTCCTACTCATACGTCCTCCCTGGGGACCACTGTTCCACACTCTGGGTGTGTCTTTCCTGGGGGGCTGGCAATTGGGTCCCCAGTTCTTCTGGCCTGGGGCTCTCACTGCATCCCTGCTGCCCGCAGCACCCAACCCATACGCCTTTGTTGAGGGGTGGGTGTCGTGGGGTGACTGAAGCTGTTCACTTGGAGCCTGGAATTCCTGTTGGTTCAGTCTCATTTGCGGTTAGGGGTAGGGGACTGTGTTTCAGTCCTGCAGAAGACATGGGCCCTCTAGCTGAGCGGGTACTCAGCACAGACCTCAGAGGCTGGACCATGGAGGGAGCTGTAAACCTTACCTAACTCCTTCCAGATCTTGCCTTATTATTGGGATGTTCTGCCTGACAGGGAGACTCTGGCCACCTGCTTCCTCTTCCTACAGGTGGGGAAACCAACCCACCAGAGGCGAATATAGTACCTGTCCCCTTTTAGCTTGAAACTCTTGGGTTCATATGTTTTTCCCCCCTAGCATCCAGCTTTCCCTCCTCCTCCCACCGTGCTCAGAACACGAAAACCCAGATCAGGGTCCAATACCTGGAGTCTAAATTGGCCTCCGTAGAGAGGGGCTAGGTGAACCCCCCTAAACTGCAGGATATTGAACATATAGTCCCCATCCTCCGAGAGAATGTATAACTTCTAGCAGATTCTCCATTGGGTACCATCCTCTCTTCCCCAAGGAAAAACAAAACACTAATTTAGAGAAAAATGTCCCTAAATCTCTTCACTGGAAATAATCACCAGGACAGAATGCAGTCTCTGAATTCAGTGTTTAGGACCCTTGGTTTGACGATGCCACCATCCAAGTGGGCTGGTCTGTCTTAGGGCATTTGATCCTTATAGTGGCTTAGAGAGGAGGGCAGAAATACACAGCCTTTGTAGCTGGGAGTCCAGGGGAGGGGAGGTGACTTGCCCGAGGTCATATACGTCAAACAGGGGTTTGAGGATAGATCTCTAATTTCAAAAGTGGTCCATGTCCTGCCACATTGTCTCTTTAGAGAAAATTAACAAACACATGGTCCCCACTTTGGGGGCCTGCGGGGACTGGATGTGAATGCATTTGACCAGGAGGAGGGAGGACGGTTCATGAAGGTCCAAATGAGAATCTGCTCTTGTGGGGCCTTAAGGCTGAAGCACTGAGCCCACGATGGTCCGTGGTGGGAAGGACACGGCTGGGTCCTCCACTGATGCGCCCGAATGCCGCTCCCCACGTGGTTGGTGTGAGAGTGGACTGCTGGCCACTGGGGAAGAGAGAAGGAAGGCCCATTCCCTTTCTATGCTGTAGAAAAGGAGCAGAAAGGTGCAGAGGGAGGCTTTCTAGGCAAAATGCCGGGCCTCCTTGGCGGGGTGTTTTGCCTGCAGCATTTACGTGCGGATGCGTCCCAACCCACCCGCCACCTCCAGCTTGCGTGGGTGTGAGCTGGCCCGCCGTGCTGCGTACCTGCGGATGCTGAATGGATTCTTTCGGTTATGCGCTGGGGAGAGGGGACCATTTTGTAAAGGTCCCGCTTGCGCCATCCGAGGTGGCGTCCTTCTGGAGGTTAGGACCCCTTGGTGGGGGCCTCCGCGGAACCTTGGTGCGGGGAAGCTGGACTGACCTCCAGCCTCATCTCTGCTCCTTAGCTTTCCCTCCGCGCGCCTTGGTGTGCCTTAGGGGTCGCGCTGGGGCGGATGCCTGGGGCGGGAGCCTGCCCGAATCTCTGGCACCCCTGCGGGTTTCAGGTCCTTCCGAGCCCGCGGAAGAGGGAGCGATGCTCCGAGCGGCTCCGGGCTCCCCAGCTGCCACGCATTCCCACCCCAAACTCCGGACTCGGAGTCCGCAGCCTCCCTAATGAAATTAAGGGCCATTAGATCACCCTCGCGCTGATGTCTCCACACTGTCCCAGGCCGTCAAAGCAATTTGGCTAAGCCGGGACGATGGCCGCGCCGGCCGGGGGCTGCGGCGGCCGGAGGGGCCCCGCTGCGTCTCTCTGTCGCCACGCCGCCCAGGCCGGCGTCGCTATCGGCCAGGGAGGCGACCGGGCCGCGACGGCCAGAGATTAGAGCCGCGCGGCCCGGGGGTCGGGGAGCCGCGGGGTCCCGGGCTTTCCGCCCCTCCCCCGGCCGGGTCGGGCCGTGCTCCCCTCCCCCTCCTCCAGGCGGGTCTCGAGGGTTGGCCCAGGAACCCTGCCCCAGGGTCATCAATGCAAGTTATCAAAGACACTGAGACTATTTCCATCGCTCAGTTTGCGGTCCTGGGGAAAAAGCAGGCCAGATTTCCCGCCAGCGAAACGCGGCAGTTCGCCCATTCGGTGGGTAGAGATCAGAACGTTTTGGTAAATATTAGCGTTACCCGCCGCCCGGCAGCATCAAACCCCAGGCGTCATCGCAACAACAAACTCAGTTTTGTTAGTAAAGTTGCCCATCGCCTCCAGATAGATCTGCTCCAGCAAGAGCGTGGGGCCTGCAGGCCCCCCTCCTAATATTAACAATGGTGGTGGCAGTAACAGGACAGCTACAGTAGTGAGATCCCACTTGTCCCTGGTACCCCCCCCCCTTCCCCAAAACGTGGAGAAGACAGAAGGGAGAAAGAATATTCCCCCCAAAGCAGATGCCCCAGTCGTGTCTGGGGCCAAGTCTGGACATAATTCCAGTTGGTCGTTGATCCCGATATGTTCTCAAGTTGGAAAAAGGGAGCCTCAAAGAGCAACCAGGCTCCATTTGATGCTGGGGGTCGGAGGAGGGGGTGCTTCCCTCTCCCATCGTACCTCCTTAAAGGTCCCCCTTCCCCACCATTTTCCTCTCTTCTTCATTGCCTCCACTTTGCACATTCTCCAAACAAAGGACCAATCCTGTGATTTTTGTTCCAGTTCTGCAAATGCTTGCGTTTCTTCCTTTGCATCTATTTGTTTTTTGGGGTTTTTTTTGGGGGGGGGATTATTTGTATGTTGGCTTGTTTATTTGTTTGCTTTCTCTTTCATTTCGTTCCAAAACTGCTGCCCAGTCTTCCTGGGAGGGGAGGGGAATGTGCACCAGTTCCTTGCCCCAAACTTGCTTCACTCCCACTGGGGGCGAGAAATGCCCTACGCAGGGGAGTTAATTTATTAAGCAAACGTTATTAAGATTTCTGATTTACTGCTGTGTGTGCTTTGGGTAGATTCCTGGAATATTACCCTGGCTTTTTCGGATGGAAATTGTCATTTTTGAAATGTTTCTTTTTAATGAAATCACTGGCTCCTTTTCAAACACAAAAGAAAAAAAAATCTGGACCTTTTTTTCAAGAGCCTGTTATAAGGAACCTAATTTTTGGGGCGGAGGGAGTGGTTTTATGGAAACAAAGGGGTTTTGATTTTTCTTACAATCTCATTTTCTTTATTACTTTTAGATTATTCTAAATTCCATGCACAAATACCAGCCCAGATTACACATCGTGAAAGCTGACGAAAATAATGGATTTGGCTCAAAAAATACCGCGTTCTGTACCCACGTCTTTCCTGAGACAGCGTTTATTGCGGTGACTTCCTACCAGAACCACAAGGTGAGCCCAGTTCCTGGGAACCAGTGTGCCTGGGGCTGCCTCCTGGTTTGCATGAAGCCGTGGGGGTCTCCTGCTAAAACCTTAAGCTTTATGGGTGCTTTCATTCCTCTGCACAGTGGGCACCAGCTTCCACCCCAGGGGACTGGAGCAGCGACAGAGCTGAGCCCTAAGGATCCCATCTGTTTGTAGTGTATTCTTGGGATGGCATGACAGTCTCTCTCACCCAAGCATATACCAGACAGAAACAAAATTGTCAAACCATAGATGACCACATCAAATGCGTCAGGAAGGCATCCTGCTGCACTCAGTCAATTATCAGTGAGAAGAAAGGTCCCTGTATTGGATGGCTCTGTGCTCTTGGGCGGGGCCCTGGTGCCACCCTCCCTCGGGCCACCTTTTCTGTTGGGGTCAGTCCTGACTTTTGGATGCACTTCAACTCCGATCAGGGCAGGTGTTGCTGGAAACCTTGAGTTTGGAATTTTTTCAGATGCTTTCCTAATTGTTTCAGTGATTACTGACCCTGGACCGATTACTCAAACAAGATTGGCATTGCTAAAACCAAACCGAAACCAGCCTGTGCTACAAGCACCCTAGATCAAAGCTCTGGGGACTTAGACAAGATCCTGCAAAAACATCGCTTGGTGGGGGGAGGTAGGCTCGTGACCAGTGCTTCCTTTGGTGGCTGCAGTGTTGTGTAGAGGTGGGATGGTGCAGATGGATTGTGTCAATGTCAGATCCTACCCTCCTCCAAATCCAGGCCCCCATTTGGGCATTTAAGGCTAGACAGTGATACTGGCACAGGGTGCCCCATAACTGCAGTTTGAGGGGAGTATCTTCTATTCCTGCTCAGGACAAAAGGTTTATCTATAGATTTGTCATGGTTCATGCCTGTTCTTTTAGAAACCTGAGTGCATGTGGATTCATTTTATTGCAGGGGAGGGTGGGGTTGAATGATTCCTAAGCCTTGTTATGTAAAGATCTAGAATTGGGAAAGGTAAGATAAAGGGGTGTGTTCGTGTGAGTTCTGAGCACAGTCTAGGAGCCCTTGCCACTGTGGGGTTGTAGACGATTAGGAGCATTATGAGGTGATTTGGGGTTAGATGGCTGTGGGAGGGGAAAGTAGGGGGGTATCCATATGGGATCACTGAGGGCAGGTCATATGGACAATTTAACAAGATGCCCCTCCCCCTCCACAGCTCCCATCCCTCCCCCACCTTCAAGGAAAGAGTGGGGTTGGGGGGAAGTGACAGGGGCTGGGCAGCCAGGCAGGAGAGGCCAGGGTAGGGTGAGAGATGGGCTTAGCATCCTAAACCTCCAGTCACCCCATGAAGGTCATTTCATGCAGGCTGGGCGCTGGTTAATCTGCCCCAGTGAAGCCAGGGCAGTTATGAAATGCTGTGGGTAATATCCAAATTCAGATTGTCAGTGACCAGGCCAAGCTGTGATGGATGGTCCCTTCCCGGCCACACAGTCTGTTTGGGATCCCAGGTCTTGAGAAAGCTTCCTTTCAACAGAAAACTCACTCACCCCAAATGCAATTTTTAAAGGGAAAGGATTTTTTTTTTGGAGTTCTCCTTAAACTAATAAGAGCAAAAATGGTAAGGTCAAGTGCCCTGAAATTTGCAACACTATTTCAGGCTAATTTGAGTCTGGCTGCTAGAGACCTGTTTCCTCTAGGGTTGCTGAAAACCTGTGTTTAAGTTTGCGGTGACTGTCACAGGGGAAAAAATGGAAATAAATAGCGCCCAGGATGCCCAGTTCCCCATGTATGTATATATAGGCTTAGAGTCTCTCAGACCTGACAGAGGATCCAAAAATATGTCAGATTTTTTTTTTCCTGCCACGAAAACCCAGGGTCATACAGGAGTGGAAGACATATGAAAATGACCTGTTAAAGACACACGTGGGTGCTCAGGTCCTTTGGGGGAAACTCCTAAGCTTTCTATAGTTCTGATCTTAGAATCTATCAGGAGTGGGTAGACCTGGGGATGTCCACATTCTTTCTCTCTCTGTTTCCAGCTTTACTGAGGTGTAACTGTCCTACAATAAACTGCAATATTTGAAGTATACAATCTGTTAAGTTTGATCTATGTATCTTCCTTTCTTCCTTCCTTTCTTCCTTCCTTCCTTCCTTTCTTTCTTTCTTTCTTTCTTTCTTTCTTTCTTTCTTTCTTTCTTTCTTTCTTTCTTCCTTTCTTCCTTTCTTCCTTTCTTCCTTTCTTCCTTTCTTCCTTTCTTCCTTTCTTCCTCTCTTCCTCTCTTCCTCTCTTCCTCTCTTCCTTCCTTTCTTCCCTTCTTTCTTTCTTTTCTCCATGAAACTATCCCTGTAACCACTTAAGAACATACTCAACACCCGCTAGATTTCTATTTTTTTTAAAAGTCCTCTCCAACAAATATATTTGGTGATCGACATTCGTGAAGGAGGGCCTGCCCAAATCAGGTGTGTACGTGTGAGTTCTGAGCACAGTCTAGGAGGCTGTCTATCTAAATGCTGCTCGTGGGTCTCAAAAAACGTGAGTCTCCAAATATGCATTTGGACCTGTGTATATTGTTTTGTCTTTGCATTTTCTTCCAGTGTTAGTTGAGATTATAATTGACATCCAGCACTATATCAGTTTAAGGTGTGCAGCATTGCGATTTGATTTAACCCACAGCATGAAATGAGTACCGTTAGAAGTTTAGCGGTGGATATAAGTGTGTTTGCTGACTGCAGAGGAATTGCTGTTTTTCTTTGTTGGGCCAGGGAGCCCAGTTGAGCTGTACATGCAGGTCTTTTTAGCCAGCCTGGCATCCAGAAGAGGAGACATTTCCTAGGAGACAACTGGCAGTCACTCTCCTGCCATGAGGTTCCCCCCCACTTTTTAGTTATTGAGTACCAAAGGCATCTCTTTTCTTTGTCAGGAGTTAAGTCTGAATCAGTGCACTTTCCCAGTTGAATCCAGTCCCCTGCGAACATTCCCTGCATGGATCTATGATGTGTGACTTAAATAAGCAGTCAGGTTGACTGTGATTTGTGGACTCTATTTTTTTACTTTATTGTCCCACCTGGTCTGGGTGTTGAGATTCCTGACTTCATGGGTAGAAGCCACCTGAGCTCTTACTCACCCAAGTGTGGGGTTAAGGTGAGAGTCTGGAGGCTGACTGCCTGGGTTCACATCCTTTTGACTTGGGTAAATTATTTAACTCAGTTTTCCCCATCTGTATAATGGTGATAATAAGAAACTTTTTTTTTTTTTGGTTATTATCATTGTGGGGATTAAAATGAGATAAAATAAAATGATATGGAAAGTGTGTCAGGCAGAGCCTGGGACAGAGGAAGCACCAAATTGTTAGTGATTAGTCCATTGATTAACCACTTAACTGATTAGTTTATTAACAGGGCAACTCCACCTGAAAACGCAGGTTCTGGAAAACTCTTTGCTTCCCCTAATTGAGAGTCTGAAAGACTGGGATTTTTAAATCAGTTCTTATTGACTGTGGTTGAAACACAACTACCAATGTTAGTGTTTGTGGTTCAGCTGGTTCATTCCCTAATCGTGTTGTCGATCCAAGGACTGTTTACCAAACATTATGATGCTCTGGGTTTAAGTGTGCAGAGAAAGAAAAGCGGTCTGTATGATTAAATTGCCAGGACAATTTGGAAGAACATGAGCCACCAAGTTTTGGTCTAAAGGGCTCAGTGCCTCCAGACTGATGGTTGCATACAGGTACCAGGTGGAGGCAGGTACGTGGCCGAGTTCATTTCTTACGCTGTAGTCGGTACCACAGGGTTCCTAATGACACGGCGTTATTTCCTCAGCCCAGCTGTGATCCCAGGCTGGATTTGGGAGTTATTTCCCCAGATGGTTGACAGCTTGAAAAAGATATTTAAACACTCGAATCTTCCCCAGCGACGTTCACTCTGTGAAACACGTTTTTGTAAGGTTTTCCCTGCAGTTGTCAGCAGCTCCCAGAGCAGTCCCTAGAAATATTTAGGTGTTAAAAAAAGGTCACGTGGGCATTTCATTGCCCCGCTTTTTGCAACAATGGCTTTGTATGCAAGCGTGCCTCTCCCCCGATATTAACTTACTTTGCCATTAAAATGCATTTGCCTCCTGCTTAAATCATTGTGTATGGAGACCGTATTTATGAGGTACGAGCCTTCTGGTTGGGACCAGGAAATGAACCCCTAATAGAGAGACATAATTAAGATTTTTGGCTCTCGTGAGGGTTTTTTTTTTTTTTTTCAAAAGTAAGAATTCACAACAATTATTCTCATTAATTTTTACAACCTCTGTCTCACTGGTTGGCGCTGGCATTTATATTTGTTTTTCCCCCCACCCAAAACCCCTGCCCCGGATATCCGGTTTGGTGCTGATTTTGGAAGGAGTACATTTGTATGATGAATGGAAGGCAGTCTGAGTGGAGCCTTTTGGTAGAAGGCAGACCTCCAAGTGTATCAGTGTGTGCCCCCGTGAGTGACTAGCTGACACGCAGCATATTAGGAACGGACTTTGATAGACAGGGTTATGGTCAGTGGGGGGACATGTATGAAATAAGACGGACATTTTCATCTGCATCTAAGCTTGTATGTGAACATGTTTCAGGGGTGCTTCGTACATCCCATATGCATCTACACTCAAGTCCACAAAGCAAGACATAGTTGAGATCAACATCAATGTGTACGTAGAGCAAATTGTGCCTATCCTATGCAATCATATTTTTGCCATTTAAAAAATATTTTATTTATTATTTAATTACTTAATTTTGGTATAGGGGGAGGTAATTACGTATGTTTATTTTTAGAGGAGGTACTGGGGATTGAACCCAGGACCTTGTGCATGCTAAGCACATGCTCTACCACTTGAGCTATACCCTCCTCCCATTTTCACCATTTAAAAAAAATGGATGTATAGTCAGTTTGCTATGTTGTATCCGTTTCTGGTGTACAGCATAATGTTTCAGTCATACGTATACATACATATATTCCTTTTCATGTTCTTTTTTGTTATAGGTTACTACAAGATATTGAATATAGTTCCCTGTGCTCTACAGTGGAAACTTATTGTTTATCTATTTTATATATAGTGGTTAGTATCCTAGGCAATCATATTTTTGGAAGCTATGGCAAGATGAGCAAGGATTAGGGAGTAGGTCACCTGTTTGAGGTGCAAGGAATGGGTTTGAGCCAAAGATTTTTGCTGATAAAATACCAAAACCCAGCCTTTTGTTTTTTATCTCAGGATAATTTTTTGTCCTAAGCTCTTGATGGAGCAGTGACATCATGGACTGGGCACTGATTCAGCCCTGATGCCTCTCCCCGATTTGTTCAGTGCCTTCAGGGGCAGGCTTCAGTCACTGGGTGGGTGGGGTGGGGGTGCAGGGAGTGGGGCAAGAATTCCTTCTGCCTCTTTAAAAAGTGATCTAATTTTTACTTAACTTTTTTTTTGAGAATTTCCCCTCCTTAAAAAATGATTTATGGTCAATTGGGTTGCATCCTATTGTCATAAAACCTGAGTGAGAGAGAAAGCCCCTCTAGGTGATGGGCTTTGGGACTTAAAATAGAACTGGGTTGAGGAGTGCACATTGTAAAGACAATTAAAAATTTTTTTTTTTGCGGGGGAGGTAATTAGGTTTACTTATTTATTGATTTTTTTTTTTTAAGAGGAGGTTCTGGGGATTGAACCCAGGACCTCATGCATGCTAAGCATGCACTCTACCATTTGAGCTATACCCTCCCCCTAAAGATGGTTTTCCAAAGAGATTTTAGATGTTTTTCTACTCATTCTGAAGAGTCAGTTCAAGATTAGAAAGTTGTAGGAATGGGTACAGTTTAAAAAAATGTGGGAGGAGGAAATGTGTATATATAGAAATACTCACACATATTTCATAAGTTTTTAAATCGATTTTATATTTTAGAGCAGTTTTAGGTTCATAGCAAAGTTGAGTGGAAAGTACAGAGAATTCCCGTATCCTCCATCCCCTTCAACACACAGCCTCCCCCACCATCAACATCCCCCACTGGCGTGGGACATTTGTTACAGTCGGTGAACCCGCATTGACACATCATCACCCAGAGTCTGTCGTTTGCATTAGGGTTTGCTCTTGGTGTGGACATTCTGTGGGTTTAGACAGATGTATAATGACATGTATTCACCATTATGTATCATACAGAAAACTTTCACTGCCGTAAAAATCCTCTGTACGTCCCCTGTTCTTCCATCCCTCCCTCCTAACCCCTGGCAACCACTGATCTTTTTGCTGTCTTCGTAGTTTTGCCTTTTCCAAAATGTCAGATGGTTGCAATCATATATGTTAATCTTATGTATATTTTTATTGTGAACACACACACATGTATATAGTTATTTTATGTTCGTGATAGTCTTGGAGTTAGAAGGAAACTTTATAAGGCCATCTCTTCCAGAAAACAGAGCATACAAGAATGCTTGTCCCTAAATGGACAAATTGTGGTACCTTCGTTAATTACTCCTACTTTATCAAGGCAATTACTCGGTTTCTCTAAGTCTATAAAAATACTACCCCGGGTGGCCAGGCAGTTGGGGGGATGGTTTTTGTGAGCATTTGAATATGATGGACTCACAGAGAGAAAATTGTCATTGTTTCAATCATCTTTACATTCATCTATCAGAGACAGAGAGTCAGTCCAGTACCAGTTTATGTTAAATATTTCTTTACATGTGTTGAATTTCCCCTTGCAGGAAAGAGAAGGAAGGCCTTAGGTTTGGAACTCTCTGTGGGAACCACTAGAGAGAATTTGATATACTCAGTTTCTTTTCATTAAAGAGGAGGTGATTCCACTTTGACATTTAGAGAAGTGATATGATTTTTTTTTTCACAAAATAAGTTTAAATAAAAAGTGGTTTGATTTAAATAAAAATATTAAGCAGACCAGTGGAGTCTGGGGTTACATAGATAAAATAATGATGGTGAAGGTGACCTTTGAATGAGTGAACTTTGATGAATGCTGGGCTGGTGTCTATAAAGTGATTTGATATATAAAAGTTCAGTTTACACACAGCTTTTAGGGAATACTTCTAGCAAACTCCATGCACTTTTTAACCTAGATCTGCTACTCTACACTCATGCTAACAGAATCTGTGTTGATGGTTGACAAGAAAATTCTGGACCTTGAACCAGAGACCCTGGTCTATCACCAAGTTTTCTACATTGCAACAGAAATTTCTAAGAAGAGGGCTCTCTCTTTCTTGCCTGGACACTTAAAGAGGTTTGGACTTGTTCAGTAGCTGTCATAAATGTTATAATTCCGTACGTGGGTGTTTAATTAGACACCATTTTCCACCGGAGCTAGCCAACTGTACCTGCGATACTATGAAATGGATGTGAAGTGAGGCATAATAGGATTTTGTGTTTTTGGCTTGTTTTTTGTTTTTTATTTTTGGTTTTGATTGAAGTATGGTTGATTTACAATGTTGTGTTAGTTTCAGGTGTACAGCAAAGTGATTCAGTAATATATATATATATATTCTTTATATATATATTCTTTTTCAGATTCTTTTCCATTATAGGCTATTATAGAGGCATGGGAGGATTTTGAAAGCAATGATCAAGTCATTCCAAATGGGGGCTGTCACACTACGGGAAGTTGACATTGTGTCAACGTGTACAATTTTCCAAAGGGAAGAAGGGTGGGGACCAAGGGTTGAGGCTTACATTGTGTCTGAAACACAAAATGCTAAGATTAAAAAAAAAAAAGCCAACCGGGCCAGAATGATGCAGAGTATGAGTCCAATTAATAGGCAAACTGAAACCAGGTTTTTTCCCCCTTTTAAAAGCAGTCTGATGGAGGACATTTTTCCAAAGCCTTCCCTCAAATGAAGTGGTGGGTCCCCGTTGACGCGACTGGCTTAATTTGCTTCTTTGGATTGCCCAAGGCTGCGTTTCCATGACATTTATTATTAGCCGAGCCTCAGGTAGTCTTGTAGCAATCCCGTGAAAACCAACTCTCTCTTCTCTTCCTTCAGATCACCCAGTTAAAGATTGAGAATAACCCCTTCGCCAAAGGATTCCGGGGCAGCGATGACATGGAGCTGCACAGAATGTCTAGAATGCAGAGGTAAGAAAGCAGATTCCTGGGCTCCGTCCCCCTCTGCATCCTCTCCTGCCTCCCCACATCGCCCAGGTGAGCCAGCAGCACCCTCCTGCCTTCCTGACCACAGAGGAGCAGGCACAGAGAAATGGGACCCCGCTCACCACCGAGAAAAAGGAGAGCCTCTTCAACCTGACTCTGATAACCCTCAGCTGTGGTTTCCTCTCGCAGGCAACCTGGAGGGCGTATCTTCCGGGGGTGGGGAGCGTGTCCGAGGGATTCAGGCGGTCTCCATCTGCCTCGGGAACAAAAGCTACAACTTCTTCCGCTTTCTCTGCTGTCTCCCTCCCTCGAGTGAAGTCCTCTCTCCCTTTCTTCCCATAAGTCACAGCCGATGAATGATTTTCCTTTTGGCAACAGCTCTTGGTCAATGAAAGGGAAGTTAATGGCTTGATTTCCTGGGGGTTATATACAGACAAACTTGACACAAGGCACGGTGGGGAGAGGGGGTTATATACAGACAAACTTGGTATCCAAGGCACGGTGGGGAGAGGGGGCGGGGATTGGAAGCTGGTGATAAAAATTGCTCGGTATTTTTACATATCCTGTGGTCTCAGTCGTTGATATGATGAATAGAAGGGGTTGGAGCGAATGTACAGAGTGGGAATTTGGTCTGATTTGAAAGGCTTGTACAAGCATCGCCAGTTTTGTTAAACATTCTCTCTACCTCTCCATAGGCTCCCAGAATAACTTACCATATGGCAAGAGAATTAGAAATACATCTTGATCCCTTTGACCAAGAAATTTTTTCCCTCCCCCTTTCGTTGGGTTTAGTGTTTCAAAATAAAACGAGGTCGTTTAGGAAGCTTTCCCTTATCCTTGCTGGAAGACACGAACAGGGAACGCTGAGTAGACGGACAGACATACTCATTCAAAGGAGGACAAGAGATCTGAGAGAGACAGAGAGAGAGAGGGAGAGAAAGTCCGCGGCTTTGTGGTTTTAACGTTGGGTTTAGAAATACATGCCATGGAAATTATTCGTAGATAGCAGGCTTACTAGATCTAATTTTGCATACTTTTAAAAAATAAATATGCTATTATCTTCAGGTGCGACACGTACCCCACGCTCCTATGAATTCCCGCATTCATAACTGGTTTCTTTCATGATTGTGGATTTGTAAGACGCTTTTATGTGGAGAAACTAAGTTCTTAAATTATCATTTAAAAACATTTTTGGCTTTGAGTATCTACATTTTGAAAGTGGAGTTGGGTTTAGCCTACGGTCGGTGGAAAAGGGAACCACAAATCTCAGGGAAAGCTGAAAGAGGCCAAACTATTTTCAGCCCTGGGCCTGGGGTGCCAGGTTTTAATTTCAACAGTGTCCAAACCCCCATCCCATTCTGATGAGGGTCATCTGTCATTGCGGGAGCTTAGCTGTTGATGGACAAAATCTTGACCCGGTCCTCCTGCAGGTTAGGGTCCAGGCTGTGCAGGGAGGGACTGGATGGAAGCTACCCCGTTGCAGCCTAAAACCAAAGGGTTTTATGCATCCGCCCACATCGTCCCTCCTTCCCACAAGTTCAAGAACTTGTGGGATCATGGATTTAAGGTGTTGCAAATTATCCCTTCAGACTTAACTAGTCTCCAGGTTCTGTGAATTCTACCTTCTTAACCTGTATCGGAATTCGCCTCCTTTCTTCTTCCAGGCTGCCTATTCCAGCCACCAGCATCCTCGCCCCGCCACAGCCTCCCAGCCCACTTAGACCTGACTTCAGCTCTGTTCCCCTCCCAGACATTCTCTAGGCGGCTGCCAGTCACATCTTTGTAAAACGTAAATCAGACACGCTTACTTCACAGCCTGGAACTCCCAGGCTTCCAGGTGCCCTCAGGGAAAGGTCCCGAGTCCTTTGCGTGGTTGACCACGCCCTCCCTACCCGGCCTGGCCACGCCCCCAGCTTGGTTCCTCACCTGTGTCCCCCTCTCCCTCTCAATCCTGCTGAAGGAGCTGCTCCAAATCTGTCTTCTTGCCGTGATTTTCGGCCCTTTGAACAGCAGGTGTAGTCTGCCTCAGTCTCCGTCCCCTCGTCCCCCGTCACGTGGCCATCTCCTGCCATCACTGAGGTCTGCTTGTAGATATTCCTTCCTCCAGGAAGCTCCCCTGGGCCCGGCTTGCATCGTCCGGGTTGAGTCTATTCCCAGGAGCCCTCACTGCTTTCCTGCGTCAGGCCAGGGCCCTGCACTTGGGAAGCCAATGTTTGGACAGATGATGGACATCGAAGGAGAGACAGGCGGTCAAGTCCAAGTGTTCAGGGGCTCAAATGTCAGCAGTCCTGGAGACTCGCTCCTAAAGCCCTGGACAACAGCTGGTGAGCTTTTAGGCAGGGGACTCTCCTTTGGTCTGGACTGGCTGCCCTTTCCATCCCCTAGTCGATTCACTGAGGTTGGACAAGGTGTCATTCCTGGGTAGGCACTTGGGGACGGAGGGGAGGAAGGGTGCTTGGTCATCAGTAGGTCCTGTGATTACCATATTGGATCAGAACTCTCAGCCCGAGAGCCATGTGTGTCTTTGTGGCCAAGTTAGGAGTTACACTGGGACCAAGAGGGCTGAACTGACCACTCACCAGGTGGGGAGAGTGGACAGGATCATCTGTCCGGCTCTCTGGAGAGGGGCCCTGGGGAGGAGAGGCAGTGAAGCAGTGGAAGGCTTTGGAGTCAGACAAATCTCAGTTCCATCCTTGCTCCACATTTATCAGTGTGTGACCCTGGGCCAGTGAGTTAAGCTCACGGAGCCTCAGCCTCCTCATCTGTGAAATGGGCATGAACAAATAGCGCCTCCACTTTCTAGGGTTCTTAGAAGAGTTTCATGAGAAGATGCCTGTAGAATGCCTATAGCCCACGCTCAAAAAAATGATCTGATTTGGGGAAACATTCCTCGTGACTCCCAGTTCTGTCCTTGTTCAGAGTTTCTTCTCCTGGGCTGTGGTCCCAGCTCCCAGGTCGCAGTAGGTAGTGACAAGTGGGGAAGATGGTTCTCCGGAGACGGCCCTGATAACAGCCCGGCTGGAACGGCAGGCTCCCTGTTAATCTTGTCATCCTGTTTCCTGTCCCCCACACACCCGGTGACAGCTGGCTCAGGGAGCGAAGCAGGAGGAATGAAATTTCCTCTAATTCTGACAGTCGCACGGAGGGCGAGGGGTGGGCTGATGCAGGGCTGAGCACTGACGTGCAGTGATTCCACATAAATAACTTTTGGATTAGCTTGGCAAATGTCTGGGCACTCACCCCACTCTCTCTCTTCTCCAAGTAATCCGTGTTTGGAAAATGCAGATGGTGTCTCTGTTATTTTCCAACATTTATTTATGGTTTCTAGTTACAGAAGTAATAACTGCTTACCATGAACCCGAGGAAGTGATGGCAAATCACAGAGAAGAAAATAAAACCATTTGCAAAGCCGGCCTCTAGCCGGCTGATTAAAATATGTGCCCAGGTTATTTCAAAAGGTTAATCTGTGGCTTAAAAACGTCTTATCCTCAAAACCAATATTTCCCGAATTGCGGTACCCTGACCCTGGTGACAGAGGAGATAACTTTGGAGGGCGTGCAGACACGGAGGCCCATCAGATGGATTTCATAGGCTTCAAATGAGATGAAGTTCTAAGGAAGGAAGGAAAAAAGGAAAGGAGATGGGGAAGGAGGGAGGAAGAAGTGTTCAGGCTGATTATTTATGAGAAATGATTGAGAAGCAGGAGAGATGGTAGAAAGATCTGGCGAACATTGTCAAGGTGATACATAAATGACAGAAGTCTGGGAATACACCTGAATTCTCATTCTATTGAGAAAGCGTGGGAGCTTCCCTGCTGTTGGAAATGCTCTCGGCCCTGGTCTTTCATAGAACGTTGCTTCCTTTGAACTTTGCTTCCATCTTGAAGATGTGTTCAGACCAGTTCTGAACTTCTTAGGAGTCAAAGGGGCTGGCGGGGCCAAGGCCAGGGCCACCAGGGAGTGGGGAGGGCGCCTTTCTGGAGAGGATGGGAGCCAGGCGTTGCAGGCTGAATACAATTTGACTCTGTTGGGAAGAAGGGTTTTCTGGGTTGGATCGGAGAAGTGGACAGGGATCTACAAGTCTTGGGCTCCAGAGGACGGGTGAGATTCTGAAGATCTCTGAAAGCCAGCTGGCGTGGCTCACTGACAGGTGACACTGTCAGAAGGGCTGTCCCTGGAAGCATGGGGGTCTGGAGGGAGGAGTGGTCCCAGGAGGCAGCATCTGGTCCAAGCTTCCCTCTTTTGCAGAAGGGGAAACTGAGCCCCGGAGAGTCATTTATTTATTTATTCAGTTTTTGATCTGCTGCTTTTTTATGAAGTGCCCTCTCTATGCAAGGGCTGGGGACACAAAAGTGAATCAACCCACTGAGGGAGGGGCAGGGCCCACAGATGGCTCTGGAGTGGGGTCCGGGCTGCTGCACTGAGTAGCTCCGGGGCTCCCCTTGTCCTCTGAGCTTCCAGCGCCTCGTCAGTAAAACGGGAGATAATTATAGAACCTACCTCCGGGGTCGTGGCACGGATGAAATGAGGTAATGCGTGTGTCCTAATTACTATTGCCATGAAACAGATTACTCCTAAATTTCACGTGGACTGGCCGAGGAGCCCCGGGCTCAGAGCTATGCCATCAGCTCTGTGTGTGTGAGACTAAATCCAGGGCAGCCAGAGCTCTGGCGCCGAGCTTCCGATGGAGCTGCAGCCCGCTAAAGGGGCGGGAAGTACCAGGCACCCTCAGTCATTCCATGATGAGCTCCCAGTGCTCCCAGTTTCATCCAGTTGCAACCTGCTAGCCCTCAGGAATGCTCCATAAATCCTATTCCTCTGGAAAGATCAGGCATCCCCTGTTATCACTGTGTGTGGGGCAAAGCGGGAGTCCCGGGGAAGCACTTTGGACAAGTTCATGATGTTGGGAAGTAAGTCCACAGGTTGGGAATTTGGGAAGGCTGCATCTGGGCAGTTGCTGCTGGCGGTCAGGTGTTGGTGGGGGCGGCGGGTATCTGAAGGCCTGACGGGCTTGGACGTCCAGGCTGGCACACCCCCACGACTGGTGGTTGATGCTGGCTTTTGGCTGGGAGCCCATCAGGGTCGCCCGCTGGAGCGTGTGCAGGTGTCCTGCCCAGCGTGGCAGACTCAGGGGGGTCAGACTCCCTCCGTGGTGGCAGGCTGCCCCCGGAGAACCAGCCGGAAGCACGGGACTTTTGCTCACTCGATCTTGGAAGCAGGTAGTGTCTCTCCTGCTGCATCTCCTTGGTTGACTGGGACTCATTAAGGAAGACCCAGATTCTGGGAGGAGGGGCAGGGAACCCTCCTCTAGGTGGAAGGAGAGACAAAGAGTGTTCCCACGTGTTTTAACACTGCTTCAGGCTGCGCAGGGGTGCCTGGCGCCGGTCCCCGGACCAGGGTGATGCTGGATTGTGTTAGATGTTGAGATGGGATCTGGGTTCTTGTGAAGCAAGTTGACTTGCCCCGGGCCACATAGCCAGTCCAAGTGCAGAGGCCTGGCTGTGAGCTTGGTTTCTTCAGGATGGAGAGAGTCCCCCGTTCTCCCCTCAAGGCTGCTGCTGGTCCTCTTGGAAGGACAGACAAACCCCAGAATAGGAACGAGCTGCAGCAAAGTGCTCCCCCCAGCGCTTCTTGCTTTATTTCACACGCAGCGAGCAATGCCTGGTCTTTCCAGCAAACGCAGCATTTGTGGAGCGTGACTAGGGTAGCAGAGTGCAGCTGTGGTGGCTTCAGAGGGCTTCATGATGGGCTCCCCGTGTCTTGGCAGGAAGTGGTCTCTGGAGCTGGGGTACCTGGAGTCTCTGATGGGCGGGCTTGGATGTTGAGTCCCCCAACCACAGAGCAGATAGGAAAGCTTGGAGCCTGGGATGTCCCATGTAAAATGAGTAGGTTGGTTTTATCAGCCCCAGGCCATGGACGTCTCTACCCACCCTCATTAGGAACTGACCATTCTCCCCCACCCACCCCCTTGTCTCTGTAGTGTTCTGTCATCTCTTCTGTCTTCTTCCTTTAGGGTCGGGCTTCTTAATTAGAATCTAAGATTCCTTTTGAAAATCCGCTTAAGCAAGGAAGTCTGGAAAACTCACTCTACATTAATAGAAAAAAAAATTCGTACAATCTTAGGGGATTCATGGTGTCCGGGACCTTTAAAAGGTTAAAATCCTTCTATTGGAACCGTCCCTCCTTTTCCCACCCCTTCCTTCCTGATTTTAAATGACTGTTCAGTGCCTAACCTCAAATAGTCATTTTTCAAAAGGAAGGTGAGCGCTCTTATGTTCTCATTTGTGTCGTTGAGGGGAATGCCCAACTAGTGAGTGATTTCCAGGACAACAATGTGGAGATGGCATGAACTCCCCACTTCTCGCTGTACTTTTGGTGGCTTCCCCTGGAAAGTGTGAATTTATGTAAAACCAGAAGGCGGTTATGTTTGGGAGGCTGAGCCACCCCACATTGTGAAATGGTTTGTCCCAAGAGGGTCCCCTCTTGGGTCATGGTTGTCCTTCTTATCCATCATCATTGAACTTTTTCCAGTCTTCTGCAACAGTGTCCTCTCCCACCCCCTGCCCCAGCTCTTCAGGGACAGTGTCCGTGGGCAGATCACTCACTCATTCTTGCTTAAGCAGCATTTCTCAGCCTTTGGGCAGATAATTAGCTGAGGCGTAGGAGGCTTGTTAAAAAAGTGGATTCCTGGGTCTCACCCTCAAAGGTGCTGAATCAGTGGCTTTAGGGAGAGGGTCAGAAACTGCCCTTTAACAACTTACCTGATGGAAGGGTTCCCCTGGTCACACCTGGATAATCCCCTTGGCCCTGCAGGAGGAGCCAAGACATGCAGATTATGCGTGACCTTATTTTTCTGGAAATAGAGCCCACGTGCTGGGCTGTTTTATAAAAAAGAATCCTTTTCTTTATTTGGTGCTCAACTTTGGCTGAACATCAGGAGAACCTGGAGTGCACCTCCACGCACTATGAAAAATGTAAGCCATACAGAAAACAGGGCAGAATTGTACAGTTAGCACCCATACACCCACTGATTAGGTTTTACAGTTAATATTTTGCTGTGTATTTGCTCTGTGCTACATCCAACAACCAATCTGTCCATCCATCCATCTATCCACCCACCAATCCATCCATCTAATTTTTTTGATGCATTTCAAACTCAGTTGCAGACATGAGTACGTTTCACCCTTGTAGACTTCAGCCTGCATGCCATTAGCTAGGATTCAATTTTTGTTCATGATTCTCTCTTTGAGGTAAAATTTCCATACAGTAAAATGCACAAATCTTAAGTGCACCATTCACTTTTTGGCAAAAGCACATACCCGTGAAACCCAGGCTCCTATAATAATATAGAACATTTCTTCACCCTAGAACGTTCCCTCAGGTCCCTTCCCAGTTAATTCCTCCTCCACCTCCCCACCAGAAACAATCAATATTCTGATTTCTTAAAGCTATAGGTTAGCTGACTTCAGAGCTGCAACTTGAAACCACCACTCTGATATTCACTAAGGCAGAGATTTCGTAAGGGAACCCCAAGATCTCAAACCAGCGTTGCCGCAAGCGGTGGGTGCTCATAGCCAGAGCGGGAGGCGTCTTTAAGTTCCTCGGTGTCCCTCAAATCATACAGCCCTGGCTGAATCAACGGTGGGACATTCATGTCACTTCTTTGTGTCGCCCCTGGTCTCACCAGCGCGATGGAATAGGCAGCATTCACCTTGCTTTTCTCCAGCTGGCTGGTGTGATGTGAAAGGAGTAATAAACTGGTTGCGAAGCACTCTGTAGATGGGAAGGAGAGAGCGATGGTTATTTGCAGAGTTAAATCCTGCCTGGGGTGAGCTGCCCCCAGTCCCTGGAGTGTCCACGCGCGTTAGATCAGAATAACTTCCCCAAGCGTATTAGAAAGTTAATAAATCAAGAAGGCTCTCATGGGATTGTGCTCTGTCCACCCCCGCTTTTCATTTTAATCACAGATCAGCGTGCTAGCGAGAGGAGGCACGTGTTCCCCGAGAACGGAGATTTTATAGTCCCCTGCCTTGCCCCGGCGCGAGGCTTTTGTTGTTTGAGAAAGGCTGTCAGAAATTAAGTAAGCATCGCCGGGGTGGTGGAGGTGGTGGGGCGACAACGGACAGCCGCCAGCACCCCAGCACCCCAGCACCCCTGCCACCTGCTCCCGTGAAAAGGCCGATTCAGTTGGCTGCAGTGGAAAACATTCTCCGGGGCGTTCGTTAGCTGGCGGCAGGCGGCGGGGCCGTTTGGCCGTGGATTTCAATATTCCCTTGTAACGTTTTACAACCCAGACCCGGCGACAATGGCGTCATTCATTGCATCCGCTCACGTGGAACAGAATGTGAGAGGGGGCGGAGCCGGGGAGAAGCTGGTCTGCGGCCCTGACAGCCAGGAGGACCCCGGTGGGTGTTCCGACTGGGCAGAGCGTGTCCATGGCCGTGGGGCTGATACAGTGGGGAGCAGTGGGATTTGACATTTGGGAAAATGAAAGGCCCCCCAAACAGCAGGACCGATTGACGGTTTGACTGGTAGAGGTTGCCACGGCCCGGTATCCAATACCCAACTCTGTCATCGCCGAGGATGCTCCATGTGACAGAATGGGGGTGTCGCCCAAGTGGTGGTGTGAAGGCAGCAATTCCCTATTACCAAGTGTAAGTCGTCAAGAGCTTTGAAATAGTTCTGACCCCGGGAGGCAGCCCAGATTTACCTCTTCTTGGCTGAGAGATCTGGGGCAGGTTGCTTAACCTCTCTGAGCCTCATTTTCTCCATGTCTGCAAGTAAACCTAATCGTACTGATGGAATAGGATTCTTGCCAGGATCAAATGAGGGAAAGCATGTAAGTCAACCAGCACAGTGGCTGGAACACAAGGAGACACGGACAGGACAATGTGAATGAGGAGGAGGAAGATGAGGGTGAGACTGGTGAGGATGGTGAGATGGTGATGATAATGATGGTGGTGGTGATGACGATGAAAAAAAAGCCCTTAGTCGCTGGCCCCTCTTCCCAGATGCACAAGGGTTTTTCAACTTTCACTATAATTCTCTGGGACTCTGGATTCTTCAGTGATGCTGAAGAGGAAAACAGTTTATCTTCTCATCACAGGGACTTTGGAGACTTTGGCTGGATGGCCACCCACTGAGTTCCTTTGATGGGTCCATCGATGAACCTGGGGAAGATTACCCCAGTGTTGTTTGCTGCTACCATTTTCTTCTCTTTGTGTCTGTTAATCCCACACTGATGGAGAAGCCACTCCCCTCTCCTGTGACTCTCTCCTGACACCTGTCAGATGGATTTGGGGATGTTGCATCTCAGGTGGTGGGGATGGTGATGCTTCAAGCCCCCTGGAGAGAAAGAAACTGTGAGGAGCAATGGTTTTGGGGATAATAGGGTTTCCCACTTCTGTGAGTGTTGGTAATCAAAAGCAGCATTTGGCCTTTCCAGAGAGTAACCTTGCAATTCGGCAGTGCCTGAAGGGAGAATTCCACGGAGTCCATTGATACATTTTCTTGTAAATTCCTTCAGCCAACATTTTTTAAGAGTTATTTTCTTTAATTAAGAGAAAATAACTGTCCCCATGAAGAATATCAAAACCAAAAGAGATTTTCCCCTTCTTATTGGATCCCTGACATCCCAGTACTTAAATCAAGCACGTCCTAAATAGAATTACCAGCGACATTCAACAACTTTAATGTTTTATTATTATTATAATTTCTTCTTCTTCTTCTTTTTTTTTTTCCGTTACGTAGCTTCAGCCTCCGAGCGAGGCCTACAAAGCTGGTTTCATTCCTTTCAGCCTCCTGGCCCCAGGGAGAGATTCTGAGTGCTGGAACTGCTCAGGGTGGCTCCAGCTTTGGTTCTGAGATGGCACAGACCATAAGAAAGCTGGGCTAGGAGACCCCTGGGTGTCGTACCCTCGTGGAAACTTGGCTGACACTCTGCTGTCCCCTGCCTGGTTACTCTGATGTGTTTTCACATGACAAACAAAGGCAGGGGCCCCAGGGTGGAGATGGTCACACCCCTGGGGTGGGGGTGGGGGGAGAAGTGGAAGAGGAGTCTTGGCCCTGAAGCCATTCACCCCTAAAAACATATTATACTTTAAACACTGAAAGAAGTAATTTGCAGACTGTCTAGAAGTGATTAGGGGACTGTTGGGTTTGAATTCTGGTCATTTCTCTTTCTAGCTCTGTGACCCTGGGCAAGTTACTTAATCTTCCCGGGGCCTCAGTTTTCTAATCTGTAAAATGGGGACCAAAGCAGTACTCAACCCACAGGGTCACAGATGGGACGAAGAGGGTTGATGCAGCATCCTTCAGAATGTGCTGGGTGTAGTGCTCTTTGTATGGGAGATGCTCTTGGATTTTAATGGGGAAGGATTTTCACTGCATCAAAGGAACTGTCAACTACCACCACGAATTCCTAGTTTCACGAATATTCTTGCTCAGAGGGAGGCCAATCTTATTTGTGTAAAGAATTAATTTTAAAAATGGAATAAATCAAAGAATAAGTGGTTCATGGCAAAAAATCACAGCTCAGTTCGGGATTTCCTGATACCTATTTCCTCTAGGGAGGGGTTCTCTCTCTGTCTCGGTCCATGGGCTTCTCTGGCAAGTCTAGTGAAACTTCTGAATTCCTTTTCAGAATAATATGATTAAATGTATAAAATTAGGTGCACAGATTGCAAAGGAAACCGATTATATTAAAATGCAGTTGTCCAAATATTTTCTAAGTGGCAATATAGTAATATACACCCTCTACGACTGTCTTAAGTAATAGGTGGAGAATGACTGTAATTTTGAAGTCGCCGTGAGCATCGTGGTATCTGGAGACGTGGACCACAGGATGTGAAGTTACTTTGTTTTTGTGGGTGGCAGTCACTAGGGCTGCTAATACAGCTGTGGCTTGTTGCCTACGGCCATGACAAGAAAGAAATACTAAATTCCAGTTCAAGATTATTGAAAATAAAGATGTCATTTAAAAAAATCCAAGTTTACACCCTCAAGTTTCCCCAGAGTGAAGACCTCCAAGTGAAGGAGACAGGCTTATGGAACTGCTTCCTCCCGAGAGATTTTTATGAGCTGAAAGCACGAGTCATTTTGTAACTGGAGTGCGTTGTTGGATATGTTCAACAATCGTGGGCGATAGCAGGCTCAGAGAGGTTAGGTGCCTTGTCCAAGATCACACAGCTAGTAGACGGTAGGTCTGGCATAGAAGTCATACTTTCCTGAATCGAACACCTTTATGCTTCCCACTGTTCGCTGATTCTTAGAAATTCAAGTGAAAATCAGAGTCTGGTGGGTGATCAGGGAAGGGCAGCTGTCTGGGGGACACAGGGCAGGCTGCTGTGGCTTCTCCAAACCATCTCTGTATTTTCCCCATTTTGCAGATGTGATGACTGAGGCCTAGCTAGCTGACCTGCTTTATCTGAGCTCTCAGAATTGACAAGGACATGGGGCTGTGTGTGCTACAGACTCGGTGTGTGGGGGCGGGGGTGGAGGACTTGTTTCTGGGGGTTGTGTGAAGAATGGACGTTTCCCCAGATATAGCAGCTTTTCTGAATCCACAGGTGACTTGGGATCAGACTCAAATCCCGTCCTGCCCCTCCCACTCCCAGGGTCGCCTCCTGGGGGGAAATGCAGTGGGGACCTTTGAGTATATCTTCATCTTCATTTTAATTTTGCTTTCCAGCCAAGCGGGGTTTCCCCTGTGGCTCTCAACCCTGTTTCCATTGTCTTTTGTCACCCAAGGAGATGTGGTGGGTGAGGGACATGGGGAAGATGAGTGGAGACCCTGGAGGGTCACATGTCTCTCCAGGCAGCTGTAAGCACTTCCTTTACTTGTGGGTGTATTCCCCTAATCTAGTCCTCCTGCTCCATTATAATAATAATTATTATTTTCAATGTAGAAATATTCATATAAACTTCATAAATGCTCACTGTGAAAAGAGTCAAGCAATGCACACTTGCAAAAAGTAATGAGTGACCGAAAAGCTTTCCCATAACCCCAGCTCCTGGAGGGAACCACTGGTAATCATTTCATAATTTAGATCGTGTTATGTCTTACCTCTTGCACAGATTTCTGAATTTGTACATATACAGTTTTCTCCTTTTTAAAGGTTGCATAATATTCCACCATTTAGCTCTGCCAATGTTTACTCAACCATTACTGAGAACGTTTAAATCGTTTCTAGTTGTTGTCCTTGTTATAGACAATGCAGCAGAGAAAATCCTCATACATATGGCTTTGGGCACTCACCTAAACAGCTTCTTAGGAAAATTCATGTTCATGGGATTGCTGAGACCACATTATTGTAGATTTTAAAAAAGGATACTGTCAAATTGCCTTCCAGAAAGGATGTGGCAGATCACCCTTCCATCAGCCTGCACTGTAATAGTTAACTCTCCTGTTCAAGATTTCCTTTCCTTTTTTTTTTTTTTTTTAACATTTTTTATTGATTTATAATCATTTTACAATGTGTCAAATTCCAGTGTTCAGCACAATTTTTCAGTCATTCATGGACATATACACACTCATTTTCCTTTCCTTTCCTCAATCTCAAACATTGGCAGCCCCCTTCCCATCCCCCTTGGGTGTGGGAATGTTATGGGTCAAGGCATTCTCTTATCCACCTGGATGCTCCTCTCAATTCTCCCTTTTATCTTTGAGCCATCTCTCCTCTCAGCTCCTCTGCAAACTCTCACTCTGATCCCTCCTCCACCCACCTGGTTTCCTTTTGGGATGTTGGTGATGCTCAGCACCACTTCCCTCCTTTCCAGGAGAGGTTTCTGGTGAATTTCCCAAGTTCTCATGAGGAAAAAAAAAAAAAAAGGAATACCTGGTCTGAAAGCTGAAGGTAAGGGAATGTGGAGGACCTGATCCTAAGAGTGTGAGGGACCAGATTTTGGTCACTTTGGAGGATGCTGTACGTATGGCATCATAAACTGAGGTGCAGAAGATGGTGGTCCGGAGGTCTGTGAGTGATCGGGATGGGACCTGAATGTGGATCTGCCCTGTGGATCTTAGATCCAGTGCTCTGTTTTCTATCTCTTGTCCTTGCTCTTCTGTCTTTCTCCCTTTTCTCTCTCTCTCACTCTGTCTCCCCAAAACTGTGACAGTCATGCCCATGGCTGTTACTTGTGGAGCACTCTCTGTGTGCCAAGTACTGTTCTAAGTTGTTCACGTGTGTTAACTCATTTCTTCTCTCAACAACCCTTTGGACTGGGAATTTTTTATTGTTCCTCTTTCAGAGATGGGAAAAACAAGGCAGGGAGAAGTTAAGTATGATGTCAGTGGTGACAAGTCCAGCAGCTCAAAAGGAAATTCTAAGGCACCAGCAGCAAACTCTCCAGATTAGGGTAACCTAGGATGTTACGTGGCTATCCTAGGTGGTCAGCCATCATTCATTACTAACTTTGGGCAAAGACCTCAACCCCATTTTAAAGATGGAGACGCAGAAGTTAAGTCTAAGTGACTTCTCTGCTCTTCAGCTTTTGAATTAGGAAATTCAAAGACATCTAGAATAGACTGAAATAGTTCAACTGCCATATGTATTTATTGGTTATTAAGAGGTGTTCTGAACTGGGGGGGGTGCTCATTTATATTTCTGCACATCTATATTCATAAACCTACTTGCCTAATGTATAAGGCATGAAAAAATGATGACTCAATATTTATGTCCGTGGCATAGGATGCACTTGAGTATACCTAGATCGCCTCATTCATCAAAGATCCCCTCTGTTTCTTATTCTGTGATTTTTCTGGTGGGATTCTTTGACCCTGTGGTTCGGCCAGTGGGAGGACCTATATCAGGCCACTGATCGATATTATTTCGTATCTTCTCTCTTTCAGTAAAGAATATCCCGTGGTTCCCAGGAGCACAGTGAGACAGAAAGTGGCTTCCAACCACAGTCCTTTCAGCAGTGAGCCTCGAGCTCTCTCCACCTCATCCAACTTGGGGTCCCAGTACCAGTGTGAGAATGGTGTGTCCGGCCCCTCCCAGGACCTCCTGCCCCCACCCAACCCGTACCCGCTGCCCCAGGAGCACGGCCAAATTTACCATTGCACCAAGAGGAAAGGTGAGTTTGACAGCCCTGCTCAACTTGCCATTTTACTTCTTGCTGCCTTTCCTTGAAAAAAAAAAAGGACACATAACTACATGTGTGTGTTTTTTTTTAAATGTAGCCAATACAAAATTATGTAGAGATTATAAGAGATTCAAACCATTCTGGTAAACCTAAAGATTCCTTTGACACATCTTCCCCAGGTTCTAGCCCCTTCTTTGGGGAAAACTTATTTGAAATGTCCTGACCCATTTATTTGTTGACACACATGGGTGCATACAAATACAATGAGTTTTGCTGTAACTTTTAACAGCTGATATCATACTATATGTGTTTTGCAACTTGCATTTTTTTTTTAAAACTTCAGAATACATTGTAGGTATCTTTTCTTGAACCTAGAGTGGCCTCATTTTTTTTTCTAGCTGCTGAAGAGGAAATTATTTCCCCAAAAAGGTGAAGCAGGGTTTCTGTTGCCACTTCTGCCAGTGGTCAGGGAGTGTCCCAGCTGTATTATAAGCCACATTGCAGGGAACCTCCTTGTCGCTGGCTGTGCTTCTCTAGTTCATGTGCAGGGTTTCTCCCAGGCGGATTCTTGGTTCTTCCCTTTTCCAGATCAAATCAACACCTCCCCCCACCCCCACCCCCCAAAAAAAGGGAGGGGAAGGTAGGGGAGAAAAGAAAATCGCATCTGATTTTCCCTCCTGCATATCCCTCTTTAAGTCCACCAAGCTGGTCCAGGACACTCCATAATTTCCTTTGCTGGATGAGAAATGGATGACTTTCCTAAGTTACCCAAGTCCAAAGGGGAGGTGAAGGAAGTAAATTTCTGTTAGCACGTTTTCCGAGTCAAGAGTTGAAGGGGTTGACGTGGGCTGCGAGGCCAGAGAAACGCAGATTTGAGTCTCAGCCCTGCCACCAGCTTCCTGCGTGACGTGACCTCAGGCGGGTGTCCTCGCCCCTCCGTGCCTCAGTTTCTCACTTTGTAAATGGTGCTAAGTCCCCTGCAGCAGTGGGTGCTTGGTGAGCACCCAGTGAATGGCCGCTGCGATAGAATAAATAGCAGGTAACCCTCCAGAAAGTGAGTGCCAGGACGAAGCCAAGAGAAGACTGCTCGTCTGGGGTGGGGTGGGGGTGGAGCTTGGGAAAATGGATGCGAGGGGAGGGGACCACGGACCCCAGTGCTTACTCCTGTCGTCTCCAGAGTCAGACAGGTGAGATGAATCCTCCCTTTAGGGGCAAGTTACTTAGCAAACTCCTCGAACCCTCACTAAAAAGCACCTACTGACTTGGGCTCATGATCAGACCTGCCTTGAAGGTTTGGGCTGAGTGTCATGAAATCCTGCTTGTCGAGTGTTTATCACGGTGACTTGATAAGTCGCCACTATTCTGCTCCAGCAGACCCAAATCTTAGTCATTCTGAGTGGCCTAGTGGACCTCACAGCCCCAGGAGCCAACACGATGCCTTTGAAAGTCCAGTGCTCAGTGCCTGGAACTTCTTTAAAAAAAAAAAAAATCAGCTCACTATCCAGAATCCATGGTGAAGGAGGCTTTGGCGCCTTTCTCTGGGTCTGGGGTTACATGAGGAAAGGAACACAGCCTGACTATTTGACATTTACCAAAATTGCCTTTCAGAGGAGGGAAGAGCTGTCATTGGTCCAAGCCTGGGGCTGGGGAGCTGACCTGGGTGAGACTGAGCTTTTCAGCCTTACCTGAAGCCCATCCAAGCTCCTTGGATGGCGAAGGCCTGAGCAATATCACCCCAGCAGGCCCCCCTGGCCTGACTCCCAGCACGTTGGCTGCCAGATGGGCTGGAAACCAGATGCCTGCAAGCTTGTCCGCCTCCTCAGGCACAAGCAGGGGTTAAGAATGTCCCAGGGAGCACAGGTTCCCTGCACAAAGATTCTGTTTTATATTATATTTAAGGGTGGCCTGCCCAGGTTCTGGACCACAGCCCTTTCTAAAACACTATTAAGTAGGTGCTCTTATGAACCCACTTTACAAATGGGGAAACTGAGGCTCACAAAGGGAAAATCATGTCCTGATGGTTCTTGAAGGCAGAATTTGAACCTAGGCTGGGTCTGCAGACTCTGCCTGGGCCCTGGACGACCACCCTCTCTGTCTCCGCCTGTTCATGCCTTTGCTTATGAGCTACAGTCTCCAAATTTTATCCTCTGCTAGAGATCTGATCTTGAGACTGGGTCAAACAGGCTGATTAAGCGCTCACCAGTTTCGAATTAGAGAGCTCTTTCGATTAAATTAATGCCAGACCAAAAGAAGAGGAGGAAGAAGTTAAAAGAAATCAGGGCACTGTTTTAGGTTCGATGTTCACAGCAGCATTCTTGTAAATGCACTTGTGGGGGATGCAGAGGGGAGGCTTTGAGTGCAAGGCTCAATGCACCTCTTTGAGTGATGTGAGCAGCTCGAGTGAACTCAGGATCAACCTGAGCTGGCCCCTGGGGAAGCTGGAGTCAGCGGCTGGTCCGTTGCTGTGCGTCCCGGCGGCTGACACTTTCCAGCAGTGTGATTGTGGGGAACTTGCTTCAGCTTTCTGAGCCTCAGCTGCCTTTTCTGCAAAATGGGGATAACCATAGCACCTCCCCTGCAGGGTTGTTGTGAGATGAAATGAGATAATCCAGGCAGAGCACCGAAGACAGTGCCCGGTACCTGCTCCATGAACTCAGCCAGATGCCGCTGCCCCGCCCTGGTGAAACCCACACTGTTGCAAGCAGCTGGGACAATACAGGGCTAATTATAGAATTGTTTGATGAAATGGTGATCAGATGGGATAAGGCAGATGTGCAGCATGCTAACAGAGTTCAAAGTGGGGTATCGGACCAGGAGGGGACATCCGGGGAGAATTTCAGCTGAGAGTGGGAATTGGATGGAGAAGCAAGGAGCTGAGGGGGTGTCCAGGGGTAGAGAAGAGTGTGTGCACAGCTCCTTGGAAGATGGGGAGTCCCACCCCTGCTGGGGGTGTGAACAAAAGGCCGGAGTGACTGCAGCACAGACCAGGGGAAGGTGCTGGGCAATGAGGCTGTTCAGAAAGGCAGGGACCAGCGGGACGCCAGCCAGCGTTAAGCTGTTTTGAGGAGTTTGGACGGGCAGCCATTGGAGGGGCTTAAACCCGTGAGTGGTGTGATTCGGGTTTTGCTTTGAAGCAGTCACTTTGCTGTGATATAGGAGGACTAGATGGATGTGTGGGCCCTTTTGAGAGGCTTTTGCAGGCTCTGAGGTGTGAGATGATGGTGGCTCTGACTGAGGTGTGGGGAGAAGACCCTGAGGTGTGGGTGGAATCGGGGCGTTGTGCCTGGTTGCAGATAACAAGGTGAGGAATTGCCCTGCTTTCACAGAGGCGGAAACTGAGGCCCGACATTGAGTACCGTGCCCAGTGTCACCCAGCTAGTGGGCTGTTTCACCTCAGTTTCATAGTGAGGTCTGTGCGCTCACTTTTGCAAAAACCTCTGCCCTTCTCTCCACCCTCCACCCCCAAGAGGGAGCTCCCAGAGATGGAGAACATCCCAGGCAAGCCCCATCTGTCCTGCCTGCCTGCCTCGGAGACGAAAAAAGAAAGCAATTCATCATCAGCCTCCATTGTAAAGTGATAAGGAATCAGCCGAGGTTTCCTTCCAGTTTGGGATTCCCGTTAAGTGATAACTCCATGGGTGGCTTCCCCCCCCCAACCCCCGCCCCAGCCCCTGCCTGCCCCACTATCTGACTTCCCTTCATTGTCTGTCTCCTTTCCAATGAGCCTAGGAGGCAGCCCCAATGAAATGTCAAAGGGCCAGGCAGGCCAGAGGGCCCCTTATGTTTGGACCCAGCTGTCTCCAAGCTATCTCTCCCGATGGATAGAGCCAGAAAAGCTGGGAAGGTCTTTTATCAACGCCACTCAATCAAACCCAGGACCCCAGGGCCTGGGAGAGCACTTGTCTGTCTGTCTTTCTCCCTCCCACCCTGACAACTCTCCCCGCCATTGGAAACCCAAATAAAGATTTTAGCAAAGTCATTTTCTGCACTAGATCCTGACAGGGAAGGCAGAGACGGGAGAGGGGGTGGTAACTGGATATAGCAAAGGTGTTTGCAATTTCTCAGTCTATGCCGTTTTCAAAGCAATTCCATCATCCTTTCCTTCTCGGGATGCTCACTGCAGTCTTTGAGCCACGGGAGATGCCCTCATCCCCGCTTTGCAGGGGGCAGATAGAGGGCTAAGAGCTTGGGTTAGATTCCCAAGGTTATGTGGCTGGTGAGTGGCAGATCTGGGCTGCATTCATCAAATAAATATTGGTTGCGCACTTAACTTTGTCCTGGGCGCTGCGCTGCATGCTTAAGATAAGGGGAGAGCAAGATGGTCACGGTCTCTGTTCCCATGGAACTTGTATCCTCGCTGGGGGAGACAGATTATAAGCAAGTAAATAAATTTAATGGTTTCAGATAGCGGCTAAGTGAGATCTGAACCAGAGTCTTTTGATCTTCCCACGATATCACCCCAGTTCTTTTTACTTTAAGCTAAGAGCTAACAGAATGGGGACAAAGACACACACAGGCATCCATCTATCCACCCATCATCCATCCATGCATCCATCCATCAGGGTCAAGGTTACTACCTTTTTATGTTCTCTGAACATACTGGGTTTCATGAAAGCTGAAAGGCTGGGGTTGTCGATCAGAAAGATCACCGTCTGGGGCGTCAGAGGTCTGAATTACTGCTCTACGCCTCACTTGCTGAAGGTCACTCAGCCAAGGAGTGGCTGCTCACCCTTCTGCCTCCAGGGTCTCTTTCTGTGAAAACTCCACAACGGTCTTTTGCTAGAATGAATGCATCAGCAAGGGAGATGCCCCGTCTGGGAATGATGACAATGTTGGCTCAACGAGATCAGTGATTTGAAAGCAGCTCTGATAGTTTTCCAGCTCTGGCACCCACCCACCCAAATGCCTTTAAGTACCGGGCAACCTTCACAGAGCCATCTATCTAATCGTCTAGGAGGGGAGAGAGAGTAGACCCTCGTTACTTGAGCAGAGAAGATTTGAACACTTACTTTGTGTAAAGGGAAGATAACACAGAAACTAGACTGCACTGTTCTTATCTTAATTAAGGTGTTATCCCCAAGTACAATCAAGAACTGAGATCAGAATGGTCCAGTGGTTCGCCCCAGGTCACACAGGCAGTGAGAGTCAGAGACAACTCTGTGCCCTGAAGATCTGCGTTCTGGATTCATCCTTAAAGCCACTTTATCTGGAATCTGCAGCATCTAGAAAAATGCAAGGCACCAGGGTTTTTCACAGTGTGGTGTGGTGATTGGTGGTCAGAATCAGGAAGAGCTTTACTGTTATTCAGGAGGCTCCAGTTGGGTTTGGGACATCCGACGTACACTCTGATAACTTTCTAAAACTGAGAAAACTGAGCCTGTGGACTCATTTCATCAAGAACTTGACCCTTGAGATAAATATGACTCACTCGGGACAGAGGTCTTTGCTGTTGATCAGTTATCAGGCTCCCAATAAAAAGAAAGAAACCAAACCATCACCAAATTGAGCAGAAATTACACCCTAAGCATCTATCACAACCGACATGAAATTCGGATCCTTGCTTTGAAGGATCCCTTTCTTTACAATGTGAGGAGGGCCAAGGGCCCTTGAGAATGCCCAGGTCCTGTTTTCATCAATTAGCCAGCCCTGAGTTTTTCTTAGGATTCTGCATCAGATCTTTGCGGGTATTAAAGACTGGAATGTGTAATTTTACGATTTTCCAAAATGTGTTCTGGCCTTTTTCATATTATTCTTCCTTTTTAACTTGTAACAAATCTGGAAGGGGATCAGAAACTGGGGAATGGTTAGTTTGCCTTTTTTTTTTTTTTTTTTCTCTTGCCAAGGGTACCCTGCAGCTGTACTTTCTATTATTGAAAAGGGGGGGGGAACACCCTGGTTAAATGGAAAACCCAAAGGTTACGATTCCAGCAACAATGGAAACATTCAGATTTATGGATCCGGGGGGGAGGGGTGGATGGAAAGAAGGATGGGGGGAAGGAATCAAGGGAGGAGGTGACGAGGACAGACAAACAAACAAAAAGTTGAGTGTAGCAATGTCTTTAAGACGTCAAAAAAAAAAAAAAAAAAAACCCAAAACAAAACGTAACGCCCAGTTAAAAGGTGAAAAATGTGGCCACCTGCTCATCTGGATGTCTTCAAACATCTGGATGGTTGGCATGATGTGGACAGAGCACCTGGAAAAATGACTACATTTTTCACTTTTTTTTTGGACCCGTGTTTGGGCGTCCTGTGGGTCCCAGATGTGTCCCAGAAAGAGTCTAGCTAAAAATAAGTCTGCTTGCTGTTGGGTGGGTACGATGCTAGCCTAGATATGTGTTATTTGGAGAGATTTTTTTTTTTCACATGGGGGTGTCACTCAGACAATGATGCAAGTGGAGGTCTTTGGTGAGACTCACACCCAAGCTACCCGACCGGAATGGGGAGTTGCTTTATAAGCCGGTGTGAAGCCGTAGGACTGACTGTGGGAAGATGGGCTCACTTGGAACTTTACATCCAAGGAGCACCTGCTATTCACAAAGTGTCCACCTCCCTCCCTCCCCGCTACTCAACAGATGTTAAGGAGAGGGGCCAGGGATGTGCACCAGCAGGACCACACCTGCCCACTGGCCAGCGCCTGGCACAGTCCTTGGCACTTGGGAGGGGCTCAGCCAGTGTCTGTGGGATGACTGGGTGAGTGGCGTTGGATGTTAGGAATCCAGAGAGTTGGAAGCGAGGGGTGGGAGGTGGAGTGAATCAGACCTGGCTTTGATTCCAGCCTCCACTCCTTCCCACCTGCCTGACCTGGAGCAGGTCCCTTCTCTGACTTCAGTTTCTGCCTCTCTGAGATGGGAATGACTGTGAGATTAGAGTCAGGTCACTTAGTAGGTGCCTTATAAATGATGGCTCTTATTTTGTCCCTTATTCAGTCCGGTGTCTTGCTCTGATACTGTCAGCCATCACAGTGGTCACAGTTTTGGGAACATCCCAGTGTTTCATTTTCCTTCACACTCCCCAAAGACAGGTATAGTTCTTAATGTTATTCACTAGAAGAAGATTGGAAGTGAAGAAAGAAAATCTCCAGTTGATCGGGGGGTGGGGCGGGTAAAACTCCAGCCAAGGAATGAATCTGTGTGAGGTTTACACCTTGGCAGAAATTCCCATGTACTGCTTCCCCTGAAGGAAACACCTGGAGCTGTGTTATTATAGATGAGGTCCGCCGTGACACAGGCAGTGTTACCCTGGCAACAAGGGCTGCCCTGGGTGATGGATATCAGGAAATTTACATGCTCGGTTTTATTTCTTCACTGCCCAGTGAGGTAAGTATCGCTAACTCTGATTCAAACATGATAAAAATGAGTCCCAGAGATGGCAGATGCCCTGCTAGTCCCAACTTCTTAACCTGGGGTCTGGATTTTAGGGAGCCTTTGAGCCCCTGAATTTGTCGGCATCACTTTGGTATATTCATACAGTTCTCAAAACTTCGTGTTTCAGTGTATTTTCCTAGGAGAGAACCAAGCACTTTTGTTGGTCCCCAGAGGGGTCAGTGACCCCAAAGTGGCTATGGAAGACCCTTTTTCAGAGATGGAACTATGTCCCCTGCTCTACACTAGGGATTAATTAGTGCCTATAGAAGGCAAGTGACTAGCTCAGGAGGGAAACAGTGACATACGAATTGGTACCAACTCAACAGATGCTAACTGAGTCCTTGTTTACATAAGGCTTGTTTACGGGAAAGGATTGGGGATTCACTCAAGCTCCCCTCCATGTATCCACTTGTCCATCCATCCTTCCTTCCATTGCACAAGTATTTCTTGCACGTCTTTCTGTCTAGCATGATACTGAACAGCAGAGAGTTTGTCATTCGATTACCTGGAGTCTAATCCTAGCTCCACTGTCGATCAGCCCTGTGAGACCACGGGCAAGTTTCTTAATCTCCATGTGTCTCCTTTCTCTCATCTGTAAAATGAGTTGCTAAGAGAACCCGCCTGCTGGGGTTGTTGTGAAGATTAAATGCGTAATGCTATGGAAAGCACTTAGAGCAGTGCCAGGCAGAGCGGACTCTGTATGGGTTTGTTTTTACTGTTACTGTTGATGCTGTTATGATTTTCGTCGCTAGGTATGTCCTGGCTTCTGGGAACATAGCGATGGGTAATGCAGATAATGTCCTGCCATCATGGAATTTATGTGCTGGGGAGGAGAAAAGATGATGATGATGATGATGATGATGATGATCATGATCATCATCATTCATAATAATAATAATAATAAATGCTATTTATTACTTCCTTGTACCAAGCTGTGGACCAAGCGCTTAATCTATATTTTCCCATTTCTTTGTCAACAATTCCCTTTCTCCAAGTATTACCCTTTCCATTTTACAGATGAAGAAACTGAGCTCAGAAAGGTCAAACTCTTTGCTTAGAACTCCGTCGCCCAGGGTCTTAGCTGTTACAGCCCTCCCCCCATTTATCAGCAAGGAAATAGCAACACATTGGTTGGTACCAACCGATACTAACTGGGTCCTTGTTTACATAAGCCATCAGGAAAGGGACTGGGGACTCACTCGCGTTCCCATCCACGTATCCATTTGTCCATCCTTCCTTCCATCCGTTGCACACATCTTTTTGGCATGCCTTTCCGCCTAGCACGGTACTGAAGAGCAGAAACTCTGTCATTTGCTTCCTAGGATTCTTACCCTAGCTACACTATTAATCAGCTATGTAAGACCTTTGATCAGACTGGAGGTTGGAGCTCACTGTCTCCCAGATTTAATTCTTCAGGCCTTGGGCCAAATGGCTGTCTCTGCCTTTGGCTGTGGGACGCCTGGTCCTGGCCTCATTGGTGTCTCTCCTCCTGTCTTAGCAGATGAAGAATGTTCCACCACAGAGCACCCCTACAAGAAGCCCTACATGGAGACGTCGCCCAGCGAAGAGGACCCCTTCTACCGCGCCGGCTACCCCCCGCAGCAGGGCCTGGGGGCCTCCTACAGGACAGAGTCAGCCCAGAGGCAGGCCTGCATGTACGCCAGCTCGGCGCCGCCCAGCGAACCGGTGCCCAGCCTGGAGGACATTAGCTGCAACACCTGGCCCAGCATGCCTTCCTACAGCAGCTGCACCGTCACCACCGTGCAGCCCATGGACCGGCTCCCCTACCAGCACTTCTCTGCTCACTTCACCTCGGGGCCCCTGGTCCCCCGGCTGGCCGGCATGGCCAACCACGGCTCCCCGCAGCTCGGGGAGGGGATGTTCCAGCACCAGACCTCCGTGGCCCACCAGCCTGTGGTCAGGCAGTGTGGGCCTCAGACTGGCCTCCAGTCCCCGGGCAGCCTTCAGGCCTCAGAGTTCCTGTACTCTCACGGCGTGCCAAGGACCCTGTCCCCGCATCAGTACCACTCCGCCGTGCACGGGGTCGGCATGGTTCCAGAGTGGAACGAGAACACCTAAGGTGAGGCCTGCCTCTTCGCCGACATGGGCTCAAGGGACAGGGGAGAGAGGGAGAGAGACAGTCGCAGAGAGAACCCCACGGACGAGATGTGTCATTTCACCCCGTGTTCACGTCTGCACTTGCGATCCCCAGACACTGATGTGATCAGTAGCTTGAAACCACAATTCAAAAAATGTGACTTTGTTTTGTCTCCAAACTTAAAAAACCAATGAGAGGAAACGAGTTCCCCACAGCCTTCCATCCATCCCCCACGACCACCATAATCATCAACCAGCCACGTTCACATCAACTCCAGATGTCCTCCCTGATTCCTTCTTTTCTCCAGAGTCTTGCCTCATGGAGTGTTTTATCCCACTGCGTAGTTGGAGTCGTTCCCTGTCTTGGTGTTAATGTTGACATTGTTATATAATAAATAATAATATATTTTTTTCTTTCAATTTTCTTAACGGGACCCAGTCCCTTATTTTGGGGGAGGTCTGAAGCAAGTATGTTTCAGAATATTTGTGGGGTTCCCCTCAAATACTCCACCCCCAAACCTAAATTCACCACCTTCCCCTTGACTAAAGAATTACCTACCTCTGCCGTATGATATTTCTGCCAAGTTTCCCTGTGTCCAAGATTCTCTCCGATTTTGTCCTACCCTCCCCATCCTTGTGGAATCCAGTTTTGCCTTCTCCCCACCAGTGGAGTCAGGATAACGCTGGACTCCATCTGGCGTCATATCTCACTCAGCCCTCCCATCTTCCCAGCTCCACATCTTTTCCATCCTGCTAAAACGTGGCCTATGGCTTCCCGACCGGAAAGCTTGCTTTGAAAAACTTAAAAAGCCCTAGTTTACAGGCGGGCAGAACTGTGATAAGCAAGGCGCAAGTTCTGTGCTGACAAGCGCTGTGAAAAAGCCAAAATAAATATTCGTCCTGATAAAAAAAAAAAAAAAAAAAAACAACCCAAGCCAGCCCCCAGCTTCCAAACCTCCATCGCGGACGACCGATTTGGATTCAAAGCAAACCCCATGATCCCTAAAGAAGAGGCAAGACGTACTCACGGATGACTTCTCTCCAAAGAAATCGCACAAGCACCAAATGCAGACACGAAAACTGTGGTTATGGAAAGCGGAAAATGGTATTAAAAAAACAAAAAACAAAACGTGTGTAAGTAAAACGTTATTGCAGGGTTCTTCAGATGTAATATGTTACTGGTACTATTTATTTATAAATAGGAGTTCTAATTAAGTAATGACATGAAATGAACCCCAGCATGGGAGCTGGCCAAGAGCTTTTAACTTTATTGATACTCAAAACCAAGTTTGCGTTTTTTTTTTCCTCCCCTTTCAAATGTGCTTTGCTTTCTTGATAAAAAAAAATTTTTTTTTTTAAATTTTTAAACTGACCCTAATAAAGAGAACAGGGTAATACGTGAGGCTGTGTATGTTCAGGTATGTGAGAGTGTGCGAGTATGTTTGTAATGTGAGTGTCTTGACGCGATTCTGTCTTTTTATGTTGCTACGTGGGGGGAGGGAGGGGAGAATTAAGTACTCGTTCCATATATTTGTGTGCCAATTAATGCCCAATAAATACCATGTGCTTAAAAAAGTACAAGGGACTTGAACACCCATTTTTTCCCCCTTGTTCTTTCAACTGTCTGAATAGAGAGGAAATTAGGTGGAGGAAATAGAAGAGAGGTTGTCGTGCAGGTGAATTTTTCACCCCATCTCCTGTCTCTGGCGGTGCTCAGGGGCATTTGGAACCCAGTGCTTGAGTGTGATGGAGCTGAGTACGTTTATCCAGTGGTTTATATCTCTGTAATGAAGTTATTTGTTTTAATTGCATTTGCGTTGGCATTGGCATTGGCATTGGAGAAAAGAGATTGTCAGGAATCCCAACTGATCAAAAAATGATATTGGCTATCTTATCTGTGACACTTACTACTTGGTTTTTTGAAGTTTCTCTTTCTTTGAGGTCATTTAAATACTTAATCAAGTATTTCGGAGGTCCCCACACAAGTGCCTTTATAGCCCTTCAGTGGATAATTACTCAAAACCCACAAATTAAGGATGTGTGTGTGTGTGAGTTTGTCCTATAATAACACATACAGGGCAGAATAGAGCACAAATTGGCAAGTATTAATGCTATACTTTTCCCCCTACTTTTACAATGTCAATACCCACACCTTTCAAATGATCTAGAACCATCACATCTCTTTACCACAGGAAAAACTGGCTTGTTGACTCCAAATTATTCATTTAATCAGGTCCCCCCAGACCTTTCCTAGGCAAAGAACTCCCAACAAGTGTGAATTAATTATAAAGAAATGACAATTCAGTTTCTTTCAAGTACAATGGAGAAACTAGGTCAATGGCCTTCCTTTCCCCACAGAGAACGAATTAGTAAAGTTTCACTGAATAAAATCTGACTGTACTCTAAAAAGATATTTACTCTCCTGGGTTCAAAAAAAAAAAAAAAAAAGGTTGTCTTTGAAAAATTACCTTCCAGACTAACTTACCAACTATACAAGATGATCAGGCAGTCTTATTCTTTCTTAAGAACACCCCAAGAATACCGAATTAACAGCCCCACCCCTGGCACTCAAACGTTGCCTTATTGGAAAATCATTAAAAACATGTCCACAGTGAGTTTCATAAATCAAAGAAGGGACACTGCAGGCTAACCTCTTTGGTTTCTAAGCAGTGGTCGTAAAGAATCTTTTCACTGAATTGGCAGGTTTAAGGATGTCATATTCAAATATTCATGTAGTTTTATCATTGTTTAGATGTCAAAAGTGTACAAATGACTATTTCTGCACTGTTTTAGTGGATGCTTGCTCTGGACAGGACATGTACTAAGTCCTGAGGACACAGTGGTGAGCAAGGTGATAGAGGTTGTGTCCTCCTGGAGCTTATGGTTTAGTGAGGGAAACAGCTGTTAGTAATTGTCTGCATAATTAATGGACTGCAAAGGCAGGGAGACTGGTGGAGGCAGTGTGCATGGTGTCATAAGGAAATAAGACAAGGAATCCTAACCTGGTTTGGAGGAGGTAACTTTTGAGTTGAGCCCTGAATGATGGGTAGGAATTAGCCAGGTGAAAAGTTGGGAGGAAAAGCATTTCAGGCAGTGGGAACAGCTTGTGCAAAGGTCCTGAGGCAGATATGGTGATGGAGGAATGAGATCTAGATTCACCAATGGGTAGTAATCACCAAGTCTGCTTTCATTCATTTATTCAACAAGCATGTGTTCAAGTCCCAGCCTGTGTAGTAGAGACCCTTACTTGTTGAAGGCCTACTAATTGTGTTAAGCTCTTTTCCAGTTTGTTCTCACAGCTGCAGAGGACAGATTGGATTTGTGAGCCAGTAGGCTTCTTTGTACTTGGGAAAGGAATGTTAGAGCATCCTTCTGGCTTTTTTGTCTAACACGGAGCGTGCAAGTGTAGGACTCAAAGTTACAGAGCAGACAATCATCAAAGACTCTGATCATTCTTATTCATGAGTTCAGAGAGGTTGGGAACACCCACAACATCACACAGCTGATGTGTCACAAAGCTCAGCATGGAACCTAAGTTCGTCTAAACCTAAGCTTCCTTGTTCACTAAAAAGAGATACTCTACCTGCTTCAAAAGGGCTGTTGTGAGGTTTACGAGATGATATTTCTGGGAATGTCCAATACAGTGCCTAACACAGTAAATGCTCAATAAATGCTTGAAAAGAAAGACTTTGATCCACAAAATGCAAGTTAAATATAATTTTTATTCGTTGACTTGGCAAATGCATAATTTAAAAATAATGATTTTGTTGCTACTGAGAAAAAAGGAAATTTTGTAAATTGCTGACTGGAATGAAGATAGATAAAGCTTTTGGGAAGAGAGTTTAGCAAAATAGATCAAATGCCTTAAAAATGGGCTAATCATTCAATCTGACATTTTTGCTTTGAGGAACTGGTCCTAAGATAATAATCTGAGGTGTTCATAAATATTTATTTTCTGGGATATTCAGCATGATTTTTTTTTTATTCATACAAAACTGGGGACAGCCTTATTATACAATATGGGATTGGGTTAAATAAATTAAGATTTGTCCATACAGTGCAATGCCACATTGCCATTAAAAAACAGATGTGTGAGGACAATTTGAAAAAGATATTCAAGATACAATGTGAGCGAAAGGACGGGTTGCAAGTAGCGTACGCAACAGTGTCTCAGTTTTATTAACTCCATCAGCATACATTCATGCTCAGAGGGGAAACAAAAAAACCAGGATGCGTAACACAGTAATAAATGGTGGCAGGACTGTGGGTGTTTAAAGTTTCTTTTCCATTTTTTTGGTGATGATGATGAATTATCTTTATATTTAGGAAGAGAACTTACAAAAGAATATCTAGTTTATCTTTTGGTCATTGGCCAAATCGAGCTTGTGAAGAAGGTGGGGCATCAGTGTCTACTTTGAGGATGAAGGGATGGAGATTCCATAAGGGGTGACATTGGTCTGGGCAGAGACAGAGCGGGGTACCAGCTCATCGTGGGATGCTCAACCGGGCAAACCAAGAGACCTCTGTATGTGTCTATTTTTCTGGGACTGTTACTTGATGGCTCGCTCCTTTTAGTGGGTTAAACTATTGTTCTGGGCTGAACTGTTATTCTTTTGTTAACAAATAGACACATATAAACACACACACACACACACACACACACACGTGTTGAATCAGGCAGTCGTGAGAATCTCACCTTTGTTCTCTACCTGACCTGGCTTATAAAATGCCACTTACTGCTTCTGTCAGTCACTCGACAAGTTGGGCAAGTCACTTAACCTCTTTGACCTTCCATTTAATCATCTGTGAAATGGGGTAAGAAGAGGACTTACCTAAAAGAGTCGTTCTAGGAAGCCTTCATTGAGATAGTGAGCACGAAGCACTGAGCGCAGTGCCTGGTAGAGAGGAGGCATCTATTGTCATCACTGTTATTAATCTTCCTCCTCCTCCCTCGCTTCCTCCTTTGGCTGAGAAATCCACCCGTATGATCTTCTGCTGTTTTTATAATAGATTTAACGCTCATTAGGGGTTAGGGAAGTGTTACCACCACCACCACCACCAGCAGCATCATCACCTTCAATAATACTTAAAACATAGCTTTCCCAAGCGGGCTCCCTCTTCACGAGGATTTTAATAGCTGGCTTTGTAAGTGACTATCAGCCCTGGGTCCTCTATGGTAATAAAGAAGGAACAGAAATTTCTACATCCCCAAAGGCTGACAACCCAGCGCCCTTTCTTTTCTGACCTCTGAATGCATTCTTCTACCTCTTAAAAAAGCCCTCATGTTTGTTAATCTTATGGAGTATATTAATTTAAGAATGCTTGGTCCCTGTTCCTAGAACTGTAAGTGTTGGGGGCAAGAGACAGCCCAGGGTGCAGGTTGAAGGTTATTCCTGGCAGCATTTTAGTATATGGTTGACCACCCCCCTACTATTAATACTAGTAGAAGTGATAGTAATAGTAACTTTCATTTATTGACCACATACTATGTGCTGGTGCGCATTCAGTTTAGTCCCTAATGAAACTCTTTTTCTAGTTCCTTCCACCTAGATCCCCAGGACTGTCCCTTCATTACATTTATGATTCTCCACTCTTCCTGTCACTTCTGTGAGTTCCTTTTCAAAGCTCCATCCACACTTGGAAAAATTCAAAATGCCACAACTCTCAGATCATATCATTCTCGTTGATAGTTTAGCCAAACGGGGTTGGGAGCTCTCGAAGTTGTGCGGTGCACAGCCTGTCCAACTGCTCAGGGCGCCCTGTACCATTGATACTTTCAATACATTCTTTTCTTTATGATGGTACCACAGCGGATAAAAACCTTGATTTGGAAATAGCCTTCTGCCTTCAGGTCAGTGAATGTCTAACCCATGGACATGAGACAGTTGCAGTGTAATTGAATCCTGCTGGAACACCATTCATATATTCTCCAGGTTAAATTTTGGCCCTAAAACAAGATTTTGGAAGAGAAAAAACCAGCTACCATGAGGGAAACTCAGGGTAGAAGATCTGACTTTGCTTTCTCAATATACCAATTGTACACAGGGAGTGAGCTTTATTTGTTTCTCTTATTTTCATACAGTTGAAATAGCTTAACCAGCCAGAAGCCCAGCTATTGCCAGTGGCCCTTCCCCGACTGTATCTGCTACCTGCCTCCTTTCCCTGGGGAAAAACAAAATACGGTTGTGGGAAAAGAAGGAGGTGGGGGAGAGGGAGGGAAGTATAAAGGAATCTGAGAAAAGTTTTTACATTGCCCTAATTTCTGAAACATAAAAGCTATTCTTTCAGAGTAAATCCACTTTTCCCCCCTGTGGTATTAAGAATAGAAAAATTCCTAGGAAAATAATTTGTCAAACTCCAACTGATCAAAGATACATATGAAAGGACCTCACTTTTTTTTCTTCCCAAGGAAAAAGCCAGCTCCCATCTAAGCTCAGAATGAATTGGCAATTCATTTACTGACTGTCAGATAAAGTAGCGCAATCCTCATCACATCTTTAACTGGGACGGGCCCAGAAGGAAGCAATTCTGTGCCCACCGAATGTACAAGCCGGGGGTATGTTAGTGATTAAGGGATCCTGGCCCGGGGGAGGCAGAGAGATATGACTCAGATTCGAAAATGTACCATAAATCTCCCTCTTTTATTCAAAATGTGTGTTTTATAGTCGTTTCCTGGCCAATTGCTGCCTTGAATAAATATATAACATATCTGGACTTAGCTTTTAGGCCCAGAGCTGGGGTTTGTCTTGAGGGCCAACTATTCTTGATATTTCCAAGAACCAGCAAAGGGTGAAGAATGAAGCTCTCCTTTTTCCCTGACTTACCCGCTGTATCCGACATGGAAAATAAAAAGAAGAGATGGGTGCCGGTTGGGCAGAGAGAGATACAGCAACACCTGAGTTAATTCCTCGTACTCTCTAAACAGTTCACACTCTCCCTCCAACAACCAGGTACACCCCAAGGAAGTTGCAAACTCTGAGGGTCGTTGATTGCATTTGGTTAGAGCAACACAGATGAACTCAGACATTTGTCCTAGGTTGGGAGGATTAAAGGTTTATAAAAAAATCTTTTAGGAGATTTCCAATTGTTCTTGAAACACCAATGAAACACCAAGTTCCCCCCCCCCCCCCAGCTTTCATCTCCTGGCATCGAGGCTGCCACTTCCAGAGCTGGGGAAGGGAGGAGACCAATTTTATCCAATCTCTTCTTCCTCCTTGTTATCAACTGCAGTTATGTTTGGAGTCCAAGCCCTAGAGCGCTTGACAGCCCTGGTTACTGAGGGTTGGTCATATGCTAAGTATTTTATATGATTATCCTGCATGGGCTCTAATCTTGCTGTTGAGTATTTTAGAAGTCAAGTCCAGAGGGGAGACCTACTCAGTTACAGGATTCCCAGTATAGCCCTGGGAGCTGTGTGGGGACTATTTTTATCCCCATTTTACAGGTGAGCAAATAAAGGCTCAGAGGGGGCCATCACTCACCCAAGTTTTCTTTTTTCGGTGGGGGGAGGTAATTAGATTTATGTATTTATTTATTTATTTTTAATGGAGGTGCTGGGGATCGAACCCAGGACCTCATGCATGCTAAGCACGTGCCCTACCACTAAGCCATACCCTCCCCCTTGCCCAAGTTTTCATTGCTGGAAGAGACAAACACTTGCACTTCCTCCATCCACGAAGCTGGCCACTGGCAGCGTATCCACTCCAAAGCCAAATAGCACAGTCCCCACCCTGCCATAGATCTCAGTCCAGTGTGACGTTAAGTGTCTTGTGCCGGGATTCCTGAGAGTTGGCTCAGGACCTGGCCAGAAGTGGGTGCTCAGAGCCTTTCTGCCAAATTCCCCACAAGCTGGCTGATCTAACTTGGAGACAATGTTAATCTTGATATATATGCAGAGGTCAGTGAATGCTCTCTTATTTCTCAGAGAAAGTTGCACTGAACGCTCGGTGGTCAGAGGAGCTATTTAGGGGAGGAGGGAGCTGAGTCTTGTCTTGGTGTTACAATATCATGTCAGGATCTTGGTGTGCAATGAGGTTCAGGAGGCTGAGCATGGAGGCAGGTGGGGTGACTCTACCTGTGACAGAGCTGAGCCAGGCTGCCTAGAACTGAACCCTGTCTCTGCCACTTCTCCACGATGCCAAACCTGGTCAACGTCTTCCATTTCCTGGGCTCTGGTTTCTCTAGTTGTAAAATATTGATAAGAGGATTGTTTGGGAATTAAACCAGGGGAAGGCATAAGGAAGGGTCTATCTGCAAAGCTCTAAGCACACAGAACACTCAGAAAGTGGCACTGGTTACAGACACTGCCTGTCTCCTATCTCTTTCCATACAGAACCTTTGCAAAATTGCATGCAAGCCACAGGTGGCAATTAATAAAATAATAAAGCCAAGAGTGATTAGCGCATATCAATGAATTCCATTTGATCTCACGGGGTAGACTGGAATTTCTAAAAGTGGCCCTAGCAACATTTTTGCCCCACAGACTTCCAGAACCAGGATGCTTCTCCCATCAAGAAGTGGAGTCTGAGTCTTTCCTTGATTATGGGCTGGACCTAGTGGCTTACTTCTGGCAAATAGAATGTGGTGGCAGGGTGGAGGGTTAAATGCTCCTCAGCACTAAGGACTGAGCTTAAACCAGGCCAGGCCCAGGGTAGGGGACAGGTGCTGACCTCCTCAGTCAGAAAAATTCCCAAGGCTAGGTCATAGATGGCGATACAATTTCTGCCTAACTTGCCCCTGCCCTGGGACACTCACTCTTGCAACCCAGCCGCCACGCTGTGAGGAAGCCCAGACGAGCTCACTGGGAGAACCATGAGGAACGGTCCACATGGAGAAGAGCTGAAGCCTCCTAGCCCGAAGCCAGCATCTGCCCCCAGACATGCGAGTGACAAGCCTTCAAGTCATTCTGCCCTCAGCTCCCAACACCGTGGTACAGAGACTGATGGCCACTGCCACACCCTGTCCGAATCACCGACCCATGGGACCCAGGAGCCTAAGAAAGGGTTGTTTTGTGTCCCTAAGGTTTAGGACATTTTGCTTCTCAGGCTTTGGAACTGGAACATTCTGTGAAGTTAACAGAAGTATATTTGGCTCTGGGCTTCCTAGCTGCCAAAACAAGGAGAGAATTATAGCTAGTTATGAGAGCTGGAAGCGCTCATCACTCAAATCGAGATGTTTGCTGAAAACCAGGAGGGAGATTTCCCTTGGGTTCTTGTAAAGATGATGTCGAGCTGTGTAACCTTTTGGTGATGTTCTTGCCAATACCACCACGTTAAGCCCGATAGCAAATATTATAGGACTGCGTGTCCTGAGTTCCTGGGTTGTGCTACAAACCCCCCAGATCGCAATTTGACAAAATCAATAGTCCAGAGGCCAAAATGATAAAATCTAGTTACTGATGTCTCTGTGGGTCTGGCTTAATTTGGAGGCATATATTATAGAGATCAGTAAGCAGTTGGGGCCAGGCCTTTATTGTTAGAACCCAGAGCAGAATCGGGCACAAGAGGCAGTGAAAGTGTTTGTTGAATGAATAAAGAAAAAGTCTTTCATTGACATGATTTCTTATAAACAAGAGGAGTTGCGAGAAATTCTCTGGTTGAAGAGGTAAAAAGTCAGCTTTGGAACTGAGAGAAATCCAGGTTCAAATCCCCCTGCCCCCGAAACCTGGGATTAGCTGTGTGACCCTTAGTGACTTACTTAACTTCTCTGAGCCTGGTTTCCTTATCTCCAGGACAGAGAGACTAGCCCCCATCAACCCGTGCAGGAAGAGCCACAGCAAGCTTTTAAAGGATCACGTGGCGGGATGGCTGAGGTCCGTCTGAACAGCCGCGAAAAGGCCTTTCTCTTTCGCTCACTCTCTCTCTCCTGGGTTTAACACTCTCCCCCGGCCACTTGAGAACAACAAGTTGCCGTTTCAAGTGGTTCCCCTGGGAACAGGGCCCCAGGTGGGGAGCTGGGGCGGGACCATCTCCCTAGCACTCAGGGCTGAGCTAAAAACAGGCCAGGCCTGGGGTGGGAGGGGGGTGACCTCCTCCCTCTGCGAACTGTGTCCTGCCCTTCGGGGAAGCGGGCGGCCGGGTGCCCGGCCCTGCCTCACTTCCTCCCCTCCCCCAGCATCGCCCTGTCAGGACTTCTCCTCTCAAGGAGGGAACTGTAAGTACTTTAGACAACAGGCTGATAGTGTCAGAGAGATGGATGGGTCCCGCGGCTTATCTTGCTTAAAGAGACACGACTGGCCGGGCCTGGGCCTCTCCCCCTCCTCTTCCTTCCCAGCCTGGGACTCTAGCTTTCTTTCAGACACACACACACACACACACACACAAGGGCACAGGCTCTGGGAATCTTCTTTCTGTTTCTCAGGACAGCATACCTTGTCTTCCTCCCCCTCCTCCGCTGTCCTCATCCCCCATACATCTCTGAGCGCCACTGGGACACAGATTGTGGTGTTAGAGGGACTGTGAGTCGATGCTGGAAACTGAGGTGGGGGCAGGGATGAGGCAACTGTCCTTCCCTCCCTTTAGCAGAATTACTTAAAAAAAGAAAAAGAAAAAAAAGAAAGGAAGGAAGGAAAGAAAGAGAGAGAGAGAGAAAAGAAAGAAAGAAAGAAAGAAAGAAAGAAAGAAAGAAAGAAAGAAAGAAAGAAAGAAAGAAAGAAAAGAAAAGAAAGAAAGAAAAGAAAAGAAAGAAAGAAAAAGAAAAGAAAAAGAAAAGACAGAAAGAAAAAGAAAAGAAAGAAAGAAAAGGAAAAATAGAAAAGAAAGAAATCAGTTCTTCTTCACGCCTATATGATAGTTCCTTCAAATCCAGACCTCTTCTTCTAGATTCTAGAATTGCTTTCCAAAGCGTGCTAGTTCTCCTGGGCTTTGGGGCTGCAGGATGAAATACGAAAGGAGAGATGCTTGGGGTTCCAGCCCAGATTCTAAGCTCAGACTCACAGGGACAAAGGCACAGGATGTTGGCCAACAGGATACTCCTCGAAAACTAGAAATTATGAATTAGTGAAGGAACTTGAGAGCAATGTCGATTCCAAGAAAAAGTAATTTCCCTGCAATGTCCCTTCTGGGTTCCTAACCCGGAGGAGTTGTTCCTAATCACGGGCGATTCTGCTCCCCAAGGGATATTTAGCAATGTCTGGAGACATTTTTGACATTCGTGTTGTGTTTAGAGGGGGTTACCCCCGACACCTAGTGAGTGGAGGCTAAGGATGCTTTTCAGTACCCTGCAGAGCACAGGACAGCCCTCCCAACAAAGAAGGACCCAGCCCCCAATGTCAACAACGCAAGGTTGAGAAACTGTGCCCTCGAGAAATACCAGCGAAGATGCATAAGGAAGAATGTACAAAGAAGTTCCCAAAAGTTTTTTTTTTTTCTTAAATCAGCAACGACTTGGAAATAGCTTAAATATGCATGAATAGGGGACTAGCTAAATGCATAAATCTTGACTCCGGCTGCAAGTTAAAATCACTGCAATGATAACATTCTGATGCCTAGACCCTGCCTTCAGCGCTCTCATTCAGTTTATCACTGGGGAGGGGTCCAGGTGTTCATGTTTTATAAAGGAACGCCCCTCTCCCCCGGTGTTTTACACATGCAGCCAGTGTTGAAAAACTAGGTTCAAGCTACCTTCAGGAGTGCAATGCAACAGTGAAAACCAGTGAGGTCAGTGTGCACGCACCTATATGCTGAAATTCCCAGACGCATCATGGAATGAAAAAAAAGTACCCAGTTGTAGAATCATACGATGAATGGGGGTCCCGTTCAGAAAGAACAAAACAAATCAACCCACCCCACCGGAAGAGTTTACCTACCAAGAATGTACGCACATGCAAAACAAGGCTACCTGTTGTGTGATGGGCAGGGTAGGGCAAGGATAAGATGGGCTCCAGAAAGACACCTGCATCCCGAAATGCTGTCAGTGGTTACTTCCTGGGAGATGCTGAAAGAACCAAGATGAGGGTGGGGTCCATGGGAACCTGATCTGCAAGGTTCGTTTTTTTAAGCAAGGAGAATGGATTCGTGGTGGTGTAGGTAAAACTTCATGACGATGGGAAATCAGAGGAGGAAACTGGGTGTAGAGTCACTTAAGACCATGGAAATCCAGTGAGGTCCGCTACTGCTGCCAGGGCACCAGACCTTTCTCAGCTGAGGCCTGGGCTTATTTATGTATTTAATATCTGGAGGCAGTGATTTCTCCCTTGCTCCCCTTCCTGCACCCCAGCTTTGTGGCTGCCCGGAGGAACGGACAGCTGACTGAAGGAGAGGCTGACAGCCGCTCGTTTTATTAATAAATGTCACATCCAGGGAGCTTAAACTGCCAGATTTCTCTCTCTCTCTCTCTCACTCTCTCTCTCTTCCTAAAAGACTTCTGTCAGTGATCAAAGCTGTTCTGTGTTTCTGGGCAAAGTTGGGGGGAATCAGTGGGGGCGAGGGAGGCTGTCCCACTGCAAGGAGCTGAAGATCCCCACTTGGATTCGAGAAGGAAGATAATAAAGGCTCGAAGCTGGCAGTGACAGGCAGGGGGGTGACTCTGGGGATCATTCTACCTTCATGCAGTCAGTTATTCCCCGTTTTTTTGTACACCTTCTACATGCCTGGTCCCGTGCCAAGTGATGAGAAAGACATGAAAAGGCATATAATTATTTCGGCCTTCAGGGAGACAAATAAACATTCATTTCTCTCATTAACACGTATTTGCTGTGCACCTACTATGTGCCAGCCATTGCTGGGTACTCAGAATCCACATTCCCAGTAACGATGATAACAATATTTATATAACGTAAGACTTAATACATAATATGCCAGGCACTGTGCTCTGCTTTTAATATACGTTGACTTATTTAATCTTTAAGACACACTTATGAAGTAGATTTTACTCTTATCCTTATATACAGGAAGAATTGGGGGCACAGAGAGGATAAGGAACTTGCTCAAGGTCACACAGCTGGTATGTGGAATAGCTGAGATGTAAACCCATTTAGCTTGGCTCTAAAACCTCTACTTTTACTCACTCCATTTTGCTTTTGGTAAGGAATGTGGACACCATCCTTGCCCACCCTGGACCTAAAAGGCAAATGTACGCATGCTGGGAAGTGGGTGAGTTAGACACAGATTAATTACCTGGAGAGAAGGTTGACATGTCCTGGTGTGGGGACCAAAGGGAAGGCTTCTCTGAGGAAGTGTTCTTTCAGCTGCAGTCTGAAAGATAAGTTAGGGGTTAACTAGCAAAAGTAGGGGGACATTGGTTCTCTTGGCAGAGAGAAGCGCATGTGCAAAGGTCCTGAGGTAGGACTGAGCTTAATCAATTCTTGGAACAGGAAGAAAAACTCAGTGTGGCTGGAGTACAAGGGGGCCTGGGGCAGGGAGCGGAGAAGCCCAGGTGGGTGGGCAGGGGCCAGGTCTTTACTCTTCAGAACCTGGAGAAACATGGCAGGGTTTCCAGCAAGGGAGCCTTGTGAAACGGTCACTCTGGCTGAGTGAAGAGGGGCATGGGGCATTTCAGTCCAGCAAGGGCAAAGATGGGAAAAGAAGGGGGGGACCCTTAACTCAGCAGGGAGAGCGAGAGGTCATGACCTCCTTTCCTTTCATGCTCTTTCCTTCCCAACTGACCCCTCTGAATCCTTCCCTAGTTCCCTCCCCGACCGTGGCCTGAATAGCCACACCCACTCAGCACTCAGGTGTTTTTGCCCTGTTTTCTGATACGTGCCCATGTGCAGCCTCATGCATGGCTACCTTGTCTCTCTGAGTAGATTGGGGTACGGATGACCGGATACCCACCTTTGAGGCCTCTCAGGCAGACACTGTCAGTTCCTTGCCTTTTTTCCTTCCCCTGATCAAGGCAGCAATATGCCCACGGCAATCCCTTTCTTTTCTCGGTCAAGTACTTGCTTTCCCAGCTTCCCTTGCAGCAAGAAGTGACCATGTGATTCAATTCTGGCCAAAGAATCGTGGAGGAATCCTGTTGGGGAGGCACCTAGGAAACATTTTCCTTTCTTTCTTTCTTTTTTTTTTTTTTTTAAAGGAAACATTTCTCTATTGGTTCCTTCCTCCCTGATTTGGCCACTGGAGTGAAGTGTGATATTTGGTGCACGTGGGCATGTATCAGAAAACAGGGCAAAAACAGAACACCTGAGTGCTGAGTGGGGGTGGCTATTCGGGCTGCGGTCGGGGAAGGCGGCGGTTCTCATGTGACCACAAGACCTGTGAATGAAACTCATCCATCCCATATCTCCTGGGAACACACCTTCCTTAGTATCTCTGCTGTGCTCAGTCCCTGGAGAAGCAGCCCAGGGGAAGTGTGGCTTTGGTGCAAACCTAGTGGTGGGTTTCGAAGTGCAGCAGCTGGAGCTCTTGGCCGATGAATTACTCTCCCCGTAGTCGGGGGTCTGCAGGTTATATTCTCATGGCTACCACAGCATCATCTCATTCAATTCCTCATCCACCCTATGAAGTGGTAGCCTACGCTGATTTAGTTAGAATGCATTAGGCTGTCCTAAAGAAAACTTGTAATGTCCCATAGCGTTCTCAGGGTGGGGCAGCACCAGGGTTGATTAACTCAGTGATGTCCACCCAGGCAAGGATCCAGCCTCCTTCCCCTGTCTTGCTCTGCTGTTCTGAGCCTTCTCATCGACAATCTGTACGGGTGCCAGCTGACTTCAGCAGTTCCCCTTTCTACAATTCCATAAAACCTAACTGTCCAGGGGCAGAGGAGGGGCTGCCCCGCCTGTGTCTATTTCCTGGAAGCCCTGACCCACACCTCAAATCTCATTGGTCAGAACTGGCTCAGGGGCCTCTTCGGAAAAGGATCATTGGCAGGAAGAACAGGATGTTCATCGTAGGCTTAGTCTAAGCCGAGTGCAGCCCAGGGGCGGAGCTCTGCCTCCCTGGGGGCATGGGGTCCTTCTCACGGTCATCAGAGTCTAACATGAGTTGAGCATCTTTGGCCGTATTCCTCCAAGTGTGATTCAGGGAGCCAGGCTCCTTCTATCTTAGGCACATAGTCTCCTTGGGGATCAAAGAAAGAAAAGAAGATCATAGATGTGCAGAAGTCTCATGGCTGGACCTGGAGGTAATGGATACACTTCCAATTATCTCCCATCGGCCGGGACCGAGATACATGTCTTCAACCTAACAAGGGATCCTGGGGAATAAAAGATTGAAGTGGTGTTTTATGAACACATACTATTATCTCTGCCACACCCACCAATGAGTCCCAAAAGGAGGCAGACGATGGGAAATGTGAACTCTCTAAACAAATGGATATTTACCACCGTGTTTGAAAGGCCTGTCTCACGCCTTCAGAGTCCCTCTGACCCTCTCCCGGGTTTCTCGAAGCTCTGTGCAGTCTGTGGTTCCTGGGGGCCTCGAATCTGAACCAAGAGAACCCCGAGAAGGAAGAAAAGCTATCTGGCTTTAAACTATTCCCAGACGAAGCGGCTCTTAGTGCCTAAGCCCTGAGGGGAGAGACTCACTCGCCTTGAGACACTGTCTGAGCCAACACCTGGAAGAGATTGATTGAGAGACAGTTAATACGGCTGCGTGATTTATGACGGGGAGATATTGTAGCCAAGGTGCGCGGGCAGGGGGGTGGGCGGCATGAGTACGGGCGATGCTAGGTACTTACTGCTGGGTTGGGAAACACTTGATAAGCTTCCATAGTGGAGCTCGTGGCTGAGGGAGGGGGAGGGCCAGACAGACGGAGCTGGGAGAGCTGGCTCCCAGGCTGGGTGTGGAGGTGGGCTCCGGGCTGTGGAGTTCTTCTCCCAGGGAGGCTGGTTTCGGTGGGACCCCGGGCTCAGCCTCGCGTGGATGAACGGTCCCACGTGAAACACCACCTCTGTCGGGAGCCCTCCGCACCTGCTGGCGCCCATCGTGTTGGCTTCCCATCGTGGTCTGTCCAAGTGCTTAATTCACACTCGTGTCTGAAAGCAGACGTCTCTGGGAGAGTGAGGGTTCCTCGGGCTTGCTGCTCTCTGAACCTCACTCTCTTTCTCTGAATTAGTAAGAATCTTCTCTTCCAGCAGCTTAGCTGATCTTTGCGCTATCTTGGACATCTTGGTGACTTCTTGTGAATTTCCTACGCATTGTCTATACCTCAAGTTCCCATCTGCAAAGTAGGGATGAGGAGGTCTGCTTTGCTTGCCTTGCCTGCAAGTGCACAAGCATAATACTAGTTGAATGCTTAAGGTCAAATGTGTTGGACATGGGTTGGGGCCCTGGCTCCACTCCCTACCAGCTGTGTGGCCTTGAGAAAGTTACTTAACCTCTCTGAGAGAGTCTCTGCTTACTCTCCTATGAAATAAATGACAGCTACCTCTTAAGGTTATATGGAATTAATATGATGATATTGGTAAGGTGCTAGCCTCAGGAGCTGGCACACAACATGAACTCAACAAATGAGACATAAAATCATGACTGCTGATAATACTAATATTGAGGATGGCTGAAGGGCTTGCACAAGAAAGTGTTTACATATAAGCCATTGTTACCATTGATCACACACCCCGAGGATCATGCCCAGCTCTGTCCAAGAGAAAAGCTCTAGGGTCCTCTCAAAACTCTCTAAGGATTTCTTTAGCAGGTTTCACACATTTTTGGCCAAACTCCTATCAGCCAGTTGGAGAACTGAGGCTGAAGAATTCCATATTTAATTTCCATTGCCTGGAGAATATTCTTCTGGAAAGCTCCACTGTACATATATCTTGGTAGGTCAGTGGAGGAGGTGTTTAAATAAACGAATAGATGAAAATACAGTCTGATAGGGGATCCCTGTGGAGTCAGTATGATGATCACAGGATAATTTTCTGGAATGACCCAGGAAAGAATTCCAGAAGCGCATGACATTAGAGTTGGGTTTGCAAGGATAACGGGAACTTGGCAGCCACTTTTTTAAGGCCCCTGCTTGTTGAAGCTTTTCCGTCGGTGGGTGGCTAGCATGCCTGTATCCATGGCTGATAGCATCACTTATACCTTCAGGGAAGACCCAGAAAGGCCCAAGAGCTGGGAAGCATGGGTGATGGAAAGAAGGAAACTAAATAACTAAAGTGAGCTGGACATTTTTGGAACAATCTCTTTGTAGTAGCCCTCTCATCGTTTTATCTTTTTCTGGCAGAATCACCCCATTTTTCCTTTGTAGAACCACTTATTCTCTGATCCCCCTGTGAGTGGGGTGGAGTCGATCATGTTGTCTGGTTCCCAGGGTGGAGACATGTCCGAAGCCTGGCCAGAGCGCTCCAGTCCTCAGTGACTGGTTTAGGGATGGTCATGTGACTTTCAACCAGGCCAACGAAACTCAGCTGGTACCTTTGCCGATATGGTTGGGGAAGAGAGGCTCTCTCTTTCTGCGGGTCTTGAAGTTGGGTGGATGTGAGCCTAGAGTTCCAGGAGGCCACCATGGGAAGAAGATTGGACTGGGAAGAAAGCTAATAGGGAAGAGAACTGAGCAAAGGAGAGAGAGAGAGAGAGAGAGACCAAGTTCTGATAGCATCATCATGCTCTGGCTTCTTGGACACTTGAGTTGTACGTCTCCTGTGTTGCTCAGGCCAGTTGGAATGGGGTTTCTGTTGCTTGCAATCACAGCAATCCTAATATACCATTTATTCTGCCAGTATGGATTGACCCTGACTACACGCTAGGCACTGAGGATACCACCGTGTTGCAGTGCAAAAACACTGAGTAATAATGCATTTAAGACATTAAAACATTCAGTAAGAATAATCATTATTATGGAAATTCCTGAGCTTAGCCTAGAGTATACATAGCTGTCTCATTTACTCTTCACATTGGTTCTACGAGGAAAGATCTGTGATCCCCGTTTATGATGAGGATGCTAAGCTTTGGGGAGCACAAGTAGAATGTCAAATATCTTCCTTGCTTATCCCAGGCTAGACATGAGGAAGTGGGATTTAAACCCAGAAAGTCAGTTGCCCCAGCCCTGTGCTGGCACTGGGGATAAAAGCCAAAGGAAACAATGGCCCTTCTTTCCAGAAGCTCAGAGTCTGCAGGACTGATCACCCTGTAGAGATAGAGAAAGGGGCCAGGGGTGGAGTGTGAGGAGGCAGGGAGGGTTCTGGAAGCTCACAGGACTGCTGGCTGGTTGATTTTGCTTTGCCTTCACCAACCAAACAGCGACAGCTACCCATCTTCCATCTCTCCTGGGGGCAGTTATTCATGTGTTGAATTCATTCATTCAGCAAATCTTGTTTACAAGCCAAATGTTCCAGAGTCTGGAAACACAGATGTCAACAAGACAGTAAAGAAATCTTCCCGCTTGTGGCATCTGTTCTAGTGTGTGTGTGGTGGGGAACACTGGCAATGAGCCATCAAACAACTAAACAAAGAAAGTCATTTCTGATGGTGAAAAGGAAATAAACTGGGTGGTGTAAGAGCATACCTAGAGGAAGCCTACTTTGGGTCAGGTAGTCAGGGAAGGCTTCTCAGAGGAGGTGGCGACCTGGTTGAGATTTGATGGTTGAGAAGGAGGCAACTGTGTCAAGGTCTGGTGGAGCCTTCTGGCTATAAGCCAGACGATTTGCTATGTCTTCATTGTAGGTGAGAAAGATGAAGGAATCAGGCTCCTAGCCCCAAGCTGAGCAAACTAAGGGTAGTGATTTTATTGACTAGCCCAAGAGCACAGGGAGTTGGATCTGCCTAGTTGGGGCCCCAGGGAGCTCTTTCCAGCTGGGCGCTTGAATCTCTGTCCGCTGGTTCTTCCAGAGGTCAGCCTGTAGCTGCGCAGAGGACCTTGGGGACATGCCAGCCCTGGAGCCAAGGCCGGAGGCAGCCCGTGCCCACCCTCCACTGGGCTTAAGAGAATTCGCTCATCGGGCACTCACCCTAGGGTCTTTCACGGAAGAGCAGCCAAACCAGGCTGGATCCCAAGGTCACCACCGTAAGTTTTTCCTTGCCTCCAGATAGTGAAGACAGCTGCTTTAAAACCAACTTGGCTTCTCTGTTTTTATAGGGGAATGAACTTTTTCATAGCTCCAAGGGACCAGAAGGTCATGGAAAGGCCCTGATGCTGTATTATGAGTTCTTGGGCGAGGCTGATGATAACACGAGCTGAGTCCTGGTAACCGCCTGTTTGGGCTGCGGGGGCTGGTAGTTACTAGGGTAATCTGATCTTATAATAAAAATAATAGAAGGAAAGCACAAACCCCATCCTACCGAGCAGTACTGTTCACGCATGCCCTGTGGGTTTTTCTTATTGGATCCTCGGTCACTATGGGAACAGCTCTGAGTGGTGGGTTATTGGGGTGATTAAGGTTTTGAGTCTCATTGACTTAGGTGCCAATCCTGGCTCCACCTCTTACTACTATACAACCTTGGTTAGGTTTAGGCAGCCTGTCTGAACCTCAGTTTCCTCATTTGAGAAATGGGTACGATAATGACCTGTGTCTCAGGCTCATTGGAGGTGAATGAAGCGAAACCCTTAGCACATTGCCTGGACCACAGTGAAAAGCTTGGCAACTGAGAGCTTTTACTCTTACTGTTATTATTAATGGTTATTATTAGTCCTCAGAATGAGTTACAGTTCAGGGCATGCCGTGCTTCCAGATGAGGAAACGGAAGCACGGAGCGAAAAAGGGAACTTGTTTTAGTCAAAGCTTCCCATCTTCCACGTCAATAACAGGCTTTACAGACCCAAAGAGTGGGGTTTTAAACGTCTTCCCCATAAATAAAGGGGGAAAAAGCAATCTCTCAGCCCTGGAGATGACTTTCCAGCCCAGGATAAGCAAGTAAGATATTTACGACGCGGCTTTAATAGAGGGGATATTGTTCTGCGTGGACTGAGAGGGCACATCGAAAATGCTTCCACTGCCTTTTTTTTTTTTTTTTTTTTTTTTGCTGAGGCTGTCTTTTTCATAAAGAAAGATCGTATTGCCTCCCATCGGGGCTACTCGGCTAATTCCAGGTGGTAGCTCTGGGAAAACCCCGGGAGAACATTTGAGCGAGGAAGGATTTGGGAGGGGAGCAAGATGAATTACCTCCCCTGGTTTGCAAGGAAAGGAGAGGAAAACATAAAAATGGAATTAAGGTTAGTAAGGGAAGTCAGCCAAGGGCCTTTTGGGGACGTAGCAATAACAGGACAGCAACAAAGTTTGGCAGTTACGAAGCACCTACTGTGTGCTATGGTTCTCAGTGGCACTTGATGACTTTCACTTTCCCATTTGATCCTTAAAAACAACAGACAAGAAAGATGGGTGTTTCCTAGTTTACGGGTGGTCCAAGCGAGCCTAGAGAAGTCATTTTCTGTTGAGCCCTGGATTCCAATTCAAGCCCGGCTGGCTGCTTTCAAAGTCCACTTTCCCCCCAACTATCAAATTGCCCCGCCAGGATGATGGATGTGGACCACAAAGATCTGCCCGGAGGGAAGGGAGGCCCGGCCTTGTGGGGGGCAGGTGGTGTGTGTTTGGCTTATCTGGATGTGTTGGCCTCCTTGCTCGATGGAGAAATTCTGGCCTCTGCAAGTGCCCTCCTTTCTCGCCAACGGGCCAGAGGCTGCAGCCTCACTACCTCTCCCTCCTCCCACCACCCACACACTCGCGAGTCACTTCCAAGGGTGGAGAAGCCTTTGAAGTCGATGGCGACGCCGTGGAAGGCGAGGGCGTCAGGGAACTGTGGAGGAGGTGAACACGGGGCCAGCAGATAAGCAACCTAAACAACCACGAGCAGCAGGAGGAATTTCCGACAGCGGGTCCTCGCCTGGGTTTTGCTTAGTCTAGTTTTTAGAGCCATGAAGGATGGTGTTCCCAAACCCAGCTAAGCCAGAAACGGAAGGGAGGATGAGCTCAGCCGTTGTCCGTGAGCCTTCCCCAGGGCTAGGGCTCTGGGCTGTCTTGTCCCCGCCACTGACTTGCCCGTGGCTTCCTCCTTCCCTGTCTCCATACTGAATAATTCAGCATGGAGCCCGCAGAGTCCTGGAAGGTGCATTTTGTGTGGATGTGTGTTTTGTGTGGATGTGTATTTTTCTCTTGAGAGTTATCCATAGCTTATATCAGAGTCTCTGTGATCCTTTTTTGGAAAAGGCAACAATTCTTTGGAATAAATGAATCAAAAAATGCAAACTGTTACCAAGAAGGCGGAGAATGCCAACCGTATTTTCGTTAACAACATTCACTGACTGTCTTAGAACTCGACCCTGAGATAAGGATCTGAGGGCCAGTAATCTTTTGTTTTATTTTGTTTTGTTTTGCTTTTGGAGGTGATCCCAGTAAGCAGCAGGAAGAGTGCAGAGAAATTTAAAGGAAAGCGGTCAATACGGAATGTGTAAATTAGCAGGTAGCTGCTGGGGGAAATGGAAGCTCAGTGCTGCTGGGGACCTCTGAGAGGTGATGCAAAACATGGCTTGGAGTTGTCTCCCAGGAGGGACAAAAAAACTGGCACATATATATTTCCCACTCCAGCCTGTCTTTGGCCGAGGGCTACACCTGGACTTCTGGTCCACCCTGTGAGCGAAGGCCAGGGGATGCCTCCAGGTGGAGAGTTGTACATGTTTGCACTAGGAAGCCATCAGCCTGCATAGGAGGCGTACGGGCTGAGAGCGTATGGGCGAACTCCCCACGGCACCTACTACATCCATAAATTCACATTTACTTGTTTTATTGCTGAGTGCGATTCTCTACTTATGGGAGACACGGCTCTGAAGATGACAAGCTTGGATTTTGCAGTAAATTAAGAACAGGGCTCCTGTAGTATTAATAATATAAGTATTTACATACATGCTGTGGGCTTATAGGCGAGCTTCTGGATGAGAAGCATCATAAAACATTTCGTTGCATGGAAAATAAACATGTGCAAATGTGGTGGAGGAACTACAGGAGATGTGAAATTAAGGGACAATAAAGTCCAATGAGATTTCTATAGCTATCCTAAAAGTTAAGAGCCTGGGTTCAGGATTCAGATGGTTCAAGTTCTAGGTCTGACCCCTAGGACAGTGTGACCTCCAATAAGTTGCTTAACTGCTAAGCCTCAGTTTTTTTTTTAACCTGTCAAATGATTATTGGTTAATAGTGGTTTTTTTTTTTTTAACCTGTCAAATGATATGAATACTGATCACATACAGCTGTCATGAGAGTTAGACGATGTAGTGCATATAGACAATAATTCTAGGTTGTATTATTTGTTTAGTATTCCTTCTTTATTCCCTACCCTTGCCATGGTTTACTGCATCAGGGCTATGCTTCCTGTCCCATTGACTGAAGACTTGGCCATGTGGCTTACTTTGGCAAATGGATATGAGCAGATGCAACATAGGCTCCATCTGAGTGAGGACTGTAAATATGCTTATCGAGTTTTGATTTGCTCTTTTGTACTCCTGCCTCAGACGGTGAGAGAGCGTGCCTCAGGTGGTTAATGAAGCTTTAGCTTGGGTTCCAGGACTACAGACACACACAATAGAAGTGAACTCAGTCTACAGCCTGAAGCTGAGTCACACTAGCTAATCACAGGCTAGTGAGTGACAGAGAGTATTACTGGTATAAGCCATTGAGATTTTGGGGGTTGTTTGTTATGCAGCATTATCACAATACTAGCTGACTATTATACAATGTAAAGCATTTGGCACAAGGTCTTACACATTGTAGGTGCTCAATAAACACCTCTTACTATGCATGTTATTGTCTTATTATTGGTGTTAGAAAAAGGGGTTGTCAGGGAAATCTTTTTTGGGGCACACGGCATGTAATAATGCCCATGGAAGATTTAGACATATCATTAGCATATTAAAGGCTTTGACAAGTCCTGTAGTTTAAAAGAAAAAGCAAACTTGGACTCTTCCTCTGTAATAAAGACACATTTACATTTTTTTTTAGAACATTGCAGGAAATTTAAACACAAAGGGCTCGCACTTAGGATGGGAAGTGTTCCAGGACAGAAATTGATTAGTTCTCATGAGCTGTGTACATGAGATGTAAGAAAAGTTTAGTGATGGATGCTGAAGCTCACCGTCTACTAGCTGCACCGGCTGCTCACTTTCCAGCACCCTGTTAGCCAGTGTGGGGATCCCCTTCCTTCTCACTGCCTTTTTCAGGCTGACAATTTGCCAGCCATTCAGGGAAGAGGGGTGCTCCACCATACTCAGAGCAGTCATTTCCTGTGTGTCTTATCGTGTCCTAAGAACTTTACACACACCATCTCATTTCGTTCTCCCTTCAATGCTATGAGGCAAGTGCTTTGTGAGCCCCACTTTACAGAGAGGGAAAGTGACATTTGGAGAAACTGAATGGACTTGCCAAAGGCTACCCAGCTAATAAGGACGGCACCATCACTCAAACACAAATCTGTCTGATGCTAATTAAAGCCTAGTGCTTGTTGACATAGAGAAGAGTCTGGAAGGTGAACAATTTATTTTCCTTTCTTCTATTCGTACCACACCAAGGGGAGTGGGTGATAGTGGAACCAAACTTTCCAGGCATATGCTAGGATCGAGGAGGAATAGTCAGGCAAGAGGTAGATCAACATAAGGAAGGAAGCTACTGTGGGAACCAGAAAATCAGGTTTATCTGAGGCAGACAGTGTCTTTCCCAAGGTCACCTAGTCGAGCAGAGTCAAAGTGGACATGAGAACCTGGGCCTTCTGACTCCCAATTTAGTACTTATTTGAGGCAGAGCCAATAAACTTTCTCTCTCTTTTTTTCTTTAATAAAAGTCCCCGATGTTGGGAGCAGCATTATGCCAAGTTAAAAAGAAATTATAGTTTGAAGAACCTTTGCAGATAGGTGTGGTAAATGAGATAGATGTAAACCGAGTGGCAGGGAGCTCTTGGCCTTTCTTCTTTCCTTCCTCTTCCCAATATGATGGCTGGAGCTCCAGCAGCCACCTGTGATCATGAGGCAACCTTAAAGATGAACGCCAGTGCTAAGGATGGTAGAGCAGAAAGGCACAAGCAACCTGAGATACTGATGACATCATGGAGTCATTCCCAGCCCTGGTTGCTTAACCCCAGTGGGTGCCACTCAATATAGGCTGTGAATGCTGGTCCCTGGAGTTATGCAATATGGTGGTCCTAGCTACTCCTGGCTTTTTTTTTTTTTTTAACATGAAAGAAGATAATTCTTTATCTTGCTTATTCTATATCTCCTGGGCTAGCACTGAATGCAATTCAGATGGATATGTGATTCCACCAGGTTTATGTCCCAGGTATCTTCCTGGCTTCCTCCAGGTTCACTCTTCTCCCTTCTCCACCCATGTATCTGACCTGTATAAACCCCATCAGTGGACTCCTTGTCTCTGGCTTCCAACTGGATTCAGATCATGGGAGGCACCAGTTGGAGATGCAAGGGATGGGGGGCAGTGAAGTCAGGGTCTTGAGTCCCCTGTCTCCTCCCCAGCCAGGTCGTGTAGGGCTGGCAGTGTCTTGGCCCAAAGTCTCAGCTTTTATCAGGAACCCTCTCTCTCTTTCTCTCTGGATTCTGATGACATTTCCTCTTTTTGCTGCTTCAAGACTGGAGATAGAAACAGCTCCCTGATGTCTTTAGTGCCTGGGGGCTTCCCAGCCCTTGACGCCCACATCTTTATAGAGGGCACCTTTCTTCATTTGTGTAGGCCCTCTGTTTCCTGCCAGGCAATGTCACTGGAACCCTGACATATATTTTCCCAGCCCCTCTTGGCTGGGGCTTCCCTTCAATCCTCTACCACAGCTTCTCTCTCAGTGGACATTTCTGAGTCTCTACTCTTCCCACTCCTATTATCCTAGAATCTTTTCTACTCTCACACACCGCTCAGATTCATCATCATTATTGTTATTTTAAAAACCAACTCTATTCAGTATCTTGCGGTAACCTATAATGGAAAGGAATATGAAAAAGAAAAAAAAATATATATATATATAACTGAATCACTATGCTGTATACCAGAGATTAACGTAACATTGTAAATCGACTACACTTTAATTAAAATAAAAACCATCATGCAAGGATCATTAACTACATGCCAGGCACCACCTACAGCGCTTTATGGACATTATGTTGTGTAATCCCCGCGGCAACCCAGTGCGTAGGTCTTAAGCCCATTCTACAGTTGAGGAAAGCAAGTTCCCTCATACAAAGTGGCCTGCTCAAGGCCACACAGCTAAGGGGCTGGTAGAGCTGGGGTTTGACCCCAGGGTTGTCCAACTCTAATGCTAGTGTTCCTGCCAAGGACAATGCCGCCTTTTCTCTGGTTGGAATATAAATAAAACCATGTGTATAGCTGTCGCGACTAGCGCCAGATAAATTAGGGTATCCTTAGACAAGGATGTCAGGTCAGATGTCCAAGTGTGCACAGGAGGCCAACAGCATCTCCTAAGTGTTCGCAAGAGAGCTGGCATCTCTTTTCCCTCAAACTGGGACTACTATCCCTCCAATACGCTCACATTTATTCTTTGACTTTTCCTTGAAGTATAGTCAGTTTACCATGTTGTGTTAATTTCTGGTGCACAGCACAGTGACCCAGTTACACAGGTACACACATAGATGTATTCCTTTTCATCTTCTTTTTCATTATACACTGTTAGAAGATATTGAATGTAGTTCCCCGTGCTATCCAGTAGGACCTTGCCATTTATCTATTTTAGACTTAAGAAAAAAAATTTTGGGGGGGTCAGCTAATTGGGTTTCATTTATTTTTTTTTTAGCAGAGGCACTGGGGATGGAACCCAGGACCTCATGCATGCTAAGCACGTGCTCTACGCTGAGCTATACCCTCCCCCCTCTATTTTATATATAGTAGTTAGTACCCGCATATTCCAACCTCCAACACACTCACATTTGAAAACAAACGTACATACACACTAGAGTATGTTCACACACACTTATATTCGCACACACACGCACTCCTCTCCACGCCTAAGAGGCCCCGGGAGACCCCCAGGCAGCGTTGGCAGAGGAGGGCAACCAAGCTTGATTCCATGGCAGGTGAGAACATTTCTGCTCAAGGCTCTTTTTGGCTTATGACTTGAAAACAACCCCACCAGCTTCAGGTACCTTGGTTCTGCCAGCTTCCCTAAACTTCACACCCTGATGGGTCCAAAGAAAACTTCACCAGGGCCCGCAGAAGACAGAACACCTGCTCTGTCAGCTGCGGGGAGCATGGAGACAGGCCCTGTGTGTTCCACCGAAACAGTGGCGTCTGAGGCCCCCCGGCTGGCACCTGCCTGGTCCCAGGTGAGCCGAGCTGAGGTGTGATGGATTCTTTCTCTCTCCTCAAACCCGGACGAGTGGCAGAGGAATGAACCCGTTAACATCCACGCTGTTGCGGGGGGATAAGGAAGAGCTAAAAATCCAGCGGGCAAGATAAAGCTCAAGAAGCTTCAGAGCCTAGCCTTGGGGATCAGATCCACTGAGAACCAACCTTGGCACTCAAACTGGGGAGCCTTCGCATGGTACTTACCCTGTTCACGCTTTGATTTCCTGACCATTTCATGGGAATGGAAATAGGGGCTTCTCAGAGTTTCTTTGAGAAGAACTGAGGTGATGCACATGAAAAGTGGAGCCCAGTGTCTGTCCCCAAGTACATTCCTGGGGGGGGGGGAAAGGAGTTTATTTCTAAAAGAACTCAAGATTCTGAGCACAGGCAGCATATTTCTTTCATCTCTTCCGGGGCCTTGAGACACCAATGGGAAAGTGCACATCTCAGGGCATGGCTGCTTTTTGCGTTTTGTGAGTTTGCCTCTGAGGAGCTGCAATTGGTGTGTAAAAGACAAGTCCTATCAGCTGTTAACAATTCAAGGCTTCCTAGCGGCCCTTCTTAACAATGACTAATTAGGGACCGCAGCGCATTTCCTTAGCTCTTTTTTTCCTCTGCTTGAATCAAAGTTAAGTCGAATGCTCTACTGGTGAGCAGATGAGGGAACTTAGGTAAGTTCCTTTCCCTATCTGTGCCTCAGCTTCTTCATCTGTAAAATGGGCATAATTCCACCTACCTCACCGAGTCAAGGGGCCAAATGCCCCGCACAGTGTCTGACACATAATGGGTGCTCAATGATTAGTTCCATTTGTATAAAGGTGGCTGGGGATTAGAGGAAAAACTAATGGCCAGCTTGGAGAAAGTGTTTCTACCTTATCAAGATCTCCAAATATTCAAAGTACACTCTTTGTGGACTTGGCCAGGAGACTCCAAATTTTTAACACTACACATTCCCATCAGCTTGAAAAATTGAGGATGGATGATATCCATGCATGTCCATCCACCATGTTATTCATAATATATTCATACAATATTGGTTAACATATGATAAATATTATAAGTATATGCAAAAATGAGACATGGGAGCGATGAGCTAAAACATTAGTATGATCAGAACTTCTGACTTTCACCCACAAATCCCAAAGGATTATTCTATGCAGCCTACTTTATATACCATGGTCTACATCCTGGCTACTCAAAGAGGGGATCCCCGGACTGGCAGCATCAGTATCACTGGGAGCTGGTCAGAGATGCAGAATTTGAGACCTGCCCACCCCGGGCCCGCTGCAGCAGAATCTGCCTGTTAACAGAATCTCCAGGGCACTGAGCGCCCACTGAAGTCTGGGAACCCCTGCTTCCCTCAATTTCAGTTTCCTTATCAGTCTTGGACCTTCTTCTTATTACCTGAGGTTGAATAGTCCTCCTCATTGTCTTCAATTCAACTGGCACATGGGGAATTTGCGAGCCCCTTGTGACCTGCACCAAGTTCTGTAAACCTGCCTTGGAATAGTCTGCCCCAACCCAAGCCTGCTGAATGTTTCTCATTTAGCCTATTTTTCATGATGCCAGCCAATTTGGAGACATCCCCAAAGAAAGGGCTCCTGGTCTCCACGGTTTGAAACGTGATTGCCGAGCGATTCCATAAATCTGCTTCGGAGAGGCCCGGCGATATTTTTGGAGGTAAAAAAAAAAAAGCTAACAAAACGAATCCCTCGCTGTTCCTTGAAGTGGACTCAGATGGAAATAAAATCTTTCTACAAAGTGAGCTTTGGCCCCACTTCCTCCTTTCAGATCCAAAAATGACTTTCAGAGAGCATGTTAGCAAGAGCTCTGGCTGGAGCTCAGACAGGCAGGCCTGCGGCAGAGAGGTGGAGGGGGTCCCGTCACCAGGGAAGCACGCTAATGGGCCCGGCTGCACAAACATTATTTTTTCATTCTGAGGGTAGAAGCAACTGTTTGAGAATTCATCAAGCTCTAGACAGGGAACGGGCTTGGTTTCGGCCGCCCTGGCACTGCCCCGAGCTCATGGTGGAGCTGAGTCACCTCCAGTCTTTTGGGACCCCGCCAAAGCCAGGTCTCTGGTTACCAGCCGGCCCCATGGACTTCACAGACATGGAGGGGGCAGCGGTGGCCAGGCCAATGGCCCCGACTGGAGGCTGTGAAAGGGGCGACAGGGTGACCTTCTGGTGGAGGGCAGGACTGAAAAATAGGACGTGCCTGTTTCTTTCTCCATCTGAGTTTGCTCCTTCGGCTGCCATGTTGGAAGCCAACGGGGTGTTAAGGGAGACAGATCACAGAGAGGGACCTATCACCCCTTTTGTGCCCGCCACTTGCCTGTTTCTCTCCAGTCCGTGTCCTGCCCTTCCTCAGTTCTCTGCTGCATGGCTGACGGCTGCAAACTACAATTCCCAGTGTCCTTTGCTTCCGGTTAGGTTCAGCCAATGGTAGCCTCCAGTGGGAGGTTGGCGGGGCTGGAGGATGGGATGATGGGAGATGCTAAGGTCCTTCCCCCACACTCCACATACTCTGGTTTGCGGGGCCTCTCTGGGCTTAGTGGTGTGTTTCCTAGGTGGTTCCAGCTTTCTCTATGTCCCTCCATGGTCCCACCTCCCTCCATGGCAGCCCCAGCTCCCGGGTTCTGGTGACGGCACCTCCTCCCTTGGTCTCTCCTGTCCCAGATGTTAGTGACTTCCTGCTTCTTGCTTATCTGAGTTGTCTCCCATGACCTGTTTGTCCATTCAGCTCTTCCAACACCTTTGCCGCTAGTGACCTGTATTTCAGTCCTTTCCCTGGAACTACCTGATTGGGTAGCTTTGTCTTCCAGGCTAGAGATTGACCGATAAACGCTGAGACCTCACAGCAGCAACGTGAATGCTGTCAAATAAGCATTCAGAGACCACAAGTCGAGGACTCAGGCTAACCCAAATTATATATTACAAGGACACAGGTTATTCCTGTGATCTGAAAGAGAAACAGAACTAGAGATCCATGACAAAGACAAATGAACATATATATAAAAGAGAAACAGGCTCACAGACCTAGAAAACAAGCTTATGGTTACCAGGGGGGGAAAGGAGGTGGAAAGGGATAAATTGGGGGTTTGAGATTTGCAGATACTGACTGATACATATAAAATAGATAAACAAGATTATACCGTATAGCACAGGGAACTATATTCAATATCTCGTAGTAGCTTATGGTGAAAAGGAATATGAAAACAAATATATGTATGTACATGTATGACTGAAGCATGGTGCTATACACCAGAAATTGACACAACATCGTCAACTGACTACACTTCAATAAAAACAATTAAAAAAAACAAGACTATACAATGTGTTTTTCTTTTGGCAGTATTAAATTTGTCATATCATCTTTTCAATAAAATAATCAATAAAATGTGGTTTAAGTAAAAAAAAAAAGAGAGAGAGAGAGAGAGAGAGAGAGAGCCATGACAAATAGAGAGCAGGAATATTCCAGTATCTAGGCAGCAGGGACTCACAGGACAGTCTCCTTAGGAAACAACCTTTGAGGTAAATCAGCTCCAGCTGCTTTCCTTACACGTTTCAAGGTACTCAGGATTCACTTCTTGGAATAGAGGCTCTCAGAGCCTTACCTCGGGTCCCATGGCCATTGGTTGACCAGAAAGCACAGGGCACCTTGACTGACAGTCCCACCAAGACTAAAAACAACTGGGAGAGGACCTTGTCTTCATTAGGGGACAGTGAGATTTTGGGCGTGACACAAACGTTTAATCTCAAGCAGTTTCCTTCCTTCCCTAATTTAATAATAAGGGTGACTTATGCAAAAGTGCAAACTGGAGTACCCTGAACATAGCAGGTGCTTTCAGTGGACTGTGTTAATTTGGATGCTAACCATCTTTTTCAGATAGCAGCACCTCGGTTTTCCTTTGAATAACATCTGTGGTTAGATTGCTGGTTTCCCCCCAGAATCTGTTCTCTCTCTCTCTTCCACAGCAAGGAAACAAATAAATCCATAAGAAATCTGTAGTTATAGTTATAGAGAAGAATAGGGTAAGGAAATAAAGAGTGACAAGCTGCAGCCAAAGGCAGTCTGTCTAGGAAGGTGAATTTGAGCAAAGACCCAAATGATTTAAGGGAATGAGCCATGCAGATATCTGGAGTAGAGCAAACAGCAAGTGCAAAGGCCCTGGGGTAGGAGCATGATTTGCATACTGGAGGAAGACAGAGGTCAGTGTTCCTGGAATGGAGTGAATGGTGGGAGCCAAGGTGGAAAGATCTGAATGCAGAAAGAAAGATCTGAATACTCAGAGTGAGCCAAGAGCCACTGAAGGTTTTGACTAGAAGAGAAATGAGATGGAATATGTTTTTGATCAGATCACTGACCACTGCATGGAGAGCAGACTGTGGTGGGGAGCATGACAAAAGCATCATCCACACATTAGCCTGAGGATGCGTGAACGTGAGAAGGTAAAAGAAAGAAGCTTCTATTGAAAGTTAAACAAAAAGAGATTTAAGAGTTCAGGACGAGATTGGAAGGGTCACTCTAGGCCCGTGCGTGAGTCATTGCCAAATGCACGAAGTAGACAGGATTTACTCGGCAAATCCGAAGTGGGAGCAAACACTTCATCCTGGGGAGAGAAGAAAAGATGTTATGAAGGAGGTGGGGTTTGAGCAGGGCTTGAAGGATGAGGTGGACAAACTCCAGTCCGTGCCACTGCAAGAACTCATAAGCAGAGGAAAAGCTTGGGCCAGATGGGCCTACCAGTCATTTTCTGGCCAACCAGGATTATTAATCCATCAGCTGTCACGAGTGGGAGAGTGATGGATGGCTCTTGATTCTACTAGCACTGCCTGAATCTCCCACTGTCTCTTTCTCTGAAGGCTGTGTGAATTCCAGCCTCTCTGGTCAGTGAAGCCTGGGTTTCCAAATGGAAGATGAATAGGTGAGGTAGAGGAGGCTATGATGATGAATAAAACACACATGCTCCCTCCTCAAGGATCTTAACAGACAAATAGAGGAGTGCAATGTTAAATAAGTAAAAAGGAGAACTGTATCGTTACAAATACTGGTGAGTGTGATGATGGAACACATCAGATTGGGGGAGGGCGGTCTTCTCACCAGAAAGTGACACTTAGGTTGAACCTGAAGGAGTCTCAGCTCTTGTGCAAAACTGGAAGGAAGAGCATTGGTGGCAGAGGGAACAGTGGGTGCTAAGAGTTGAGGGTAAGAGTGAGCTTCCTTGGATTCAAGAAAAAGTCAGAAAGCAAGTGTGGTGGGAACAGAGTGTACAGGATGGAGGTTCTCCAGCTAGTCTCTGTTTTCCACATATTTGGAGGAAAGGCAGAGAAGGATGCAAAGAATTATTTCTTGTATCTGGAATAATGCGGGAAGGGGGTGTGAGTTGCTGACCATTGATGACAATGGGCGCTGTACTGTGTCCTCATTAAGAAGCAATCACTTCCCAGCCTGGCAAAGTCATGAGAACCCACTTTAAAAACTTCATTTTGGCCAAGCACAGAGTTTTGTCTTCCTGGCTCAAGGGTTTGACTTGCTACGGAGGAGAGTGTTTTGCCCCCAAGGCTTTGATTGTTTGAAGTCTCTAGACTGTTTGCTTAATTGCTACTGAACATCAGTTAAGGAGGAGTCTTTTTCAGATGCAAAGGGCTGCCCTATGGCCCAATCAAGACTGAAAAAAAAAAAAAAAAAAACCACCAAAAAACCCACTCACAGACCACCCCCCCAAAACCTATCCCAACTACTTACCGAAAAGCGCCTGCAGTCCGAGCAGGCCCAGGCACTGGAAGACTCTGGAACAGACAGTAAAGTTTGAAAAACCATTTGTTTCCAGGACCTAGCGGATAACTGCCTCTGAGGCCTTCTTCATTCCAAAGCCATTTCGTGTTCCAGAGGATTTTAATTCATCTGATTCAGATTTATCTGCATCCAGCTCATCGAAACAGCTCTGTGTGGTTTCAAAAGCAGCGCAGCATCATTTGATACCCAAGAAACATCACGACCTTTGCCGCCTCCCCAGCCAATGGTGTCCCGCCAGTTCCCAGCAGCCTCTGGAATGATCTTGGAGCCCCCGTAGTCAGGGGCCTCCTCAGTTGTTGGCAGCTGTTTTCTTTATTTTTTATTTTGTTTCCAGTTTGAGAAAAGGATTGGTCCCTGGACAGCATTTTAAAGAGGTTCTTCTCAGCCTCTCCATTGTCTGTGACAGGGATGATCACTCATTCATTCAACAAGAATTTAGCGGCTACTTGCGTTCCAGGCACCGAGCTAGAACTGGGGGAGCATTATACAGCATGGATATAACCCTTGCCCTGCCCTAAAGGGAATTTCCAAATGGAATTTACAGTTGGGAGAGGGAGACAAATGTCAACAAACCATAAGGACTCATAAAGTAGTTTAGCCACAAATGCAATTTTTTCCACAATCAACCAATGTTGATGGAGTATCTCGACGGGCTCCACAAATGCAATTTTTTCCACAGTCAACCAATGTTGATGGAGTATCTCGATGGGCTAGACACCACTTGGCTTTGGAGCTCCAGCAGAAACCGACACAGCCAAGGTGGGGATCATAACAGTAGTGAGGCTGAAACGAGATCAGGGGCAGGTATTATGAGTTTACCTACCTGGCTTTAAATCTTCAGTGGCTCCCTGGTGCTTTGACGGTAATAACGTTCCATCTCTTTGGGTTACGAACAGCTGGGCTTTTCTTGTTTATCAGATCAGGCAGATCCCATTTCACCACTTCCAGCTGTGCAACTGTGCATAAGTCACATGGACTTTTCGGAGCCTCAGTTTCCTCGTCTGTAGAATGGGGGCAATGGAACCTATCACAGAGGATTGTTGTCCAGCACAGGGAACGATAGTCAATACCTTGTAACAGCTTATAGTGAAAAGGATCATGAAAAGGAATGTGTGTATGTATTACTGAATCACTATGCTGTACAGCAGAAATTAACACAACATTGTAAACCAACCATACTTCAGTAGTAAGAAAAGGATCATTGCGAAGATTCAAAGACAAGAGTAGACACTCAATGTTAGGTATTATTGTTAGAATAATCGGTCTAAAAATTACTGCTGTGTATGGCAGAGAGTATTAATTATTTGATTTCTCTGTATCATGATAGTGCTGGAATCTTTAGCTGGACACAAGCTACCCAGCACAAAAGCACCTTTTCCAGACTCCTTTGCAGTCAAAGGTGGCCATGTGACTAAGTCCTGGCTAATGGGGTATGAGCAGAAGTGATTTGTGTAATTTTCTCTTTGTGTCCTTAAGGAGGAAGGATATGTGCTAATTTGGCACCTTCTGGGTGCTGGGCACTGTTTTGGGTTCTTTGGATCCAAAGGAGAGGTCTGAGTGGTCTCTGTTTTCAAGAAGCTCTCAATTATCCATCCCTTATTTCATTCAGCAAATACTTTATGGTCCTATTGTGTGCCAGGGACAGGGGACTAGACTCTGGGGATTCAATGGTGAACAGAATGGAAAGAGTCCCACCCTTCATGGAACTTACGATCTGGTCGAGGGGGGATGGAGACCCTAAGCACATAAATAAAAGGGCAGGGTAACTACATGATACAGTGATATGATACAAAGTGAAGACAGGATGCAAGTCTAGAAATGATCACCAGAGGAGGTCTCTCTGAGGGGCTGACACTTGGGCTAAGACATAAATGATGGGAGGAACCATTCATGGAAAGATCTGGGGAGATGCATGTCCCAGGCAGAGGAACAGCAAGTGCAAAGGCCCTGAGGTAGGAGTGAACTTGGTGTGTTTTGAGTAGTGGCAAGAAAAGCAGCAGATTTGAGCAAGGCCAAGGGGGCAGAAGATGATGTTGGAGAGGTGGGCAGAAGCCTGACCACAGAGGGGGTCCTAGTGGCCAGAGTAAGGAGTTTAGATTTTCTTCTTAATGCAAAGGGAAGCCATTGAGATTTAAGCAGAGGAGTGAGATCATGAGATTTGTACATGTAACATCATTCTGGATTATTGAGGGGAAAGAGAGGTGGGGTCTGGGAAACCACTTAGGACTCTTGTCATCATCCGAACAAGAGAGGAGAGCGTGGTTCAAGTAATAGAACTGCGGAGAAGTCAATGAAAAGAGGTATGTTGGGGAGAAAGAACTGACTGCACATTCCAAAGACACAGAGGGCTCACCGCTGTCCCCAAGTAGCCCCTAATCCTGAGAGAGAGACTGGTCCACAAACAGATAAATATAACACTAGAGGCTACCTGTGATGAGAAAGCTTTGCTTTCAGACCTATTTCATAATTGAAATTGCCCTTAACCTTGTCACAAACCGAGCTCTCCTTTCCCACATCCAGTTTCCTGAGAACAGATTCTGCTTTTCGTCCCTGACAGCTCCGGGTCCACTGCACTGCGTGTAGTGACTGCACCACAGATAATTTGTTGGACGTCTTGAGGGTTAAATCAACCCACAACAGTGATTCTTCGTATCAATACAATGATAGTTCCTATGCACTGAGGACCAAGTTCATGTCCAGGCTCTGCGCTTCGTGCTTCACCTTTGTCTTCTCAAGTCGTCCCTACAATGACTCTTTAAGGTAGATTTTTATCATCACCCCCATTTTGGAGCGGAGAAAATGAGGCTCAGAGAGGTGAGGCCACGAGTGACTGATCACACAGCTTGTCAATAAAGGGTGGCGACAGGATTCAAACCCAGCTCCGCGTGACCTCAGACCCCAGGCTCTTCGCTGCAAAATTGTATTTGCTTCTCCTTTAAGGATAAACAGGCCTCAACTCCATCTTTCTTAAAGATAAAAGTAGACGAGATGGATGTGCCTGTTTAGGACTGCTGGCCTGTTTCTGTATGGGCTCTCACTCCCACTTCAGTTGGAGAATCAGCAAAATGTGGCAGGATGGGGTGAAGAGATGGTCCCGGATCACAGGGCCCTGATCATTTATCCTCTGCAGGCTTGGAATATGATGGATGGAGACGCTCTTTGTGGTTGGTTGGGTCAGCTCTCCCGCTTTTTGGCTGTGTGGCCTTGGGCAAGTTACTTTACCTCTCTGAGCTTCATCTGTACAGTGGGGATGATAGTGACAGATCTATTTCAGGGAGTTTCTAGAAAGAGTCAGTGTGTCCATAGCCAGCACCCAGAGTGTGCTGGTTATTACCATTGACATCCTAGAGGGGCAGGTTCAAGGTTAACAAAACGGAGGAGGAGCAACTTCAAGGACCTCTTTCTAAAGTTACAGAAGGATGTAACTAAATTCCTCTCAGCATGAATTCTTTGCAAGTCAAGTGTCCTCTTGACCTGCGCCTCCCTTCCAGTGCCCCCCTCCCTTCCACTCTTGTGATGTGAGGCTTGTGAGCCCAGGGACTTTGGCTTGGGAGCCAGAAACCCAGCAAGCAGCACTTTGGAATTATAAGAGTTAAGCATCCGTCCAGCTCACAAACGCAGAAAAACTCCACCAAGACGCGGGGGAGGGGGGGGGGGGAATATTTCCATCTCTGATAAGGAGTAAAAACCGGAGCAACTCATTCCATATGGGCCGGCGAGAGGGGCAGGCAGGAACCGGTGGGTCCTCTGTGTGCAGGGCTGCGCGGGGCTGCTGCAGGGCTGATGAATGATCCGCCGGCTGGGACAGGCGGACCAACCTCCACTTTGGAGAGATCAAGAGAGAGCGGGGAGAGGGGGAGACGGTCTGAGTCCTGGATGAGGGGGCTGGTAGGGGAGGGGCGTTGCACCAGTCATGCCAATTTTTCTTGCTGGTGGAGGCAAGTGTGTGTCAACATCTGTCGTTTCGAAAGAAATGGCACCTTTAACTAGAGAGGGATGTGGGCATTCATTTCTATTCAGCTTTGAGTCCATCTGGATTAAGATCCGGATGGATTTTAGAGAAAAATCACACAGCATGTCTCAGTGGGCTGTTTGGCAAGACCGAGGAATGTCATTTTCCTTCAAATGGGTGCCTAAAGAAGAAATTGAAATACTGCTTGAGTTGAGGCTGGTGATGGGCTGTTTGGCTGGATTCAGCCCACTGATGTGGGTTCTGCTTCTGTCTCCCAGGCTGGTACCCAGGCTGTGCCTTCTGCCTTGAGTACTGTTTCTCCTCACTTTTTTTTTTACCTGGAAATTTACGAACACTTACCTAATACTGTTTCCTGGCCAGGAGTTTTCTAAGCGCTTTCTAAAATATGAACATCTCTCTGAAACAGTAACGTCTTTAATCCTTCCAATAAAGCTGTCCAGTTGGTCCTGTGATTATTCTAGTTACATGAAAGGGGATGCCAAATGCCCAGGTAGGAGGGGGCAGACATGGGACTCGAACCTGGGAAACACAGCTCCAAATGCTATGCACTTAACCACTCCACGCCGTGGCCCCTGTATTCCTGTCATACCTTCAGACCTCTACTTAGATCTTCCTGGTCAGAGATGCTCTCTCGGCCTCAAGAGCCAGGTGACTTGGTTCTCTTCTGATATCTTTAGCTCCACAAATGGCCCTCCCTAGGGTGTGGGAGAGTCACAAGATGCTGGGTTCAGATTCCCCTTTTCCAAAGAGCTCGCTGTCCAGTGGCAAGCAAGCAGCGTGGCAGCCCACAGCCTCCAAATGCGGCATCTTCGGGACCCACCTTGGCTCTCAGCCGAGGCCACATCCGTAGCCCCGGCGGATGACTGAGTGTGCCAGAGGTCCTCGGGTCTGGACACTTTTGTCCAGCGGTCTCTGCTCTGCAACGCCCCATGTGTTGACTGGGACTGTCAGATTTGAGTCACAGTGGGAGGCTCCCCCAGGCCACCTTGACTTCCTCTTTCTGTTCTTCACTGCAGCCTCCTGGGGGCGAGGCCTGGTGCACCTGCCTGCTCTGTTTCTAGTCCCGAGCTCTGTGCCTGGTAGATCCTCTCTACTTGCGCTGCGGTCATATTTCTGAAGCGCTAAGTGGAATCCTTTTGGGTATTTTGATATTTACTGTTATGTTTCAGATTGGACTTGCTTTCCTGTTTGGCCACTCCCTACCCCTATTTGAGCAAGGTTCTGGGCACCCATTGCTTCTGGGAAAAGTTGAGACAGCAGAAAACAAAGGAAAGTCGAGTCTCATCTTGGCTTTTGACATTCAAAATCCTACACCCTATGACAAAGGTCATAGAGAGTGTATTTGGTATTTATTATTTGTTGTGAATAAGAGTGAACTTTCATTCTCTGAGTTAGACAAGGATGCCCAGGCTGGGAGGGAAGGGCAAAGATGGAGACAATTTGAGGAGGGAAAGAGAGAAGGGGGCCGAGGGGAGAGGACCCAGCCTGAAGAGGTTGAACAGACACGAGGGGCTGGATCAGCCTCCTCCTGAAGGTGCATCCACAAGCCAGGCAGGACCTGAGCAGCATGAAATTGTCCAGCATCTGCTCCAGTGAGTGCTGGGAACCATACCAGCTGTCCTTGGTGGCGTGTGACTAGGACCTCCTCTCAGTCACAGCTAACACATCCCATGTTGACATCTGTCCTCGGGGCCCCGAGACTTTACTGGGTCACAGCGTGACTTTCTCCTCTGAACAACCTCTCCTGCCATTGGCCCAGACACTCATATGATGGAGAGTGATGTAGTGGAGGGTGGGGCCCTGAACATCACCAAGATGGGAGGTCATCTAGAGAATCAGAAAGCCATCTGCAGGCTGTGCCTGGGTGGGGCTGAACAGGACCAGCCTGAGTTGGTCACCGAGCTGGGGCAGTTGTAAAAAATTCCCCTGGTCTATGAGCTTCTAGCTTTATGTACCTCTTGGCTCAAACGGCACCCTTCAGAAAGGTCTTCCCTGACTTTGAATCAAAGCCTCAGTTATTCTCCCATTTATGAGTCTATCTCCTCCCATTTATCACCATCAGAAACTGTCTTCCTTGCTTATTTACTTGGTCAGCATCTCTGTCCTGCCTGGAGGGTAAACCCCATGACTGTAGAAGCAGGTGGGCGTGCTCCTGGTTCCATGCCCAGTGCTTGGTCCCGGGTCAGCCCCAGCTGACCATCCTGGAGGAGGCACTCAATATTTTGGAAGCAACAGATGAACTCCTCCTTGTCTTCAGATTGAAGTCCCAAATGCCATGTGTTATTGCAGTCTTCTTATTGGCAAATGGATGAATGGCTCCATTTAGAGGAACGTGAGAAGGAAGAGTGAAGAGAAGGGTTGGTTGGGGTCACACTAGTGATGGGGATGGAGGAAGACCATCTCAGCCGGAGCCAGGGGCCGTGTTGGTGAACTCGAGGGCTGGAAACGGTCCACGTGGATATCTCTTGCTTGAGGTCAGGCAGGAGGACTCCAATCTGTCCGTCACACTCCGGCTACTGTGAGGTGGACCTGGGCCGAGTTTGAAGGTAGAGCCTCCTTTCCCCTAACTTTCATTTCAATCGGATAGAATTTCTGATTGCTTAGCTCGGTTTACGGTCTCTTAATAGCTTCTCTTCCAGGGCCACAAATTCCCCAAGGGCCAGCTTGAATGCGGGATGCCATTGGCCTGGTTTCCACCTGGGCCCTGGGTGCGCAGTAAATCATTCTCCTCGGTTCACTCCGCCCTTGGAGCCAGAGATAGGAGCTGCTTGCCAGAGTCAGTCAACAGGCCAAGGGCTCTCTGGAGAGGTGAATCTTCTTGGCAGAAAGCAGAGGAGGGTCTTTGGGGCACCCTGAGGGAGATCTGTGTTCTCTATTTGGTTTAAGGACCAAGGGCCCCTCTCCAGTCCCCAGGACTTGGTCGAGGGCAGGAGGAGAGCCCGGTCAGAACGTGGGGGCTGGTCTGCCCTGGCAGGTTAGGGAAAGACAAATAGCCTAAGAACAGTAAAGGTGAGTGTAATTAGTGAGAATTCGGGGGGATTTCACGAAAATCTAGTTGGAACTCTCTCTATATTCCTGAAGTAATCCATGCTTTTAAAATAGAAATAGAAGGGTGCAGACAAGCCAAAAGAAACAAAAAATATACATATATATGTTTAATCCCTCTACCTAGACATAACATCATTAATAGGTTGTGGTTTAGCTTTCCAATAATTTTATGCATGAATATGTATGCTTTTTATTAAAGTGGAGTTACACAATCTGCAGTGTTGTATGACCTGTCTTTCCCACTCAGCATTATGTCAGGACACATTTGCTTGAAAATAAACGCAGAGCTACCTCACCATTCTTGATTGTTACCTAAAAGTTCCATGTATGGATGGCCTGTGATTAAGTAACAATTTAATCAAATGATGATTGTTGACATTCAGGCCATTTCTAATTTTTTGCCCTCATGAATAACAGTGCAGTTGAGCATCCTTTAAATGCCCCTTGTCATATGGTTCTGCATATTTCTTTATAGTGAATTAATTGAAGTGGATTTGCTGGGTCAAGGGTATGCGCATTTTTATGATTTTTTGATGTATGCTGCCAAGAAGCCTTTCTAAAGAAGTGTATCAATCAAAGTCACATGAGATGTATTTACGAGAAGATGCGTTGATAGAAATAACTTTAAAATCAAGACATGCTTGTAAAAAAAAAACCAAACAATACAGAAATACAAAGTGAAAGCTGCTACTTTAATTTCCCTTCCTAGAGGAGATCATATTTTTACTGCACTGATATCAGATCCCAATTTCCATTCAATCTTGATCCTGCCAGACTAATTCTATCCTCTTCATAAGATTTTCTTCTGGACTATAAGTTCTGGGAGGGTAGAGGCTATATTTATTTCATTCATTTTTGCATGCTAGTGCCTATTTCTGGGCCTGGCCCACAGTAGATGTTTATTGCATCAGTTATCAATTGCTGTGTAACAAATGATCCCCCTATTTGGCAGTTTAAAGCAATAGGCATGTATTACCTCACACAGTTTCTGTGGGTCAGAAATCTGGGAGGTGCTTAGATGGGTGGGTTTGGCTCAGGATCTCTTGTGAGGACACAGGGAAGATGTCAGCTGGGTCTGTGGTCTCATCTGAAGACTTGCCTGGAGCTGGAGGATCCACTTCCAAGGTGTTTCACTCACAAGGCTGGCAAGTTGTGCTGGCTGTTAGCAGGAGGCCTCAGTTCCTTGCCACATGGATTTTCCCTGGGGCTGCTTGAGTGTTCTCACAGCACGGTGGCTGGCTTCCCCAAGAGAAGTGACCCAAAAAGGGATCACGGTCGAAGTTGCAGTGTCTTGTATGACCTGGCCTCAGGAGTCACACCCTGTTATTTCTCAGCAAATTTTATTTCTGTTACTAACTCAGCAATACAGGCATACATGAGAGATGGTGTGGGCTGGGTTCTAGACCACTACAATAAGGCGAATATCACTGTAAACAACTCACATGAAATTTTTTGTTTCCCAGTGCATATAAAAAGTCACATTTACACTATACTGCAGTCTATTATGTGTGCAATAGCATTGTATCTAAAAAAAAATACACATACCTTAATGAAAAAGTACTCCATTGCTTAAAAAATATGCTAACCATCATCTGAGCCTTCAGTGAATCTTAGTAGTAACTTCAAAGATCAATGACCCCAGATCACTATAACAAATATGATAATAATGAAAAAGTGTGAAGGATTGTAAGGATCACCAAACTGACACGGGGACATGAAGTGAGCAAATGCTGTTGGAAAAGTGGCACTGATGGATTTGCTTGACTCAGGGTTGCCACAAACCTTCAATTTGTTAAGAAAAGAAAAGAAAAGAGAGAGAGAGGAAGAAAGAAAGAAAGAAAGAAAGAAAGAAAGAAAGAAAGAAAGAAAGAAAGAAAGAAAGAAAGAAAGAAAGAAAGAAAGAAAGAAAGAAAAGAAAGAAAAAGAAAGAATGAAAGAAAGGAAGGAAGGAAGGAGGGAAGAAATAAGGAAGAAAGGAAGGAAGAAAGGAAGGAAGGAAGGAAGAAAGAAAAAGAAAGAAAGGAAGGAAGGAAGGAAGAAAGGAAGGAAGAAAGGAAGGAAGGAAGAAAGGAAGGAAGGAAGGAAGAAAGGAAGGAAGGAAGGAAAAAAGGAAGAAAGGAAGGAAGAAGGAAGAAAGGAAGGAAGTAAGGAAGAAAGGAAGAAAGAAAGAAAGAAAAGAAAGAAAGAAAGCGCAGAGTGCAATAAAATGAGATGCTCCTGCCTTTGCCTGGTTACCGAGGTCAGCCCTATTCAGTGTGGGAGGGCCCCACATAAGGGTATTAGTTCCAGGCAGCAGGGATCGCTGGGGACTCTCTTGGAGGCTAGCCATCACATTTATTAAAATGAGCTGAATAAACGATTAAGAAAATGCATAACTGCCTTGGAACTAGAAGAGGCTAATGACATTTTCCTGGCTTTCCGGACTGTTCTGAGTAATTGATGGGAGAATTATCTAAGAACTGAGTTTTGGTCTAAGCTGTGTGTTTGCTGTAGAAGCTGCTGGTGTCTGAACCATTTCTGCCTTGAGTCAGGACGGGTACTCGAAGGCCCGTGACTCCCAAAGACATCTGGGAAATTCCCCGGGGGATGGGGGTCTTGCGGTTCAGACCACAGGCCCAGAGAAAAGCTGGTCCTTGCAGCTTTCAGGAATGCCAGGTCTGCATGTCAATCAAGGCAGGGTGGGTCTTTTGGCCAAGGGAGGTCACTCTCATCATGGAAATACTCAGTAGTTTACAACCTCCATAAAGCTATTAGTCCCTGGAGATGAGGGGAAAGTGGTTACCAGCACCCTTTGCCTCTCTGGGGTCCATTAACATCAGGGTTGTAAACTCGGTCTTAGGCCATGGGTGACTGGTTTTATTATCAATCAATTATTGTGCTTGTCAGCAAGTCCCAAGCATCCTGCCAGCAAAGAATCTGGCCCAGATAACCATGGGAGACTCTGGGAAATTCACCTCTACTCTCTGGGCCTTGGTTTCCCCACCTGTAACGCTGGAGTCGATCAGAAGTCCCACATTTCTCACTACCACAGTCTCCTCCTTTCTTTTACTTCTGTTGTGGTTATCTCGTGTTTTGAAATGATTTCCCTAGCAATCAGCATTCCTTAAAAACCTGTGTCTCTTCCCCATTCATATCATGAAAGACAGTCATCTTTATAAAAAAGAAGGAATACACAATTGACAATCAAAAATTCTGACCAGCATGGGAAGGACCGCACCTAGGGTATCCAGGGCCCTAGGCAAAAAAAATTTTTTTTTTGCAGGGCCCTATCTTTCTAAACAATTTGAGTTACCTGAAATCAACATGTCAGGACCATTCTGGTGGCATAATTCCATGAAGGGACTATCACGCCCGCCCCTGGGAGTGATCTATACCCTAGGCTGCCCTCCTGGAACTGAGGCCAGCCATGGGGCCCTGGGACGAGCCCAGAGGTGCAAGTTCTGGGGCTCCTCAAGGCATCTGCTTGACCTCATGCAGGGATTCGGGGGTCAGAGAGAGCCACGCAGGGGAGTCTCTGGGACCAGGACCCGTGTGGGTTCCATCCAGGCTCAGAACATTCTGTTCCGACAGCAGAGCCAGCCCTGGCTGGTCCCAGGCATCAGAGGGGACTTAGAATATTTCAAGGAAGGTATCATGGAATATTTCCATGATAAGTTATAAACATTCTCTCCCAAAGTGAAATAAAACACGATCTTTTTAAATCTGTGAAACCAAAGCATTGATAAATGAGCAATTCTGTTCATCTATTGGAAATACAGAACAAAAGGTGAGGTGCGATCTTGGTACCTTCTAAGACTTACAGAGGACCCAAGACAGTCATTACAGTCACTTCTTATACTCATTAATTGAGCAGCTAGTTTGCCCAAGACCCCTCACATATACCATTTTCTTAACCTTGATAAGCATCCTCTAAAGGGTCCCTCTTTACAGACTCATAAACTGATATTCACAACATGCTCTTCTGGCTGAGGACTGTGGGAGGAGTCGGTCTCCAAGAATTATTCTTTTAAAAAAATTTTTTTTCCTTCCTGTTTTATTGAGATATAATTGACATACAGCACCTATATATGGGGGGGGGGGGTAATTAGGTCTTATTTATTTAATGGAGGGACTGGGGATTGAACCCAGGACCTCTCGCATGCTAGGCATGCACTCTACCACTGAGCTACACCCTCCTCCCCAAAGAATTATTCTTTAATAACTGCATCCAACGTTTTCTATGTACCAGGCGTTGTTTAAGCACTTTCTGCGAACTAAGTACCTAATCCTTACAGCAGTTCTTGGCCATAATAGCTACCATCATCCCCCTTTTACAGATGAGTAGACTGAGGCTCAGAGAAATGATATCACAGGCCAATATCACCGAGCATATATGTGATGGATGTGGGATTTGACCTCAGGCTGTCTCGCACCAGTGCTGAGCTTTAGCCGCTAAACCACCCTGCCTTTCTCTGACCTCACTTTCCCAAGATTCCTCCCCAAGGAGGATCTGTTGGGCAGGTCTTCTGGAAGAAATGTGCTTTGGCAGCCAAGTTACTCAGCTTAGTCTTTGGAAGTAGAAAAGTAACCTTTGCATCCTGGAGGGCAACTCTGTCCACATTTCTGAGCCTCTGCTTCTTCCTTGGTAGGGTGGGGATAACTTCATCTTGCTGGGGGCTGCTGAGAGGTAAAAATGATTTTGGGTGTACCAGATGCTGGGTTAAGAGGGACTTGCTAGCGTTTCTGTTCCTAGCCCAAACGACCCAGGAAGTAATGACTGACTTATGACAGTGGCAATCTTAACTATACATGCAAGATGGAATCAATGCTCCCAGGTAAACAGGTGAGGGATGCATATTAAGGTGAAAGGAAGTACTGGTACCTCATTTAGGAAGGTGTAGACAGAAGTGGGGTGGGTGGAGACTGGGTGGGTTGGAGATTAAGTGCTGTGTCTCTGGTTGGGTTTTCTGGAAGCAGACACTGAGTTGCCTGCATCAGGCCAAACTGGCCAGGCATTTATCATGTCCATCTTGCCCATTCACCTCTGTAGGCAGCCCCTAGAAAGGTGTGACCTTGGGCGAGGTGGCTTTACACAGCCGAGAGAGACCTAAGGGGGCTGGCTGCTGGCGGTCATCTGTTGACCACACTCCCTACAGCTGGACAGCAAGTCCTTCCTGGAAGAAGGATCTGGAAGGCACATCTCCGTGTCTATCAAGTCTGCAAGGCTGGCAGGGCTGAGGGCATTGGGAGGGGAGTGATGAGGTCATTGGACTGAGCAGACAAATCGTATGTTCAGACTCCTTCTGCCCCACTCTGATTCCCCTTGCCCGAGGCTGGATGCATTGTGTCTCCTTGTCTAAGCCCTGCCTGGCCTTCAGGGACGCCCTACAGCACCTCCCCACGTGGCCGCCAACGTGCTCCCAGTTCCTGGTGCTGGTGAAATAGTCATCGTGGAGACAAACTGGAAATTCCAGGGGTTCTCCACTGGTCTCCTCAAGGCCCAAATGGAAGCTTCTGAGGCTGTTGGCTCTTCAGTCGCCAACATCTGAGAACCTGAAGGGCTAATCCATGCCAAATAAGGCTTGCCAGGGCAGGGTGTTTCTGGGGAGCCATAGAGTAGGAATGACAGAACCCAAGGTCTTCAAGGAGACCCAGAGGAACTCAGGCTGCAGGCTGCTGGAGAAATCGAGCCAAGATCCTGCTAAGTTCTGCATTTCTGTTTCCCTCGGATGTTGAAGGGTGTCAGCATACTTTACAGACTCAGTGGATTCCTGGAACATCTCAAGAAGAAACAGTCAGCCTTGGAACCCAGAAGAGAAACAGTGACAGCGGCAGATTAGAAACTGAGAATGGCAGAAACCGTGGGGACTAGTCATCACGTGAGTTGGAATTTGATGGCTCAAGAGTGTGACTAATAATTATAGTGCATCCAGGCATAAAATAATTAGTAACTTATTATTGTGACAAAATATTTCTATAATTAAAAGTTGCATAAATATACATAGCAATACAGTCTTAGTATGGTTGACATTTATTGAACACTGCTGGGTGCTTTGCTTGCATGATCTCATTTCTTCTCCCAGTAACCTCATAAGGAAGATACTATTATTGTACAGATGGGGAAATTCAGTCTCAGAGAAATTAACTCACATGCCAAGTTCATGACAACGATGAGCTGTGAAGCCAGTTGGAGCAAGTCATAGGCTTACTGAGAACAGCACAGTGTGGCTTGGCTTTTAAGGCGACACACTCTAGAGCCAGATTGGTGGGCTCTGACTCCTAGCTGCGCAAGCTATTGGCTGTGTGACCCTGGACAAATTACTTAGGTGCTCTGTTCCTCAGTTTCTCATTAAAAAAATGGGGTTGGTATTAACTACGTACCATGGAGAGGTGTTGAGAGGATTAAATGAGTCAGCACGTGTGGTGTTCTTAGAACAGGACTGGAACACAGTATGTATTTCCTAAATGACAGCCTTCATGGTTATTTTTGTAAAGATGTCTTCATACAATGGATCCCAAAGCTCCCACCCATTTGAGTCCCACCTTGATAATGAGAATCATGGCGTTCTTTGACCACTGAACATAGGACAGAAGGGCCTGTACGAGTGTTATAATTAGTGACTTAGAGTTAACTTAGAGGTTTGCAACAGCTGTTTCCTGGGCTTGTGATTCTGCATATTGGAAGGGCTCAGCCAGGCGGTTTTCTGGCCTCTCGGGGGATGACTCATGCATCTGCCATAAGCTGCAGGCTGACCGGGGGCTGGCAGGTCTAGGCTGACTCCTGCTGGCTTCTCTGTGTCCTGGGTGTCTCTCCTCCGGCCAGCTAGCCCGGGCTTGTTCTCAGAGGAGGAGAAGAGGCTGCAAGGCATTTTGTGGCTTTGGCACAGAACAAACGTAGTGTTGCCTCCACCATGTTTTATTGGTTAAGGCAAGTCATGTGACCAGCCCCTATTCAAAGGCAGAACAGGTTCTGCCTTTTCATAGGAGGAGCTGAAAAGTCACATTGCAAAAGAGGGGATAAAAGCATCCGTGTTTGCAAAGAACCCACTCATCACTATAAAACCTACATCTGGGGTTGGTCTCAGTTTCAAATATTCTGCTCCACGGTCAGCATAAACCACTGTTATGTTCTAGAAATGCCAGCCCTCTGGCATTCAACTTTATCCCTCCTCCTCTTGTGCTTTCAGTGAAACCAAACTCTTTTGCATTTTCAGGGGGCCCAAATTACAGCTGGGAATGTAGAGCTGTCAGTCAAGTATTTAACTTGCAACTTGGGGGTCTGAGACCTGGATTCAAATCCCTGGTCTGCCAGGATTTGCTGTGTGACCATGGGCAAACTACTTCCCCTCTCTGAACCTCAGTTTCCTCCTCTGTAAGGCGGGGCTCATAATAGTTTCTCTGCCACAGGGCTGTTGAGAGTGTGAAGGAAGACAGCAGATACGAAGTGCCTGCCCTGGTCTCTAGCTCCATGAGTGAATGCTTCATTAACTAATTTTTTTATTATTATGATTCTCCCAACATGACACTAGAAGCTATTTTTTCCTTTTCTGCTCTGCATATTATGGACACAAAGAGTGAGACGGATGCATTGGGACCTGTCATCCACGCGGGGAGCCGCGGACAGTCATTTCACATCCCACTTCCTCCTACTGGGAGGATAAACTCAGACGCTGACTTTCTCAAAGCCAGAAAAACAAGACAAAATAAATAAAAACTGAGTGCCGTATTTCACCTCGCGGTGGCCCTGCAAAATTCCTGACCTTCCTCCATTTGTTCTCTGCTGTCTGAAGCCTGGGGCCTGCCCGGAACAAGCCTCTGTCCTTGGACAGGACCAGGGCCAGTACCTTTGGGGCAGGGATGTGGATGGAAAGAATCTGATCCTCTGAGTTGGAAGCACGGTCTCCGTGGCTGGCTGTTTGGGTGCCCTGAACCCCTCTGAAGCCCATCTGAGCCTTTCCACTCTGACAGGTGGGTGGGACAAGCTTTCTGCTTTCCTTTTGTCAGATGGGGAAACAGAAATGATGATGACGGCGCTGGTGATAATTGATGCTGATTGAGCCTCTCCTCTGTGCCGGGCAGCATGCTAAGTGCTTCAGATGCTTTGTCTCCTTCAAGCCCATTCATTTTTTCCATCTTATGAATGAGTTCACTGAAGCCCAGAAAAGTAAAGCCACATGCTCAAGGCCACACAGCTGGGAAACAGCACAGCGAATGTGCTAGGCTGTTATTCACAATCGTGAGCGTGCTTTTCCGACCATTCACACTAGAGGTTCTGATCAGCCAATGAGAACATGATCCCTCACTCCAATTACATTCCCCACGTGGCTTAGACTAGCCAGGTCCCCAAACTATTTTTTTTTTTCTTTTCAATAAACTGTTCCAGTGATCAGTCGCTACCTAAAATGCTACCCTGCAAGCCGGGTTAAGTAAAACAACCATTTTCTCGTTCTCGTGATTCTGAAGGTCAGAAATTCAGTCCTGGCAGAGGAAGGGGGGCTCACTCGTGTTCCAGAACAACTGCGGCTTTAGCCGAGGGGACTCAAACACTGACATGCTTGGGGGGTTTGCCTGGAGCCACATGTCTGGGGCCTCGTTTCTGGGTGTCAGCTTGGTTCCTTGTTTCCTCTCCATATGGTGTCTTTCGGAGGCTGGAGAATCTGAGATGGTTTCTTCACATGTCTAGGCTGGGATGTCTGGAACAGTCAAGGCTGCCCATACATCTGTCCCTCTAGGTGCCCCTTGGCTAACTTGGGCTTCCCCACAGCATGGCAGTCTCAGGGTGGCCAGACTCCTCACCTGGGACCTCAGGTCTCCAAGAGCCTTTGCTCCAAGAGGCCCAGGGAGAAGTTACAAGGATTCTCACAACCTAGTCTTGGCAATCCCAGAAGGCCAGCCAAGGTCCTCAATGTAGCAACCAGAGGTGTGCCACTTGGAACTCCCTTCAAGAAAGCATTTGTCCCACTGCCACCTCCCAGTGACCCACTCTAGTGGACAGGCCAAAGGGACCAAGGTGTTTTGGTAATTCTTGGAAAAGCCCTGTGTCAGAAGCAGACAGCATGGAGCCCGCCCTCCGCTGACTATTCCTGTGATGGTCCCTCCAGTGCAGCGTTCTCTCCCCTCCAGGGCTCTCTCCCCACCCCCGTCCCCCAGCCTCCTCCTCTGTTCATTTGTGGAGTAGGAGGGGGGCATCTCTGGTGGCAGTGGGAGGGAGTCAGAGAAGATGAGGGAGGCAGGGATGGAAGGGCAAAGGGCAGAGTGGTGGAGATTTCAGAGGCTGTGGTTCCATCAACCACCCCCTCCGCACGCCCACCTAATACTGCCCTGCCCCTCCCTCCCTCCCTCTCCCCAGGTTATCTGGACAGGGTGTCTAATTGAAATTGAAGACCTGTTTAGCTGTGTGCCGACTCAGTCTGCTCTCCGATGTGGGCTACCACAAAGTATGCGCTGGTGCTTCGTGTTCTCAGGAATCTGACAAAGTGATTGATGCCCGGCAAAGCTATTTCTTCAGAGGTCTGGAACCCGTCTCTTGTTTAAGCCGTGGAATTGAAGATCCGTCCACCACACCAGCCTTGTGCTAAGGAACCCAAGATGGCTGAAGTGAATGGGGCCCGGATGGCCCTGAGACCCAGCTAAAGACTTGTGTGAAAGGCTGCCTTTCAAATAACCCTGAGATTATACCAGCCCCCCAAAACTGCAAGAGAAATGAAACCTGCTTGGGACCAACTGTATGCGAACAATTCCTCATCCATGTGATCAGAGTCGGTCCAAATTAGGGGGCCATTGTCTCAAAAGAGAAGGGAGTTTTTCAGCACAAATCCCTTGGGACATCTGATAAAAGGTATACATCCTTTAACCAGAAAAAAATGCACATCCATGGATGCCTAAAATTGCACACACAATTTTAGTGATGAAAACAAATAGAACATAAAACAGCAAAGTTACTCTTCTAAGTTCTTAAGTTTACTCATTCAATCCTTATGAAACCTCAGAGGTAAGTCCCTTTCCTTTGCCTGTTTACCCAAGGTTGCTCAGGGGCTAAGTGGGGGAGCCAGGACATGACCTTGTGAGTCTGAGCTCAGAGCCCATGTTTCTTATCACTTTCCCACACTGCCTTGCAGGGACTCTGGTGGGAGTGAGCTGACGATAATTCACTATGGAACTAATGAGAACATGTCATACTTGCTATTTAAAAAAAATTCACATTTTACACTTTCAGGTGGATGGATACCTGTTGGTTTTGCCTGTCTGATGTCCACCTCCCTCCGCACCCCACCCCCTCATCAATCCTGGTTGTTCAGATAGGGTCAGCTGCAACCACTGTCTCCCAGGATGGGAAGGTGTGTGTCTTAGACCCGGTTAATGAGGGTCAGCGTTCCCCTGGCTATGCAGATTGGCTTCAGAGATTAGTCCATGGACTTTTGATGAAGCTACCAGGAAAGAGAAAGTCTCTTTTCTCCTGAAGTTTCTAAGAGGCAAATGTTAACATTTTGGAGTAATCAAAGGAATGAGCCCCCTTGAGAATGAAACTAAAACAAAGGAAAACAAAGGCTAGAGATAAAAAGAGTTAGAGTCTAGACGATCACTGTTCAGTGATCAGGTGATTATCACCTTGATCCATCCATGCCTGATTTCCTCTTACCTAGTTACATGAGACATTTTTTTTTTTTTTGAGGGGAAGGGTGGTGTATTTCTTTTGTGTGCAACCAAAAGGGTCCTGATAAACACAGACATTTGATCATTTTCTCCCTCTTTCTATCTCCAAACACAGCCTGTCTCCATGATACAGATGGCACTATGTTTCAGTGAGGGCCGCAGAGCTTCATATTGTACCCACTGGCTATGAAGACTGGAGACACCTGGCCCCCTCAGTTATATTTCAGGCCCCTGGAGTAGGAGTCAAGTGTCGAATGTCTCTTCCCTACATGCTTAGCATGCCCAGATTTTTAAACAGTCAGTGCCCCATAATTGCTTACCAGTGTAATGGGTTTATAAATAAAGACTTCTCTATCTTGGAATTTGAGCCAGAATTCAAAGCTGAACATAGCAATGGTTGTTGAGTGCTTACACTTACGTTTTAAACAAAAGGATTGGACTTTATTGACAAGACTTGCAACAGGAGGCCTAAAACTGGTTCTTATCACCCAAAACAGAAGGCGATGAACATGGAGAAGAAATGAGAGTGTGAGAATTTCCTTAAAGAAAGTTGTTAACAATTGTGTCTTTCTCCTCTTGCTCTTCCCTCTTGCAGGATGACCCTTCCCACTTTATACAAGTATTGAATTTCAGCTATCCTTTAAAATTCAGCTTAAATGTTGCCTCCTCTAGGAGGCTTTCCAGGGTTTCTATAGCTGGAGATGTTGCTCCTAGCATCTGACTTTCATCGCAAAGCCCTTAATAATTACTTAGGTTATAGTTCTTGAAGATACACTCTAATAGTGTAATAGTGTTACATGTGTCATCTCTCTGTTAGACCAACAGTGCCAGCCTGGCACAGACCTGTCCTATTCATGTCCTTACACTTGAAGGAAGGGAGCAGGGTGGACTGTATATGATTCTAGCAGTCTTCCTGCTGCTAAAAGAAAGGTCTTTGGTCTTGCTTAGAACTTTCCCAATTTTGGATATGGAGCTAGATCTGAATATGGGAGCAAAACTAGAGAAAATGGGATCCTCCGTGAAATGGTGTAGGGGGATTTAGAGCTCCAGAAGGTGGAGCCTGGAGGTGGGATGGCGAAGGGATGAGAAGAAGAGATGGAAGGGGAAACAGACAGGGGGGCTGGGGAAAGGCCATGGGGACAGCCTCCCACACGCCATGCAGGGCCAGTGAGCAAATCCCCCAGCTGGGCGTGGTCAGAGACTTCGGACAACAGGGCTATCTCTTCACTTGTAATGTTCTACCTGTCTGCACCTAAACCCCCTTGGTATCTTTTAGTCTTAAATAAAAGCTTTGACATAATCAGAAATCTTGTGAGACTGTTTTTGTTTTTCATTTTGCTTGATCTGAAATAAGGAACAGGGCAAAACTCATATATGGATGGAATATAAAAAAAAAGTGATCAACAAACAGAGCAAGTTAAACCGTCCCTGACACTCAAGGTGAGTGGTGACAATGAGTTCCTGAGTCCCCTGAAAGTGGCAGACATCCTGGGTACAGCTTTGGATTTCTATAAGGCACGGACTGGGGGCTTTGAGCCCATCTTGTGTAAAACTTATCGGGCATGGAGATCCCAGGTGACACTGCTTACCATGAGCCTGGCACGGTGGTTCTCAATGTAAGGCTTGCAGCTGCCCTTGGGAATTTGTTAGAAATGCACATTCTTGGCCCCCCCCCCAAAACCCACTGAGTCAGAAACTCCAGCAGTGGGTCCCACCGAACTGCAACGTGCCAACCCTCCACCCTCCACATGATTCTGATGTGTGTGAAATCTGAGGATGGCATGTTGAACCCTCAGTAGCTTGGTGTGAAATTAATGAATAAAAAGCTTCTGGAAACGCAGTGCCTTTATGGTAGCCTCTATTTTTACATCTTTCAAAAAAAAATATCACTCGGTGCTGAATTCTCATTCATCAACGGCCAGGCTTCCAGCCCAGCAGAGCTGTGCTTGACTGGCTTTCTCTCTAACCACCTAAAACCAGACCTCTCGCATCCCAGGGTGCAGGTTGAGCGCGGCTGTCTTTGGGTCGTGCAATGAAAGTGGATATTCGGAGCCCTCCCTGGGCCCGCAGTCCAATGGCAGTCTGCCCACGGGGCCCCAAAGCTGTTTTTCTGTTCATTGATGGGTAAGGAGAGGATAAACATGTCCAGGGACCTTAAAAAAAAAAAATCATCCACCCTGGCAGATCCTCCCAGAAAGGTACAGTTCTTTGCCTGTCAAGCCAGGATATTAAATTAAGCAGTTTTCATCAGATAACACATCTTCTGGTTCATGTAAATGTCCCACAAATCGGTGCGCTCGTAACTCAGCCTGACTGCAAGCGAGCCGCTAATCCATTTCACTTTGTAGCTGGGTTGTGGACGAGCCGGGAGCTTGTCCTTGACCAAGAGTCTTGTGACAACCATGCGTCGTGTTCCCTGGTGTTGTCTCTCTCCTTCCCTCTGAGTGTTCGGGGAAGAATGGACCAGTGTGAGCCCCCTGGTGATGGGGGCCCAAGTGTGTACTGAAAGGCTGACTACCCCAGAGTGGTCCCATTCCCCTAAACGCACCAACAGCCCTGACTGTCGCATCCGCCCTCCCACCTCGGCCTCCACCGCTGTGCCCAGTACAGAGTAGGTGGTCCTCAAGGTTTGTTGATTGAATTAATGGACGAGAGGTTACGATCCCCGATTACAAAAGGAATCTCACTTTCCCAAGTAGAGCCATGTACTTAGATGATTAAACCCAGCCTGCACCCACCTTTGTGATGTAAAAAATGAGAAAGAAGGACTCAAAATCAATCTTGGTGCCCATCAGAAATGTCATCGTCCAGACCAGTGGGCATGTGCCCACCCCCATAGGGTCACCAGGTAAGAAATAGGATGTATGGTCACATTTGAATTTTAAATAACCAACATTTTTCTTACAAAAAGCGTATCCTGAATATCTCATGGGACATACTCATCTAAAAATAGTCATTGAAGACTGTGTGTATGTATATATACACATAAAATATATATATTGGCTACTAAACAAACCTTAACAATGACATGAAAAAATGATGCAAGTGTATTTCTTTTGTTAGAATCACTCCATTATATTGTCACTAAGCTATTTGTAATCACATAGCAAACTTCTATGGGTTGTGTTGGTCTCCTTGGTGTCCCAATGCAATATTAATATATTTTTTACAAAATTTTGCATTTTGTAAATGCATACATTTTTTGTATTTCACAAATGCAAAGGATTCATTGATCTAAAATTCAAATTTGACTGGGGTTCTTGTACTTTCATTTGCTAAATCTGGCAACCCTATCCTCTATTCAACTGGAAAGACAATGAGCTGACCTTTAAAGAATTCCTCGCTCCCCTCACCTCTCTCTTCTCAGGCAAATCACAATTAATGCGTGGTGACACAATAATGCTACAGCATAATTAATGTAATCTGGCATGCAAATATATTTCCCCCCTCCCTGTTAGATGAAACTGTAAATTGTCGATTGCAATATCAATGGTTTTTTCCCCCCTAAATTCATGCTTACCTTAGAAAATCTAAAAGCATGAAGCAAAAGGTGAAATAAATTATAATTCAGCTATCTAGGGGTTAATTCATATTTTCTTATCTTTTTCTCTGTGGACACGTCTTTGCATAATTGAAAAAAAAGTGCATAACTCTGTACCATGATTTTTGACTTAGCACTATACCATGGGTATTTTCTATGTCATTAAAAACTCTGATGTTGTCTTTTTAAATGATTGAATAGTATTCCATTTCATGGCTACACATGAGGTTTAAATTTTTTTGGTAATATAAGAGATGAACATTTTTATGCATAAAGTTGCTTTCAGATTATTTTCTTAGAATGGGTTCAGAGGTTCTAACCTTGAATAGTAAAATGGCTAATTCTTTTTACCAGCAAAAATAGGTTTATTTGGAAGCAGTGAACAATTGCAATTTGGGACATGCAAGTCTGGTTCTCAAAGGAGTGGAAGCTCTTTTGTAGAGGAGAAGGGGAAATTGAGAGGGGGTGTTATAAACAAAGAATCCATTGGAGGAAACTGGGTGTTTGAAGTATGGTGGCTTTTCATTGGCTGAGCTGTTGCCAGGCAAGGAGAAAATCTTTTCCTCCTGCTGGAAGTAATGAAGTAGTGTCCCTTCCTGTCTGATTCTGCAGAAGATGCGAGTGAGGTCCAGTCCATTCCTGTTGGGATCTGTATTGACCTCCAGTGGTAAGTATGTGAGAGCTCTCCTTTCTGGCCTCCTGATTTTATTTTAGAGAGATTTCCCTTTCTTAATTTTCACAGAGGTGAATGGCTACAAGCTATCTATCTACCTATCTACACTTTTATTGTTTTTTTCTTCTGATTGTAAAAGAAATTCATGTTCTATGGGTAAACTTCATTGTATACGCAGAAGGTGTAAATGTGACAGTAAAACATCATTTGTAACCCTAACATCAGTTGATAATTTGGCCATATTTACTTTTGAAGTCTCCTGAAGGTCATTGAATAATGGCATTCCTGAAAGGTTGTGTCATTTTACACTGTGACCAGCAGAAAACACGTTGTAACAGTCTTTCGCAATGTCACCATGATACAATACTATTTTTAGAAAGAATTGTTGCTAAATTTATGGTTACTTTAATTTGGGGATCTTTGCTTTCCTGGAGAGTGTGATCATTTTTTCAAAATACAGTATGTGTTTCTGAATGAAGGACACTAGCATGTTTGCATCTGTCTATCTGTCTGTGTGTCTGATTGACTATCCCCGCATGGGGACAGATAGCCAGCTCAGGCACTTTGGCCAAGAGTGAGCTCTCATGGGTGGGGCCCCCATTGGTGCTGCTCACCTTTCTCCCAAAATTTCCCCTCACTGATGGGCTAAGTATGCAATTTAATCATTACTAATTAATTACTAGTTGACTCTGCCCAAAGATCCCTCCAGAAAGAGACTGCTCTTCAAGGACAGGGCTTTGGAAGCCCTTCTGGGAGTGCTATGCCGACATCATTCACTTTGGAAATTCAAGGCAAAGGAACGTCCTCATTTGTCCTCCTCAGGAGGCTGGGAAGAGATTTAACACCCTTAATCAGTGTGTTTCTGACTAATTTCTGTGTTTCTGGCTTGGTTCCAGATAGTTGAGGTTGAAGGAGAAAAAAATGGCCCCAGCATGATCCCAGCTAAATAAACTTGTAGCTCCCGGAGTAACCCATCCCTCCTCTGACCCAGCTGGTCTTGCTCTGTCCGTTCCTTGGCTCCAGCGGGTCTCCAACTCCTTGCCAGGCTTCCTGCCAACGTGAGCTTCCAGGCACAGATGAGGCCAACCAGGACTGGGAACTGCACCAGCGAGAAAATTTCTCTCCACTTTTGAGACGACTGAGTTTATCCTGATGCTGGATTCATTTTACAAATCAAAGAGCATTGCTCTAAAATGGGATTTCTGAAAATGTGTTCCACTGAACTTGTTCCGTGGGATGCTAATATCTGCCATGTTCATGTTTCATAGAAAATGCTGGGTTAAACAAAGGGCAATTAGTGCCTTTTTTCCCTCTGCAGGACTTCTCAGAACCTTTATTATGCTAATATACTTTGTGAGTTTCTGGAAGGGGAAAGACAATGCAGCACTTCTCAGACTCATTTGACCATAACACATTTTTTTCCTGTTTTTTTTCTTTCTTTCTTTTTCTTTTTTCTTTCTTTCTTTCCTTTTTTTTCTTTTCACAAAACACTACATTGAGTTCGAGACTTCCTTTGGTTCTCACTGTTTTATCATTCCTCTTAACCCATAGACATGTGTGTAATGCGTTCATATAGATATTTTGCTATTAACACACAATGAAATTAAAGATGTTCACCAATGTATAAACTTAAGAGTGAGAGAGAAAACAAACAAACAAAAAAACCCCAGGAAGTCCTGCATAGATGCTTGTCCTAAAGATTTATGCCTGACTCTTAAAAGGCCACCTAATCGAGGAGTTATAAGACTAAAGGTTAGACCTACTATTCCATGATTAGTTCCCTCATCTAAACAGGGTTTAATTGTGACATTTACACTATGGGGTCCCTTCCTGTCATTAATTCTGCAGACTGACTAGAGAGAAACAGCCATCCTATGGTGCCCCTTTCCCTTCCGGGATAAAAACCCATCGGGTGTTGCATTTTTGAAAATGTAAGTGAAGGCTGCCGCTTGACTCTTGGAACTTTGAAACTCTCAGATGGGACTCGTGCAAGAAATCCTCTCCGATGTTCTAACCCTGCCTCTTTGGGCAATAAATTAACAGAAGGCATGAGGACTTTCTCCTGCTCTGCTGCAGAGGAGTGCTCAGTGGCTGTTGGTGAGAGTTACAGGCACATGTGTGAATTGGGGGTTGCTGCAAGTTCCTACTGGATGTGAACGAATATTTTCTGGAAGTTCTCCATTGGATCCCCTGGGGCTGCACCTCTAACTTTGATCTCCGAGACCAGAGCTTCCCAGGAAAGCACAAAATGTTGACATGACTGGGTCTGGGGCAGGATGATTTTTGGAATTTATTGCTGGAATGGAGAATGAAGAGATGGAAAACAGCACCCCTCCAGGTAGCACCGCCTAGCCGTGTGTGTGCAGTGGCCCTGGCAGCGGGGAAGCAGAGGGCTTGCCTGTTACTGTCCTTCTAAACCGAGAACTGACAGTTTGTCCCAGGTTGTGGAGGAACTGATGGTGGGATTCAATCTGGAGAAAAGGTTTAAGAGGTGGGGAGCAGAATTAAGAAGGAATAGACGGGGCTGAAGAGGCAGCTCAGAGAAGTGAGTGTGAGTGCTGACCGAACCGTGTATCTGCTGTGTAACCCTGTGGAGTCTTCCCATCTGCAAAATGGGTATAATATTCATGTCTACCCCTCTAGAGTCATTATGAGAATAAAATCAGATTATCCAGGAGACGCTCTGCCATTCCATCTGCTGGGATTATAGCTCACTGGCCAAATTTGCCCGCCACCGGTCCTTGTAAAGAACATCTTACTGGGACACACTCACGCCCAATTGTTGACACTTTGTCTGTGGCCACTTTTCCACGGCAAGGCACGAATTGAGTCTTCTGGGACAGAGACCATAAGGCTCGCAAAGCCAAAAATATTTACCATCTGGCCCTTTACAGAAAACATTGGCTAATCTTCACTGTGGAAGATTAGCTATTATTGTCCGTATCCCTAATACCAATTCCACAGGGATGTTTTAAAATAAAATGAGGATAAATATGTCAAAGAATTTTAAACATGTTTTAAAGGAGCCTATGTTTGACAGAGAGGGTGGGTTATTAAACCAATTATGTATACAATAGAATTTTATGTAGGATTTTAAAAATGACATGGAAAGAGACGACTTAATTATATGGAAACATACACATAGCACATACGACACGTAGTCGTCACTACGTGCTGGGACCTTGCCCGGTGTCATGTTGGTTCAGATCCCCCTCAAACGTCCTTAAACGTTTGGGTGCTGTTTTTAACCCCATTTTGGAGACGAGAAAATCCAAGTTCAAAGTGTTCAAGTGATGTCTCCAAATTTACACAGGTGACAGAAGGCAGGGCATCTGCCTCTCTACTGGGGTTAAAAAAAAAGTATAAAATAAACAAGTCGGTTTGTAAAACAGTACATGTGATCGTATCTAATTTTTGTAAGAATAACTGCATGTATGTTCTTAGATATGGGAGAGAAGACATACATTAAAACATTCAAAGTTCTTTGGGGGTCGTAAGGCAACAGGCAATGTATTAACATTTTCTTCTTTATAGCTAATAATATAGTCCCTTGAACATGTGTCATACAGCAGGAAAAAAGGTTTAGAAGAAGACAATGGTTTGGTCTCATTTGCCAAGTCTCACACTTCAGACCTCATCAGCAGCTAGGTTACGGAGGTTCAGAAGCAAACGTTAACTCTGGTAGCACGTGATTCCAAAGGAGAAGCTGCTGGTACCAGGAGCTGGTGCCTCTCAGCGTCCCAATTTCCCTCCAGGCTCAGACCTGCTCCCCTCCCTTGACATCGTCTCCCAACCACTCCTTGCTGGAGATTGCAAAGCAACCTCTTTCTCCCTCCCTTTCTTGGAGGTCTGTGATTGCCTCCCAGTTTTGAAGAGCCCTGCTGTTTTTTTCACAAATATTTTGGAAGCATCTCAAGCCTTACCCCCCCAAAAAAGTCACTTAGAAGAGATACATCTTGACAAATCAAGGAGTCCGTGAGATCATCGTCCAGGTTTTGATTTTACTTCCCCTTCCTCCAGAAATTGGGAAGCCATCCAAACCAGAGTGTGGACTGCCCTGTTATATTTCTGGGAGAATAAAAGGAATCTGTCCACGTCCTGTGAAGCATCCGACATTGACATATTTTTCTGGCCGAGACGTTTTGCCAAATGTCAACGTTCCTTGCAGAATGTGGCTGTTTTTATTTTTATCTGCAAATATTCCTCCTGTGAATTACGACCTTTCCCTGGTTTGGGTATTAGAGCAAGAATCGGGGAAGTAGTGAAAGGGGATCCAGGCAAGGGAACAAGGTTTTGGACAAATGCAAACTTAAGAGGTACCTGTCAAAACGTTCTTTGCTAAAAATGTTTCTCCCCCTTTGCTCATGTTCAGAAACTTTTGTTTTTTTTCTTAGGGGCTTGGAACCATCAAACCTCTTCCCCTTGGGGTTTTGTTTTTACTGCAATAAATCCATCCAGGTGGGACCAGAAATGCATATTCATTGAGCAACAATTTATGACAGACAGTGCTGTGCACTGGATACATAAATGCACAGGCAGACGGGGGCCCTGTTGGGTGAATATTACCAGTGAGTGCAGAAGACAGACCATTGACGATGGTGAGGGTACAAAGTGTTCTGGAGGATGTACTGGGCGACATGGGAACATCTAAGGGTTTTCACCTGCTCTGAGAGGTGAAGGGAGGCTTCTGAGAAGTGGTGGCAATCTTGAATTATACGAAGGCTGAGGAGACAGAGATGGTGTCGGGGTAGACAAGTTGTCTTGGGCAAAGGGAACAAACCCTGAAGGCCTGGGGGGTTGGGGACAGCATGGCCCATCTGAGAAACTAGTTTTTTTTTTTTCTTTTTTTACTGTCGGGTTGTAGGTAAGTGAAGGGTAATGACAAATGATGATCTCCTAAGAGTCCTTTGATGCTTAAGTATCTCCATTGTAGAAAATTATGCTTATGGCTCAGAGATTGACAGCGCTTCCCCTCTGCTCGCTCAAACACACAAGCAATGACTGTTGGTTCTCATATGCTACTGGAGCTTTGTGTTATTTATTACTGAGCATTATGTTGCCATTAGATCCTTGAGAAGTACCTGATGGCTAGAGCCTTAGGGCTATTTCTATTGGAAAATTCCATAATGTCATAAAGATTGCTCCGAAACTCTATTGAATCTCGAACTAAAAAAATTTTAAAAAATCACTCATCTCCTCCCTCCAGTCCTTCTTGCTGACACTTAAAAAAAAAAAAAGAACTCATGGCATTTCACTTCTTTGAACCACGTGGAATAATAAAACTGATTTCACAAAGTGTTCTCTGTGCAGCCCTCCTCCCCTGACCTTGAACATCCCCAGCTCTGCGATGTGGGATGTTCAAGGTCGTGACTGTTTAGAGGATGTTTCATGAGGCCAAGACTAAGGCGAGGTGAATGAAGCACTGGCCCAGGGCACAATATCTAAAAGGATGCCAAGAATCTCAGTAATCAAGACGAATAACACTTTAATAAAATATTTTTTTAAAATGAATGCGCAAAAATCCATGATGAGCAAAATATTAGGATATTTTTGGTAGATCGTTTTTGGTCAGACTATTCATGGTGCCACAGCAAGCAGCTTCATCAGAGCCTGAGGAAAGAGGAGAAATCAGCGCTATTTGTTGTTCGATACCTCATCGTCCTGCCGCCATCTGTAACACGTATGACTGTCATGAAGGCTCTGAGAAGTCCTGCAGGGAAGAAATCTGTTGAGCTTTGTCGCCTTTCCTAAAAGCACATGGCTACGCAGTGCTAGGGAAGATGGTGGGGTGCACCCCACTCATTTCTGCGCTGTCCCTGGGAGAGTGTGGACTCAACCTCTGAAAGGGAAAAAGGGGAAAGGAATACAATGTCTATATTGTACAAACAAGGCTGAAAAGCAGAATGGGTGCAGGGCCCCGTTCCTGCTTACGCCCAGAGCAAAGGCCATCAGAACCTCACTTCCTCTCCAGCATGGGGTGAGGGAGGGGGCGGCAAGAGCCCTCTTCCAGGAGGATGTCACTCCAGCATCCTCCCTGCAACCCAGTCATGGCAATCCAGAAGCTTCAAGAGGACACACGAGGGCCAGAGCAGCGAATCCTGAGACATCCCAGCACTGATGGACCAAGTCAGCCCCGTGGACCCACGTTCTCAGTGCCCCCCGGGGCCTCTCCTGATGGGCCGATGTTGAGTGGATTCAGCAGAGTAGCTTATTAAGAGATGTGCCAGTGAGTAGAGAGTCGGGCTTGGGTTAACTGAATACAGGACCGATTTTTAAGGTTGATTTGGTTCATGTGAAGGTGACCCCAGATTCTAACGTGTCATTTCTGGTCAAAGGCGCCCCTCATGAGGAAATAGGTCTATAAAGGTGTTAAAAGCGGGGGGAAAAGTGTTAAGAGGCCAGGGGTCTGGAAACTGACTTGCCTGGATTCAAATCCTGGTTCTATCACAGCTCTGTAGCTTCAGGCAAGTGGCTTAACCTCTCAGGTGCTCGGCGGTGTTTGAATAAAACGTGGGAGGGATTTCTTAACTTGCCCTGCCAGAGACAGTGATGCCCATTTCTGAGGTCTTACAGCTTCTTGTGTGTATATAAATTAAGGGTCTTGCTGAACCAAATCAAACCAAATCATAATGTTGCCAATTTACCCATCCATCCATCTACCATCATCCATCCATCCATCCATCCATCGCCACCTCTCTGTATCTGTTTATTTATTAGTATCTGTATTTATATGCCAATCTAAATTGAGGTATTGTGAGGGACCCTCAGGTTTGTAACCAGCTTTTTAAAATTTAAGTGTATTTTGAAATCCTTTTATGTTGACAATTATGCATACACATCGTTCCTTTAATCACTGCAAAACAGCTGATCGAATGGCTAATATCTTTGGATATTTCAGTTTTCCCAACGTTCCGCACCCCCCCCTTTGTAAACACAGCTAATGTAAATATATGGAAATCTTGGCAGATCTTCCTAATTATTTCCTTGGGTAAATTCCTGATAATGGAAAAGCCGGGCTAGCAGCTGTGTCCTTTGGAAATCCACGTGGTCAATTTGCCTTCCGGGAAGGCTCCGGCAGTCGAGGCTCCCAGGGGCAGTGCCTGACTCGCGTTTCTGAAGGAGGCTGGATGCTATTACTGCTTTTTTTCTTGACCAGCCTCTGTGTTCTAATGTTCAGCACTGGGTTTGCAATAGAATGTGCGCCCTTTAGCATGTTGTCACAGGTCACTTCATCAGGTGGGTGGGCCCCGTAGGGCCAGGTTTACCAGCAGCCGTCTTATGAAGTGGCGATCCCAGCCCCTGTTGGACACAGCCCACGATGGCCCAATCCTGGCGGGCTCACAGCCTCTCCCCATCAACCCCCACCCCCAGCATCACCAGCAGTCGCCTTAACAAGGTGGGGACCAAAACTGGTTCTGGTACCAGAATTGCTCCCAACTTGCTGGGAGATGTTGAGCAAATGTGTTTCCCCCTCCAGCTTCTCCGTCTCCAAGTGCAAGATGTAAGGAGAGGCCTAGATCTCAGAAGCTTGTCTAACCAGAAAATTCAGTTTCTATCGTGTAAATTCCTGACGTATTGTTTGGCTCCCAGTGCTTAGAGGCTCAGAAAGATGGGCACCTAATGAAGAGGTGGATTCTCTGCCCTGCGTGAAGGATGCCTTGTAGGTGGGCTTCCTTCTCAGATAGTGGCTCTCAAGACACGGTTCCTGGGCCAACAGGATTGGCATCACCTTGAAACTTGTTAGACATACAAATTCTCAGACCCCACCCCGGAGCCTGGGAACTAGAAACTCTGGGGTTGGGGTCCGGGGATCTGTGTTTTAATGAGCCTTCCTGGTGATTCAGATGCATCTTCAAATGTGAGAACCACTGCTCTGGCACCTGGAGCATGTTGCCAAGAGGTCGCTGCCAGCCATCATTAGTTACCAATATCACTGCCCACTGGCCACAACGTACCAGGGGTGTGCTGAAGGCTTTACATGCATGTCTCAGTGAATCCCCACAAAACCTGTGAAATGGGGGGTAGGATGGTCATCTCCATTTTACTGACACACAGAGAAGTTAACTTACTCACTGTCACACGGCAATTAAATGGCAGAGCTGGGACTAGAACCTAAGGTCTGTCTGTTCCAAAGCATGTCACATACTTGCCCCTCCTGGGGAGATTCAGTTGCCAGCCCCAAAGCCCAAGGGAAGGGGAAAGAGTTGGATTTAGCGAGGTCAGGGAACCTTAGTCACTGAAACCCCCCTTTGTTCAAGCATCAATATTACCTGGGGAGTTTTTTAAACTTCCTAATGCTCAGGCATCACCATCTCTGGGCAGTGGGACCTCAACACTTTTAATGCTCCCTTGGTGATTTCAAAGTACCTTTAAATTGAAAACCACTGGTTTAAAGCACTTCCTTCCAGTTGGGAGACTGGCTTCGGTGCTTCCTCTGGTATCCATTGGAAGAACCCGCAGAACAAGCCGTGGACACTCTCTGGTGAGAAGAATTCTGAACATAGAGCTCGCAGACATTTTACCTAGGGAGAAACGGAAGCTCAGAGGGGGCTGTCAACTTCCCTAGGTCGCCCAGCGAGCCCCCGTGGGGGAGGGTCTCTCAACATCCCCCTCCACCCCCCAGCTAAGCAGCCCGAAGCCTTAAACCCTTTCACTTTGGAAGAAGCTCTCAAGTCCTCTTGCGGTTTTGATTCCTCTTTTGCAAACGGCACTTTGCATTTTCTCCTAAATTCCTTCCAGCTGTCAGGTAGGCGAGCCCCCTGATAAGGATTTCCCCAGTGTGGGAGAGAAACATTTACCAGAGGTAACTCAGCGCACCAGGCTCCCTCCCCGGCCGTTTCCAAGCATATGGAATATATTGTGGTTGGAGGGAAATATATTTTAAGAATTTCTCCTGCATCTTTTCAGATACATTCCACCCAGGATTACTACAGGTGTCATGAAAAGTGGGCTTTTGCCCTTTCCCCCAGAGGAGCGGGCAGACTCTGGCTGCAGAATCAGCTCCAGGGGTGTGAGAGCCTTTCTCCCAGGACCGGAGGAAAAGCCCAGGATGGAAACTCTCCAGGGCCCCAATGTTTGTTTGCTTTTCTGTCTTCCCTGGGGGGTGTGCTCAGGGTGGGATGTTGGTGGCAATGATAAGTATTTCTTGAGTGCCCCCCGTTACCCTGTCTTGTTCTAACCTATTATGTGTTCCTCTGGATCCTTCTTTGTGGCCTGCCTTCCCTCGTGGCGGCAGCAACTTACCCTGTGTGGTACCCCAGTTTCTAGAATATCGCCTTTCACAGAGTTGATACTCAATATGTATTTGATGAATGGGTGGGCTGACCTTTGCACATTTACTATGACTTCATGCTCACAACAACCTGATTAGGGTAGGAACTGTTATTAACCTCCATTTCACAGGTGAGAGGACTGGAGCCCAGAGAGGTTAAGTAACTTGAGCCAGGTCACACAGCCTGGATATGGGAGATTCTAGATGCACCTGCAGGTCTACGTCATTCCAAACACAATCCATGGGAGAGACAAGGAAAGTGCTTCAGGAGGCCATGTCTTTGGATGGATACCCCAGCACCCAGTGTATGTAAAACCCCAGGCTGGGTGCCAGAGCTGTCGTGGCTAGTAGGACCCAGTTGCTGCCAATCAAGTACTCAATGCCTACTGATGGAGAGAGAGGAGTCAACACATGACAATGCAGAATAAGTGTTATGATAAAAGGGATGCTCAGGGGACCATGGGAGCACTGGGGGTGCATCTTTGCCAGGGCCAGGGAAAGCGTCCCAGAAGAGGGGACATGTCACAGTCTCAACCATCACCATCCTCCTTCTTCATCTTCACCATCATTGCCATTGTCCTCAAAATTGTAATTTACTGAAATCTTTCTTTGTTCCACACATCATGCCAAGTGCTATATATTTCAAAAATGTAATTTTCAAAAGAGCCCATCAAGATATTATTATTCTTTTTATAGTAAAATGAAGTGAGGCTCAGTGAGGTTACGTAACTTGCTCAAGTCCCGGGGTAAGAGGCTGCGCTGGGACTGGATCTCGGTTCTCTCTGGTGCTGGAGTCATTGCCCTCTACCTCCTCTGAGAAGCGAGGGATGTGTGTGTTGGGGTGGGGGGAGGGCGGTGTCATCCAGATAAAGGGGATGAAATGTGTTCTCCCCAGAGGCAAAAGTTGGGAGCCAAGAAGAGGTTGATCTATCAGGGAGAGGTAAGCAGAGTTTTAGAAGCATTACCCCAAGGCCCAGGTCACCAACTCAGTGACTTTACCAAAGACACAGCAGGACCCAGACACGTGCCTGGGCCCTTACTAGGTCTTGTCAGTAGAAGTCATGAGGTTGGCATCACAGGGAACAAAATGTGGTTTGTCAGGCGGCAGGAGTTAAGAGCGGTGGCCAGGGTGGGCAGAGGTGGCCAATGGTAACGCAACACGGAGACCCATCTTTCCAGGGTGGTCCCAGAGACGGCATCGTCATCCCAGCCTTAGTTCCCAGATCCCACAGGTCTCCCTGGTCTTCCCTTCCACTGTGTAGGTAGATCGGACCACTGGGGTGAGTCCCTTTTTCCTCACTGAAACTCGCAGGGCTGTTATCTGTCCCCTTCCTCTCTCCCTGGCACTGTGTCCCTGTCCCTTATTGGAACAGCGTCTTTACGTCAGTTAGTCTGTCTGCCTCTTCCGATGTATTCAGATGCTGAACTTCTATCTCCTTTAGGAAGAATCCCATCCGTGGTTAGCCAAAGAGGCAACGAACCACGTGGTGTCTTTCTGATGGACCAGCTGATATGAGTTTTTGATTCCTTAACGCTAGCTGGTGTACTTATGCCACAGTGGGTCAGACCACATGATCCACCAGCCCCGGCTGATCCTCTAAAGGACAAGAGCTCGTTCTCTGACAAGATACCAGGGAGCTGTAAGGACCGGCACGCCAAGATGAGCTGGTTCCTCTGTGACTACCTTCTTTTGTGTTAAATAAATATTTCTGCTGTACCGCTTTAAGCCTTCTGTTAAAATTTTCATGGTACTTACTTTTCTTAGCGGTTGCTCTAGGCATCTCAATTGATCACAGTCTCCTTCCAACCAATACTGGTTGAATTCTGGTAAAATTAAAAAAAATTACTCCAATATAGCTCCATTTTCTCCTCTTCCTTTGTACTTGATTCTTGGAAATCTGCTTGTTATAGAAGGCGAAATACATCTAAAACCATCATAAGGCTGTTAAAGGCCGCTGAGCATCTCTCTGTAAACCAGGGCTCTCTGCCGAGCGCTTCTCACGGGTGATACCACTTCACCTGAAAAACCAAACCAAACCACGAGGCAGTGCTAAAATGATCTCCATCTTAGAGACAGGAAAAATAGAGCCTCAGAGTGTTTGAGCTGCCTCCTCATGGACATATGGCTAGCAAGCAGTAGAAATGGAATTCTGACAAGGACCTACTGTAGAGCACAGGGAACTATATTCAATACCTTATAGTAACTGACAATGGAAGAGAAGCTGAAAAAGAATATATATATATATTTACGTACAATTGAATCATTTCGCTGTACACCTGAAACATTGTCAATCAACTACATTTCAATTAAAAAAAAGGTGGTGAATCCAGATTCACTTTGTGGGTAAGAGACGGGAAGTTCAAGGTTGATTCTAGGTTCTGAGCTCTAACGAGGCTAAGAATTGTTAGCCTCTTCCTTCCTAAGCAGCATTCAGTTCAAGAGTTGGTCTCCACTCAGCGGGCATCCCCCGTCACCTGGGTTGGGGAGAGTGATTTCACAGATGGGCCTGTCAGAAGCTCGCTTGCGCCCGGACCACCTCTCGCGTAGCACCTTCTACCCCAAGCCCCTCCTCCCATGCGTTCATTTGGAAGATGCCGGATGGGCCTCGGAAGGGAGCATTAAAAATGCAGCCAAGTGCAGCTTGCGTATTTGCCACCTTCTCAGTGAGCCAGAACTAATGGGTCAGTTCAAAGTGGCTCAGAGGAAATCAATACTTTCCCCCCAGGTCCCGGAGCTTCCCCGTGAGCCTGACTCAACTGCCTCCTCCTGTTTAACCCTTCCCTGCCATCTTAGCAAGGGGGCATAGGTGATGACTCACCAAACGTTCTTTTTTCTCAACGAGGGATAGAAACTCCCTCTGTGTTTACTCTAGCTCTAGCCGAGACCACTTTTCCCTCTCTCCTGCCATCTCCCCGACATATCTGCTTTGAATCACCACAGAAGCATAACCAGGAAGCAAAGATTCCTCTATAACAAAAGGCAGAACTTGACTTCGGGGCTGATTCGAATCTTAGAGTAATTCCATCCCTCCTTACTTACTTGCATCTCGTGGAAGTCAATAAATAGGATGGTGAGGAAGGTGTTGATGGCTCTGACCACCCCTCAGAGGACACTTCACACACCCCATCATCTTTTCTCGTGCGACCGATCTGTGTCACTTATCCTGCTTTCGGAATCTGAAAGCAGTTTCTTCTCTGGCTCTCAAACCATTTTTTCAATTATGATCAAACAGATCTCACTGATCTCTTAAAAGCTGGTACGTGACTGAGCCAGGGTTCGAACACAAGTTGTCTGACCCAAGTTGTGTCTTGCTGGTACCCATTATAGCCCATCATGGGGCTCTAATGCCTGCTTCTGGTGTTGATGACTGCTCTGCCAAGCCCACCCTGACAGCAGGAAGATGACTGCATTTTACAGAAGGACAGAGTGAGGTGGAAGAGGGCTGGGAGTCTGAGCCAAAGGATGCCAAGACGGAAGGAACAGAAAAGTGGGATTTCATTTCCCTTCTTCTCTGGCTCACTGCTCTCCATACCCAGACTCTTTGAGAACTTTTCCTTTTTCTTCCTCAACACAAACAATGCTGCCTTAGTTTGCATCTGAATTAATCAAGATATAGGTGCAATCCTTCGTACAAAGACTCAAATTGTTAGTAAATTAAATAAGAGTTTATTTCTCCCTCTTGTGTCGGTCCAAGGCTGAAATGGCAGCTCCATGGTGTCGTGGGCTCAGGTTGGTTCTACCTGTGCACATCCCATTGGCCTGAACTTAGTCACGTGACCATAACTAATTGCAAGGGAGGCTGGGAAATGTAGTCTTTAGCTGGCTGACCACATCCCTGGCTAAAATTTGGGGGGGAACCCTCACTGAAGGAAGAAGGGGAGAATGGCTAGTGGGAGACAAATAACAATTTCTGTCACAAGTATTCAAATAATTGACAGTGACATATATTTTATATACCTACATACATAATCACGTGTGTGATTAAATATCCTACAGTTTTACTACCACACAGATAACCACAAATGATATTTTGGTGTGAATTTTTTCTAGATATTTTGTGTCCGTCAGGTCCTGGTAGAAAAGACATGGCACTCGGAAACAAGTAGTTGAGGAGAGTTTAATAAATGAACTACTTAAAAGAGGTGGGTTTGGGATAATGCCTAGGGACTAACAATAATGGCGTCTTGGTCAAGTTCACTCAGGAAAGTGGAGTCACATAAACTTCTGTAACAATGCTGTCTGTCTATCTATCTCTATAACATATAATAAAAATGTATGCTGCTTATTTAAGAGATGTCACCATTTTTTTTATTTCCTTCTCTTTAGTCCCAATTCCTTTTGGGGGTGGTTCTGGGATTGCTTTGAAACTGAAGGCAGGTTTCCAGTCTTTCTATTGCCACGTGTTAGGTGTGTGATCTTGGAATTGCCATTAAACCTCTCTGAGGTGCGCCATGCTGATTTGTCAACTGGGGATGGTACCATCTGTGCTGGTTTCTTCTGAGAGCTCTGATGGGAAAGGGGTGGTGGAAAGAGGGGAAATGTTTTCTCAGGGTATAGAGGATGGTCTATAAAATGGACAAACATATTGGTGAAGCCCAGTCAGGAATTTACAATCCAACACACCTTGGCTCTTTCCTCCTTAAAGTCATAACAACTTCCACGAAGGCAGCTTAGCTGGGGCAAACTATTTACTTGTTCCTGCTTGGGGGTCAGAGTGACAGAAAACTTCTTAGTCTGTTCTTCAAGGCCCGGTGTGATCTAATCCTTGCCTATGCCCCAGCTTCACCTCTCAAAACTCTTCCCTGATCTTCTATCCATTTTCTGTTCAAACTGTGTTCATTCTCACCTCTGGCACATACTCTGAAAGTTTCCTCTGCACTTGTATCTTCACTTGGTTGGCTCTTTTAAATGATGCGAGTCTCCACTTATATGTCACCTCCTCGGAGAGGCCTTCCAGGACCACTCAGTCTAAAATCCTCTTTGTGAACCTTGCTCCTACATCTGCATCACTTTGTTCCATTATTTTGAGCACTCATCACTCTTTGAAAACCTTATTCATTTGTTTACCTTCATCGTTCACCCACTAGGATATACACTCAATGAGAATAAGGACTTGGTTGCAAGAATAGCGTCTGGGATGTTAGGTACTCAAAATTTATTTTTATTTATTTTTAGTAGGGAGGTAATTAGATTTCTTTATGAACTTTTAGATTTATTTTATTTTTTAATTTTTTTAGTGGAGGTGCTGGGGATTGAACACAGGAATTTGTACATGCTAAGCATGCACTCTACCATTGTGTTATACCCTCCGCCTCAAAATTTATTAAATAATGAATCAAAAGATCATGCCTGGTGATCGGAGAGATCAAACTCTGAATTGTGAATGGTTGGTAAGGGTAACGAGTGCATATAAAAGATACCTCCCTTTGACTACTGCGGCAGAGGCTGTTAACTATCTCTAAATGCTCACATTTTAGCTAGATAACTGGTTAAGTAGAATAAAGATTGCATTTCCCAGCCAGACTTTTGCAGCTAGGTGTGGCAATGGGATGGAGTCAAAGCAGAGCTGATGTATGCTTTTCAAGTTAACACCCTTGGAAGGAAGAGGTGTAGCCTCCCCTTTCTGCTTCCTTCAGTAAGAAGGTTGGAATGGAGAGCTGATGTCTGGAGGTGGGGCAGCCACCTTGGATCATGAAGACAGCAGGGTCACAAGATGGAAGGAAGCTGGGCCCCTGATATTGGTGAGCCACCAAACCCTTGACCACCAACGCAGATTTCTTCTTTCATAAAAAACACACTTTCATCATGTTCTAGCCACTGTATTTAGAGATCTCTTTGTTAATGTGGCTTAATCTGTATTTTAACTAATGCATCTACTTTTCCTCAAGTTTCTCAGTCTAATCATCTGATGTTACTATAAAATATTTCACACTGCTTTCTCCAATCTCTCTGGTCACTGTCCTAACAACAGTTGAAAAGGCTTCACTTTGGGGTGATGTATTCAAGAGAACTGACCATTCATTCCCCTCCATTCACATCAAGCTAAGCTTCTGACATAGACAAATGTTGCTCAAGGATTGGTTCTTCCTGGGATTTTGAAACACACGGTTGAGACAATCTTTCCTCCCAGTTATCTGAGATCCTCTCTTTGAAGCAAATGCATTGCTACCTTTTAAGTAATAATTTATCATCTCTGTGAAATTCAGGAAATGGAATCTGTGAATACTTTCTAATCCTAGAGGGAGAACTTGATTTTTTCTTTCAACGTTCAAGCACCATCAGAAAAAAAAAAGCCTCTAAATTTAAACTGGAACTTGAAAACCCGATGCCTCTGGGTTGTGGGGGGAGACTTTGGTGACTCTGGCAAAGGTTTTGTTGGAACAAGGTTGAAATTTTTTTTAGCAGAGTTATTTGGCTTATTAATTTTTTTTGTCTTTAAAAATGGACACATACATATTTTCCATTGGGATTCCTGGAAACCAAAGCAGAACTACTTTCTTTGAGTCACCCTGGTTTTGTTACCAAGTGTGGGCTGTTCAGATTTAATTTCTTTGGGAAAACAGAGCTGGACACGGGACTCTGCTATTCCAGGGGGAACACACAGCTGTGGCGAAGGATTCTGGGAGTCCTGGAACTCCAAGCCCCTTTCTTGGTGGGAGTATACAGGTAGATTAGCAGATGCTACACTTCAGGGCCCCTCACTCCCACGAGCCCCTTCCCCTGCTGCGAAAGCGCCCAGCAATGTGTGTACCTGGCCATAAATTTTATAAAATTTGCAAAAGGAAGGGTTAAGACCCATTTCTCTTTGTGTTCCAACTTCCTCTCTATTACATTTTACTTCATATTATTTGTGGCCGCGGGCAGCTTGAGGATCCGTCTGAGGGGAAGCTGACTTGGTAATATGTTTAGTTTCCATGCAGTGGTCTATTTCTTGTGGTTTGTGGTTACTCTGCATATAGTTATTGGTAGGCTGTCCTAGTAGTTTCTAGGAACATGCCTATTACCTAGGCTGTGGCACGAACATAGCCCATGTCACTTGGCCCCAGAAATACGTGGGGCGTGGAGGAGGACACTTGCTAGAGGACAGACAGAATTATCCAGAGTGAAGAATATTTAAAAAAGATAACTGCTTATATGAAGAGGCAGAGTATGCAGCCCTCCCCCAAGAATGTTGGGGAAATATTATACAGCCTGTTAGGCAATTCAGTAATAGAAATCCTGCACTGTTGAAATGGATTTTGTGCCATTTATGATGTTTGTCAGCCTTTGAAAATTTGTTGTCGTCTCTTTTCTCATGCTAAGTATTCACTTTCATACTTAATTGTGAGGCCATCATTTTATTTTATTTTCCTTAAATGGGCCCTTTGAAGGGTATAAACTTCAGGTCCTACAAATCCTGAATCTGTCTGGTGATGGGGAGGGCACAGTGGTATATGAAGAGAAGATAGTGGGACACATTCTCAAACAGTGTATTGATCAGAGTTTTCAACAGAATGAGCTGATATTAAAAAACAACAACAACAACAACAACAACAACAACAACAACAAAAAAACTCTCTATACCAGGAGTTGGTAAACTACAGCGTGTGGACCCAATGTGGCCTGCTGCCTATTTTTGTAAATAAAGTTTTATTGGAACATGGCTCTGTTCACATGTTTGCATGTTGTCTGTGGTTGCTGTCACATTGCGATAGCAGCATTGAGGAGAGTAGTTGCAACCCAAACCATCTGGCGTGCGAAGCTTAAAATATTGCCGATGTGGCTCTTTACCAAAAAAGCTGACCTCTGCTCCATCCTATAGACTCCGCAAAAAGGGCTGATGGATGGCAGGCCATGCCCATAAGAGGTTTGATCAATGTCTTGTCCACACAACTGTCAGGAGGAGTCATGAGGTTCTCTGACGGACCACACCCAAGCTGGGAAATGTCCAGTTACAACCATGCTCTTCCAATCATGCCTTGATTATATCCCTCCTCTCCTGCTCAAACACTTCTAATGGCTCCCCAGTGCCCACGGGACTCTAGCCAGGCATCCATGCTCTTCTGTGATCAAGCTCCCGCCCATCTCTCCAGTACCCTCCCCCTCCTCTCCTATCTATTCTCTCTTCTGGACACAGGGATTCTGCGGGTTTTTCTACTTCAGGATTCATTGACCACAGGAAGAAAGTTGGGGAGCTGGGAGTCAAACCCTGAACTGCCTGAATCCAAAATCTGCACATTTAAGCACTGCGTTAGGCTGTTCCACCGGCAGAGAACTTTTTATGGACTCCCAAGATGCAGCTGGGGACGTGATCACCCAGCTCAAGACTACATTTCCCAGTCTCCCTTGCAGCTGTTTGTGGTCATGTGACTCAATTCTGGCCAATGGGATGTGAGGAGGCGTGGGGAAGCCTCATGTTGACAATGGCGGAGGAACGGGGAAACCCAATGGGAAGAGCCTGGGTCTCTCACTCTGTGAAGACACCCCATCACCCCTGGATCAGTTGTGCTCAGACTATCACAGAGCAGAGAAATAAAGCTGCGTTTTATTTAAGCCTCATTTATTTCGGCCTTTGCTATAGTGGCTAAAACTCTATTCTGACTAATAAATTACCCTCCCACCACCATCAATTCTATCTTTCTTTTCTTCTAATTGAAGTGTATGTTTTGAGATGCTGGTGGAATGAAGCCGTGGGCTGGTAGGCCCTTGGAAGTCACTTGCAAGGCAAGGAAACGGACACTCCACACGCCCAGAGTGCCCGCAGCTTTCACGGTGTAGCCACAGCCACATCCTCAGATCCCAGATCCAGGTCTCACAGCAGCTGCCTTTGGAACACAGCCTTTTTTCGGGGCTCATTCCTCTGGCCAGGGCTATATTACAGGCAAAATAAACAGGGTTGACTGTTTCCATCGCAACTTCACGCTTTGCAGGAAGGAAGTTGGAGCTTGGACAAGGGACAGGGTTTCCTGGAGGGGAAAAATCACGGGCCGTTTTGGATCCTTCCCGGAGCGGATTAAGTTGGCTCCGTCTCAGCTGGGATTAATAAGTGTCATGCTGCAGAACAAATGGGCTGGGGATTTGCCTTGCTGACTCTCCGTTCGCTTCCACTTGGCTGTTCCGGGGCCCTCCTTCCTCACCGGTGTCAGTCAAGTGCAGCAGCAAGGACGTGGTATGGTGCGGGAAGGCTGGAGCACCACAAAACACTTTTCCAACCCACGGACGTTTTGCACCGCCTAACGTCCCACCAGCGCGAAATGAATCACTTTGGCTTCAGCATCACCCTCTTCCTCCCCAGCTCTCATTTATGGCAGAAGAACAGCTGGTCCTATAAAAATAATTGGAGCTACAATTTACGTTGACTGGGTTTCAACTTCTAAATTCTGCACAGTGCTCAGCGGAGGAAGCGAAGAACGGGATCACGGAATGGAAATGCCCTTGAAAGAAACAGCATGTGGGGAGCTCATTAGTATTTCGGTGTGAAGTGAACTCTCAGGTCCTGTCTTCCCAGGTAGGTGGACCTGCTCTTTGTGTTCAAGTCCTGGGATCTGGGGACCATCTTCGCAGTCACACGGAAGAGCTGAGTTGATTTGGGCTGGTGACGGTGGCTTACAACACGGGCTCAGTTAAGTTTGTTGAATGAAAAATAGGATAAAAGAACTAAACTACAAGGATTTTTGTACAACACAGGGAATACAGCTAATGTTTTATAACAATAAATGGAGTATAACCTTTAAACATTGTGAATCGCTTTGTTGTACACCTGTAACTTATTTAATATTGTACATCAACTATACTTCAATTTTAAAAAGTTTTTGGGGGGGGAGGAAAGTAAAATAGTATGTCAGTTGGGGTCCCAGAAGGAAAAAATGGTGACACAAATTGAGTAATTTGAAGGGAGTTTAATAAGGAGACTATCTATAATGGTGTTGGCAGGATTCAGGGATGCTATAAGCACTAAGGAGTGTCTTGTGTGTAGTAATAGCAAATTTGGGGTGGGGGGGTTTCCTAAGTTTAGACATGAACCACACTTGAACTCAGGTCTGTTGACCTGAAGAATCAGAACTCTTGGCTGGGTGACCCCAGTGAGATGGCCAAGGGTCCGGGAAAGACTGGGACAGCCTCAGAGGTAAAGAAGGAAGCTATGCCCCCTTCCTCAGCCCATGCCCCAGCTCTGAACCCCTCCCCGTAGGGCCTGGGAATCGGGTCATACAAATCAAATATACAAAGCGCAGCCTTTGTTTGACTGTCTTATCTAATGTGCCTTCTCCTCCTTGGACATCTGGGTCCTATCAGATGGGCGGGGGCTATTAGGGCATGAGCTGCTCCCTGCTGGCCTTCGAATCCATGGGAGATCAGCAGAGTTTAGGACATGAGGGGAATTTAATAGAAAGAGGAAGGGCTGGGCTGTGGTGGTGGCAGCCGGCCCTAGACACCTTCCCTTCACTGAAGCCAAGAGGGTGGATGTCGGTCTTGCGTCTCTGTGATACCCTCCGCTGGGCTATAGCCGTGGTCTCTCCACGCTCAAAGCAGAAGAAAGGACACAAAATATTTTCCTCCAAATTGTTCTCTCTGAAATGATCCAGAGTTACCCTGCCCCATCTCACCACCAAGCCTAAAGTTTTTTTTTTTTTTTTTAATACCAGCAGCAGGTATAGAAACCAATTTTTCTAGCTACCTTAGCTTTCCAGGATAACTGCATCTTTAAGGGCTGAGACCCCTTGCTTAAGCCAAAGGAAAGTAACCCTAAGGATAAAATTCAGGAGCTGTCAAAGGTGGGCAAAGACTTTTTGCATGTACATGCTACATGTGCCCAGGAGAAGGTGATGATGCTTTGGGTGAATATTTCCCCTTCCCTCCCTCTTCGGACTTTTTGCCTAAGTAAATGCTAAGCTTTAGAGGCATTTTAGGACATTGTATTATAGTCATTAGTGTATTTTAAAAGTCTTGTCTATATCATCCAACAATTTAAAATTTCCTTATCATCCCTGTTATTGAGAAACACTTATTCTGTTTTCAAACATCTTATTTTTAAAGTCATATACACTCCATGCAAAAATATTGGAAAACCAGAAAGAAAAAAATGAAAGAAATCACCAATTGTCTCATAATCCTTAGACTTGTAACATGGAAGAGGAGGATGGATACATTTTTCTTTTCCCATATAGGATATTCTTGCATCTTTTTTTAATAATTGAAGTGCAGTTGTACAATATTATATTAGTTTCAGGTGTACAGATAGTGATTTGACAATCAAATACATTATGAAATGATCACCACGGGAAGCCTAGTAACCGTCTGTCATACACACAAAATGGTTACAGTATTATTGATGAAAAACCTTACGCTATATATTGTGTGTTCGTGACTTATTTATTTTATACCTGGAAGTCTGTACCTCTTAATCCCCTTCACCTGTTTCGCCCAGCTCCCCCACCTGCCTCTCCTCTGTCAATCACCAGTTTGCCCTCCCACCTGCCTCTCCTCTGTCAATCACCAGTTTGCCCTCTGTATCGATGAGTCTGTTTCTGTTTTGTTTTCTTTGTTCATTTGTTTTGTTTTCTTTGTTCATTTGTTTTGTTCTTCAGATTCCACATATAAGTGGAATCATGCAGTATTTGTCTTTGTCTGTCTGAGTTACCTCACTCAGCATGATACCTTCTAGGCTCATGCATGTGGTCAGAAATGGCCGGATTTTCATAGTACATCTTTATCAATTCATTTATCAATGGACACTTAGGTGGACTACACTTCTTGGCTCTCTGAAATAATGCTGCAATGAACATTGGGATGCGTGTATCTTTTCAAATTAGTGTTTTTGTTTTCTTTGGAAAAATACCCAGAGGTGGAATTGTTGGATTGTATGGTAGTTCTATTTTTAAGTTTTAAGGGTACCTCCGTACTGTTTTCCATAGTGGCTGCACCAATTTACATTCCCGCCAACAGTGTATAAGGGTTCCCTTTTCTCCACATCCTCACCAACACTTGTTATTCATTTTCTTTTTGATGATAGCCGTTCTGACAGGTGTGAGGGGATATCTTATTGTGGTTTTGATTTGCATTTCCCTGGTGATTAGTGATGGTGAGCATCTTTTCACGTGTCTGTTGGCCATCTGTGTGTCTTTGGAGAAATGTCTATTCAGGTCCTCTACCGACTGCCTTTTTTCATAGGATTTTTGTTTTGATATTGAGTTGTATTTCTTTATATAATTTGGATATTAACCCCTTATTGGCCATGTCATTTGAAAATATCTTCTCCCATTCAGCAGGTTGCTTTTTCATTCTGGAGATGATTTTCTTTGCTGTGCAAAAGTTTTTTAGTTTGATGTAGTCCCATTTGTTAATTTTTGCTTCTGTTGCTCTTGCCTGCGGAGACAGATCCAAAAAAAGTATTGCTAAGACTGATGTCTAAGAGCATACTGCCTGTGTTTTCTTCTACTGATTTTTATAGTTTAAAGTCTTACATTTAAGTTTTGAATCCACTTGGAGTTTATTTTCGTATGTGGTTTAAGAAAGTGGTCCAGTTCCATTCTACATTGCATGTAGCTGTCCAGTTTTCCCAACACCACTTATTAAAGACACTGTCTTCCCCCCCCCTGTATATTCTTGCCTCCTTTGTTAAAGATTAACTGACCATTTAAATGTGGATTTATTTCTGGGCTCTCTGTTCTTGTTCTGTTGATCTATGTGTCTGTTTTGTGCCAGTACCATGCTGTTTTGATGAATTTAGTTTTGTAGTATAGTTTGAAATTAGGGAGCATGGTAACTCCAGCTTTGTTCTTCTTTCTCAAGATTAGTTTTGCTATTTATGGTCTTTTGTGGTTCCATTAAAATTTTAAGATTATTTGTTCGAGTTCTGTGAAAAATGCTGTAGGTATTTTGATAGGGATTGCATTGAATCTGTAGATTTCTTTGGGTAATATGGACATTTGAACAATATCAGTTCTTCTGATCCATGAGCATGGTATATCTTTCCATTTAGTTGTGTTATCTTCAATTTCTTTCATCAGTGTCTTATAGTTTTTAGAGTACAAGCCTTTCACTTCCTTGGTTAAATTTATTCCTAGGTATTTTATTCTTATTTATGCAATTATAAATGGGACTGTTTTCTTAATTTCTCTTTCTGATAGATTGTTATTCATATATAGAAATGCTACAAATGTCTGTGTATTAATTTTGTACCCTCAACTTTACTGAATTCATTTATTAGTTCTAACAGTTTTTTGGTAGAGTTTTCTGTATACAGTACCATGTCATCAGCAAACAGGTATCCAGCTTGGATACCATTTTTTTTTTCTTTCTTTTTCTTCTCCTGATTGCTAAAGCTAGGACTTCCAATACTATGTTGAATAAAAGTAGTGAGAATGGACATCCTTGTTTGTTCCTGACCTCAGAGAAAATGCTTTCAGCTTTTCACCACAGAGTGTGATATTGGTGGTGAGTTTGTCATATATGGCCTTTATTGTTTTGAGATGTGTTCCCTTTTTATACACTTTTTACAGGTTTTTTTTTAAAATCATAAATAAATGTTGGATTTTGAGAAAAGACTTTTCTGCATCTATTGAGATGATCATATGATTTTTATTTTTCAATTTGTTCATGTGGCACATCACACTGATTGATTCCCAGATATTGAACCATTCCTGCATCCCTGGACTAAATCTCACTTGATCATGGGGTAGAGTCCTTTCAATAACTGTTCAATTTGGTTTGCTAACATTTTGTTGAGAATTTCTGCATCTACAATTCATCTGTGACATTGACCTATAATTTTCTTTCTTTCTTTTTTTTTTTTTTTTTGTGATGTCTTTGTCTGGTTTTGGTGTCAGAGTGATTGATGTTGGCCTTGTAGAATGAGTTCAGAAGCATTCCTTCCTTTTCAATTTTTTGAAATAGTTTGAGAAGGATAAGTGTTAACTCTTCTTTAAATGTTTGGTAGAATTTACCTGTGGAGCCTTCCAGTCCTGGGCTTTTGTTGTTGGGAGTTTTGTTTTTTTAATTACTGATTCAATTTTATTACTGGTAATCAGTCTGTTTATATTTTTAATTTCTTCCTAATTCAATCTCGGGAGATTGTATGTTCTTAGAAATTTTTCCATTTCTTCTAGGTTGTCCAATTTGTGGGTGTATAATTTTTCATAACAATCTCTTACAATATTTTGTGTCTCTGTGGTGTGTTGGTTGTAACTTTTCTTTCATTTCTAATTTTATTTATTTAGGGCCTCTGCCTTTTTTTTTCTTGATGAATCTGGCTAATGGGTGATCAATTTGTTTATCTTTTCAGAGCACCAGCTCTTAGTTTCATTGATCTTTACTATTATTTTTTTAGTCTCTCTTTCATTTATTTCTCTCCAATCTTTATTATTTTTCTCCTTCTACTAACTTTGGGTTTTGCTTGTTCTTCTTTTTTAAGTGCCTTTAGGTGTAAGGTTAGATTGTTTATTTGAGATTTTTCTTGTTTCCTGAGATAGGCCTATATTGCTATAAACTTCCCTCTTAGAACTGCCTTTGTTGCTTTCCATAGATTTTGGAATGTTGTGTTTCCAATTTCCCTTGTCCCAAGGTATTTTCTGATTTCTTCTTTGATTGCTTCAGTGACCCATTGGTTGTTTAGTAGCATGTTTTTGGCCTCCAGGTGTTTGTGTTTTGTTCCCTAGTTTTTTCCCTTGCAGTTAATTTCTAGTCATAGACAGCTGTGATCAGAAAAGATGCCTGATACGTTTTCAGTCTTTTTAAATGTACGGAGACTTGTTTCGTGGCCTACCTTGTGATCTATCCTGAAGAACGTTCCATGTGCACTTGAAAAGAATGTGTATTCTGCTGTTTTATATGATATATTTTTTAAATGGGGGACATACTCTATATATTGACTTGTACTCTGCTATTTGCATTTCCTGATGCCACACATGCACTTTCTCATGCCTACAAATGTGCTTCTGCAATGTCATTTGTATTAACTGTGTGGGCTGCCATTGGGAAGATGCAGCTTCCTTACCAGTCCTTTCTTGTTGATGATTTCAGTTGTGTCCAGCCTCCATCAATAAAGTCATGATGACCTCTTCCCAAATCTCCATTATTGTCCAGTGTTGGATCCTCGTTCTCCACTTGATTGGAGTTTCCTTTACAACAGCATCTGTGTCTGATTCCTTGCTTTGTATCTGGTCCCAGCTCTGTGCTTCCTTTGCTCCTCACATCTTCCTCCTTCTTGTCTTTCACCTCTCCTCCTCCCTCCATCTTCTGTTCACTTCTCTTGTGCTTTTACTTGGCCCAGAGCATTGCAGGGACAGGCTTATGACCACCCTCTGAGGTCACTGGTTTCCAAGATTTTCAGATCTCTCTAGACTAGAGCAGGGGTTCCCAAACTTCCAATCAGCAGACCCACTCGAACAGCTTGTTAAAACACAGATGGCTGGCTCCCGTGCTCAGAGTTTATGACCCAGCCAGTCTGGGGAAGGGCCTGAGAATATGCATTTCTAGCAATTGCTGCTGCTCTGTAGACCACACGTTGGGAGTCACTGGCCTAGAGCACAGCAGACTTGGTGTCTGGTGAGAACCCAGTTCCTAGATTCACATCTTTATGGAGGCTCTGGCCTTTATCCCGAAACCACAGGATTTTCAGAGGTTGAATTACAGCGTAAGAGGACTGACTCCAAAGATGGAGGGAAAGGGGCTTCAGTGGACCCAGATGCCAGGGAGGTGGCCTCAGCCTGGCTGACTCTCATCTCTGGGGGCCATTTCTCCTTCCTTGATGCAGACAGCAGCACCGAGCTTGGGGAAAGAGGTTGAAAGTATAGAGATAAATGCTAATCTCTAGTGTAAACATTTCTCAGGGCTGGACGCTCTCTGAGTGTGCCCCAGTCCCTCACTGGGGAAGGGATGAGATAGCTTGGGAGGCCAAGGCTGGTGGGGGGTAGAGGAAAGGGAGATTGGGTAGAGATGGGAAGAATCAGGGGCCGAGGAAATCCATCATTTATGTGCCTGACAGCCCTGGGAGCAGCCCGACTGGAGACAGAGGGACTTCTCAAATGGGACAAGGGGGAGAAGAGAAAGACTGGTCCTGGTGAGGCAGATGGGGGATTCGGGGACCTGCCCTTCGCCACATATCACAGGGAGGCCCTGTCTAGGCACTGTTCAAGGGTGCTGTGTAAGCCATGAACTGATTGGTATTTTGAGCCAGGGGCCTGGAGTGTGACCTTGACAAGTGACTTTCTCTCTCGGAGGCTTGGTTTTCCCTTCTTTTAAATGGGGGGAGTAGTCCCTGCTTTATCTGTGAAAGTCGAGATGAGGCTCTTAACCTCTGTGCATCTTAATGAAACTGGGCCAAAAAAAGGAAGAACAGGACCTTTCTTGAAAAACAGAAGAATTTCCCCAGGACAAGCGGAGTGGGGACAGGGTGGAAGAGGAAAAAGGAAGTTGTAGACAGCATGGCCTAAGAGGGCAGCTAGGCTCTCACAGGCCTGGGTGCAAATCTCAGCTCTTCTGTTAGCTAGCTGGGTGGCTTTTGGCAAGTCACTTGCCCTCTCTGAGCCACAGTTTCCTCCATTGCTATAGGGGCATGAAGGTAGTAGCTGCCTGATGAAGGCAGAGAATGTTGTGAGCGTGAAATGTGATCGTGGGTATAAACTGCTGAGCGTGGTGCTTGATACAAAATAAGTTCTTAGTAAACACTGGGAATTACGTCCACCCTAGGTGTGATGGCAGTGCCTGTGGGCCAAGGTAGATGGTATTATCCAGAGCTGCCTGCAGTAATATCGCTTGTCCATCGTGCTCTTCTGCAATGTTACCTTGCTACTCTCCCACCGAGGTGTGAAATCTTATTCCCTTCCCTTTGAATCTGGATGGCCTTAGTGACTCATTTGGAACACGTCATGAGTGGCGCTGTGTGATTCTCAAGGCCAAGTCCAAGAAGGTCATGCAGCTGGTGCCTCATCCTCCTGACTGTTCCCTCTTGGAACCCGGCCGCCATGATGGGAGAAGCCAGAGCTATGGCAAGAGGCCACGTGTCAGTGCTTTGTTCTGGTTGACAGTCCCCACCAAGCTCTGCATTCCAGTCATCCCAGCTCAAGCACTGGCCACGAGTAAGAAGATTCCAGATGATCCCAGCTGTTCAAGTCACTGCTACCCATTTGTCTTTCAAGCTGCAGCCCAGATACTGTGGAGCAGAGATAAGTCGTCCCCACTCATCTGAATTCCTGATGCACAGAATCTGTGAGCCTAATACAGTGGTTGTTGTTTTACACCATGAATTTGGGGACGACTTGTTACCTGGCAACAGATAACTGGAACGCGGGCTGATGAGGTTCAGGTCCCTTGTGGCACAAACTGGTCGTGGATTTCTCACTCCTTTGGTTGCCTCGCTGAAATTCCAGAAGTATAAATAGCCCCATGCCTACCCTCAAAGTGCACTGAAGGATATCCAAGCTCACAAACCCACTGGTCAGACACTGGGCATCCTGCCAAGGGACTGGGCATTTGGGGAAATCTGCCTGGCAGATAATATTCCTTCCTTCTCCATCTTCAGCTGTGTCCTCATGCCCATCCATGGTGTAGCAATAATGCTGATGACAAGAAATTGCACAATTATTACAAATGACAGAGTTGGGGGGATAATATCATCTTAGAAGAATAGATGTCAAAGGGCAGCATCCCAGAAGGAAGTTTTATGTCATAGTTGCAAAAACAGGCTGTTTGGACAAGTGATGGTAATGATGGCAATGGTAACAGTAATTGAATCAGTTAGCATTTTCCACTGCAAGTGGTAGAAGACCTGAAAATGGCTTAAGCCCCGAAGGCAAGTAATTGGCTGGCATAGCTGAAAAATCTGATGGATTAAGGAATGGTTTGAACCAGCGACTGGGTTTCTTTCTCTCTCTCCCTCTCCACGTTGAGTCTCTGTCTTGGCTCTCCTCAGGTAGTGGCTGATGGCAACGCTAGGGTCCCATGCGCACCTGCAACACATTACGAGAGCATGCTCTTCTGTGAAAAGACCCAGCCAAATGCATGCAATGCATCTGTCCCCTTGGCTCTAAAAGGGTCACATGGCGCCTGTGACTCATCCCTAAGCAGGAAGCGGCTGTGATTGGTCATCCTGAGTCACATGCCCGTGACCGTGGCTGGGGGTGGAGTCAACAGCACCTAAGCCACATGACTGAAAATGGGGGGTGGGGCAGTTCCTCGGAGGAAAATCAGGGAATGTTGTCATTAGAAAGGGGAGTTCTTGCAGCGTGGTGAAAACTTGCCCACGTGGACAATGCCTTTGGGTCATGCCAGCACCTTACGTGTGTTGTTATCATGTAATCCTGTCAAGTAATGACTTACCCCCATTCTGCAGATGGAGAAACTGAGATTCAAAGAGGTCAAGCCACTTGCCCAAGGGCCACAGTGACAGACCTGGGTTCTGAACACTGGTCACGTGACTACGAAAGTCTTCCATACCTTTTGTTCAGGAAAACAAACACACAGAAAAACAAAACAGAGACCCCAGACGCTTGTGATGAATGACAGTCTTACAGGCAACACACACTGTAGGGTCACGCTCAATTCCTGCCCCAAGGTGATCTATTCTACTTTTTCCTCCCTGTCTCCTGTAAACGTTCGAGAACTCAAGAGAATAGGAATGAGGTGCTACAAGATTAGCCTTGAGCTTTTTCTTTAATTGTTATTGTGGCCACTTTCAAATGTATACAGTCAACAGGATAGTATGGTACCCATCAGCATCTCCAATAATTACCGACATTTGTGACATGGTTTCATCTAATCCTTCCCTCAACTCCTCCTCCCCCACCTGATGATGATGCTGATAATGGTTTCCATAGATTTAAAAAAAAATCTACTTGGATTTTTTTTTAAGTACAGGGAGTTTCCTTTTAATGGGGAAGTTAAATTCTAAAATCCCAAAGGGCCAGAACCACACATACCCAAAACAATCCTTTCCTCACCCTCATCCCTCAGGTATAGGAACAGTCTGGTATCTCTTCTATTTTAAGTGGCCAGAAGAAGTGGCTGGCTGGGGGCCTGGTGTACAAGACGCTGTCATCTTAACCTCTGGAGTCGCACTCAGCCCACAGGAACCCAGAGGAACCCAGGAGACCAGGTCCCCATCTGGCACATTGTACTCACTTTGGGGCAAGTGTTTATGAAGTGGAATGGTGGGCAGGTGGGGAAACTGAGGCTAAAAGAGGCCATCCCACTATTTAAATTCTTTTCTTCTCTCTAGTTGGTTTCCTAATTCACATCAGCATGTGATACCACTTCACAGCCTAGGTCTTCCGAATTACGGTCTTTGATTCCCTCCCTGTTCCAATTGCGTGTGACACATGCCCTGGGCTTGGAGCAAACCTGCTGCATGCTGTGAGTGCCCCAGAGACATTTCAGCTTTGACAGCCGGGGGGAGAGATGAGGTCAGAAGGAACAGGTTGCCGCACCTCCTCACCCCCGCTCCCCTCTGCACTCCGTGTCCTGTAGCATCCATCCCAGGTTCTTGCTGGCTGGTCCCCACCGGATGGTTCTCCCTTGTGGACGGTGAGGCTGGGAGGAAAGCTTCCCACAGCCCGCCTTCTGGGGCAGGCTGACTTGCCGGGCCATTAACCAGCAAAGCCACAGCAGTCATAAAATTAATTTCCTTCCTAATATATACAAGACTTTCTCTAGGAGAATTATGGGCCGATTTGATCAAAGTGTGTAAGTGGTGTGCTTACGCTATCAGTTTCAACCCCTTAATGCCCTCCTGTCAAAACAAAATCCTCAAGAAAGGCTTTGAGGGGGATCACATAGGCATAATGGCTTTCCAAAAGAGAGCCCTAAGTACTTGGTAACATATACAGAGCCGACTATTAGATTGGCTGGTGTAATTGTCCTTATATTTTAATGTAAACACGCTTATATTAGCCGGGCACTTCATCCCTCGGCAGACACGGAGGTGCGGGGCCGGCGGGGGTGGGAGGATGGCTTTAGTGGGAACATCAGGCAGGGGCGGGGGCCGGCAAGGCAGAGCCGAGGAGAGGAGGTCAGGGGGCGTGAGAGGGGAGGGGGCTTCCGAGGAGGGCGGCCGAGGCAGATTGAGGAGACCTATCTGGCTTTTATTAATAACACTAATGCCTGGCTCCTGGGTGGCACTTTGAACTTTTGTTTTCCCCAGCCTCTCAGAGCACAGACAGGGTGGATACAGGGGAGGGCAAATGAAGAAACTGCCAGCCCAGGTTCAGAGGGACAGTTGGGAAACTGTTGGCTTCCTGCATCCCAGGCTGCATCTTCCCAGACGGTGAGTGACAGCTGCTCGCAGAGGGATCTGCCCAACGCATCAAAGGCAAACCTCGGAAGGCTGGGGGAAGGCTAGATTTTGGTGTGTGACACCCAGTGGGCTGGATGGAAGGACTGGGAAACTTTCTGAAGTTTCAGACAGGCTTCATTTTCCAAACCCGCCCGCATCGCGTGCTGAGGTTTCTCTGCCGGGAGAGAGCATATTTTCGCCGAGTGGGTAGAGATAAGAGGCTGGGCGCCTGGGTAATAATAGAATGACAGCTGATGACTCCCCGGTGTCCTTCACAGCCGGCTGACAGCGCGCTGTCCAGCCTCCCCCCCACCCCACTCTGCCAGAGCTGCCGCCCTCTCCCACCAGGATGCCCGCCCGCTGCAAAGGAACTGGGGGCCCCCTGAGTGCTGGGGGCCCTGTCAAATAGTCCCTTGGGTTGACCCACTTATTCTTTATAGCCTCACAGCCACCCTGGCAGATGCACAATAACATCCAAGTTTTACAGGCAGAGATGGAGGCTCCGCTCGGTGGAACTGAGAGGGCAGAGTAGGGCAGTGGTTAGCACAGCCATCTGAGCTGGATAGCCTGAGTTCAAATCCCAGCCCTGCCTCTTACCAGCTCTGGGATCTGATGAGTCACATGGTCTCTCTGGGCCTCAGTTCCCCGCTCTGTGGATGGAATAATAATGTAGTCTACCTCACAGCGTTCTCACAAAGATGGAGTCAAGGGCCTTGAAGAGAGCCTGACATACTGTAAATCCCGTCTGAGTTTGAGCTCAGAGAGCGTTCCCCTGTTAAATAGGTTGCCCAGGGTTGCAGAGCCCGAAGGTGGCAGAGCTGGCGTTCACACCCACATCCCAAAGGGGGCCCTGGGACCAGTGTTGTGCTGGACGGGTTCGTGCCCACGTGCTGTAGCCACCTGTCCAATTTTCAGGACGTTGGTGAACCTATTGGTTGTTACACACAGCCATTATGAAAAATTAAGTTAGATGAGTTTGCAGTTAAATAAAATACGTCAGAAAACAAAGGTAATAAATACTCAGAACATATCACTCCCTGCCTTCTCGAGGTCATTTATACCTGATGAAAATGAGTGGTGGAAATCCTGTGTAACAGTGCCACATAGCATCTCTTCCTGCCGTGTTCAGTGATGGGGTATTTACATGGCGGGGTGTTGACATCACGGAAACCAGCAAATGCTACAAATCAGGGCCTCCCCACCACCCAGGAGAGGTCGTTGTTAAACACCTACTGCCTGGGGTCGGGGGGAAGGGGGTGGGGAGGAATAACTTGGGAGTTTGAGATTTCCAGATACTAATTACTATCTATAAAACAGGTAAACAACAAGTTTCTTCTGTACAGCGCTGGGAACTATATTCAATCTCTTGTAGTAACCTATGATGAAAAAGAATATGAAAAGGAATATATGCATGTATATGTATGACTGAGACATTATGCTGTACACCAGAAATTGACACAGCATTGTAAACTGACTAAACTTCAATTAAAAAAAAAATCTACTGGGACATCTTCACCTGGAATCCAAGCCCCTTCCCTCCTCGTCTGAGTCTTTCCCAGCCCCTCTGCTGGGAATGACGGACGAGTAGAAAGTATTTTTATTTCCCAGACAGAAGGCCATTCTGGGTCTGGAGGGTGGGTGGGCACCAGTCCCCAGTGTTCACTCATGCCAGACAAAAGGACACTGGAATTGGTGAGGGAAACAGACAATGGGCCAGAACCCTGCCTCAAATGCCATCCGGCCATTAGGACCAGACTTTAAAAGCGGGCAGGAGTCTTGGGTGGGGCCGAGGAGACGGTTCATTTCTGGGCACTGCCACTGTGCTTCCGTCAGGATCCTGCCCCCGCTTTGGGCAAATTCCTCGCCTGGTGATAAGCGTGGCTCCATCTCAGAATTCTCCCGTCGTGCTGACAGTTTTAAACCAATAGATTTATGAACTTTTAAGTAATAGAAATATTTAAGGCAGACCTATTTGTCTTATCAGCTGGAGGGCTGGAACACTCCTCTTCAGAGGGGGGAAAAGTAAACTCATAAAAGGGGAATGATGCTGTTGATCATGCCGGCAGAGATGAGAGGCAGGGCCCCTCTGACTGTGGGATCCCACCCTGTGCTGCGGGCCTCTCCTGGGTCTGGCTCACCAGCCCTCCTACTGACTCTAGGTGTTGCTAGAAATTCTCCCAATAATTCCTTTTTCTCCCCCTAGTTAGCTGGAGCCACTTTCTCTTGCTTGCCTCCGAATACCCTGGTGAACGCAATGACAGTGATGGGGGTGACGGCGATCACCATGACAGACAGATCTTGAGAATCTAGTATATGCCACATTCTGTGCTAAAAGCTTGAGATCCATGATTCCACTCAGTTCCCTGGAACCCTAAGAGGTGGGCAGGTGGGCTGGGGAGAACGGGCCGGAGGAGGTCCAGATTTTATGGGGCCTGAAGCTTCTTCAATTAGGGGGTCCTCTTTAGGAAAAAAACAATGGAATGACCATTTTTTGCAAAACCATGACCCTGTGAAAACATCTCCAGTGCCCCTCCCATAGTTCTGAAGGAGCCTGTGGGAGTGAGGGGCCCTGAGGCTGCTTAATGTTCATGGTCTCCATTGTACGGATGAGGAAACTGAGACCCAAAGGAATGCAGTGACTCATTCAAGGTCAAATGATTTCCAAATGGTGGAGGCAGGATCGGCACCCAGGTCCGACTACAGAGACTTGGCTCTTAACCGTGACTCCTTTTGACTTCTTACTTTCCTCCATCACTTTCCCCTTCACCCCCCTGCCCGCCGCTGGCATTTGCCCTGTTGTTCTCCAACAGCTAGTCTTTGGACCAGGAACTCACCTCACCCCTGTCTTTGTCGATCGTCTTTTCCTGCCCAAACCACTGGCCATCGGTGTTCCTCCTCTGCACTCACACAAACCCTCTGTTCTCCAGGTGCCCCACTCTCCCCTGCCCGATCTCTTTCTTCTCCTCCTAAAAATAAACCCCTAGTATTCCATCCTAGATACATAAATACACCACATCTTCTTTATCCAGTCATCTGTCGATGGACATTTAGTTCGTTCCCAATGTCATGGCTACTGTAAATAGCGCCACTATCAACACTGGTGTGCATGTAGTTTTTCAAATTAGAGTTTTCATCTTTTCCAGATATATGCCCAGGAGTGGGATTGCTGGATCATGTGGTGACACTATTTTTAGTTTTTTTTTTTTTTTTTAAGGAAACTCCATACTGTTTTTCACAGTGGCTGCCCCAATTTACATTCCCACCAACAGCATAGGAGGGTTCCCATTTCTCCACACTCCCTCCAGCATTTTTTATTTACAGGTTTTTGATCATGGACACTCTGATCGGTGTGAGGTGATACCTCATTGCAGTTTTGATTTGCATTTGTCTAATAATTAATGGTGGTGAGCATTTTTTCATGGGCCTGTTGGTCATCACTTACCCGTGGGATCTAAAAAGGAGTACTAATGAACTTACTTACAAAACAGACTCACAGACATAGAAGACAGACTTACGGTTTCCAAAGGGGAAACGGAGAAGGATAAGTTGGGAATATGGGATTAACAGATGCACACTTCCATGTATAAAATAGATAAACACTAAGGATTTACCAAATAGCACAGGGAACTATATTCAATATCTTGTAACAACATATAATGGAAAAAAAAAAGGCTTCTCCAGGGAACCAGAACCAGTAGGTGATATAAATATAGGTGCATATATATACATATATGTTAATATATGTGTATCTATATTTTTTTAATTTTTAAATTTTCAATTTCAAGGCTTTGGCTTATACTGTTATGGGGGCTGATGGTCTGTAATCCGCTGGGCAGGCTGGAAACTCTCGGGTAGGAACTGATGCTGCAGTCTTGTGGCAGAATTTCTTCTTTTTCAGGGAGATGTTAGTTGTTGCTCTTAAGGTCTTCCCACTGATTGGATGAGGCCCACCCACATTACGGAGGGTGGTCTCCTTTATTCAGAGTCGACTGATTGTCGATGTTAATTAACCACATCTACAAAATACCTTCACAGCCACACCTAGATGAGGGTGCGACTGAGTTACAGGGTCGTACAGCCTAGCCAAGGTATCACATCAAACTGACATCCCACTACCCTGTGGCTGGAAGGGGTAAGGGGGGTGTGGGGAGTGATTACCAGGGTCTGATGAGAGCTGGGGTCTAGAAAGAGAGGTGGCCTATAGGAGCCCTTGGAAGAGGGGTGCCTGCAGCCTGCAGCCCAGCAGGGAGGGAGGAGCAAGGACTCACCCCTCCAACCTCCCTGTCCTCCCCGCTTTCCCACCCCCTCCACCCTCCGCAGTCTCCTGCTGTTGCCTCTCAGCCTGAAGCTAGAGGGCAAGGAAGCCCATTGACACGTCCATGCAGGCCAGGTTCCTGGGCACGGAGCCCGGAGGAGAGAGTGGATCTGGATGGGTGGATGGAACATCTCCAGCACAGATGGTAAAGAGAGTGGTGGGAAAGGGCTGGACCCAATATGTACAATGAGAAGGCAAGTGGGGCCAAGAGAGATGCCCTGGGGAAGGTCAGCAGCTGAGGAACGAGCAGAGGAAAACAACCCGTGCAAGTGGATGGGGCAGGAGTGGCCGGAGGCTGGGAGCAGTTCCAGGAGGCTGCAGAAGGGAACAGACGGAAGCCAGGGAGGCCTGGACCCGAAGTCTGGGAGTGGAGCTGGGTCCTGGAGTTTGGGACCGGGTGGTTCCTAAGGACTTTCGTATTAAGGACAGACAGAACATGTCAGTCATGTCCTAAGGGGCTGTGGAGACTCAGGTCATACAATTTGTCCTCAACTGCATGGGGTGAACTTGGAGTCCAAAATAGGAAATTATGGAGGTCAGGACCACAAACATGGGAACAGAGGTGGAGAAGAAGAGAGGATGTACGTATACTGATGGACAGATGGATGTATGGATGGCTGGATCCACGGATGGCTGGGTAGGTGAGTGGATGGATAGGTGGGTGGGTAGGTAGATGGATGACTGGGAGGAAGGAAGGAAGGAAAGATGAAGGAATGGAGAGAGGAAGGGACCACATTCCAGTCACAATCCTCATGCCTGCTCTTCCACCCTCATAAGACTCCTGTGAGGGTGGACTGATTTATTCCCATTTTACAGATAAGAAAACAGAGGCATAGAGAGGTTATGTAGACTGTCAGAGGTCACACATCCAGGCAGTGGTGGAGCTGGCATGTGCACCAGCCTTACTGATTCTGCAGCTTGTTTTCATGGTGATTTTTCCCGAGGCAGACAGACCAGTCCATCAGCCAAGCAGCCAATGATGGCAGCAGGGAACAGCTTCTTGGCTGCCTGGGTTTGGATCCTGGTTCTCTCACTGAGGAAGGAGATGGTCCCAGGCCAGACACTCATCTTTCCTCTGCCAGCATTTCTTCAGAGAGACAATGGGGATGTCGGAGTTGATGAGGGGTTTAGATGACTCTGTACATAAAGCGCTTAGAAAATGCCCAGCACAATCAGTGCCGGGGAAGTTTAGTAATTACGATCAATCTCTCAGATCTGTGTGCATCAGAACGCTTAACTCCTTGTGCTCCATTTTGGGCCAATGTTCCATCCCCTCCCCTCCTAAAACACACACACACACACACCACTCAGCTTCTCATGGCAAGAACTGACAGCCACATCAGGGCTCAGGATAGTTTTCAAAAATCCAGGAAAGACGTAAGTTACAGTTCCTAAGAGACGCGGCTTCAGGTCAGTAATCAATACCTAGTGTGAGCGTGAGGAAGTAGCTACTACCAGACACCTCAGTGCTGTCTATATTTATTAAAAACGTGTCCTCCATTACCACAGCTCTACAAACACAAAAGTGCTGTCTGCACTTCAACAGGGCTTCCAACACTGGGGCCGCTGCTTGATGGATGGGCTTCCTGCCTCTTTGTGGCTTCTTTGTTTGGCGTTCTTTGTTCCCTGCCGCGTAGGTACCTGGGGCTTAGGCCTGAGGTAATCGACACTGGATCACGGAATTCGGGATCTCAGAGCCAGAAGGTACCTCCAGGGGTGAGGTAAGTGGCAGGGTGTAGAGAAAGAACACAATATTAAGAGTTCAGAATCGTGTCTTTAGTACCGAAGTCATTAATATATGCGTTTATTCAGTCGTGCATCTGTTCATTTAATCATTTGTTGGCACCGTGGCAGATAGACCCCAGGGTGGCCCCCAGGATTCCTGAGCCCTGGCGTTGGTGCCCTTTATTATCCTCTCCTCTTGAATACAGGTGTAACCTATGACTTGCTTCTAGCCAGTAGACTCTGGCAATGAAGAAGGGAATTTGCAGATTTACAGTGCTAAATTCATTGACTTTTGAGTTAATCCAAAGGGAGGTGTTCCTGGGTGGGCCTGGCCTAATCAGGTGAAAACCTTTACAACAGGGACTGGGCCCTTCCTGAGGTCAGAGACTCTCTCCTGCTGGCCTTTACAAAGCAAGCTGCCATGAATTATACAACCACGGGAAATGAATTCCCCCCAAAACCTGGATGAGCTTAGAAGCAGATTCTTCCCCAGTCAAAGCTCCAGATGAAAATGCAGCCCAGCTGACAGCTCGACTGTGGCCTTGTGAGATCTGGGTTGAGGAACAAGTTAAGTAGGCACAGACTTCTGGCCCAAGGAAACCACAAAATAATAAATGTATATTGTTTAGATATTCCAAGTGGGTGATACTTTGTTACGCAGCAATAGAAAACTAATATAAGTACCTACTATGTGCCAGATGCTGTAAAAGATGCAGAGGATAAAATAATACACAAAATAATCTCTATCCCCTGTTCTCAGCAGGCTTGCAGTCTGGCACCACGCCGGCCACAGGGTAGGGCACTGCAGACCTCTTGTCAGATCTTGTCCTTTCTGTGGGACCTTGAGTAAGTCAGGTGCCCTCTCTGAGCCTCAGCTTTCTCAGGTGAAAGATACAGACCACAGAACCTGCCTCATGTGGCCATTATGAGTGTGCTCTGAAAATCTAAATCGCAGAGCAAATATAAGTTATTACAGTCCTTTTGAGCGATTGTTTTTCTCTGGCCTTACATGCTGTATTTGAGCACATTCAGTATTGTTACCCATTGTTTACAAGTAGAAGAGACCGCGCATTGTCTGTCCCCAGAATCCGTTTCCTTCCTATTGTTTCATAATGAAGACTCCAATTTTTAGCAGGGCACATGGCCATCGGGAATCAATATTACATCCCCCAGTCTCCCTTGCAGAAAGAGTGGCCATATGATGACTTTTTGACCAATAAATATATATGGAAATATTGTGTAGTACTTTGAAGAATATATATATATATATATTCATATATATACACACACACATACATATACATATATATATATATATATATACACATACACACACACATATATATATGTCTATAGTTATTATCTCTGTTTTGCCGATAATTAAACTGAGGCACAGAGAGGGAAAGTAATTTTCCAGTAAGTTGCAGAGAGAAAGAAGATTTGAACCCCAGGTCTGAATGACTTCAAAAGTTTTTTTTCCCCCTATCTTTAAAAATTAGCTGGGGTTGTCCGTGAGCTTTGCTTTTGGAAGGGTGAGAGTTCTCCATCATGCAGGTGTCCTTGTTTGACAGATGGATACCCGAGATGGAGAGGGAGTGAGGAGTCCCCCTAGGTTAAGACAGTGAGGAAATGACAAAGAGGGACACAAACCCAAGTGTCATGATCTGACCCCCACCCCACCCAGGGCCTTCTTACCACACAGAGCTGCCTGCTGGGGGACACTAGGAACGCAAGGGGCATCCGTAGTGGGGGAGGGACCAGCATAACAAAGGGAAGAGGGTACTCGTTCCCTTGCACATCAGACTCTTCCCCTCAGCAGGACCAAAGCTGATGTGCTTGGCTTAGCAGGAGAGGGACCCCCCAGGAGGCCAAGGACCCACGTAGTGTATCTGCAATCTTTGGGTGGTTTTATCAAAGCCCTTGGGTTGGAAATGAGACATGTGTCCCTGGTTCAGAGTCCCTGAAGGGGAAAGATCCTGTTTTGTTTTCCTCTGCCCTACCGGCTCCCAGATGGTCCCGGCACACAGGAGGTGCTCCAAAATTAATCTGCTGAATGACTAAGTGAATGAAATCTCCGAAATCCATTCTATGGTCCCTAATCGAGCCTCCAAAACTTCCTGCTATGTATGATAGAACTGAAATCCAGAGAGAGAGGGAGGGAGAGAGAGAGGCAGAGAGAGAAAGGGAGGGGAGAGAGAGAGAGACAGAGAGAGAGAGAGAGAGAGAGAGAGAGAGAGAGAGAGGGTGCTGTCAATAATAATTATAAAGAGACCGATAATAATAATAGTAATAATAGCGACCACATTCCTGTACCTACTGGGTGTCGGTCCCTGCGCTCAGCAGTCTCCTGTTCTGCCTCCCGACAGTGTTCACTGACTGTCCCACCCTAACTCGGATTAGGTGGTGTCAGGCCATACAGACCCTGGGCATCCTTCGCCGGAGGTCAGGGGTCACGCCTTGGTGCCCCGGTACCCCCCACATCGCCAGCTTCCCACAGTAGGTGCACCGTACACGTTTGCTGACGGACCGCTGATTGATCTGATTCTGTAAAGTGCCTCGCTCGGCCACATGGGCCCAGAGAGGCTTAATAAAGGCTTTTTGAAGATGATAAGAAACAGAGCTGCCTTGTTAAGATTCCGGGGGCCTCGGATTCTTCTTCAGCGGCAATGTCTTTCCTTCTTTTTTTCTTTCTTTCTTTTTTTTTTTTTTTTCTTTTTTTAAGTGCTGGCAGATAAAGCCTGCTGACTGTCCAGTGGGTGACACCAGAGAAAGAGCTTTGGGGCCTTTTGATTTTTAAAGAAATACATTAAAAGGAGCTCACGACATTCAAATCTTCTGGGTTTGAGCTGGGATTGATGCTGGATTGGCAGATTTGCCTCCATTCCTGGTTAATAAAAGCAGAGTTGGGCTAAGTCTGGGTGAGATGAATGTTAGAAAAGTGGCAACAACTCCGGGCTGGCATTCAGGAGGCCGGGGTCTGACCCAGCTCTGCCACCACCCACTGGAGGCGCTGAAGAGGCCCCTTCCCATCCCTGAGGCTCAGTTTCCCCAGCTGCAAAGCCAAGGGGGAAAAGGGGGACAAAAGCCCTGTTTGGAGATTTCCCTCAAGTGAGATTAGGCTTTGCCCAAGCACAAGATGGGAGGAGACAGACCCAGGGAGACGGTGCTGTTTCTGCGGACGTGGATAATGGCACCAGGGTGACCAGGCGGGCTGCTGGCCAGGAGGACGTTAAAAAGATGCCTATTCCCCATCCTTAACCCTTTCCGCGGCAGCTGCAGTCCTGAACAGGGGACACTCTCCAGGGGCAGCTCTCCTCCCCGTGGTCCATCTTGCCTCCCAGCAACACCGTATCCCATCTGGGTGAAACCAGCCCCTTCCGTCTGAGAGAGGAGAAAGGAGATATGGGAGAGGGAGAAAGGGAGGGAAGAGGAGAGGAGGGAGAAGGCAGAGGCACAGAGAGAGGAGGTGCACAGCAAAGGTTTTGAATTTTTTCTAGGTCTGAGTTTCTTTGAGAATCTGAAAAAAATAAAAGCTGTGGACCCTCTCCTTGGGAAAAACACCGACATGTGTACCAAATTTTGCATTTGATTTTAGAGGGTTTATGGAACCCACTGATCCCAGGTTAAGAACTCCTAAAATAAAGAATATATAGTTGGGGGAGGGTATAGCTCAGTGGTGGAGCGCATGTCTAGCATGCACAAGTTCCTGGGTTCAATCCCCAGTACCTCCATTAAAAAAAAAGAAAACAGAAAAGAATGTGTTTGTACCATCCTTGTGGAAGAAGAAGGGGTCGGGGGAGAGGAAGAAGGAAGAGGGAGAAGGAGGAAGGAAGGAGCACTGAAAAAATAATTCTAATCCACATAGAAATGAGAAGTCTTCTGGTTTAGAACATGGTTCTAGAATCTTAGAGACAGGACTTGACCCCCAGCTCTGCTCCTTTCCCGCTGTGTAACTTTGGACTTGCGACTTGAACTCTGTCAGTTTCAGTTTCATGGCTTTTCCAACAACATAATTATACCCTTTGGGTGATACTGTCCTGGGGTCTCCTCCTGGAAGAAGGTGCTCTTTACCATTGGAAGCTCTTTTGCTCCAAGAGCATTTCCTCTTGAGGCCCCTTCTTGTCCTGGCACTACCTTAGGGTTCGACCAGAGAGGATGGGATGTGGTTCAAAGTGTGGTCCCTGGACCAGCAGCAGCAGGGTCACCTCCCTTTAGAGGTGCTCGGTAGAAAAGCAATCTCCGGCTCCACCCCAGACCTGGAGAATCCGCATCTAGATTTTAACACAATTCCCCAGGGCGGGGGTGCTCAGACTCTGCACAGGCAAATGTGAGGTCCCTGAGAGCCGGATGGGTACTTGACATTAGCATCGGCAGAACCGTGCTCTGCGGAGAGCCCCGGAGCCCACGGAGGCACAACAGCCCCTTTCTCGTCTCCTGTCTCCACCTTCTCGGGACTCTGGTTTCAGCACTCAGCTCTTCCCAGACAGCCCCCTTCACACGGGCTGTGGCACCCCTCCCACTTCCTAAATCCCCAGCAGCCAGGTTAAAGTTGTCACCAGGTACGTAGAAAGCCAGCAATCACTCGGCACGCCTGTAATCGGAAGAAGCTGCCGGCCAAGATCCGCGGGCAACACGCTTGGAAAAGACCAGATCTCAGCAGGGGGTGCAGGCGGGCCATTTGCCACGAAATCCCTCTGCCTGGAACATCAAGCAGGAGTTGAACATCGGAAAAAAATCAGTAAGAGTAACAACAGCGATCACTTCCTAAATCTTACCATGTGTGGGACGCCACATATGGGCTTGGGCGGCACTATCTCACTGAATCCGCACAACAACCCTGTGGGGCTAGTGTCAGTATTCCATTTTGTGGCTAAGGAAACTGCGGCCCAGAGAGGTTAAGCCACTTACCGGAGGTCACACAGCAGGTAGGTAGAAAAACAGAGACCAAATAGACCTTAGCTCAGAGGTCACACAATGGGGGCCACTGTGCAGGAGCTGACCTGCCCAATGTTCTTTGACCCAACATTTCAGCGTTTTCTCTGTAATCTGGATTCCTGGGTTATTGTGGACAATCAGAACCCTTTTGGTGCTGCAGGACTGCTGGTGGGACGTGCATTGTCTGGGTTAAGAGGTCCCCATCACTCATCATTTGTGATACCCACCGACCCTATGATCATTTCAAGTTGAACACTTTAATAAGAATGATAATAATAACGCTAAAAACAGCTAACTTTATTGAGTGCTCACTACATACTAAGCACAACACTGTAAGATGAAGAGAAAGGGGGGGGACTGTGTCCTCAGGTGCTAAGGAATCCACCCACAAGAGCCCTTCCTCAGTGCTCACCCCGCATCAGCTTACATTCTTCCAGGCATGAGGCACTCACTACTGACGGATGCAGTCCTTTCCCTGACATCACTAAATGTCTCCACAATTCTTCTCTCTTTAGAACCCAAATCTGCCCACTCTAGTTCCACCTGGGAACTGGGCTTCCTGGAGTCAGCCCAGAATTTCTCCCACGTGGCAGCCCTTCTGGAGATTTGAAGCCACTGGGCTTCAATGTGAGCTCCCCACGCCGGTGCCCAGAGGCAGATGGACAAGGCTGCTCCCCAGGCTGTGCTGGGTTCTGAGGAGGGGCCCCTTGCTGACCTCTGCTTACTCCCCACCCGGCTCTTTCCTATCAAGACCCCAGGGACCCCTCACCTCAGACCAGCTGGACCTCGTGTCCTACTCACCACCCTTTCTGGTGGGAGAGGCTCACAGAGGGAAGGTCCCAGGTTCTGAGTCTCTTATTTTCTTTATGATTCTCCCCTTTCTCTTTCATTCATAAAACCCTCTCCCCTCCTTCTTTTTACTCTCCCACCTCATCGGGTTTCCCTTCCTGCCACAATCCCCTGTCCACGGCCACTGCCCTCTCCGTGTCCACATGCTCCCTTTAAATCATGTCTTAACTTAAATCCTTGCCTGGCTCATCTCTGCTTTTCTCTTCTCCCCACTGCGTGGTCTGTGTAGATTTCCCCATGCCCATTCAGCTGGTAGACCAGCAGCATCTCCTTAGAAATATCTCTTTGAAAAGTACCCTCCCTTTTTAATGTACCTACAGACTTTTTGTGATGAAGTTTTGATTAAAAAAAAAAATGTCCCTGGGGTGTCTTTGGCCCTGTCCTTACTCAGCACAACCCCTCCTGGGTAAGCTCCTCCCTTCACGTGGTTTCAAACACCACCAGGATGTGCCAACTCTCCCGTGGGGGCCTCCGGCCTGCACCTGTCCTCAGAGTTGCAGACTTGGACAGACAACTTCCTCTGGGCATCTCCATCTTGAGCCCCTACATCGGGCTCACCAGCTCTCTCCCAAGCCTCATCCCACCTCCTTTCGCTCTAGCTCAGTGAATGACACCAGCACCCACCAAACTATTTGAACCAGAGACCCACAATCATCCCGTTCCTTGTCCTCGCTCCCCCATGTCCCATTAGTCTGCCACATTCCCCTCTGGATGTGTCTCAAATCCCACTTCCACAGATAACGATGAATGATGGGTGAATGCATGCATTCTAACCTGACCAGTGAAGGTGTTCAGCATCTCTCAAGGGTACCACTTAGAGACTCTCCAGCTAAACCACGAAGCCTCCTCTCCAGCTTTTGCCAAGTAGCCTCCAGGCTGTGACCATAGCCATCTTGTAAAAGATTTGACCGTGTCCCCTTCCCGGCTCAAACAATGCCAATGGCTCCTCAAGGCCTCCAGGTAAAGTCCAGGCTCCTTGACGTGGCCACTAGGATTCCATGCTCTCCCCTCTTCTGTCATGTCTCCAACCGCAGGATGCCCTCCTCCCCGCCTGGAACTTGTGCTCCAGGACCACTGAATTACTTGCTATTTCCTACTCACTGTGCCACCCACTGCGACATCCCACCTGGCTGGAATATCTTCCCCTCTTTCCTCTGTCCAGTTAATTCCAGCACATTCTTAAGCATTTCCTGGAGAAACTATAATTCATATATTTTTTTTTTTACATGATAAACAGAGATCATTCTCTTCCCCTTTCCTGTGGATATTACGCAACCTTAATTTCCATCGGTGTTCGTCTTGGCATTAAGCAGAGAAACCCTCACTCAGTGAACCATTTTGCTATTATGATCCCGGTAGGTTGTCTTCAGTTTTTCTCTGTTATCTGCAGTGCTGAATATTTCCAGGGGGGCTAAATATGTATTACTCCTCACTTAGAAGGATTTCCTTGGGTGAGATCCCTGAAAGCAGAATTTGCTGCAAACAGGCATGTCCTCCATTAGATATTTTGGCAAATGACTTTTCCAAATGGGCAGGCCCACCTGCACTGTGAGCGAGAGTATGGTCAGTTCTAGAATTCGGCCTCCCACCCGCGGTCTCCCTGGGGTGGAGAGGGAAGAGTGAAATGTGATGTTGGCAGCAGAACTGGGTTGCTATTTAGAAATAACAAAGCCATTGGAGGAAGGAATTGGATCTCCATTTGGAGGGAGTCGAAATGGTTTAAAAATGGAACTTGAGGAACACCGAGGGATAAAATGAGAAGGATGCTGTCTAAAGACCTCACTGAGTGACCGCTTGAATCCATAATCGTAGGGAAAATGAGATCGATTTTATTGCATGAAATGGATGCACGTCAAGGCATGCTTTAGGTGAGGACCTGAATTGTTGCGTGTCGAATTTCCTTCAGGGTCCTGGTTTGGGGTTTCCAGCAGCTCCCCCCCCCCCCCGCCCACCCCACGCCCCCGGCTCCATATCATTTGAATTCACTTACCCAGAGTGAAATCCAACTGAAAGTAAAAAGAGACTTTAAAAAGCTTATTTTTAAAATCCTCATAAGGTGTTTTGGACATCAAATAGCTCTTAAAAACCACGGCAGTACTTTCATGATTTAAGTGTAAATGATTCTGAAACATATGGATCACATTTCCCTCAAATTCCTCCTGGTTTTAAAAGTGAAAGGCAGAGGAAGCAGAGAAACTGTAGATTGCCTGGGCCGTTTGGAGATTCAATTCGTGGGCCAATGGCGGTGGGGAAGCAAACGTGGCCAGGTTTCTGGAGCGGGGAATGTTAGGAAGTGCTCAAAGGAGGACTGTTCTGGGGAAATCTTCAAGTAATCTTTGGTTCTGGGTTCCTGTCCAGGCACAACAAGGACCTAAAGAAGCAGCTTCCAGGCTCTGATTAGTGAATCAAAATTTCCTAAGTTACTTGTCGGAAATACATTCCAAGGCGACGCCCCAGCCCTTCAGAATCAAGGCTTCTAAGTTGGGGCCCCTGAAATCTGTATTTTTAACAGGCTCCCCAGCCACCAGGTTAAGTTACTTGCTATTCCATGTCAGAGTTTCTTAACCTTGGCTCTACTGGGATTCAGGGGACACGTCCCTTTTCGTTGTAGAGGGCTGACCTGTGCATGCGAGGATGTTGGAAGCACCCCTGGCCGCTACCCATTAGATGCCAGGAGCCCCCTCCACCCAAGTCATGACCCAAGTCATGGCAACGAAAAATGCCTCCAGACATTGTCTAATATCCTCTAGTGGTGGTGGTGGGGTGGTGGCAGCGGGGAGGCAAGATAGCCCTGGTGCAGATGACTTTAAAGGGGCCGACCAATCAGAGGACATACAATTATTTGCCGGGCTGTGAGCCATGTGTTCTCCTGTTGGATGTGAGTTGTGGGGACATCTGTACATAAAAAGAGAGACTATGAGGTGAGCAAGGCAGGGGTAACACCATGTGTTTTGTGTTTTTGCACCTCCCACCTCACCCAGTATTTCTCACTTGTTTTCATATCGTATGTGTGCAGACCGGTTAGTCCGCAATAATTCCTCACTCCCTCAGTACTACAGAATTATACCTCCCCACCCTCGCTCTGGTGTCAGGGTGGTGGGATGAGAGTACCCGCCTGGACTTGGACCATGTGACTTGCTTTGGCCAACAGGATGCTAGGGGATGCAGGTGGAGCAAAAGTTTAGCCTGGTCAGCCTGGTTGGGTTTGTTCCCTCAGGCTCCTCCGCGAGAAGTCATGCCCCAAGTCACCGCCGCCTCTTGGTGCGTGAGCACATGTAGAAAAAAAAAAAAAAAAAAACCTGATTCCGACAGGAAACTTGAGCGCAGCCTGACCCGGCCAAGCCGCAGCCAACCTACAGACCCACAAGTTTGAAAATAAATGTTTGTTGTTGTACACCTCTGGGATTTCGAGGTTGTTTATTACAAAGAAAAACACAGCAACCCTGATTGATGCAGTGTGTGGCCGCGCTCCAGCTTGGCACAGCCGCAGAGAGCGGAAGCCGGAGAGGCCGAGTCCCAGTGCGAGCCCCAGCCCTGCTCTGTTGCTTAACTGCTCTGCGTTCCACTCCCTCATCCTTTAAAAGAGGTACGAAATAACACGGCCGCCTCAGCTCCCTTGTCTGTTCAATGGGCTTGTCTAATAGCATGTGCTTCACAGATCCGTGAGGATTAAATGAGGTGACGTGTGTAAACAGTTCCACTGTCAGTGCCTGGCACGTGGGAAGCACATGCTAAAAGGGAGCTGATTTTATTAGCTGAAGGCTCTAAACAAGGACATAGAATGTATGGGCATCTTTTCTCCTCCCTCCCTTCCTTTCTTCCCTCTTCTTTCCTTCTTGTAGCTCCTTTTTCTCCCTTCTTCCTTCCCGGTCTCAAAGATCTATTGAATGCCTGCTATGCACCAAACCCTCTGCTCCTGTCAGCAGGATCCAGAGACCCGTGTGAGTGGAAACCAGGCACCTCTGGGCTGGGGCACAAGATCCTACAAAGAGTTAATCCCCAGGTAACCAGGAGCCAAATAAATTCTGCCCCACCAAACGTGCTCCAATCATCATTAGTCACGGCTTGTTGGACGGGAGGCTCCTCCCTGGCGCTTATCTCCCCGGCTTCTGTCCTTGGCCAGGCGGCCATATTTCACCTTCTGAGAGCAGATGACCCCGGGGTCAGGGAAATGAAAGCCCCATTCAACAGGTCTGCCAGGGCCTCAGTGGGGAAGGAGGGCGAGGGTCAGTCCAGTGGCTCTGTCCTGGCCAGGGCAGGCCTGGAGCACGCGCTCTGGGGGCCCCGGGCGTGGGTCTTGCTGTCCGAAGCCCCGGGGTCAGGTCCCAGGGACGGGATCAGGGTGACAATTAGTCCCAGGCTTTGCCCTCCATAAAGCAGGTGGGCTGGGGGCGGGGCCTGGAGGCTGGATTTGCATCTTGCCTCCCAGGATGCCTCGCTGCAGCCCCGTCCTGCTGGGGGACTCCAGGATGGGATTCCAATCCCAGGTCAGGGGGGAGGCATGCTTGCCACTGGGTGCCAAACTGAGACAGTGGTGGATTTGATCCCTGCCCTCGTGGGGCTTACATTCCTGGGAGGGCCGATTTACCCACGAGGCACCACCAAAATGTTTTAAATTCTTAACAATCAGAAGGAAAAAAAAATAGTTAAAAAAAAAAAATCAAAAACCCAACCCTCCATTATTCTCCTCATAGCAGGAAAAAATGAAATTTGTAGAGCCCATGAAGATCTATCAAAGTTTGCCTACACAGAAAGAAAAATAAACTGTTTAAATAGTTCAAGTTACATCAGAAATTTTTTTTCATGTTGATATTATTATGGTGGGAGGGAGGGGCCCATGAAGGCAAAAATGCATAGGGTCTAGGAAAAATCTTGCAGCCTTGAGTGAGGCAGAGAAGCTATCAACATGGAAACAAATGAATGGATGAGATATGTTCAGATTCATAGGTGCGATGCGTAATCAAGAAGGGTGACATGAAATTCAACAAAGGAGAGAAAAATGGCTTGAGGGGGAAAATTACTTTCGCGGGGGGTGCTGAGGAGATTAGAGGGAAAAATAATAACGATGATCAAACAAAGAGCAGCTCTATGTGTTGAATGCATATTAAATGAGCTAAAATGTGTAAAAGGCCTGGCATTTAAAAAGTACTTTCTAACTGTGGGATATAGTAGCGTTAGAATTAGTAGATAGGCCAGGCACTGTGCTAAACAGTTCATACAGTTTATACGTGCTGTTTAACTTACTGTGTGTGTTTCCCCCAAAGCAAATCTTGAAATGGGGACGTGGGTGTAGGTGGCTTATATGGGAGGGTATAAAAAGAGTTGGCTTCTGGTTCAAAGGCAAAGATCCTTGGAAGAAGTAAAGAGAAAAGCCATTTGTGGCTCACACTTTAGTAAGAATTAGCTAATGGGGTGACGTTTAGTTGAGAACAGGTTACATTTGGGGAGAAACTGGAAGAGCTTTAGAATTTAGGCACTGCTGGGAGATGAGGCATTCAGTGGAGTGGAAGACGGTGGAGAAGGCAGAATGATGATAGAGGCCTTATCCATTGTAATTTCCCCCCGGTTTTATTGAGATCGAATTGGCCTGTAACATTGTATTAGTTTAAGGTGCACAACATGATGATACGATGCATGTATAGACTTACATCACAGTTTTTAAAAAATTGAGTTAATGGGACCCTCCACACCAGTCAGGATCTAGCCAAGAAAAGAAAAACAAAACACAGCAAAACACCCTAGGATTTTCTAGGAGAGGGAATTTAACTCAAGGACTTGGTTACACAGTACATAGAGGACTGGAGAGAAGACAAACTAGGGATGGTGACATTACTCAGAGACGAGCAACGTCAAGAAGCTGCTGCTGGTCGTAGGGCTGGAGAAACAGAAGGAGGAGGGGATATTACCAGGACTCAGAACCATCTAGAATGAGTCAGAACCAGAGTGAAGGCTGCTTGGAAGGAGCGGGGGCCACGGAGGAGGAGGCTGTCTGATGGGAGGTGGAGCCACATAGGAGACCGGGTCTGTGCTGGAGATGCCACGGGAAGCAGAGGTAGAGAGAAAGAGGAAGACTCTGGGTTCTCCTTTCCTCCCACCCTCTAATTTCCAAGTAAGGCCTCCCATTGGCCAAACCTACCCAGAGAGCAAAGGAGCTTGGGAAATGTAGTTTTCTAAGATACAGAGCCACCTGAGTGTGAATGAATCGGAAATCCTTCTTTCTTTTTCTTTTCTATGTTCCTCCCTTTCTCACTTCCTTCATTTTCCTCCCTTCCTCCCTCCTTCTTCTCTTTCCTTCCACGTTGCCATCCACCATGGCAAACAAGAGAATACTGGTAACCAGATGGTAGTCCTGGAGGTTCATCCAGTTTACTCTGCATCTGAGAGGACGCCCTCTTTGAGCCATCAGAGAAACAGGATGTCAGAAGGGATGTCAGCTGTCTGTGCTTCAGGCCCCAAAGATGAAGAGCTGGTTAAAAGGGCAGCCCGGTTCTTGAGATGCGAGCTTCCCTCTGAGGTCCCGCAGAACACCTCCTCACTCAGTCCAGCCTGGCTTTTCTCAAAGGACAGGTCTCTCTGATCTCTAAAGACGAATGAAGCCAGTTGGGGATTGGTGAGATTTGTCCCGCTTCAGACAGAAAGAGGTGGTTCAGGGTTCATCTCTAACAAGCTTCCCTGCAAGCATCTCTTCTCCTGTGTGAGTGCTGAGGACAGGAAGTAATCAACACACCAGAAAACACACTTTTTGGTACTGGGTTGGCTTTAATACTTACATTGCAGTCATAATAATTAGCCATGCATATAGTGAAAAAAATCCACTGTGTGTACAGCGTAGTAACACACAGCTGTGTGCATGCGTGTGTGTGTCTGTGTGTGTTTTAACTGAGGGAGCCTGACCTTTTTTGTTCATGATCAGCAGTTGCAAACAGCTGCTGTAAATTATTTTGATTGTCCAGCAACTTGCTGATTTGAGTCTGGCTTATACGCTACACAGGACTTCTCAGTGATGGTTAGCTCGGCTTTTCTGAGTTTGGACCAACCATTTATTCATTCTCCCAAACAAATATTTATCGAGCACCTGTATCAGGCACCACCTTAGGCGCTGGAGACAACAGCTGTGACCCAGAGAGCCCTTGTGCCTTGTGGAGAGCCAGGTGTGGTTTTTTTCTTTCTGGTGCGCGGTGACAAAACACACTTAGAACTATGGGAAAGAGCTTTCGTTTAGAGAGCCCTGCAGGAAGGGTGATTCCATCGCTGCAGACTGCAATGCAGGAGTCGCTAGCACAATTATGCTTGCAATATATCTTTGAGGATGCACTTGAAAACACAGGTAGCTGCTTGCAGCAGGTTGGACTCAATTGCCTCTTCACGGTTCAGTAGGCTGTGTCAGGTCTGTTCCCTTCTTCCGTCTTCCCCCCGTGTGGAAGGATGCAGCTCCTCCGGAGCATGTGACTTGTTGCCCTGCGCATCATCCCGGGATCTCTGGCCACTGTAGAGACTCTCCCGTGTGCGTTCCCTCCCGCGTCTCTGTATGAGCAGGCGGCCCTCCTCTGCCAAAACCTCCCTTTGCCTGAATTCCCAGATGGCAGAAGGACTTGGAAACGTCTGTCTCCAAAGGGGTGTGGGACACAAGTCTGGGGTGGGACGGGAGAGTCTGCGTTTCTAAGCAGCCCCGAGGGGATGCCGATGCTGTTGGTCTGAGGACCGTATTTTGAGTAGCAAGACTTTAAGCAAAGCTTAGTCCAGGGTCTGCTATTTATACAGCAGGTGCTCAATATATACATCTGCTGTTACTGCTGTTGTTATGGGCTGTTGCTTTATGACGTATTTCTCAAGAGTAATTGCCCCTACGTGACAGTAACGAGGCATGTCCCAGGCAGGGGGCGGGAAATCTGAACTGTCAGGTGAGAATCAGGAAGCCAGGAACGGCTGACACCCACCTAACCCTCTCTCTCAGTGGGTGATGGTAATGATAACTAGTATTTATTGACCAAAAATCCACGCCAGACCTTCAGCTTTATTTTATCTCAATGAATCCTCACACGAACCATAGGAGGTGGGCTGTATTGACATGGGAGGAAACAGAGACTAAGAGAGGGGAGGGAACTTGGCCGTGGTCCCCCTCCTGGAAAAGAGCAGAGCTGGGGTTTTGAACTCAGGCACTTTGATGGCAAAGTGCAGACACCTAGCCTTTTCTCTGTGATGCCAGAAAAGGGATGTGACAAAGGGCAGCAGCTTGACACCGCTGGGTCAGCCGCATCACCAGGGCAAAGTCAGCGTGCTTTCCGCATCTCAGCCGAGCCTGATGCGTGGTAGCATTGAGGAATAAATGAGGGGTTGGATGGAGACACGCAGTAAACCTGCCCCAGGGATTCCTGATGACCATGACCTCTTCCTACTGGTGCTCTGGGCTTCCCTGCTCGTAACTCGGGCTGCAGAAGAAATTCTGGTCATCTATCTAGTTGTCTCCAATGCATCCATGTCCCCCTATCCCTTAAGCCTGGATTTTACCTCTTTGCAGCCAAGAGGAATGCTGACCGTAGAAGAGAACCTCTCAGAGCTTGGGCAGAAAAAATTTCACGCTAGAATAGAGATGATCAGAGCCACCTCTGGGTCGCAGCGCCCAGTTTCTGCCTCTATGTCCTGCAGACACTGGTCATTCGCTTTGGCCGCTCAGCCTCCGAGTCTCCTTCCAGTGTCTAGGGGCTCCCCACTTGATGCCTCTTATGGGGGGGCAGAAACGGAATGTCAAGCTCTTGCTTTCCCAGCTTCTTTTGCAAACAGGATGCTGGCAGATGATCCAGGTTATCTCCCACCAGGTGCACTCAAGCTAAACTTCGAATGGGAGCTAGAGATGGAAGTTGGAGGGACAGTGGAGTTCTTGCGTCCCCTCCCCTTCCCTCCCTCTCTCCCAGTTTCTGCAAGGGTGAGTGCCCAAGACAAAGATGGCAGCCAAGAACTGTAGCCCAGGGCTGAGTGGTCCCCAGCGGGCCAGTTCTGCGGCTTGACTTTGGGCCTCCCCACTGCTCGCTGAGTCACCAGCCTGATTTTCTAGCCATTCCAAGGATTTTACAGTTCATTTAATAAACTCCTTGTCTCTGCTGAAGTCATGCAGGGTTGACTTCAGGTTTTATGACCAAGGACGCTGCTGGAGAAAGCAGAGATTCCTTACCTGATTCACAGCGATAAGGGTGGCAGGTAATACAAACTTTAAACAAAATTTCCTGTGTGATTATACACTGATTATAATATTGACCTGTCAAAAGTTGGCATGAATGTTAAATCAAAGCCATGTGTGTGTGATCTTGGGCAAGCTATTTACTCACTGTTGTTATTCCTATCTGTAAAATGGGGACAATAGTGTCTGCTCTTAGGCTCATTGAGAGAAAAACAGATGATTCATGCTAAGAGCACGTGGCAAATGGTTGTGTTGGCTCTTCCTTCTCTCTCTCTCCCCCTTACATCTTTACCACCACCATCATGCCTATTTTGACTTAGGGCAATTCTTAGGTATTCAGCAGGCATGTGATAAAACACCAGTCGAATCTGAATCTTATCAACGAAGAAATTGCCTCTTCCATCTTTCCCTCAAGAGAAACTGGGCCCAATTGTCCAGGTGCATCCTGCAAGCTTTCCCTTAAGAACTGTCAAAGTGTGCCCCAGTGACCCCAATATCTGGCTGAGTTCCTTAGGGCCAGGATTGGGGATTAGGCCGTCGGTCTCTGCCAGCTCTGACAGGTTGATTTGGATTTGGATGTGGGGAACTGGAGAGAGAGAAAACTGGGGGTCGAGAGACCCTCTCCCTGCTCCCCAACAGCTCTGTAAGCAGAGATGGGGTTTGGCACAGAACTGGTCCTAGGCTAAATGGTGAATCCTAAATGCTGCTCTGCGAAGAACACGATGTAGCTGTGCTCAGTGCAGTAAACACAGGCCTGGGGAGCCAGACTTTTTACAGTGAGATAATTTGAGAGGTGGGACATAACCAGACTGGCTCCAAACGTTCCCTCTGGGAGAATTCAGCTAGCAAACTCTCTTGTCTGGGGCTTGTTCAGCAAACCCTTATTTATGGTAACATGCATTACAGGAAATTTTTATATAAGGCATGAAAGTGCAGGCAATTTAGGACATTTGATCGTCTTACCTCTCCAACTTCCTAAACCCTTCCCCCCACGGCAGCCCCCTCCGTTGCCCCCCATTCTTCAGTCTTTGAATTTCAGCTGGATGCTGATAATAGCTAAATTACATTGCAAACAGGTGCGGGCCTCTTCTGCTCTGGACAGCTGCCAGGGTTATGCGATTCCTCAGCTGGGGGTGTGCGGTTTGCCTGGCTCGTGAGGGTGGGGGTGGAGGTGAGGGTACTTATCTCCTCCGCATCTCTCAACCCCCCCAGTCCCCCTCGCTCAAGCCACACTGGGCCCTCGGGAGGTATACACAGATCTCTCACAAATTCGGCAGAATTCCCTCTGCTTTCTTTGTTCCATGCTCCAATTTTGGGTATCTATTTTACCCATCCTTAGGGAGATGCTGGTTACCTGAGGCAACTGGGCATGACACTAAGAATAACAGTAGTAATAATAGTAACAAACAACCACCATAAACACAGTCACTGCTTCCATTTGTTGAGCGGTTGCAAACCTTTCCCTTCATCCACAGGCATCCTCTCTGTAGCCATAGTTGTTAAGAGCACCCCAGGGCTTGGCAGTCCAAGTTCTGACTACCATTTAGCAGCAGTGAGACCTCAGACAAATGCCGAGAGCACTCTGTGCCTCAGTTTCATCGTCTGTAAAATGGGGATGATGCAACAACCCTCTTCATAGGGTTGTGAGCATTTAGAATGGTACCTATTGCTTTATTTGCTTATATTCTGACAAAAACACTGGGAGAGACTATCACACTTTACAGGTATGGGAATTGAGGGAGTGAGAGATTGAGTTACAGGCTAGAGAGGGGCTTTTTATTCCTTGGTTTGTCTTCTATAAATCAAGGGTGTTCATTCGCACATTCGGGAATTTTTAAAAAGTTTTTGAGTGCCAATTATGTGTCAGGGACTGTGCTAGGGTTGGCCTGGAGTGGAGCAAGGGAAGCAGACGTGGGGCAGGGAAGAGTGGAAAATGAAAGCAGGGGTTCCTCAGGAGGAACCAGGAATAGGGGTGACTGTGGAAATGCAGTTTCCCAGTGTGCAGTGGAAGCTGGACCCTGGCTTGCAAGTCCTCGCTGCATCTGGGAGCTCATCCCCTGTCACTCTCCCTGTCGCTCATGGCCGCAGCTGCCTCCTTGCTGTACCTAGAACCCAAGCGAGGCCGTTGCACTGGTAGTTTCTCTGCTGGATGCCCTCCCTTCAGATACTGTCTCTCTCTCTCATAATAAGCCTGCTTCTCCCTCCTCTCTTCTTCGGAGCATCAGTCACCGCCTGACATAGTTCTGTGTTCTGTTTTGCTTTCTGTCTGCCACCTCTAGAATGTTACCTCCACAAAACAGACACTTTGTCTCTTTTGTTCCCACTTCCCTGAGGAGTGTCTGGCATGTAGTAGGTACTCACATACGTACTGAGTGAAGGGACATAGGGAAATTGTTTGAAATTTAGATTTCTCATAGACAGTCAAAGTTTGGGCTATGAAGGAAAATGAATAGGTGGGTTGGATCAATTTAGCCCCTTCCAAAGCCTTCTCTATGTAGAACAGAGCTCTGCATGTGTTGGAAGGATGGACCCTGGGATTATCTATTAGGTAGGAATAATTATGGTGACAACCGGTGGCTTAAATCAAAAGGATATTTATTGTTAGCTAAAATAAGACCTGAGGCAGGCAGTCTAAGACTGTTACGGCAGCTTAATAATAACATTAAAGTCCTAATCTCAGCTGTTCTTATCCTGTTGGCTTTCATTCATCCTGCTTTTCCTCTCACTGTCTCAAAGTGGCTGCCACAGCTCCAGCTATCACACAAATATCCCAAAAGAGAAAGGACAGGGCAGGAGCAAAATGTTCCTTGAATAGCTCTGTCTTCTTATCCTTCCCAGAAAGGGATCACATAGTAATTCCCAGTTGCAAGGGAGACCATGAAAGATTATATCTGGCACACCAGAATGGGCTAACGATGATTTGCCTAGAATGAGGTGTCCCAAACAAAACTGCCATACCATTAACAAGGATGATGGGACAATGGGTACTGAGTAAACAATGCTTGCTACAGATGCATTTCCATGGGTGTTTAAAAGTGCTCCAACATCCTTTTCTATACATCAGACTCCCAGGACCTTTGTAAAAAAAAAAAAAGGAAAAAAAATTGTCTCAGTCAACTGATCCATCTGCTCTCTACCCATCTTGTTCCTTTTCACTTAAAAAAGAAGTGGCTAAAAGCACAGGCTTGGAATTCAGTCTAACACACCTTTGAACCCCATTTGAGGCAAGTGACTTCATCCAAGTACCGCCCGAATTGGAGGAGAGTGAATTTTACTACCAGGAAGTTCTGAGAACATAATGGCCAATCTCCCTATTATGATAAAAAATTATTCTGATACGGTCAATATGGAAAAACAGAACCCTGCCAATTTACTTCTATGCATGTGTCAAGACGACTTCCCCCCTTTCCCAAATCCTTTGGTAAGGTTGAACCTCTAGGAAAATTTATTCTGTTTAACACATGGTTCTAATTAAATGCCTGCTGTCAGACCCAAGGACCCCAGGGGTAAGAAAATTCACGTTGAAAATTAAAGACTTTCCAAGTCTTTGCCAACTCCTTTAAAAAACAGGGCTAATAAAACATCTGTCACTGGGTTTGGTGGGGATGGATTAAGAGAGACAATGTGTATAAAGTGCCAAGTATGGACTCTGAGAAGCAAAAAAAAAAAAAAAGATGGAAGACATCCTTGTATTTGGTACTTGACTGGGTTAGTACCTCCTGAAAGACAGAGCACCTGTAGCCACGTCTCTTATGCCTCTTTTAAATAAAGTCTAATGCGATTTATAGCATAGGGGCATTTAATGAATACCTGGTTGAATTTATTTAGCAAATATGCCAACTGCCTACTATGGACTAGCAGTCTAGAATTTTAAGGAAGCAATAGCTCTGACCTTAAGGAACTCATGGATGAGGTCAGTGGTTCTCAAAGTGTGATCTCTGAGCAAGCAGCACCAACATCTCCTGGGATCAGGTTAGAAAAGCAAATTCTTGCCCGTTCCCCCCCTCCCCCCACCGCCCGGCCACTAAGCTGTTGAATCAGAATTATGTGGGGGAAGGACCCAGCATTCTGCTTTAACAAGCCCTCCAGGGGAGTGATGCAGGCTCAAGTTTGAGAACACTGGCCTAATGGGAGAGAGGTGAGTCAAAACTTCACAATTTATTATGATGAGTGCTGTGGTCCAGGTAAATCCAGGGGGCTACGGGGACACAGAGAGGAGCCGTGAACTCCACTTGGGGGCTTCATGGAGGTGTTGGGACGCGCGCTGAATCGTAAAGGATAAGTAATGAAAAGGCCCCTTTCCAGGAACCAGGAGGATGAATTTAATGATCTCCCAGGTGACCATTAAATTTAAGAAAAATAAAGTTATACTGATTGGTGGGGAGAATGGGCATGAACATCTGGTCTACCCTAGGTTGCGTCACCAAGCAGGTGTTTCATGGGGTCACCCCTGTTGGAGAGCTTTAGACAAGTCCAGCTTAGGAGAGCAGTGTCTCATGCCACACAGACCATTAGGAGTCTTGGGCTTTGTAGGGAGGCCCTCAAGTGCCTCAGTCGTATTAAAGCTGTGACAGACTGTCTTCTCTGTGGGTTATAGGTTTGGAGGCATTTAGAGGATAATGTCTCGAGAGTGAGATTGTTGATGCTGTGAATGAAGAATAGCTTTGCCCGTGAGCACGGAGAGACAGAATAAGGATTCAGGTCAGAGCAAGTTCTGGAAAAAACCAAAAACAACAACAATAAAAAAACATGCTGTTAATTGAACGTATTGAGAGAGCACTTTCCCGTGGGAACATGGGCTGGTACAGGCTGGATTCTTATTTACAAGTCTTAGGCACGGCCTCAAACATTCCTGGAGCTGTCCAGAACTCTCAGGTCTCCAGTGAACTACAGATCCAGGAAGCGGGGAAGGAGTACCACACGTTGTTAATTCCAACATCCAATGCCGTCACTTTGTTAGCCTAAGACGGAAAGAAGTAAAACCCCTGCTGTTTAAACTATCATGCACCATTGATTGTAAAGTACATCCCGATTTCAGAAATAAAAAGAAGTGAAAAAATGTACGCTTGTGATCAGGTGGGCTATAGTAATTGTGCTCCTAATAGAGAGATCAGGAAAACGTACCCCAAAGGGTCTGGCTTTGGTCCTGTTTTAGAATTACAGACTCTCAGAGCTGAAAAGAAGTTAACGTGGTGGTTCGCAGCCTCGGGACTGTTGACATTTGGGGCTGGACCATTCCCGGCAGTGGGGGGACCATGTTGTAGGGTCTTTAGCATCATCCGTGGTCTCTACCCACCTGATGCCAATAGCGCATCCCCCTCCTCCACTGTAACAACCATGAATGTCTCTAACAGTTGACAGATATATACTGGGGGGAAAAATCTGCCCCCTAGTGAGAGCTGCTTGGTGACAGCTCTCCCAGGTCAACTCTCCCCAAACCTCTATCTGCAACACTGGTGATTTTATAGGTGGATAAACTGAGGCCCAGACAGGAGTGGTAGACTGCCCTGGGGGACGTCTTAGAGCCCAACCAGAGACTGAGAGGTTGTCACCACGGGAAGTTTTCTTTACATGCATGCATTCATGTATTCATCCAAGAAATATTTTTACAGGGCGCTTCCTATGCATTGGCACCTTGTTAGGTGCCGGGGAAATGACAATGTTTTAGTTTGAGTTTGCCCAGAAACCCGAGGGTTTGAGCACAAGTCAGGTACAAGTGCCAGGGTTTGAGAGAAGTGTCCGAGCGCAGGGGGTTTATATGGGAAGTGACAGAAGCGTGCATCGGGAAATGGGGACGTGAGACCGGGAAGGGAATGCGGACAATCAAGAGTGTACTATCAGGCGAGTTACCACTGTGGGAGCTTAATCCCACTGGGGACATCCCAGGAACCAGCACAGGGCACGTACCCGAGTTATCCAACCCAAGGGGTGGGCGAGCTGGGGTTGCACGTGCCAACTCCCACCCTCATGGGTTGAGGCTGCTCCTGGTTAATTACCCAATACGCTGGCCTTCCACGGGGGCAGACATAAACTTTAGCACCAGAGTAAACCCTAAGATACCTAAACTTACACCCTCACAGCCCTAGGATAAAAAAATACTCGGGGCCTGGCAGTAGGAAGGAGGCCCTGCTGGACTAGAATGGTCAGGGGATTCAAGTTGAGCACCTACATCAAATCAGGTATGGTCCCTGTTCTCATGAAGCTCATTATTCCAGAGTGGGTGACTGACATCACTCTCTCCATTAAATGTAAAGCCACACAAATTGCCAGTGCTGCAAAGAATGGGTGTGTGGTGCCACGTGTGTAAGTAACAGGGGAACCTAAATTAGTCTGTGTTGCCAGAGGAGGTTGCCCTGGGGAAATAACATTAGAGCTGGAATTAAAAGTCAAGGGGAGGAGGCAGAGGGACAGCAAGTGCAAAGTCCCTGTGGCAGTAGAGAGCACAGCGTATTAGAGGAGCTGGACAGAAGCCAGTTGGGGAGGGAGGAGGACAGGGGCTGTGAAGCCAGGATGAGCATGGCTGCAGTTGTGCTTGTGGCTGGAGAGGTCTGCAGTGGCCAAACCTTGGAGGCTATGTTAAGTCCAGAGCCACAGGGAGCCATTGAGGGTTTTAGGAAGGGAGGGGACCTGTTCAAAGCCATACTTTGAGATGAATGCTTTGGCTGTCATAAACAATGGAGGGTGAGTGGTAAAAGGGGAAGCAGGGATGGCAACTCAGGTGCCCCAGATCCCAGACGGGGACATGGTAAAGGCAGCCCAGCCAGCAGGTATTAAAAAACATTTTTTCTTGGCACTGTTCTAAGAGTGTTACCCAGGGTAACACATGTCATTCTCATAAACAAACTAAGAGGTCGGTGCTCTTGTTACCACCCATTTCAAGAGGGGAAAATGGAGTCGCAAGGTCAACTTGGAAGTGGCAGAGCTGAGACAAAGCTGGCCCCAGGTCCTGCACTCTGAAGCCCTGGGCTATGCCGTCACTCTGGCTTGGGTTAGGAGGGTGATAAATGAGATGGAAGGTGGAGGAAATGGTTTTCATACATTACTTATTCATTCACTCTTTCCTTCCTTCAACCCATGCTTGTTAAATGCCTACCCCATGCCAGGCATGGGTCATAAGGCTCCCGCACGCTGGAACACAGCTTCCTCAATCTTCCTGACGATCCTTTGAGGTGGGTCTTGACGTCCCATTTTACAGGTGAGAAAACTGAGGCCCAGAGAGATGAAATCATCTGACCCCAAACATTTAATTAGCTAGAGGGTAGATCTGGGATCTGGACTCAGGTTGGTCTGAATTCAAAACTCATATTCATTCTTTGACCAAATCCATAGCACCCCCCGCCCCAAGACCCAGACCAGCCTAGAAAGTACTAGATGGCCAACCGAGGTAGGGGCCTGGGAGGCCTGGGAGCTGTTGAGCACTGAAAGAGGGCCTCTGACAGGTATGTTATATAGTTTTGATTAAGGCTATAGGAGTGAAATCTGAGAACTTGGGTGTGGGTGGCCAGGGGCGTCCTCTCAGGGTGGGTCCTTTGGTTCTTGGCAGCCTTCCCAGTGCACTAGTCTCCATGTCCAAGGGACAAGGACCTGGCTGAGTCTTAGAACATTCCAGAATCTGGACTCTAGAGATAGGATCTGGTTTTAAGGGTGGATGGAGACGGACTGCATGAAGCCAAGAGGGGAGACAAGGAGAGAGGAAAGCAGGCAATAGCCCATCCCATTGCTTCCTGCATTAAATCTATTCATTTGGGGCTGTGTGTGAGTTTTCCAGGTGCAGGGAAGGGTTCAGTCCCCAGACTTACAGCACCACCTGGGTCTTAGGAACTGCCCTTGCAGGTCTGGAGACCATCTGGGCTCTAGGTGAAGGGGCCCTGCACTGCGGAACAGAGGCTGGACAAAAGCCCAGCCCCGCCCCTAACTGTCTCGTGATTGACTTTGCCTAGTTCTTCCTCTTTGCTCCTTCCAGGGCCTTCCATGCCTCCCCACTTGGGGCACACAGTTCCTAATGGGCTTCAAGCCCACTCTCATCACAGCCACTGTCCTGGGATCCCCTACCCTCATCTCTCGCCTACATCTGCCCACGATTACCCCTTGGATTTGTGGGTGCAGGACTAGGACTGGCACAGTGGAGGAGCTGGTCTGAGGAGGGAGGCAGGCAGTGAGGGGTCACGGAAGCCCGGGGAAGGGATGGCCATGTTCCTGCGAGTAAAATACAGAGCCCTCAGCCAGGACCGCCTCTTGGATTTCCTGGGGACGTGAGTTAGATTGAGCTATTGCTCATTTCCCATCTGGGGTCTGATGGCCTGGACAGGCAAAAAGGAGATGGGCTTTGTGGGGGGGGGGGTTGGGAGACAGAAACAGAGCAGAAGAACAAGTCAAACATTGAAGGGGCACCGAAGAACATGGAATTCTTAGTACAAAACAATAACAACAGCATTTTAACAAAATATACAAGCTGTATTTGAAACTCAGGGAAATCCCCAGGCTCAGGGCCAGCCACGCAATTTGTTGAAAAATGAAGACGCAGGGTCCTTGTCTATAAAGCAGGAGGAAATTGCCATTAAAGGTACTAAAACAAATTTTTTTTAAAGCTTTGTCCTTTCTTCTGTGGCTTCTTTCCTAACCTGTCCTCATGGTTTTCATTTGCTATTTAATATTGTTCAAAGCTAAAAAATAAATAAAAATTTAAACCAGGAGCAGGAATTTGACCATTCTTCTTTATGCTGGGCCATGCCCATGTTAAAGGCGAACGTAAGGGCATTTATCTCACATGCGGACTCCTTGAGCTTGGACCTTTGTATTTTGCAGCTGTGTATGTACTTTATTCTTCTCAGAAGAGTAGAAATATTGCCTGAAACTAACTCAGCTGTTTTTATTTCACTTTTCGATGAGTGTACGTTCTACCGACCCTCTCTTCCTTCACCTTCCCTGATGAGTAACGAAGGGCAGAAAGGAAAAGAAACTCTGGGTCACGCTAGCTTCCCCTTCCTTCCACGTCATTATTTTCAGCCTAAGGGGCTGGCTAATGTGTAGAAATAATATGAGTAGCCAAAGAGAGACTAGGATTCCTCGACTGACTCATCATTTTAACTTGATTGTCTCTGTAAAGACCCCATCTCTACAGAGAGACATTCATAGGTATCAGAAGATAGACTTCAGCATAGGAATTTGGGGGTCAGGACACAGTGCAGCCTATGACAATCAGTATGATGCAATTTCTGAATACAAACAATATTGCTTATTGTTTGCTTTAGATATACACGGACGGATATAAATCCAAAAAACCCCTGGAAGGACATGTAAATGTGAACAATGGTTACTCCTGTGGCTAATTGGAGCAAATAGGGCTTGTTATTAAGGTCATTTGGGACTGGAGTCTTATCCGAACTGTTGCCATGTTTCATGAGGATCATTGATTCATATGTGCTGTAGATGCTGTTGGTACCCAGTATAGATCCTTTTACTGGGCTGGTGCACCTGTCTCGCAGCTGCTGGGAGTGCTGGCTAACCGTGCATCACCACACTCTTCCCTGGAGAATTGCCCTCCTGTTAACATGTACCCCCCACACTCAGGGCAGGCAGCTTTGAATGACCGACTCAAACAGGGGACAAAAGGCCAGTGTGCTGGCCTCGAGGGGGCAGGGAAACCGTTCTGTGATGCCCCCTACGTTGCCGAGCTCCCCGCAGGATCAGGCTAGACTAGACTTCAGCTGAACCACAACATCCTGTGGCTTCAGGACCCACCTAGCCCTGCTTCCCTCACCTCCTTACTGAAGTTTCTCTAGAGCTCTTCTCAGTAACTCACTCAAACAAAAATCGCCATCTCAGTCTCCACCTTTAGGGAGCCCGCTATAGACGGAACGTTTTTGTGTCCCGTCCAAATTCATATGTTGAGATCCTAACGCCCCGTGTGACGGAGTTAGAAGGTGGGGCCTTTGGGAGGTGAATGGGATTTGTGCTTTCATAAAAGAGACCGCAGTCCCTTCCACCATGTGAGGACACAAGGAAAAGTCTGTAACTCCAAGGAGGGCCGTCACCTGACCATGCTGGCACCCTGATCTTGGACTTCCAGCCCCCAGAATTATAAAAAATAAAATCTGTTGTTTACAAGCCACCCTGTCTTTCGTGTTTTGTTGTAGCAGCCCAAGGGGATGAGGACAGAGCCCAGGTGAAGGCATGTACTGTTTTTTTTTTTTAAATGTTGATATGGCTAATGAGTATGAAATTTCTCATTCAATGAGGCGTAATTTGAATGGACTATCATTTTAGGTGCATTTGACCACTGGCATCTGTAGGATGTGGGGTTGGAGACAATCTATTTACCACTACCAGACTTAGGAGGCCAAGTTCCCTGGCTCCAAAGGCATCCTAGGACAGTCCTTAATGTCCAGGAAGGGACAGCGATGGCTGGACAGAGGGTAGCTTATTGGACAATTGAATTCCAATTGCCTTCAGAGGGAAGAGGGCAAACTTGTTTTGACGTTCCCTGGGGCAGATCAAAGGGCTTATTAGTGACCATTGTTAGGCTATGCTCCTAACCAAATCTTTTCCAATTAGGGAAAATGAAATCTCTGCTCATTCGGTGAACCAAAGCAGAACAAGAGTCCCTAATGATTCCTTTGAAAGGCCACAGAGAAGCAATTAAATTGGTATAACCTTTCTGAAATTTGGGATTTGCCCTGTTACAACAAGAGCCATACAATTGTCATATTTGATGAAGAAATTTGACAGCCATGAATTTATCCTAAGGAAATTGTCAAGGATGTATGCACAGTTTGCATGTGAAAGATATTCACGGTAGCATTATTTACAATGGTGTGAGGGAGAATAATGTCTAATGTAAGGGATCGTCTACTTTATAAGATGAAGAGAAAGCAATTACTTAAAAATGTGTCATAGAAAAATAATTAATGATCAGCACATTTTAATGATATATTGTGAAGTCACAGACAGGTTTTAATTGTTTTTTTTAAAAGTATGATAACATAGGAAGACTATGGAGTTCTGTACACCACCGTGTTAAAAGTTCTCTGCATTAAAGAGTAGATTGCATTTAATTTTAGCTTTCTGCCTTTATGCTTTTCTGTACTTCTAAAGAGTCTATGTGTTTCAAAGGAACAGGCCATCTGATGGCTTACGTTGTAGTGTGACTAGAATTATCACCAGAGCATTGCAAAAAAAAAAAAAAAATCCTTGCTTAGGATAAAACATTGTTTTTGGAATATTGTTTTCCCATCTTGTGAATGGGGGTATAAACCATTTCCCCAAAATCACATATCAAAAGGGAGGCAGAGTTGGAAAGTCCAGTCCATGCTCGTAAAATGGCAACTGCTCGTGTGATTTGGTACATTATTCCAAAGTGTTTTTTCCAATGAAACAGAAAACCAAGTTTAGCTTTCTGTGGCTGGTTCTGATTTCATGGAAACCCATACAGAAGATTCTTGCTTTTCTTCTCTTAGTCTCCACATCTCCCCTTCTCTCTTTCCACCCTTACTTTGTCCTGAAAATCTTTCAGGAAGCTCACATTTTCTTACAATTCTATTTTCTTGCAGACCTTGCAAAAAAAAAAAAAAAAAAAAAAAAAAAAGCAACTTGTCCAAGGTTAGCCAGCTAGAGAGAATTCAGTTTCATGTTCTCTCTCTCCCCCTCTCCTTCCCTTTCTTTCCCTCTCTTTCTTTCATTTTTATTTAATTTTTTAAACATTTTTTAATTGATTTATAATCATTTTACAATGTTGTGTCAAATTCAAGTGTAGAGCACAAGTTTTCAGTTATACATGAACATGTGTATATTCATTGTTACATTTTTTTCTCTGTGAGCTATTTATTTACCTTTTTTTTGATAAATTATCTTTCTCATACCCCAGAAAGTTGAGAGTTACCTCCTATCCTTGGCTTTTGTTTGCCCAGTTCCCATCTCTACCTTCATAAGTCACCTCTGCTCTTAGTTCATGATATATTCTTCCAAAATTTCCTTATGCATGGATGAGGAAATACTCATATAAATTCTCATTTCCCTCCCCTTTACACTAAAGTAGTACATTTTACATTCTTCTGCATGCTGTTTTTTCCACTTAAATTATCTCGGGTATCTTCCCATGTCAGTACATAAAGGACTTCTTAGTTCTTTTTTGTAGCAGTATAGTATTCCATTTGTGGATGTACCAGTTACCCACTGATGGACATCTGAATTATTTCTAATCCGTGACACATATCACTTCATGTGTGTGCAAGTGAATTTTCAGGGTGAATTTCTCATGGTACAATTGCTGAGTCCAAGGGTATATGCATTTTAGTAAGCACTTCCAGATGGCCAGTGGGGATGTATATTGGTTCAAGCCCTACAGAAGGACATATGAGTCTGTGGGTTCTAAAATTCCACACGTGATACAGTGAGATAATATGAAAGGGATGAGATGGTAGTAAGTTGGAAATAAGAGTGGGAAAAAGGCAGAAGTGAAGTTGAACAAACAAGACACCTTTGGAGGTCCACATACATTCCACTGAGCATCTTTCTTGCAGCCCACAAAGGAGACGTAATTAGAGTTGCAATATTAGAATTGCTTTTCAAGGGCAGAGGTCTCGTGCCTTCCAAGCCAGAGCAAAACTTCTGCCATGGAAAGGGTGACCTCTTGCTGCACTGAGTCTCAGCAGGAACTGAACCGGGCTGGAAATGCCTTCTCTTCTGTCTGGAGCCTTGAGGACATGGGACCATGCCCCCCCTGCATCGTATATACCTTCCTTTGCCATCTCAAGGCAGCAGCCTCAGGCTGGCCCCTCCTGACAGCACACAGGAGACAGGCTTCTGCTCAAATCAGGAGGAAACTCTGGCCCCCGACATGAGTGGACTGTTGCTTCTCTGCTCCCTGAAGTGTGACAAATGAAAGAATTTCCTTTCCGTGGAGACTGAAGCTTTCTGAGCATCTTTTAACTAGACCTTAAAATCAATAACATATTAATTACATTTTTTGCCTTTCTGAGGGCCATGACCTTACCTCCCTGCCCCTTATCCGCACTCTTGATCCTGTGAATTTATGGCTGTAGAACGCACTCGATGCTTCTGAGGAGAGCAGCAGAATCTCTTCAAAAACAAAATTTTAAACTAATTTTTTACTTGGGGATGAGATTAGATTTATAGAAAAGTTGCCAAGACAGTGCTGGAGGGTCGCCAGAGACCCCTTACTGGGTTTCAGTTTCCCCTAATGTTATCATCTTGCATCTGACACTTGTCACAACTAGGGATCCCACAGTGGTCCGTTCCTATGAACCAGACCCCACACTTGATTCGTCTTTCACCTGTTCCTCCACTGATGCCCCAAGCGGGATCCAGAATCCCACCTTGCCTTGGGTCGCCACCTCCAACCTGCAACCGTTTCTCAGGCTTTTCTTGTTGTCTCATGACCTTGACCGATTTGAAGCGTTCTGGTCAGGTGTTTTATCGACCCTTGTCACGTCGTAACGAGGGTGCCTGCCATGGAAAGGTTTTGAGCTGTCACCAAGCGGAGTGTTTTTCCTAGCCTTTCTGCCAGCCGGAACTGGGTCCAAATCCCCATCCCAACTGGTTACAATTATAAAATAGTTATCACTCATACCTGTGCTGGACAACATGCCAAGTTGCTTCCCTGGGTCATGTCATGTAAAACTGGCATCCCTCTGAGGTAGGTGCTATTATGGCCTTCATTTTACATGTAAAACAATGGAGGCTCAGAGAGGTCCATTCACATACCCCGGGTCACACAGCTGACAGGTCGTGAAGCCGAGATTTAAACCTTGCGAGGTGTGACCCCCGGATCCACCCCACGGTGCTGCCTTGCCTTCTTCGTATGTGAGGTGCTTTGCACAGTGGCTGACACAGACGGAGAACTTGACAAATAGCGGTGACAACATCATTTCGGCATCTGACATTTACTGTGTTATCTTAGGCAAGTGATTATTCTCTGAGCCAAATGCTAATAGTCTTGTCTGCCTCTGGGCTGAATATCTGTCTGCCCGGCTTCCTCTACAACCCACCCCAGCAACTGTCCATCCTCCCTTGTCCCCAGGGTGGAGCCGGCCAGTGGGGGCCTGGAGGAGAGCTGAAGGGGGGTGCGGGGCAGGTGTTTTTTTATTCCCTGGGTCGTTCTGTTCTGTTCTGGCTGCCTGTGTCTATTACCAAAGGGCCCAGCTCCTGGCAGGGAGCCCTCTCTCCGCTCCTTCGGGCCCAGAGGTGTGCATTCGTTTCCCACTGAAGCTGTAACAGATGACCACAGACTGAGTGGCTTAAAATATCATAGGTTTATTACCTTAACAATTCTGGAGGTCACAAGTGCAAAGTCAGTTTCACGGGGCTCAAGTTGAAGGCAGGGTGGTTCCTCCCAGAGACTCTGGGGGAGAATTTCTTTCACTCACAGTTTCCTCCCCCATCTTCAAAGTGCCTCCCTGCGGCTTCAGAGCACATCTCCCAAGCCCCAAGCTTTCGATTAAGGCAATTTACTGGGATTATGTATTTTGCTGGCATACTTAAATTTGGAAAGAGCTAATCAACACACCGCCAAGTCAGGTCACCAAGTTCAACTCTTCCTCGCTGCTTGCTATCAACTAAGTCAGCCCCTAGCCCACCTGTTTTTGTAAATAAAGTTTTATTGGAACCCAGCCATTCTAATTCACTCACACACCGCCTGTGGCTGCCTTCTGGCTACGACGACAGAGTTAAATAGTTGTGACAGAGACTGTAGGCCTGCCAAACCTGAAATATTTACTACCTGGACCTTTGCAGGGGAAAAAAAAAATTGCAGACCACTGGACTGATTCATTGAAGATACAGAGTGAGGATTATTTATGTTCTCTTATTGCTGCATTTGGTTTTTAACTTTCCTCCCATCCTCCTCAAATACTGTGGGTAGGAATGATATTTCCACACAGGAATAATTTGTAAGGTCCTTTCTATAGGGACGGTTGCTGTACAGTGTGAATTCTATATGGATTAAATTTCCCCCAAGCGGGTATCAGAGGATTGAAGAGTTTATTGTAAAGAGAAGGACCACGGATCATAGGTTAATTCCTATAAAATGAGAAATCTCTATGCAACAGATTTTTTGAATTCTCTGTGTTGCTCTGATTACATGATGAAAAATCCAGCCCTGTACTTTTATTAAGCATGAAGCTAAGTAGATTTTCTCTAAGTATATTACAACCAAAATAGGTTAAATTTTTTCCTTAATATTTTAACAACTGGAAATTTTGAATAGCCAGAATTTGGAGGTATCCTTCAGTAGAGTTAGGTTAGAATTCGGTTTTGGAGAAATGTCTCTTCAAGTTCAAGTCCTGCCTTGGCCACTGGCTGGCTGCGTGGCTCTGGTCAAGTGAGTTAACTTCTCTGGGCCCCTGTTAACCTATAGTGATGGAAGTGTCTACCTCATGAGGTCATTGTGAGAATTAAATGGGAGAGTGTACCTGAAACATTTAGCCCAGCACCCGCACATTGGTAAAAACAGAAATGTTTGCTATTTATCGATCTATTATTATGTATTCTGAGAAATAGCATTTAGTCTCTGGCCGTTAGTTGATATCAAATGGACCCAGGCAGAGGGTGGACGTGCTGGTTCTCTATCAATAAGCTGTTTGTCGTAATGCCTTTGGAGCAGACTCTTCCTCTTAACTATGTGCCAGTGTCTGGCCCAGGGCTGGGCATTTACAAAACCCTCAGCAAGGCTCCCGGACCTGACCGAAATGGGGCCCTGAGATCATTCAGACGAACAAGACAGGACCAGACAGGGGCTAGAAACATCCCCCCCATCCCTGGCTTCTCCCTGCTCGTCCAGAAGGTCCCAGAGTTTGTAAATGGATGCTCCCTGCTGAGTCCCAGCTGCATGACACCAGTTCCTTTCTGCCTGGACCCCGATACCTCCCGCTCAGGGAACATCTGCCTCAGGTCCTCGGGGAGTCAGCTCTGCGCCTGAGAGTCAGCGGATCTGCATGTCTGTAACCTGACGGTATTGATTTCAGGCCTCTATTGACCCACCCTTCTGTCCCGATCGCCTCCCTCTGTCGTGCCCCCTCATCATGGTGCACTGAGCATTTTCTGGAAGGTTCAGACTTAATTTGGACAGGAGCTGGGGCCCGGGGTGATGGGGGTGGGGTGGCGGCGGGTGTACGGGATGAAGAGGTGATGGAAGAAAATAAATTCCCCTTCCCAGACAATCAGAGGAAGACAGTCTCAAACAATGGCCAGACCATCCTCGCAGGCAATGATGACAGCCATTTCGTACTTATCACACCCCGGCACTATATTAAGGTCCTGAGATTACAGTGTGGTTCATTAGAGGAACATCTGTTGGAAATCAGCGCGGGGCGGCCAGATATGATTGCTAAAAATGCAGCCTGGGGAGAGGCGGGTGAGACCACATCTCTGCAGAGGAACATGGCCAAGAGGCACCATCTTTTTGGCTGCTATGTGGCTCACCTTCTCCTCTGTCATAAAATCAAGGATCCTCATCTGAGCAGGGCCAGGAGCATGTGTCAGGACACAGGACACATTTTCAAGACCCAGAAGTCCATCAAAGTAATGGGAATAGTAAGAGCGAACACTGATCAGTAATTACCGGGTGCTAAGCACCGTGGTTAAGTATTCCATGCATATTATCTCATTCAGTTCTCACAGCAACTCCATGAGGTGCATAATACCATTATCCCGTTTACAGCTCAAGGAACTGAGGGTCGGAGAAGGCGGGGGCTTGCACAAAGTTATGTTTATCCAGTGGTGAATGGATACAGTGATCAACTGTCCTGTTTTCTGCAGCCTGAGGGCTTTCCCAGGATGCAGGATTTTCAGGGGTAAACTTGGGATGGTCTTGGGGTAACAAGGAAGGAGCTTGAGTTTGAATTCTCATCTGTTTGATGTCAAAACTTTTGTTCTTATTCATTCTGTTACACTGTTTCCTTCATTCTTCCTCATTCATTCAGCCACACATTCAAAGTGTTTCCTGAGCATCTACCATGTGCCAGGCATTGTTCTAGGTACCAGGGACACAGTCGTGATGGAACTAGACAAAAGTCCCTGCCTTCACGGAGCAGACATTGTAGTGGCTCCCTTGTTATAATTATTGTGTAACCAAAGAGGCTTTATATTTTCCCAAGCCTGGTTGAATTTAATTATTCTAACAGTAACAGCAATTGAACGATCATGCTTTAGGATTTTCTGTCCCACATCCTTCTTAAAAGGATCTGGAATAACCTCAAGTAAAGGGTGCACACACAGAAGGCTCATTAACTAGATCATGGCGCCTCTTCAGTCTAGAAATAGGATGGCCAAAGGGGCGTGTGCTCAAAGTGTGCACAATCAGGAGGTTATAAATAGGGGAAAGCGGGACTTCAGCAAATTCCTGTGTGCCCAGAACTAGGAGATGCTATTGCAATTCGAGAGTTTTAAGTCGAGCATAAATACAATACATGCTCGGTGGTGTAGCAGAAGGGGTAGGGGATTTGGAACCAGCTAGACCCCAGTTCAAAGCCCAGCCTGCCCCTTTCATATTGGGTGATCTTGTGCACATCTCTTAACCTCTAAATTTTTATTTTCTGTTAAGCGGGGATGTAGGTAACAGCAGTTTCTCCAAGGCATATGCTGGATGTGAACTGAAGCACATAAGAAGCCAGCTCGTAGACAGAACTTAAATATCAGTTCTGTTTTACTTCTCCTGTCCTCTTATTTTTAATTAACAGCACTTTGTATATCCCAGGCACAGGGTTCTGAAGACTTATTAGTCAATCCTCATAACATGCCTACATTATGAGGATTGCCCCCATTTTCAGACGGGGAAATGGAGGCAAGGAAAGGAGAATTAATTTACTGAGACTTCACAGCTAGTTAGTGGCAGAGCTGGAATTGGGACGCGGTGGAGGTGCGTGGGTGTGGATTCAAGTACAAATGGTTTAAGGAGGAGTTAAACAAAATCCACAGACGAAAACCTCGCACCCAGCTATCCAGAGGACATCCTAAATGAAAGGGACTGACTGGCTAATGTGGGGGCTGGTTATGTGCAGAAGAGTACGTGGGAAGCCAAGTCCACAGCCGTGGCTTATTCCCGGGAGCTGCAGAAACCCCAACGACCCTTTCCTAACACCCCCTTCCCCACGTGCAGATGGTTTTGTCCTTCGTGCTGTCCTCCTGGTGGGATAGACTTCCTGCAGGCTCAGCTTCGGCGGTTCCTTTAGAAAGAGCGTCCCTTATTGTCAAAGCAGGGACACATTTGACAGTGGAAGGCAGCGCTATTAATAACTGCACCAACACAGCAGGCATCAACTGGGAGCTTTCGGCCACGCTCCTTACAAGCCGCGCTTGGAATTAAATATGCCCACGTGGTGCTTGTGGGCCCGGTGAAAGGCATTCTGGGAGGAAGGCAGCTAGCCAATGGGCGGCGAGAACGTCACCGCGGGGAGAGTTAAAGGGACCGCCTCACGCGCTTGCCAGTCTTTCCTCTGGAGCTGCGGCACTTCGCGGGGGGAGGGGCATTGGGGTTGGAAGGTTTTTTCTTTTCTTTTTTTCCCCTAAATCAAAGATGCTTTGGTTTTTTGGAGGGGATAGGGGGCTACTGGTTAGGCTTTCTTTCTATTTCTTGAGCTGTCCTGAATTTTTGGAAAACTCACAAGTGGTCTCAAAATTTTTTGACCCAGGGGAGGAAGAAAGCAGCAGTGAAGTTGTTTAGAATCAGACTATACAAGGATGCTTGAAATGGGGGGCCTTGAGCTGTGGGGGAAACCTGTCTTCCTATTTCTATCTGGAAGTTTCTTCAGGCTCCAGCACTCTTTGCAAACCTGGCCTCTCATCCAGGAGCTGCCAGAGGGCTGGGGTGGGGGGGGGGGTGGGGTGCTGAAGGGGAAAGGAAAGCCGAAAGAAAGCGAATTGCGCTGTCTGTCAAGGCAGCTCACTCAGCTAGCCTTATTCTTACTCTTCCTCAAAGCTTCCAAGAAGAACTGCTTTTCTGCTTCTCTGAGCGCTCTAAGGTCCCGTCCAGGGGCAGGGCCCCAATCCCTGATTTGTCTGTGGGTTCCATGTTGGGGGAGTGCCAGCTGTAATGGGAAAACAATGACAAAAAAATTTCTGTTAGCCGGGCTGTCTGGCAAAAAGCGGCGTGTCTGTGACTCTGCAGACACTCTGCTCTTCTTCCCCTGGGTGGGGGCTTCCCTCATCCCAGCTGTACAGGGCTCTCTGCTGGCTGCCATGTAACCTTCCTTGCAAGGACATTAGGCTGTGAAAGCCAACTTTCCAGAGTGGAAGGTTGGCAAGGATGCTAATTAGCAACTCAATTTTTAACAGCTGGGAGCAGATCCTGGCCCAGGCTAAAAGCTATCTGGGTTTTTTCTTGACGGGGGAAGAGGCTTTGATTGCCACAACCTCACGGCTTTTCTAGGCATTCCTCAGACCCCCAAGTAGCAAAGCAGGGTGCATGAAGTAGGGCTGAAAGGCCCACCTCTACATTCTCACCCAGAGTCAATGCGATGTGGAGTGTAGGGTGCCCGAGCTGGAATCTTAGCTCTGCTATCCCCTGTGGACCTTGGGCAAGTCGCTTCCATCTCCTCGTAGTTAAACTGGGGGATACAGTATGTCATCGTCGGGTAACGCGAATTAAACGGGTGCATTGTGCAAACAATCAAATCTTCGTATTAGTACAAGGCACGGGCTAGAGAAAGCTGACAGTCAACATAAGGAAAACTGAGTTGAACCTCAAAGCAGAAAGTGGCTATTTCACCCGCTTCCAGACCCATGGCGGGGGGGGGGGGGCTGTCCTGGTAACGCAGCATGGGCTAGCTCAACCGAGGCTCCCAAACGGCCCTGTAGTCCTGTACCTGTTTCCTCTTCTCTCCTGAACTCAGCTTAGGTATCGGGAAGGGAGGAAAGGAGCGAGAAGGGGGCCTAATTTGAGAGCACCCTGAAAGGGACCAGTGTTTCTATCCTATAAGCCCACATTTGCAGAGCTGACCTAAGCTGAGGTACCTGGGAGCAGTTGTGCCCTGTGGTTTCGCCTTTATCAGCTGTGAGGCTTACCCCATGCTCAGAAAGTCCCAGCTGCTGTTGAGGGTGTTACATTCTCCCTACAATGAGACCGTCATCAATAAGTCAGTCGTCAAGCCTCCTAGACTGACTCCGCCTGGAGTCAAATTCTCTTCATCCTACTTGAGCGTTGCTGGACCCCTTGTCTTATTCTCTCCCGTCCTCCTGCCTCATTCTTTCTCCACCCATCCCCCGTAGCCAAACACGCTATAAGAATATCTTACTTTGAGTGAGATCCTTGCAAAAATAGTGGCAACTTTATACACACGAAAACATTAGTGCTGCAGCCTCCACCTGGCTTCCACTGGGGCTTCTCCACGTTGCTGGCTGTTCATCCAGCTCACTGCTGTGGGCTGCTGTGCGGTACTCCTAGTGAGCACCTACCGCATCTTACCTGTCCATCTCCCACTGACGGACACACCATCTTCCCCAACACGTGCCGTTGGGATGTGAAATGTAGTAAAAAGGCAGGGGGGTGCTCAGTGTGGACCATTCCCGAGGGGCGTGTGGGACCGAGCTGGATCTGGACTGGAGGGCTTGATCGGGTCTGGGTGGACGGGGAAGTCATGCCTTCCCCACCAGAGTCACAGCCAGGGTTGGGTGGCTGGGAGATACATGTGTGTGGTGGGGTGTAGAGCATGGGTTCTATTGTCATTTCAACTTCATCTTCAAAATAGTCTCCTTGAAGGAAGCTCCAGCCCCTATTTTACAAAAAATCCGAGGCAAAGGAAGGTGATGATGGACTTTGGCATCAGGGTGTATGTCTAGGAAAGACTGAAACTTAACCTCTGGTTGAGTCCCTTCTAGAGCTGAGATTGGGTTGGAGGCACAGTAGTAAGTGATTTCTAAACCGAATTTTTCTTGATCTGACTTCGATCTTAAAAGTGCTTTGCTTCTAAACATGTCTCCTCAGAGCTGCGAGCCACTAAAAACCATTGGCATCCAGGGCTGGACAAGGGGATAGAAAACAGGACCCGGGCGCCACAGACTAAACCAAGAGTAAGGAATGGTCTCGCTTTTCTGTGTGAAAAAACAAAAACACTAGACTTGGATTCTGAGATCTAGCCTCTGCCATCTACTTTGAACTTGTTGAGGACCGTAGCTTGTGAGGTCTGAGGGCCACAACTCACTTTGTTGGGGGGGGCCAATCTCCACTTCCCCTCGGTAATCAAGACTAAATGACTAATGAGAATGCTTCTGTTAGGAAGAGCATCTAACTAGTCTGAAACATGCTCTGTCGGGGTTTCTTTTTGAAAAATTTCCCCAAAGGATCCCTCCTGATTGCAGGCACCTGCCTGAGGCTTTCTTAATCCTTCTGGGAATAAAGCATTAAAAACAGCTTGGAGAATTCCATACCCCAGTGCAGTAATACACCGACTACCCAGTAAAACTCATACCTCCTGTGCCTGAATCCAGTGTAGGGTTCACTGGCTTCTTAAGATTCAGTAACTAATTGAGTTAACTTTTCACCTGAGAATCCCTGGATGCCTGAATTAATAGAGGCTGTGGAAAAATCCCAAACATCCAAAGTAGGAACAGCCAAGGCAAAGGTCCTGAGGTAGGAATGAGTTTGAGACAAAGAACAAAAGCACAAAGACTGGAGCACAATGAACAGATTGGGGTGGGGGCAGCAGCTGGAACAGATGAGGGAACAGATGGGCAGGAGCCCTATTCTGTGAGACCTTTGATGGTGAAATGGGATTCGAACTCCATTCCTTGTTAAAGTTCAAATTCGGTTTCACATTACCCCAAAGGTGATGAGAAGACATTAGCAATCAAAGCTTATGAGCGTGTACGTTCACGCTCAATTGCGGGCAGCTGTCTGAAATCAATTATAAGCCAATATAAGAAGGGATGTCGGGGAGATGGGGCTTGGATCAGAGTGGTGGTGATGCAGACGGCAAGATGAAAATGGATTGGGGACTGCAGTTGTAGCAAGACTTGCTAAAGGACTGGTGATTTTGGTATAAAGGGGAATGAGGCATCGAGGCTGTAAATCCCAGCAGTGTGGGCCAAGTGGGTAGAATTAACTGAGATGGGGGAGCGCAGGTTAGAACTTCGACGTGATTAAGAGCAAGCTGTGGAATGTCTGAGATGCTGCTCGGCCTGAGGCCCTGACAGTCCTCATCTGACTAGTTCTGATGCAAGCTGGCATTGGGCGGCAGGAGAAACTGGGCTTTGTAGGGTCCCAGAGGTGGCATGAGGCTTCAGTAGCACAGAGGTCTGCTCTGTCGGAGTAAGCACCGGCCTCACCAGAGATGAGTTGGGGGGGAAAAAAGCGATGACAACAACCAGAACCTCATCCCCTGAGTACAGAAGTTCTAGGAATCAGAGCCTTGAAACGGCAAAACCAAACCCAAATGTCCTTTAGGCGTAGAGTCCAGGCTGTAGTCCAACTCATGGAAGCAAATCATAGACCCATTAAACGATTCTAAGATACGAAAGCAATCAAGCCCTAAGACTTGGGGGGAAATGAATTGCCAAAGCCTCCCCTACTCTTCGCTACTTTCCAAACCGTCTTTCCTTTGCGTCTTTTATGAGCAGGGATTACTTCTAATGTACTTAAATGAGATCAACCCTTACCCTGGGCAGAAACGTTGAAGAAGCCATGCCCATCATGGAAAGCATGATCCAGACTGCGTGGCCTCCGGCTGTGTGAGTCATCACGTATGTTGTAAAAATAATGGCTTTTCCACAACTCAGCTTCTGAAGGCGCCTGAGCTAGTTAAGCTAACTAGTTTCAACTGCTTTGAACATTCCTAGCTGGTCCTGGGCACAGCCCCTGGAAAACTTCGTGTCTATTTTTCATTAAAAAGATGAGTGCTGGAAGGGGGTCCTAGGATGGGTTAGCCTCCCTGCCCCTTTGTACAGATGAGGGAACCTGAGGGCCCATCTGGAGAAAATGGTACTTGAAGGCTGAGCTGAGACTGCAGCCCGGATCCTGACTCAGGTCAGCACTGGTGGCCCTGCATCTTCAGGCCCTCCCTTCTCCCTCCCCTGTTGAATCTGCTGCCCACTTACTGACTGAGGAGCGTCCTGATGACACATCCGCATCCATTGATTCATTGATGCCTTGAGTAGCTCTGCTCCCACTAGAGATAAATAATGCATGCCCCGACGCTGGGTTCTGGCATGGCATTGATTGAGAACCAGGGGGAGGAGGGGGCAGCTGTCAGCACAGTGTGAAGTCTAGGAACTGAAGTGACTCGTCAGTAAGCAAGACAAAAGGATGCACCTGTGGCCAAGGTGACCTGGAGGACCAGTGGAGACCAGCCCAACTCGACGGTCTGCTTCTGGCCCTTCACCCAAGCCTTGCTCTAGCATCTCACTGTGGGTTCTGTAAAGCAACACCAGCTTTCATATCGCTCAGAACCTACCGAGCACAAGTCATGTGCCAGCTGCTAGGACAGGGTCCAACCCAACTTAATTGGGGTGAGTAGGCGGGTAAACAGACGGTTAACATTTTTGGGAATCGATGGATCGCTACTTCTGAGACCTCCCTCCCTTGGTCTCCTATAGGCTCCCGTGTTGCACTGGCTTAGGCTTCCAAACTCACCTGACTTTTGGGGACTTAGAGGGGAGGGCCTCTGCACAGACGTGGGGACCAGATGGAGCAGAGCCTCAGAGAGGAAAGGCAGGTAATGTGAGAGGGGAAGAGCAGGGGTCTGACTCCACAGGCTCTTACGGAAGTGTTGAGGACACCGTACCCTCTACACAGGATGACAGCCCCCTTCCTGCATCACCACAGAACGGAGTTGGAAGTAGATCACAGGGCACAGTCCAAGTGGGCTGAACATTGAAAGCTGGCCTTCTTGGCTTTATCTTCCCAGAATTTAGCACCGAGCAGGAACATATTGATGGAAGAAGCAAGGAGGTGAAGCTTTAGGTCCTGGAGTGTTTCCTAGAATGGAGAGAAGCTCAGAAGAGAAGGCTGAGCCTCTGGGGGAGGCAGGAGCACACACCCCTGCTTCTCCGCAGGGGATGCTCTTGGGATGGCACGGGCTCTTAAGGTCACGTGCATCCATGGTATGTGTTTTGGAGTCGCTTTTGCATTACTCCAAATCCGGTCTTAGCAGTGTTGAAGGGAGAAACTCCCCTTGACCCTTCTGAGTTCTTCTGGCTGCTCTTAAGAACGAAATTTACCATTTGCAGCAACATGGGTGGACCTAAAGATGATCACACTGAGTAAACCAGAGAAAGACAAAACCACACATCACATGTGGAATCTAAAAAGACACAAATCAACTTATTTACAAAATAGACTCTCAGATGTAGAAAATAAACTTACCAGGGGGGACAAGGAGAGGGATAATTGGGGAGTTTGGGATTTGCAGGTACTACATAGAAAGTAAATAGGTCCTACTGTAGAGCACAGGGAACTATAGTCAGTATTTTAACCTGTAACAAAGATGGAAAAATCTGTATGGCTAAATCCCTGTGCTTTACCCCAGAGACTAACACGGTACTGTAAACTGACTATACTTCGATAAAGAACTAAATTGACACGACAGATTAACGGGAGAAAAACGAACGTTTGAGATGTGTACACAGGAGAGGCCCCCAGGAAACCTGAGTGAGTGACCAAGTTGGTCCAAGGCCCTCACCTTTACATACTGCAGGGAGGAGACAAGAGGATGGTGGGCAGTTTAGGACCTCAAAGTGGGGAGGAAGGCAATTCACATGGAGATGGACACTCAAATGTCTGACTTTTCTCAGAGCCAGGCAGGGCCCATGCGACACAGCAGACTGAACACCGCCCCCCACGCCCACCCTCCCACAGCTAGATCATGTTCTTTGCGGATACCTTTGGTGTTTGCTATCTTTCAGGGAACAGGCCATTTAAGTTCTCCTAGGCAGTTAAGATGGAGGGTAACAAACCTTCCTGGGTCTTCTATTTCTTAAATCAGCCTAAATTAATCCTCGTGGCAAACTTGGCTCCTCACAGCAGGCTCCCTAAAGGGTTTGAGGCTCAAGATAGCCCTGGAACACGGAGCCAGGAGGTTCCGACTTGCCAAAGACCTGCTCCATGTGGATGGAAGCCGTCAGTTTCCCAAAAGGTGTTTCCTGCCCCAGTGCTCAGCTTGTGAGGTCTACTTGTCTTGCCCCACCCCCTCACAAGAGGCCCTTCCAAGACTTAAGGGACACCAAAGATGAGACATAATACGAAGCTTAACACACCAGACAAATTGCTTCCTCTTGAGTATCTTTCCTCTTTGAAAAGAGCATACCTTTTCCAAAAAAAGCCGGCTCCAAGCTTCTGGCTTAGAGTAGGCAGTCAGATCCAGATCTTCAAATGTTAGGTGGTTGTCCCAGGTTACTCTGAGACCGTCCCTTCTCAGAGGGCCAGTTTTAAAGACTGAGAGGTTCCTGTTTAATGAGAGGAGCTGGCATTGGTGAGGTGGGTGGGGCTCAGACCTGGGAGACGTCCACTATTAATGTCTCTCAAGAAGCCCTCCACATGGTCTGAATGGCTTAGGGTCTCCACGAACAGATAACAATAGATGACAGAACTTTAACAAAATGGATATTCTGGTTGGATGCTGGTTGACAGGCCCTCTAAATGTATGTTTGACTGCTTGCGACCTCAGCTGAATGAGTTGACAGCTCAACCCTGGTCTAGTGAGCCTGGTTAAGCATTTTAAGCATCTGGTGGTGGCTTGACTACTAGGGGATGGTAAAGACTGAATCACATGTGCCATCCCAGGAGCAGTACTGGAAAGGGGTACCCCAAATCCCCACAGCCGAGCTTTGGTTCCCCTGCAATGCTCGTGTGTCTGCCTTTTCTGTCGCGGTACATCCTGCAATCATGGCTACACACGTAGCCTGTACTGTTATCTTTTGCTGCTAAACAAAAACTCGGCAGCTTTAAACTGCTTACTAGCTCCCTGTTGTGTAGGTACCGTCCAGGCTGAGGGGGGATGGGTTCTCTGCTCACGGTGTTCTGGTGTCAGCTGGGCTGCATCCTCACCTGGAGACTGGGGGCACATCGGCTTCCAAGTTCATTCTTGTTGGCATAACTCAGTTTCCCACAAGGTAAGGCTGCGGTCACCTCCTTGCTGGCAGGCAGCTGAGGGCCACTCCTCTCCTAGAAACCCTCAAACCCTCTCACGTCCCTTGCCGTGTGACCCCCTCCATCTTCACTGAGCTGCCGACAGTCTGATGATTCTTGTGCTGTGGACTGCTGACTTCCCAAATCTGACTTCTAGACCCACATTTAAAGGGTTCGTGTGGCTAGGTCAGTCCCATCCAGAATAATCTTCCTCTCGCCACAAAACACATCACAGGGGTAGCATCTCAGGTGCACCCACAGACAGGGTGGAGGGTTATATGGGGCGGAAGTCCTGGGGGCCATCTCAGGATGCTGCGTACCACACCTGTGACGCAGAAGCCTCTGCTGGACTGGGTGAGCGCAGATCTCTCCCTCACTGTACTCAGGACTTACAGCAGAACTGGGGCCTAGACATTGGCGCTTCTGGGACTTAAGTCTCATACTTTTGAACTAACGATGCTCTTTGCCTTTTTGTAGATGCAGCCTTCAAAGCCAAGGCTAGGAAAGTAACACTGACAGCACATCTCAGCTTATCAAGAGGGCTGCCTTCTGAGACTTTAAAAAAAAAAAAAAAAATCCTCACCTCCAGTTCTATGTCAAAAAATTTTGTAAAACCCCGCTTAAGAAACCAGCATTGCTATTATAGCCCACAGTTTATGCTGTGGGCAGTTCTGGACCTAAACTTCTCTGATGTCCATTCGCTTGCAGAACATGGCCGTGAGTAACTTGGCTGAAATGCCCCTTATAAGGGAATGAGCCAAGGGCTTCCCTTTTGAAATGGCTTTAGGACTTGCTCTGTGACAATCCCTCTGTCGGGTGAGTGCTGCCCCCTTTGGGTCAGAGGGGAGAGTTGTTACGCTGGACTTCAGTTCATCTGAACAGTCAAGCGTCAGGAAAAGCCGAGTGCCAATACATCACTCATTTCGTCATCAGGAGAGTCACTCCTAGGTGGCTGCCATTTAAAAAAAAAAAAAAGCCACAAGGTGCTCCCTACTTCACCCTTTCTGTTCTTAGGGGATTTATCGGAAGGCCCGGGGCAGTGCTGTATCAAAGGCGGAGGGGAATTAACTGTAACCCTAGTCCTGAATCCAACTTCCTCTTTGTGTAAAATGGAGAAGTTGCCAAGTGATGCGTACATCACACGTGCTACGGTTCCTGCCTGGACCGCCGCTGATCCCCGGCCTTGCTTGGTCCACTGGGAGCTTCCGCAGGGGCGTGGAGTCCTCAACACAGTGCACTAGGAACAGGCACCGGCCGAGTTGCCGGCTCGACACTTGGTACTCCCTGCGCAGGCAGGAGTGTGCCTTAAGCATCAGTCTTCCTTTCCCTGTCCACGTGGCGTTCATGGGCATAATCCTCGCTGGGTCAGCCTGGGGTCCTGATGTCCAGTCTCCCTCTGGGAGACTCCAGGGGGAGCCAAGGGGGGCCGGGCTGTAAGTTCCTATCATTTGACCCAAGTTCAATGCAGATAAGAACCTGGAGAAGGAGAGAGCTCAGGACGAAGGCGGGGTTGTCACAGGTTCATAGGTCAAAGTTTTGGGGAGGTATGGCCTGAGGTGGAGGTCTTCGAAGTCCTCCAGAGCAACCACGCTTTTGGGAGGAGACCTGGCCTGACCCTCAGACACGAGTTCAGGGTGTTTGAACAGCTGTGTATCTTGGCCTGAGTCACTGTACCTCTTGGGTGCTGCTTTCCAGTAAAAAGACTGGATGTCTCCCCTCAGGCATCTGGAGGGAGATTGTGCATGTGGGTGGCAGTGGTTCTCTGCCAGCTGAACGGGCTGATCTCTCTCCCCCTAGGGCTCGGCAGCCTTAACTTCTCCCATGGGGACTCAGTCTTCACCCTTGTAATGTCGCCCACGTGTACGGGTCACCCTCTAACCCTGTGGTTGCACTGGTCTCCTGACACCCTGAAAGTTACCATGTCTCCGTGGGGGGTGGAGATGCTCGTGAGATGAGGACATCACGGTGCAGCATCCCGTGTTCTTTCCAAGCGTCCAGTGATCCAGGGATGGTGAGAACTGTCGCCAAGAATACTGACTAAGCCTGGTCCTCCGGGCATGACAGGCTCAGCTCTTCGCTTCCAAAGGGTCTGATCAGGATGCTCTGGACACTGCCCTTAGGTCCAAGTTTGCATCTCAGTCTGGGATTACATAGTCTTTGAAGTGGAAAACTTAAACCACAGCAGAGTTGGCATCAAATCAACATCAAACTTACTGAAGCCTGACTTTTCCCTGAGCCTCTGAGGTGTGGAATGCTATTTTGATAAGACAACGTGGTTATAGAGCAAAACACACATGTGGCCCCAGATCTCCTTGAATTGAAGCTTAGACATGTTTCAGTGGAGTGAGCCACTCAAAACGGAATGCCTGCTACCCTCCGGTGGCTGCTGAGCATTCAGTGGAGGAGAACTGCCTGCCTGCGTGGCATATTCTAGGTGGACTTGGGGATAAATCAGGTAGTGATAAGGCTTATGAAGAGGAAATGAAGCAGGGAAAGGCCAACACAGGGGAATCCTGACCCAGGCCTGGGGCCACCAAGATCCTGGGTCAACGGCTTACTCATGCCTGTCCTCGACTTTTTCAGAGGAGGGTGTGGAATCCTAGAACTGAGTATTTCTGCAGCATGATGAAAAGTTCAGACCTTCAAGGAAGTCCGAGGGAATGCTGCATGTCCTACCCTTCTCTTGGAGGTTCACAACCATGTTAGCTATTAAAATCTCTGATAAGTCCTGCAAAGGAATGTTTAATGCTGTGTAAACCAGTGTCTCTGAATTAGTAGCCACAAACGTTAACAGTGGAACCAGGGTCCTGTGGACTGATCTGGGAAATGCGCACCTAACCTATGAAATGAGAAAGGTTAAGCGCTGAGGTGAGGGAGGAATACAAAGTTAACTCATGTCCCACTTGGGTCCTTTGCCAACAGTCTTCTCCCAATCAAGGGCTCATCTTTAAAGATGTCCCTGGCTGGAGACCATGTGTGAGGATGAAGGACCATCTTGTGTTCTGGTGACTGATTTTATCCCAGTCCTCCTAAACTGTTGAAGCTGGCCACTTCTGAAGAAGACAGCACAATTCCTTTTAAGACTCATAGTAGAATTGGCCAACTTCTGCATGGGAGAATCAGGGTACATGGAAGGCCAACTTAATAGGAACAGTTGAAGGCTGAACTAAACTCCTCCTCAGATCTTGGCAAAATGTCTTTCCTCACTTGAGTCGGCTTACTAGAAATTCTAAAGAGGATGGAGACACACTAAATGTATTAAATAAGGATAGTGGAGAACTGGCTTCAGGGAAAGTGGGCTTAGGGCTGGTTCCCCCCTCCATGCACTTTGGGGGAGCCCCCTCTCAGGAGGAGGAAATGAAGCTGAACTGACCCTTTAGGGGGTTTGCCTTGTGCCGAAGGAGAAGGCGGTCCTACTGGGCTTCTGGTCTGGACACAGCACGGGTGGGCTGTCAGGCTGCCCCTCGCAGGCCTGCAGACCTTGTCATTGCCCAGCAGTGAGACTGAAGAAACAGCCTAGAGATGGTGACGGGCACCAGCGACTTCACTGGATGGGGACTTCTGCATCCAGAACCAAGTGCTGGGGTGACACCCCATGGTGTGCAGCGGTCAGCAGACAGGACATGGTAGAAGGCCTCACCACTTGGAGGGAGGAGGTGACCAGTTAGAGAGGGGGCTGGCGCATCAGTCCCTAAGGTAACCGGTGGACGGAGCACGTCCCTCGTGGCCCCTTGGGTTCATGACCGTCACAAGGGTGGATGTTTCCTGTGGATAATAAGGATTAGAACGGCTGCTGGCTGGGACAGGGGGCAAGACGGAGGCAGCGACTGTTAGGAGGGAGGCCGAGCCTTGGGGTGTGGCTGTGAAGCAGGGGCTGTCCACAGAGCGAGAGAACAGCCATCTTGAGCGGCTCAGTTTACATTGGCTCTGGGTGTCTGGAACTGGTTCCAGACAGAGGCTCACAGGTCCGGGGGCCGAGATTCCTTCTGGCCCCAGCAGTGCTTGCTGGGCTAGAGCTGGGTTTTATCTCCTGATGCCACGTGGTGTTTGGGCGGAATCACTCCTGTCTGCTTGTTGAGTTACTAGAGCGAGTCCTGCAGTGTGTGTCCTGGGTCATAACGCAGGCGAACCATCAGGACACAAAAATACACGGACTATTTAAAAAAAAAAAAGCCCAAAATTTTCCTATAACACGTATATGTGGGAAAGATTAAAAAACCATCAACTGTGAGAGTCAGAGGAAGGCTGGTCGGCATGATGGATCAGAGGAGCCTCAGTTATGGCCTCCCCTGTCCTGTTGTGGGCTCAGGCTCCCGCACCTCCTCCCTGTCCCCTCCCTGTGTCTCTGAGATGAGCTGGAGAGGAAATGGAACAGTTCCCAAACTGAAAAGGAAGTTCAGCTTGGTGTCCTGGCTCCAGGATGTGGGGCAGAAAGAGGCCCAGGAGCAGCTTGGCTTCAGGGATTCAGCAAATCCCAAACAGCAGCTCTGCTGGGAGTTGGTCTTGCCTACAAAACCCAGACTTGCTTCTTGACGAGTCAGAAGAGGTGGGTCCCGAGAGCTCGCCTTGACCTGCAGTTTGGATTGGCTTTAGGTGGGAGCACTGGTGTTAACTAGCAAGGTGTCTGCTTTGGGAGAAGCAGAAAGCGGGGAATTGCCACGTTTCAGCCCCAGTGCTGGGGAGCAGCCGGGGACCAGAGATGCTGAGACTGGCCGGGGGGTAATGAGCTTCTCTCACCTGGAAGACCTTAGCCTCTGGCTCTCGAACAACGTGGGCTTGTGGAACAGGTGTCTTTTCAGAGGCTTCTCCATCCATCCCTGGAGCCAGGAGTCTTTCCCTTCCAGTCAGGGCCTTGGTGCTCTGCACAGAGTCAACTCTCAACCTCTCCTTCCTTCCTGTGAGGAAGCAAGCCAGCAAACAGACCTCCGTGGTCCGGAGTCTCACTCCGCCTTAGAGATGGGGTTTGAAGGACCTCTGAAGTCGTGCTGGTGGGGTGCCCTCCGTGCAGGGCTGACTTCATGGAAAAGAACTCCACACTTTCAAGTACGATAGCATCGACTTCTGGCTCAGTAGCCTGTGGGCTTTGACCTGGGGGCTATCTGTGATTCAGTAGCACCCTTTGTCTGAAAAAGCAGTGCCCATTTTTATGGTCATTGAAGTGTGGAGATGAAATGCCACCACGTGCTGAGATAGACTGGAGGTGGGGCGTAGGGAGGAATCAGGTCGCATTTCTGGTGCCCTGAACCCCACGGGAAACTTCCCTTTGCATTGCAAAGGCACTACCGGACGTTATGCACCCATAAAACTCCTTCCTGAACTTCGTGAAACAAACCATAGTGTAGCCAGACGTGAAGACTGTGCTTGATGCTACAAGACCACACCACTTGGGTGACACTAGCGGGTTATCTAACTCAGGCTCGAGGTGGAGAGTTTTTCCGATAATAGGAAAGAGTGTCATTCATCCCGGTAACTTGAGTCTTATTTGTGTGCATGACTGCCTCTAACTAGACCGAGATCTGCAAGGTCACGAACGTTGGCTGCTCATCAATTTTCAACATGGGCCAGTGCTTGGCGCAGAGCAGGGGTTAGACATTGTACGAGGTGGCTATAAGGTGTGTTCCTCCCCAATTCTCTCTCCAAGGGGCGAAGTCTTCGGTTGGAGCCTTAAAATTGTGCAAGGTCTTCTCTCAAACTTGAAAACGCTATTTGGGGAATCTTTACCTGCCATAACCTCACTTGGTGCTCACAGAGGAAGCAGTCCTCACTCAGACCTGATAATCATTCCTGGGGCGTGGTCTCACGTTTGCACGTTTTGGAGGTCCTTGTCAAAGTGCACGTGTGGCTTGAGATTCAACTTCTAGCCGCAGGATCACTAGAAATACACCTAGATATTTAGATGGAAGTAAATATGTACCCTGGGAAGCCAAGTAATTGAGGCTCTAGTTAAAAAAATAAAACACCTTTTTAAGAAGTACATAAAGTTCTACTACCTAGTGTGTGAAGAGGATTTCCTAAATATATTAAGACTTCAGGTATGGCCTAATGTGACAAGTGGCTGTCACTCCCACATACCTCAGTCTTGATCAAGACTCCATCTTACTGGGGCAAAAGGTTCCGTCATCTGGTTGTCTTTTGAAAGGGTCAAATCTCAAAATGCTGACTTAGCAGAACATCCTATTTGCCCTTAAAAAGGTCATTCAGCCTTTTGCCCATCGAAGTCCCACTTTAAAAGAGGAGCTGCGTTGTTTATCAAGTCACATTCCTCTGATACCCCATCACTTCCTGGGACCTAATGCGTGCTAGAAATACCAACGTTGATTTCAGTTTTCTCAAACCCAAGCGTGCTGAGGGGCCAGACAGGCCAGGGGAAACGGGTGAGGTGGGGCCTGGCCGGGAGTAAGACGAGAGCTGGGTTCTGAACAACTGAGATCATGTAGGAATGCCAACCCTGTGTGGCCAGCTCATCCCATCTTTTTTTTTTAAAGGAGCCAGAAACCGATTTGGGGCACTCCAGTCAAATGTCAGCCGTTCAATTCAGGTCTCTGAAAACCCTTACAGATACTCTTCTGCAAGATGGGTGTGTTTCATTGGTGGGGAGACTCTTGACATTGCTTGGTTCCTGGCATTGGTAACAGGACCAGGCCCGCAAAACAGTTGTACAAGTTACATGTAATCACGTGCATGAAGTCTGGCCCCTGAGATGGACTCCGGTGAGGCAATTAACCAAGTATCTGGCACTTCCTTTGGACCCCAGCTTTGAAGGATGATCTTCAAGGTCAGAGTGGGTCTTAATTCATTGTGTGCTGTCCCACTTACTTTATATCTGCATTGGTTCATGGACTGTCTGTCTATATATCCTTAAAGGGGCGATCTCTAGATTTCAGTGGGTTGAAGACCTATCCAGGCAGACCCTGGACGTCTAGCATGTACTTGAGCCCTTACATGCAGGATGATGTGGTCACTGGGGCTTCCAGAGACAGGGTGCTCCTTGGACACAAGGAGCCGCTATACCCCGAAGGGAGCACCGAGTAAGACAACATGATGGTCTATAAATGGTCCAAGGTTTTATGGACCTTCACATAAGCCCTCAAATGTCTGCAGCATCATTAGGTACTTCATAAGAACTCTCTGCATCTCCATAGCCTTTAGGGTCTTGACTACATACCTATTTTAAAAGAAGACCTAAGACTCAGAAGTTAGCTTCTGGGTTCCGAATTACCCCTCGCTCATTGTAAAGTCAGGAAATGGCAGCGTCTGGATGAGGGAGATGCTTAGTTTGGGGAGTTGAAGTCTTCCCAGTGTGGGCTTCCACATCACTGCGGAAATCGGGCTTGTCTGAGCATTAATCACACGTGACACTGACTTCCTCTCTTGGCACCCCTATGTAGTGCAGCCTGGTTAACTGCATCCTGGTCCGCAGGGGAGAAGGCAGCTGAGTGTTCTGTGCTCCCAACATGGTGGCTTTCTAAGAGCCACCAGACTCTGGTCTCTTTGGTGCCTTATGTGTAGGGGAAACAAGTGCCCTACTGACTTGAAAATGGGTTTCTTGTCAACAACATGGTTAAGTAGCTCTTCTAATACAACAAATGTTTGGAAAAAAAGTCTTAGAGGACTCAGTCACTTCAGTGGTGCATAATGGTCCATAACTAACTCATCCATCCCCCCCAAACTAGACAGTTGCACTTTGGAGGGGCCCCTAAACAATGCTGAATAAACATTGTTGCATGTATGTGTCTGAACTGGTGCTCTTACAACGATGGAATAGGCTTAAATGGGGTTGCTAGGATGTGTGATAACTAAGTCAGGTCAGCTGTGGCCCAGCTGCCTTCCAAAAAGGGCACTATACACCCGACTGCAAATTGTACCGTCTCCACTGGAGCCAAAGGCAGAGTAACGGGACACTTCCAGGGAGCTGGAAATCCTTTTGATAAAGTATCTGGGACATTCAAACCCCAGTACTGTCTCGTGGCAAACTCTTGTAATTTCAGTTCATTGTTCCAACAATTCCTTCTGCCCTGACTCTTAATACATCCTGAGCCAGCTCCCTAATACTTCGTAAATCACGTGACTATGCCAAGTTTACTTCCAAGTAGAATTCCTTGCACAATGGATGTTGGATGATTCTTTTAGGAGAAAAACTTTATAGAGTCCTGTTTCTTATTTGAATGAACTAGAACCAGGGCGTCACCTGAACTGAGTTCAGTGAATGGTTAATCCTCATTCTCGCTGGCTCATCCATTCCTCCTCTAAATAGTTGGGCATCTAGAAACTACAACCTAATAGGGAAGCTATTTGGACGGGATAGAACCAGGGTGTTAAATCAAATTGTGGCTTTGGAATGCAGGACAGGATTTTGCACAACGGCTTTATCTGTCTCCCTGCTCACCACTAATAGGTCATTAACTTATCTGCGCTATGAATGCATCCCCACCGCGTGTGTCCGTCAAACCATAAACCCACAGCCACCCTGGCAGACCGCGCATGTGGTGCTGCAGGGGCCTCTGTCTTGGGGCCAAGTGCTTTATATAACTCCACAGTGGTGGCCCCAACCAGCTTGCTTTTCAACAGCTCCGCGTGGCACCCTTGCCTGTCTCTCGGTGACAAGCCAGGACCTTCTTCAGGCATTTTCTCAGCAGGTTAATCAAATAGCATCAGTGGGAATGTTTACAGCTTGCTGCCACTTAGGGAGCTTTATCAGAGTGCTTCTAATATCAGCCCCCAACCCAAGGCTGATAACAGAACAGGAGGGGGGCAGGGGATGGACAGCTTCGGGAGAGCTGCCGAAAACCAAAAAACAAGATGTCAATCGAATCTGAAAGACCTCCCATAGGGTCCCTGCCGTGGGGTAGCAGTTTGATCTGGAAAAAAACTTTTTTCCAGGGGGTGACATATCTAGTTCCAGACGGACACTTGGTATCTGTTGGTCTGAACACTTGAGCACCAGTCACGTACCAGGCTGTTTCTATGGCGATAAGATGCTGTTCTCTCTACCTGCTTGCAAATGTTGGGCTAAGATTTAAGCCTGAGTACTATTCCTGCCTCTGTAGGACTCTGAACAACTTCTTTCTTGGCCGTTCTTGATCCCATTTCACAGAGGGCATTACTTGAATGCTGCGTGTGTTTAGGGTCTAATGAGAAAGGAAGGGCTGGAGAGTGAGCAGTTTGACCCTAACATCGCAAGGAATTGTGACCTTGACCCAGACTTAGAATATATCTGAGCTTTACCGGACACCTTTGGGAAAAATGAGATGAACATATTAAAGCAAGAAACCTAAAGGCAAAGGTACCTTGAGGGGCTCCAGTGAATGATACCAAGAGGGCGGCTCTTTGAAAGTCCACACTTGGTGCTCTACTCTTGCTGAAAAAAAAAAAAAAAAAGTCGGTGACCCTTCCAAAGGGTAACACTTTCAATTATTATGGGTATTCAATATTAGAGGCATTTTGTGCTAAAATAGGCAACATGCAATTATCTGGCGATGGATGAACCACAACTTTAATCCCAGGTGGATCTGGCTTCAAGCAGGCTTCCTTTCGATGTCACTGGAGCACCCCCCCCCCACTGTTGCAAAGGTAGCCTTGGTACCTTAAGCAAGGCAAACTGAGTATTTTTGAATGATGGCGTTCTAAATAGCCAAAGGCATTGCAATTCAGTGTGTTCTGAAGTCTGCTCCATCATCTGTCCACGATTCTATAGTCAGTGTCAGGTCTAAGCTAGACAGACAAGAGGGTGAAGTAAAAAGCATCTTAGTTGTTCAAGCAGGCAACTCACTCTGCACCTAAATACTTCTCTGAAATGATGGGGTGGTCGCGTGACTGGGTCTCCAGGCGCTGACACAGTCTGCTAATCTGCCTCAGTCCCACCAGGTAGGTGGTGGAATCCTCACTTTACAAAGTTCATGAGGTCAACCAGCAAGTCAAGTGAGATTCAAACTTGGGTTTAAGGGCTATTTCTCCTGTTCCTCTGTACAAGCTACCTCCTGCTCCTGTGGGCAGCATCTCTGCAGTCAAACGGGGTGAAGGGTTGACGAGATCAAGGATGCAGACTAACCAGGCAGTGGAGATGAAAGCATGACCTTGGCAAGGGTTCTTGGTAGCAGGGAGAGGGCGGAGGGTCCCTCAGCTTAAGTGTCGCATCTTCTGCATCTAGGTCTTGACAGTGTCTGGAATTGTAGCGTGTGGCTGCAACTCCAACTACAGAATAGACTTAGACCTGTACACACTGGAGATTGTGTTGAGTGGAGGACTGAGTATACAGTAGGCTGTAATCACAGACTGCCTTACCACGCACCCACCTTCCCGGGAGCTGCGGCTGCAGGCTCCATTGGGTGGATCAGTCCATCTTGTATGTCTCTTCTTTGCAGACACCAGTTTTGGCATTTTCTGTTCCTTCATCTCCTGGTCCAGAAATTACTTTATCTAATGACTTGTTCATCCTTTTATTGAAACTAATACCTCTCAGTTCCTTTGGGATTTGGGCAAAGCAAAGAGAAATGAGCCAGACAGACATGTTTTACCTGGAAGTCCCAATAGCTAACTTGCCTGTCTGTCCATTTCCTTCGAGGCGTCCGTCTCCCTCTGTTCATTTCCTTTGGTGTTCCTCTCCCAAGGCAGCAGTTCCCATCACCATGTCATGTTTCCTGATAAGGAGGCGCTGAGGGTACAGCATCCCTTCTGTAGTGTCTTGCCCCAAAAGCATAACCTCCGTCAGGCAAGCCCATGTTGCGGGGCATTCTGCAAGGAAGCTGACCAGAACTCCGAAGCAGCAAGATCACAGGACGGGGAAAGACTGAGAAATTGTCAAAAATCAGAGGAGATGGAGCCACGACATCTAAGCACAGTATGGTACCCTGGATTGGCTCCTGGGACCATAAAAGAGCATTCGTGAAGCATGACTCATGGGTCATGAGTAGTTAGCTCTGAAGATGGAAAGCAAGGTGGGCTTGTCCTGGAACACAAGGGGCTTTCCTTTTAATGAGGAAAAGTACGAGACTGTTTCCAGTGGGGACAGTAAGCAGCTCAGAGTCCAAGCTAGAATGGCCCCCAAGCAACCTTCTTGAACACTCTGAATTCTACGACTGGAAAAACCTGGATCCAGGGGCCATCCCAGGTCAGAAGCACTGCTTGAAGTCTTCCTTCCACAGACGTCCCTGTAGTCATTCCGCTCTATGAAGCTTGACCTCCCTTCAAAGTGGTAGGCCTCCTAAAGGCAGGCTTGCCCACACGTCTCCTTTAATCAGCTCTCAATCTCCTTCAGATGTTCATCTCCTTCCTGCCAGTCCACCCCCAGGACCCCAGGCCTCCTTCCCTGGTGGAAGAAACTTTATGGGAAATCAGCCCTCCCTGGAAAGATCTTGGGTTCCATCTTCCCCTAGGCGAGCAGTGTATGTGAGCTCACTCCCTGCTCTCAAAATAGGGACCAGATCAGAGGATGGGTAAAAACAGGAGCTACTATGGTCTAAAGTGTGTTTAAGGAAAATGCCGTTCAGTGCCCCAACTCAATATTGGACTTTTGTATACTGATGCTTTTGATTAACAGCCCGTCTTGTATTGCTTATCACCTATTCATGGCACCAAATCTCATTTGACCCCCTGTGGGAGGAGTGGGTAGGTAGATGGCAATATGCCTGCATCCCTGGTCTAATACCATGAAACTGCATGCTCACATGTAGTTAGGAAACTGAAGCCAAGACACCAGAAACCTACCTGGAACCCAGAGTTCTATATAAAGACGGTCATTTCTATCCCCCTGCAGGGACTTTCCTGGTTTAAAAAAATAAAAAAGGCAATGCTGAGACTAGAAATGGGGACTTCTGGCTTCTTTATGACAATCACTTTTCAATTGGAGCATCACTACATGCCAGGCTCAGTGGGTCACGGATATTTGTGTTCTCAGTGCACACATATTAGCAGGAAGCACATATGTCACAGACAAATCCCAAGCTGTAACTGTTACAAGTCTGTGAAGGACAGGCATGTAGTGCTAAGGGGCCTATGAGCAGCAGATCTGACCTATGGGAATTCACAGAACAACTACAGGGAGGTACACTGAGCTGAAACAGAAGGATGGGGAGGGCTTCAGACAGAACAAGGAGGCCCACGTGACTGAAGTGGGGAGTTGTCGGGGGAACCAACATGAGGCTGGAAAAATAAATGACAGTGGTGGGGGTGGCGGCAGTGGAGTGTAGACAGACAACTGAGGGGTGAGTCACAGAACAGACTCGGGGTCAGTGAAGTTCTCTGAAACTGACAGCTCAAGGAGGAAGGTCTTGCCAATGAGGAAACTTGAGTGATGTCCAGATCTTGAGCTGAGGGACTGAAGCATTGACCACACTACCGTACCCTTCAAGTTCCAACTCAACCTGGCTCCCGGCTTTGGTCTTCACTTTGAACTGACCTAATCAATTCCCCTGATGGATGGCTGTGAACCCCCATGACAGGGATATCTTAGTTAATACAACCTCACCTCTAACCAATAAGGCTAATGGTTTGAACTCACAACCTGACTTAAATTCTAGGCACCACTGACTTTTTTAAAGACAGAATGAGAGTTGGGAGAGGCTGGTTGGGTTACTGGGGTGCTGTCCCCCTGGGACCCAGGGTAAATCTCCACTGTGTTCTCTAGACTATTGTTTTAAAACAATTCCAACAATGTGGTTTGATTCCCCCCTAATGGACTATTTTCTGCTGTCTTTCACATTTGTGTCTGAAATATTTTCCAGCTTCAGCTTCCTCATGTTAAATCTCTACGGTCGGTTGTGTAGACCAGTGTTTCCCAGCCTCTTTCCTTACTGGGAACGTGCTGAGACATACCCAAGGGTTGCTTGTCCAGGTCTCAGTACAGACTGGACTGTCTTAGCTCCTGAGAGATTCATGAAAACCTTAGGTGGGGTGGCAAGTGATATTTTTATAGATGAGAACCATGCTCTGAAGTGAAATCACATCCAGAGTCATGCATGACGGCTGCTCATGTCATGTCTCTGGACTTCGGTCGGATTCTCTCATCTACCCACGTGCTCCTGAACCTGACCAGCTTGCTAGTGTCAACTCCATACGGGCTGGATTTATTTTTCTAAGTAATCAAACCATTCTGTCAAACCTTCTGTCTGAGCCTTGGGTTTCCAATCATTCAATCTTTCCTTTCTTACGAAGCCAAAGTCAGACATATTTTTGACATAATTAGAGAAAGCTGTGGAGACATGCCAGGTTGATACCAGTGATCAAACCTACCTGCAGGGGTTTGGAAATGGCAAAACGTGGGAGAGGGCCAACTCCTTCTTCATACTTGGATGCATAGGAAGTGCTTGCCACTCTTGATCTCCTTGGAAGAACCTTCAAAATGAATGCATGGAGCAGAAGTAAAATGAATTAAATCTCAGAAGTGTGGAGCACGCAGATACGGTCCATAAATAACACCCAAGGGTTACCAACTTGATTCCAATCTGCCTGTCGGCCAAAAGCATAGTTTACGGAGACCAGTACTAGTTCTAAGTCGAACTCAGTCCCTCTCAGAAGAAACAAGATCCTGATGGCAAGAGCCACAAGGTGGACCAGTATTTGTAATAACTGCTCTGCTACATGTTATGCGTTGAGCTGCTGCCTTGGCTCATTAATCCACAAGACATGAGGTGGGCTTTAATATCTCCATTTTACAGTGGAGAAAACCAGCTTCAGTGCTCTGTGAGCTCAGAGAGGAAACGGAAGAACACCCAGCTCCAGGTCTGCTGGATTCCAAGCCCGTGTTTTATCTACTGCTTCCTTCCTTGTTCTGCAATGAGTTTCTGTGACAGTAAGTGGTTCTCTCAATAGACGTCAAGACCAAGAACTTCTGGGAAGAACATTCTCTTGGGAACTGAGGAGGGCAGTCCATGTATGTAGCTCACTGGTCTAGAGTGAGCAGGTGACCCAGTCCAAAACCTAGAGAAATGGATGGAAACCTCGCCCTCCAGGCAGTCCTGAGTTTCTTGAGCCACAAGCCTGTGATGACAAGGTGGTGAGCCTGAGCCTGAGTTCATGGCTGATATCTTAAAAGGATCGGGTTTAAATGTGCTGCTTTTAATAAAAAAAATATATATAAATAAAGAAAAATTTAAAAACCTTCCTATCTAACAATTCACATATTCCAAACAGTTCAGCAATTCACAGCGTGGAATATAGTTCTCAGGGAATCCACATCCTTGAGATGACCACTGCTCTAGTCTGAAAATGCATAATGGCTTTCTACTTAGCATTTCTATTAGTATAAAGCAAAAAAAAAAAAAAGGGGGGGGTTTCTACATAATTAATGTACTACTATTTTTACAACTTTGACACATGTCATCTTAAAAGCTATGAAAATACAACAGTTCTGTTTACCCTGATTGGAGCTGTTTGTTTTGCCCCATTTACTCCCTCTCCTCTGAAGTTTTTTCTGAGCCATTAGGTAAAATGGGGGCTCTTGTGCCCTTTTTCTCTACAAAACGCTGTGTGCAGTTCTGAAGTGCAGTCTCTCTTGCCACAATACGATGATCAAAACAGGGAAATGTAGTCTACACTCCGCAGTAACACTTCACACGTGTACCAGGCTAATAGCTGACCTCCCCATGCTGTCAAATTCTATAGCCATGGATGTGTGTAAAAGTTGTAGCAATAGGAATACAGGTAGATGAGCAGCCCCGCCCAGGACCTTCAGGAGTCAGGGAAGCCCAAGCGCGTGGGTTGCTAGGCAACAGTCTCCATCTCGAGGATCTTCGTTGCCAAGTGCGCTCAGAGCTGGACCAATCCAAGGCCCTGCTGAGAGAGGGCAGAAGCAGCTGCCTCGCAAGTGGGGCAGGGTCTGTGCGGAGAGGAAGTGGGGGTGGGAGGCCGGCGCCTGGCCCGGCAGCTGTGTGCCATTACCCACAGCCGTTCTGGGTAAGAACAGGTTCTAACGCTGGCCGCTTGTCCATATAGTTTTATTGCTTTAATCCCACCATACTGGCCAAGGCCAGGCCATGATAATATATTTAAGTAATGAAGCGTGACAGCCGGGGCCTGCCGTGATGATTAGAACACACCTAGCACGGTGTGAGAAGGTCCAAAGGTGAGAGTCTTAATCCCTTGGAAACGGCTGCAACTGTGAGATGGCAAATGAACGCAGGATGTTTAGACCCAGAGCAACAGCCAGTCGGAAAGCCCCCTCAGGCCCAGGTAAACACGTGCATCCAAAAAGCACGAGAATGAAGGTCTCTTTCAGGGTCAGGCGGGTGATGGATTTTTGGGTCAGCTCTGGCCAGTACTAGACACTCAGCAATTACATACGAGGAAATACTTGGAGGTTGAATTGCACAAAAACCTCCCAGTTATGTATCAAAGGATTATGCATAGTTCCTTAGACTCTGTCAAAGTAACACACAGGCATGGTAAAATTCCAAAAGTGGTGTTGCAAGATGAAATTCTTCTCCTAGCCTGGAAGCTGCTGAGATAGAAACATCTTGGAATCTTCCATGTACAGAAAGATCCCTTCGTGTGTATATAAAAAGGAGCAAGCTACGAATTCCGGCTGCACCTTGGTTTATTCACCTTGTTACTTCTGGTCATCACCCTACATGGGTGCCCAGAGACGTACTTTGCTTTCCTCTGAGTAGAACCTTGTTTGGACTTTGAACAGGGGGTTGGGGAAGTCATTCTCCTCCAGGCTATGCTATGATTTCATAGTATGCGATGAGAGGCAATGTCTTTCTTTTGGCTACCTATTTCTAGAACACAAGGGGGGAAAACATTAGACTTAAGGGGTTTGAACTAGAAAGATCTAGTAGGGAAAGTCCAAG